>NC_041062.1:11982379-12674629 GCF_900634775.1 Gouania willdenowi | reverse complement strand
CATGGTTTGGATTCACTTTGATTCTCAGAGTCTCATACCACCACCGGTTTTTTACCAGTGCTTTAATTAGAGGAGAAGTTTAAAAGGCTCCATGAATATATTTAGACACAGCTGGAGTGAACACACGATGCACAGCAAGCTCCACAGTCAGTGTCCCACTGTCGTGCTTCTTTAATAGTCTTAGTCATCTTTGTGACTGAGTCATATAAAGATCAGTCCATTAAAACTGAGACGTGATTTTTTAGAAATTTCACCAATGATGAGCGATGGAGATTTTTTGATCTTTCAAACTAATCAGAATCACCAACATTTAATGGAGTCTTTCATGGCGTAAGGTTAATCTTTGATCCAGTATTTGTCACAATCTGCTAAGTATTTTGACATAATCCTGCTAACAGACATAATACCTCCTTGATTAAGGTAATAAACAGTTTAAAAATCAACAGTAAAAACATAAATGAATTAACTTACTGCTTTATAAACTTTTTTTGTACTTTGTACACTTTTTTTAACTTAATTTTTGTACAGTTCGCTACTCCATGCTTTTATCTCAGTAAAATTTTCATACACATGACATATCTATTAAATGTGACTCAAAGACATTTTGCAGATCTTAAATCATTTGCAAATATCTTGTTTTGATTACGTTTTACATTCCATTTTTGTCCGTGTGAAGGCAATCTGAAGAAAATAATGTATTAGTTTGGTTAGAAGTTAGAACTTTAATCAGGTTTGCAAAAAGGCAGTAAAGGTTTAAAACAGCTAACAGTGTTTTTGTTTTGCTCTCTAGCGTCATCCCTGGGGTTGCAGATTGGCCTGATAGTAGCAGTGCTTGTTCTCCTGGGGCTGGAGTTGCTCTCTTTACTTATTTCTACAGGAGGAGGTGGGCATTCCTTTACGTTATTCCCCTTCATATGATTCTATTTTAATTCAATGTTCTGCTTTTTTTATGAAACATTTTTTTTTTTACACATTCTCAATATCTCAATATTAATAGCTTGAAAAATGTGAAAGCACAATGCGTTATTTTTTGTTGTTATTTTTCTATTAGTGTTAATGCATGTTTGGGTTCAATCAGTACTTGATGATGAGTCAGAGTTTTTGCATGATGAAAGCAATATCTTCCTTTCAAAATATTGTCTTTTCTGCTCTGCTGTGAAATCCTAGATGTGGGTTTCTTTGGAGATGCTGTGGATCATTTAAAAGGAAAGACATCAGAGAACACATTTTTTATAGTTGCTCATGTAAACAGAATAGTGAAAAAATATTTAAAAAAAAAAAAAATAGCTTAGACGTGTATGTTACAGTTATTTATGTGTATCCTGCGAGTTGCACGAAAAAAACCTTTTGATTTGTTTATTTAGTTTTCTACATGATTAAATGTTTGCGCAGCAGACAGAGAAGTCCATCTGCCTCAAATTTAACTTGTGCTTGTGCGCACTGACGTCTCCACATTAAAACAAGCAAGACGCTCATTTAAATAGGGGCGGTCTGCATCAGTTCTGCTCGTGCACTAATGATTGCTGCAATCTTAGTGAATTCCGCGCAGCAGGTGAGGAAACTGCGTCAATAAAGGATTTAGGGAAGCAACTAAATTACCACCCTTTATTTCAGATCATAGTGAAGCCCTGTGTTTGTTGACATTTTTTCGCATTGCATTGTGGGATGAGGAGTCACGGCGACGGGTGCATAGAAGTGTTTTATCGCGGGAAATACTGGGAACAAAAATGGTGTTGAGCAAATCACTGTCCTCCTTGTACTGCAAATAAATCTGTAAAAATGAAGTAAAACACTTCTAAGTATCAATTCAACATCCCACAATGCAATGTGCAACAATGTCAACTAGAGTTTGGAGATAAAAACAAACTTTCAAGTGGAAATTTCAACCTTTTTCTTTTTTTTTTTTTTTTTTGGAGTAAAAAATGTTCAATTAATTGATCTTTGAGGCATATACTATGATTTTATCAATAAAAGATTATCTTGTACATCAGCTTTTATGTAAAATATCACTGTCTACGACAACTTTAGATGTTCCCATGAGGAGCAGATCAAAAAAGTCAGTTATAACTGTGTGTTGTTTTATTAAACATTGAAAGTGTAGGCAGCACCTCAGCAATTTGACCTGATCCAGTTTAACTGGATGAAGCGTGTGAGCAAAAAGCCTTCAAAGGACCTTCAAAGTTTTGGTACATTTGTGCTTGATGACGCGTTTGTCTTTACAGGCGCCCCCTGGACTATTACACAATGGAGTTGAGTGAGCACGCAGAGGGCCTCTCAGATCTATAATCCAGGTTGTTAGGCCACATGTTTGCACTTGGAAGTATCTGTGGGATGATGTCAGCTACGAGGGTACGGAGACGCTGTAATCTGATGCTCCGTTGAACCTGTGGGTGAGGATTCATCCGGCTACCCTGAAGCCAATGCCAATAAGTGTCCTTCTATGTTTCTATCAACTGTTGAGTGATTGTTGATGGTGTGGCCACATCCAGTGTATGGAGAAAACGTGTTACCGTCCAATACGGCCACTTCACAGGTGAATTTTGAGTCCTTATGTTTTTCTATTGTACAGTCTTTGCCTATGTCAACAGTGCTGGTGACTACTTAAAAAGGGAATGAACAAGATTATGATGGAATAATTTTAACTACTTGATCCGCAAATGGATATGGAAATTTAGACTTAATGTGGATAAATATTTTTAGCCTCTTCTTTTTGTTTTATTAAGTACAGCACTTAAACTCCCTTGTTCAGCACACATTCATTCCTTGGAAATCCTGTTTTATTATTGTGCTGCAATTTATTTTATATTCCACTCAAACCCAACTCTCATAGTGCTTCTTCTTTTTTTAAACATGAGTGTTTCTAACTTGTATTGAGTGTCCTTAACCACTTTTGTATGTGTGCATAAAGCAGAGAGTTTGATTAAGTAATGTGTGGCTCTGGTGTTTGTTGTAAACACAGAGGAATAATTTGGTGTTGAGATGTTTCATCTTGGGTGATTTGGTATCTCACAACCCTCTCCTGTACCTGCGTGGTGTTTAAACTGATTTTTCTGCCAACATGCAGATAAGAAGGAAATGTGAAGTACTTGCGTGTTGTAAAATCAATTTCAATTGAAAACCACTGTAAACCTGCCTCTTTAACATTGTGTAGAATGCAAACTTAGCTGATATTACAAGTTCAGCTCATGATGCACGTCTTGGTGAATTTTGTTTGATTAGGAAGAGATTATGTGAACTAAGGTTGTCTTTCTAATGAAGAACACTGCTTCAGAGGTTTCTCAAATTAGAGACACAGGATCAATATAAAGAGGATCAATTATGAGCACGCTGGAAAACTTACATGAGACACCCAGACCCTCACTTAAGAACTTTCTTCTGTGGACATTTTCTTCTTTACTTTGTAGATAAAATCATTGTTTTTCAAGGCAAAACGTGTGTATTTGACCATACAGGTACTGTATGCCACTATTATGTTATAAAAAACATTTCCTGTTTTAATTTCTGTCTGAAAAGTATTGTTGGTAACTTTGTTATTATAGGTTTTTGTGTGAAGACAATGTACGTGTAGTACGTTTTAAAAGCTATCTTCATGGAGTTGGAATTATTCTATTATATATTTCAATGTATGGATTAAAATGTGATGACCTTTCCTGAACCACAGAACTTCAGAACTTCAGAGACACATTTAGACTTGCATGTTATTGCTCGCAAAGCCTAACATAAACCTTATGGCCATCTAAGAGCCTTTAATACATTTTTACTTATAGCTTAATTCAGTTCGAACACAAATCACACACCACTACAACAGAGACTTTGCACTGAATAGAACTCAAAAGACACTGGAATGAATGAGCTTCTTCTTTCCCCCTGTTTTTAATAGTGTTTTTTCTTCAATGTTCATCACTGGCACAGGTCTCAATTAAAATACTCCCACCAATGTCAAATTTGATTTGGTCTCTTTTTAATGGTTAAACTGTTACCCCCTGTAACTCCCTTGCTTCAATGGGGTCCCTCTCTTCTGGCAAAGGTGTACCATTACAAATTTCTACTTACTGTCATGAAGGATTGATGGGTCACTATGCTAACGCTACTATCATACCTCTTGGACCTCCTGCGTTATTGCGCCGTTATTCTCCAACTTCCTTTGGCGCCCTGGAGAATGGTTTCAACTCTGCTCCAGTCATATTTACCACCTACTTTTCATTCTTTCTTTAATCTAGCGGCGGTGGTGTAACAGTTAAGGAAGGGGGCTTCTAATTGGTAGGTCACCGGTTCAAATTCCAACCTGGGCAACCCCTAACTGACCGCTCATCTTGTACGCCGCTTTGGATGAAATCACAATTTTTTTGTTAAATGCAATGCTTCCTGCAGCACAAACACACCTGGGAACATTTAATACACACGTACGCTATAATAAAAACCTAACAAAACCAACAAACTACAGTAAAAACACGTGTATAGCATAGGGGTGTCCCGATCCAATATCAATATTGGTTCGATATTAGCCTGAAAACGAATATCAGATTCAAATTTCCAGATTTTCCGATTTTTTAATTTATTTTTTATTTTTTTTTTATTTTTGTCAAGTAATTTTTATTTATTTTATTCAATTATAGAATACTGTAGATATTATGTTGAAGGTTAAAAATTATGTAATCAATTGGTTAATAATAAATGGGCCAGTTTTTCTCACACCTATTGTTGCTGACTATTGTTCTCTGAGTAACACCACTGGATCAAGCCTTTTCTAATATTCCACACTACAAAATAAGTAATAAGTACATTCTCTATGGGGAATCATCCTATGGCAAAAGACATGAAGAACCACCTTGTTTGCGTAAAAAAAAAAGACATCTCAGCAAGTGATGTGAGAGCTCTATATAGCAACATCAGGTGCTGCATGGGAAGACATTGTGGATGACTGCAGCAGTTTGCACTACCTGGACCAGGAGCAGTTTGGGTGGAGCAAAAAGCAAAGTCTTGCACAGCATGAGTCTCATGCACGGCAAGAACACAGTGCAAGTTGTGTGGATAGGACTGTACTGTTGCATTGGTTTCATCAGTCAAAGAAGATATTTCGGAACAAACTCAATCCCTAATGCTGCGTTCACACCGGATGCGTCACGAAATGTCCGTACGTCCAGATTACGTACAAAGTCAATGGATAGATGCGTCACAGCGCGAAATCTTTCCTGTGCAGCGGTGGCGGCCAGATCCACACGGCAAGTGCGTTGGCCTTGCGAGCGCGCTCACGATTTTACGCATATCCGCACGTTCGCAAGAATTGAAAATATTGAACTTCTGCGACTGTTTTGCATGACGAAAGCCAATCAGTCTTTGTTGACGATGACATCAAGCCATCAACACAGACACCGGTTTGTTCACCCATTCAACCATGGAGCAGAATCTGTATGACACAGCTTTTATAACAGGACCAAACTACGAAGGATTTGGTGTGAAAAGAATCAGCGAGGAGGTAAAAGTTCTCTCTAGTTTTCATCTTTGAAAGTGGGGCACTGAGCTAGGACAGCATTAGCCGCTAATCACACCGGCTTTTTTCCACTGGTGGTTTATGTTTTTGAGAGGAGAAAAGGAGCAGCTCCTCGCTTCAGACGTGCATATGAAGCGAAAGGGACATTTTTTGATCCTGCAGACCCTGTGGTACGTTTCGTGCGGCAGAGATGTGTCCGGTGCCGCAGAAGACGGCATTCGGTGTGAACGCAGAATAAGGGTCAAGATACTTAAAGTCATAACACGCCAAAGAAGGCCTACCTACTTCCTTTAACCTGGCACGCATGAAAGCTGAAATTTGATTGCCTGAAACTGTCAAATGTTATAAATATGAGTCAGTGGAAGCAACAGAGTGATAACAAAAATAGTATTTGTAGTGTTGGAATGACTATTATTCAATTAATATTCTTTATACTCAATAATCCTGTTAATAAAATACATTCTCAGTCAGACCAACTCAGGACAAACAGTTTTAGAACATCTGATTTCAACGTAATCTAAATCTTAAAACAACACAACCATGTACTGTACGTAAGCGAAGAGACTAAACAGATATGATCACTGAACAGTAAGATTAACTCTAAAAATATAGTTTGACCAGAATGCACAAATCTAATCATTAACAAATAAGAACAATTATATTTTAAACACTAAACTTAATACACATTAAACAAATAATGTTCATGTACCGAAATAAATCAAATAAACAGACACAATAGACCCCTAAATCAATAATCTTGAATGTAATTTGTATTGCTTTAAATCACCAGTAAATGTCATCTTTAACTAATACAAGTAATTGATCATTTGATTTCTAAATGTAAAACATCTTCTATTTAAAGAATACTGTAAGATTTAAACTTTTGAAAACTGGCTTTACGTGTTAATTCTTCCTGCATGTACAGTATGGTGTTTATCTTTGATGAGCACACGTTTGGCCCTGACAATTTTAAAAGTGAGCAGACACTGACGCCCACAGCTGTGTTTTAGATGAGTGCCTGTTCTTCTATTGACTTGATATTGTTGTTGATTCATTTCTGTTCATCTCAGGTACTGAACATGAGAGTTAGCTCAAAACTCTAAAGTAGAAAGGAGAACTGACATAAATGCAGTTTACATAGTGGCGGTTGGCAAAAGCCTTTTCAACACTCTCGTACTGGTTCAGTAGGAAGCGAGTCTGACAGAGATTTAGATTATTTACCCATTAGAGCGTTTTTTGCGTAAACGTGGTATCGGTCTCCGAGGTAGAAAGACCGAGTTAGCTGCTTAGGTAATGCTGCACACGAGCTGAAAATTCAGGTTTTTCCTGACTTTTCAAACTGTTCATAGTGTTGTGTTCAAGGCCAAAACTATCCTAGACCAAGACTTGCCCGAGACCAGAATGCACCGAGACCGAGGAAAGGCCGAGACCAAGACCGTAAACATTTTTTTTTTTTTTAATTAAAAAAAATATATAAATAAATAAAATTATGACAAGGTTCGACAGTTAAATAACATTCTCTCTTTAATTTTAGTTTCTTTAAATACATTTGACGGAGAAAAAGGTGCCTGCAAAAAATTAACTAAAATATTAAAACTACAACTGCTACTGAGAGTTATTAATTTTGGCATTAAATAATTATTATTCACAGAGCACTGATATCCTGCTTTTTCTGTTCAGTTGTGTCGGTATGGTTACTGAAACTGACTTTTGTCTTGATATGGCACATCCCCAATAGAATAATATTCACCAGCCGCCACTGTTTGTGTTTAGCACTTTTGTTCCGAGTCTCTGTTTATTCTGTGTTCTAGTTTAACTCTTGTCTGTGTTTCAGGTATTCCTGCTTGTGGCTCCATCCCCCAGTGATGTCCGTGTGCTTGGTCGGTGACTGATTAGCTCCTGTGTTTCCACCCAGGTGTGGCCCATTCCCAATCAAGTTTCCCTCACTATTTAGCTGAGTGCTTGGAGACAGTATGACTGCTGGATCATTGTTAATGTCTACCCACCTCATGATCTGCTGCGTTCGGTCCATGCTCCTGGTTTCTTCGTGCTGCCCTTCTGGTTTTGGGTTATATTATTAAAGGGACTGCTACCAACACTACACCTGCCTGCGTCCTGCATCTTTTTTCTCTGCATGTGGGTCCACACCTACACCCCGACGTGACAGCCACTGAGTTCACAAGTTTTATGATTGGTGTTGACATTTTAAAAGAAAATCATGTCAGTAATTTCTCATGACCTTGAAACATATTCCTGATAAGTGGAGTCTTTTGACGTCACTCTGCTCCCAAATAAAGGCCCTGCAATGTATTCAATGAAGATGTACAGTTTACGATGTCTTCCAGCTCTTGACGCTGCTATCAGAGCTTTCATGTCTCACTTGCCAAAATGTCTTTTTCACGAAAACAAGGTCGTTTGTTTCAACTTAAGATTTCTTGTGCTACCTTTTTCATCATCTTTTGGGACTTATTGACACTGATGAGTCACTCTGTTGAAGTCTTTTCAGGTGAAAAGCAAGAGTAGGTTTTTCTTGGCTTCTATTAAAACCTTCCCTTTCACTGCTCTGGTTCTTCAGGTGGAAACAACATTTATTTATGTTCTAAATCGAGGTTAGATCACTTTTAGAACAAACCTATATTTTAATATCAAATCTATGATGATGCATCTTCAGTCACCTAGTTTTTGAAAAACTATCCTTGAGAAATGATCATCATCTGCCTTTAAAACAATCGCACCAGAAATGCTCACTGAGTACTTCCTTTACCTAAATGTCATGAGTGAATACTTGGCAAGTGATCAACACAATTTATTTCTGGAATGCAGACGACTGCTAAGTGATACTTTCAGGTTACACTGCAAACGTTTAATTGTTCAGTCTGTGAACCAAACCACAGGAAGGCTCAGGCAAAAAACAGGAAGACATACGCCACATAATGAAAACTGCATCTACATCGATGGCAATGATTTGATGTTAGAGGCCACTGCAGCTCGTGTGGTGAAAGTGGATCTTGGCGTTTCTTTAAGTTTTCTGCTCTAATTATTTAAAAATGATGGCACAATTAAAGCAAACATCTGCGGAACATTTTTCTTGCTTTTCACCTTTGGACAACTTCAAACAAACCAGTGGTGGTGAGTACTTAAACAGTAAGATTTGTATATATATATATATATATATATATATATATATATATATATTGTATGTAAGGAATGAATATGTGTATTTTTATAAAAATGGGTAACTGAGTAGTTGTTGTAAACAAAATATAAAGCTAATGATAGTCCAAGTTCCTAACTTGGGGTCTGAGATGTTTATTCTAATATGAAACTAGTATTTTATATTACTGGATGTTTCCTTTTGGAGTATTTTAGAAAGCCAACAGAATTAGGATAATCCCGCGACTCTAATGCATGGCTCTGCAAAATGACGACAAGTTTCTTTGTGCTGAAAACCAAACTATTTTCTTGTAGCTTCCTATTTGAGGTGGTAGACAATGAGACAAACCACAGGAAGTTGTACCTTTTCCTGTTAGCCTCATTGAAATGTTTAAAAGTTTAAACTCTTGCTACCTAACGGATACCAGCGTTGTATTTATAATATATGCAGTAGATGGGTTTTGACCTATTTAAAAGTAAGGAGATATTTTTTCTATAGTGATGTAAAATGGACATGTTTGGATGTTGTATGATATATTTGTCCGTTGAGCAGATACAGACAGAAGCAATCTAAGCAGAAAATACACTAACTAACCCCTCTCATGGAGAGAAAGGCCTCACTACGATTCAATACTGGACCGAAGCAAACGAATTACATGGCAGGGTGACTGTTACAGGGATCTACAGTCCAAGTACCAGGCAGGCTCATCACAAGCTGAAGCAGAAGGTAACTTACACTTACTGTGGCGCTCGCTTTTTGTTTCATTCGAAGATGATCTGTGGACTTCAACACAATAAAACACTATTCAAACAGATTTAAAATGTGTTTGTTAGTGTGAAGTGCATGTATGAATTAGAATGGTGGTCCCTAACAAAGAAGATTCCTTAGTTAATCCACCAAGCAAACATCTAAACTGCTCTCTATATGGCAGCACTGTTTTTTTTGTTTTTTTTTACCATGTTTGCTCCTAGTCTAATGAATACCAATCTCCTTGTAAATGTTAAATCCAACACAGCCATAGATGTGTGTGGGTAGCTTTCTATCCCCATGTGTTTGTTTTGCTAAAGACATGTGGTCATCTGGAGCCGGTTCTGCCCATTAGGGTCCACGTATAGGCAAAAAGACAAACAATCATTGGTGATTATTGTGAAAATAAGCTGCACCGTCTCTGTACATATGGCTAAATCACCTGAATGATAGATTTCAGTAAACAACTATACAGAGATACTCAGCAATAAGTGGTTGTGGAGATCCCTACTTATTGTCCATGGTTTGTGTAGCATGGCTTACTGTATGTGCGTTTTAAAAAAAAAAAAAATCTGATGAAAGGCTTTTAAAGTTCAGATGCATTTCCGAGTAACGGATACTCGCATCCCTCTTGGATCTACAGCCTTTACCATTACAACCTACTGTATTCTGCTTTAAATCACAGAGTTCTCCTTGAAAGTATGCGGGTTTCTTTCGTGATTGAAAAAAAAACTTTCATTTATACATTTTTTAACCTAAAAAGAAAATCAAAATTTAAAATACATACAGTACCATCACACACTCACATACAATGCTTAAAGGAATTATTGATCCAAACTATAGACAGTGGGAATGAAAGGTCTAAAGGCCACATATATAACTGTGGAGGACTTGATTACTATTGGAAGTGCTCCAATAACGTAACTCCAATTGAATTTATGAAGTTAATGGCATCAGATCAAATTAGTAACATATTTTTATTAACACATTTTTATTTTCAGCTCATTACCAATTATTTACAGTGTATTAATGTGTGATGGGTTCCGTATTGTTTTCATACAAAAAACAAAAAGACAATTAGTTTTTACTGCTCGACTTAATTGCAAATGGGATTTCCTCTTTGATTAAGGATTTTGTGTAGGGCTTATTTTCCTTCATTGAAAATACTCTCAACAGTGATTTGGATTTGTGTTTTACTTAATGGCTAATGATTAGGACAGAAAACGACAATGATTAGTCATTGTGTGATTTCCCACTTTGCTGCCGTCCAATGAATGACTTTCAACAGAGACAAAGAGCTTCAGTGAATGCAGCTCCAGCCACCTCCCCTGCTTTTTGCATCGCTGTGCTGCAGATCGTGGAGCAGTTTCACGTGTCTTTATTGGCCTTTCACATCCTACAAAGACTTCTGGAGGCTCTCTCATCTGACATTTCTCATTGATATTTTAGTTACTTGAAAATGCAGGCTGCAGGCACTTTAACCTTTTCCAGCTTCCTCCAGTTCCATAGGGTTTAATTAGCTTCATAGTTTTAGAACTCAAGACAGTTCTTTAGGGGCACCTATAGATGATGAACATGTAAATGAATTATAATTCATGTGGGTAGGGGAATACTGGTGTCGCACAGTTGTTTTTATTTTTTGTTCAACAAAACGGTTTCAACAGTATGTCCCGTCAATACACCTCTAACGCATCCAATAACATTTGGATCCATTGCAGATAAATTATTGATTTTATTGGTTAGATTTTGAGGGCACACAGAAAGCCCATGCAGGCACATTATTATTAAGCAAACGGTAATACTCAACTTGCTAAACAGCGAAAACAATCTCTGGATTGTAGATGTTTGACTCCTGTATTCTCTTTAAGTCCTAACAGTGCTTTGTTGGATTATAGATCTTGGCTGGGTGCAAAAACATCAGAACCAGCTGCAAAGATTTATCACAGCCCCTTTTCTGAAAGAGCTACTGATTTACCTGAGGAAGGAAAATGTGCTCAGTTTAATGGAGGAATCCAGGATAAAGGAGGCAGGGCATCTGCAAGACCAGGTTGAAATGCTCTCAACTATTCTTATTAGCAAAGATAATCAAGGCTTTGATCCCCTTCAGACGTTCATCGAAAGCTCAGATTCCCACATCGCCCAACTAATCATGAACCATGGTAAGTGGAGAGAATTAGATCAGCTCACTACATTAGTCATTTGCTTTGTAGATTGAAAAGGAAAAAGCTTTTAGATGATTTGGTAATGTCTCAAGTGAATCATCATTTACTAGACGCTGCAGAGAGTTATGTGGCCTGTGTTATTGAAAGAAAAAATGTTGCCTTTCTCCTCTATAGATACAATGATAAAGGAGCACAAAGAGGTGCTTTTACGGACACATGAGCAGTACAGAGGCAGAGATTCACTAAGCGGCCCCAAACACCACATCCCCTCAAGAGCTTTACACCTGCTTGAAGGACTTTCTGACCTCCAGCAGAAGGAGAATGACTTAATGCAAGTGGGAATAAACCATGGGGGAAGAAGAATTCACCAAAGGCAGCTCTGCCTTGAAAGGCAGTTTGAGCCCCTGACACGGGTCAGTTTGCCTCCCAGGCTCTCCCTCACAGTTGGAGTCGCTGGTATCGGCAAGACAACCTGTGTGAGACATTTCATCAGACAGTGGAGTCAAGGGGTATTTTGTAAAGATGTAAGCTTTATTTTACCTTTCAGCTTCTCTGAGCTTAACTCACTGGAAAAACTTTCTGCTGAGAGTCTGGTGAAAATGGCGTTTCCCCATTTAAAAGACCCTAGTCTAATCCTAAGTAGTTCATGTAAAACAATGCTTATATTTGATGGGTTGGATGAATTTCAAAGCCCTTTGAATTTTGCCAATGTGACTCCCTGCAGTGACCCAAAGAAAGAAGTGTCCATTGAAGATTTAATCATGAACATAATCCAAGGTAATTTGCTCCCAGACACAGCTGTGTGGGTGACCTCCAGGCCAGGAGCCGCATCTTGCATCCCTGGTGGGCTCATTGACAGGGTAACAGAAATTCCAGAATTCAGCCATCAGGACATTCAAAACCTTCTGCGCCATCACTTTTTAGAGATGGATTTGACAGAAAAATATGGGCACACCTAAAATCTCATAAGGCTTTGATGGTGATGTGCTACATACCGTGCATTTGCTGGATAGTCGCTGATACTTGTTGTACATTATGCAGAATGGGAAACAGGAGAGTCTCCCCAGAACTTGCACTGAGCTGTTGGCTCATTTTTGCTCCATGCAAGCAGAAGTGATTGAACCAAGAGGCAGGGAACCCATTAAAGTGGAGCAGCTGAATGGAAGTAATCGTAAACTGCTGGGGAATCTTGGACGGATGGCCTTTTACGGACTACTCAAACACAAGTACATTTTCAGTGAGCAGGACCTCAGGGCCTATGGAATAGACACACTGTTAGCTCAATGCAGTTTTGCCGCTGGAATACTTCTTCGTGAGGAATCGGCCATGCACATCTCATACCGATTTATACACCTGACTCTGCAGGAGTTTCTTGCGGCTACATACTATTACGTTTCCTCAAAGCGAGCAATCTTTGACTTGTTCTCGGAGAGCACCGTGTCCTGGCCCAAGTTTGGTTTCCAGAACCACTTCAAAAATGCCATTCAACGTTCTCAAGATGCCAACAATGGTCACCTGGATGTTTTTGTACGATTCTTGACTGGCTTGCTGTGCCCGATGGCCCTTAAACCTCTGACGGGGCTTCTGGCTCTGGGAAGAGATGATGGCAGTCAGAAAGCATGGGCAGCAGAGTATTTACAAGGTCTCCTGGTCAGTGGGGGAACTGTGGTGTCCATGCGTAAAACAAACCTGGCTTATTGTCTGCAAGAGCTTCAACACACAGAGTTGTTGCGGAGTGTAGAGGAGGATTTACGGCTGGGCAGCCTTGCAGGAAAGTTAACTTGGCCTAATTGCATCGTGTTAGGTTACCTGCTCCATGTGTCGCCAGAATGCAACGAACAGACCAATTTGGCAGCGTGTCTGAACTTCTTAACTGTGAAATGTTTGCTACCACAACTGCTGTACTGCATTCATCTCAGGTGAGAACATTTCGAATTATTATCCAGTTATATAAACCTAAAAAAACAGAGAACTAATGCTGAAACTTATAATTGTCTAAAAGGTTAGAGAATAATTACTTCAAAGACGATGTTATGGAGTTGCTGGGAAGCCTTTTGACTGCCAAAGACTGCCGCATCCAAAAAATGAGGTGAATAATATTGACTCTTGTTTTGGGAATGCAAAGTGTGTAGTCACATAGTTAATAATCACTGTTCAGTATTAATTAGGGGAGTATTTTAAGTGTTTGTGTGATTGCTTAGTAATTGTCAAATGGGTAAAAACACTTAGCTTTATTTTAATTGTGATTATAATTGATTTTTTCTTTTAATACATCTATTTTTTACCCTCACAGTTTGGCTGACAATCTAATTAGCAATAAAGGTGCCAAAGCATTGAGTCGGGCTCTCCTGGTTAATCGCACACTGACTTCACTCAAGTGAGCTTTCATTTGTTTCCTAATTACAACAGCTAGAAAGTACTGCACTCATGAGGGAACAGTAAGCCATTTGTAGCAAAGAAGTACTTACTTTTTTTTCTTTTTTTTTTTTCGAGAATGTGATTTGAGGAAGAAAAAAAATAAAGTGAAAAACCACATTGAAGATTTGGAACGACATTCATCTATTTAGCATCTTATCTCATTCATGGTCTTCTTTATTTAATATTTATTTTATATTCTACTAATAGTCACAGAGTCAGAAATCAAAGACCCACATACAACTGCACTCCCATGGTAAACTGAAATTAATCTAAGATTAAATTTATTCATACAGTTGTGTAGAAAAATACGTTTGTATTCTTTTGTTGATTTTATAACTTAATAACAAAAAAAATCATAGTTTGCTGTCAAGATTAACCCCAAATGGGAGAATTAAATAAAAGGAGAAAATCTGGCAATAAAATAATATGTATGACTGTGATACTAACTTTTTAGCCTCCGGAACAACAACATTGGGTCAAAGGGAGCAAAACTCATTGCAGAAGCTCTGAAAATGAACCAAACCCTGATCTCAATCAAGTGAGTGCAAAAGCTTTTTGTGATTATGCACGTATTAATATAAAAGGAACGGGAAAAAAAAAACTCTGATTTAACATTGGTTTGCTTCTTATATGTTCCTAATCAGCTTCCAGAACAATACTATCGAGGAGGAAGGCGCTCAGGCTCTTGCGGAGGTACTCCAGTGCAACCGCAAACTGGTGTCTCTGAAGTAAGGCTTTGTTTCTATTTTAACCTTATCGCTTTCTAACTACGCAATTCATTCACAACATGTATTTTCCATGCATGTATACATTTCAGCATACGGAAGAATAAGATTGGAGCAGACGGAGCGGAAAAGATTGCAAAAGCACTGTGGACGAACCGAACTCTCACAAAGCTGGTGTAAGGACGTGATGAGACAAATCAAAAGATAAAAAGAGGGACAGAATGACAGACAAGACGGACAAATGTTGACGTTGACTTTACAGCAGGGTTGTCAGACACTTCTATGCTTCCTGTATGGATTATTTCATCTAATTCCTTTATTTATATTGTGAATATAAAACCTATTTTTGTTCTCAGTCTTTGCAGTAACCAGGTCGGGGACAAAGGAACAACGGCACTGGCAGAGGCTCTAACTCACAACCACACCCTGCTCTCACTACAGTCAGTGATTTCTACCAGGGCGAACCATTAGACTTGTGCTTTTTTTAGTAACCCACAAATTAAGTCAATTTTGTGTACTTTTACCAGGTAAAATGACTACACTTTATGTTCAAATCAAAGTACATTTTCTTTTAGGCTTCAGAGTAACTCCATCAGCAACAAAGGAATGACGGCCCTTACAAAAGCACTGAGGCTGAACCGTGGCCTCATGTCTTTAAAGTGAGCATTATTTTGATTATCTTTATTTCCCTTTCAAAAGAGCTGGACATCCTTTTTTTTGTTATTTCTCCTATTCTAAAAAAGAAACCTGCTTTGTTTTAAAACTTTTTACACCATAAACAAATGAATCTATCTGTGTCATATTCCCTTTTATTCACATACAACGATGTTCTTAGTCTTAAGGAGAACTCTATTGGGGTGGAGGGAGCAAAGAACATGGCCCAGGCTCTCCATGAGAACAGCACTCTGAAGGATCTTGAGTGAGTTGTCATTTCAACAGTTGTACAGTTGAATGCCTTACAGATGTACTGTAGTAAAGATGTCATACTGTCCAACTACACTCACAAACTCTTTGTGAAGGTACTGCACGCCTGTCTTAGTTCAGTATTTTAGGTGTCATTTATACCCAATTTTAGGAAAGTTAAATTTTTTGGAAGAGCTGTGACTTTTACTCTGTAAACTTTAAAAGAGATATCTGTGCTATGATTATTTCTTTAGAATAAATCTCTTATTTCTCTCTGTTTGCATGTGTTTTTGAGTCTCACAGCCAACCTGCTACATGATGAAGGGGTACAAGCAATAGCCGGATCAATCAAGCTCAATCAAAGTCTTGTGTCTTTGCAGTAAGTTGTATTTTTGAGCACCACAACTTTATTTTTGTTCGTCTTTTTTTTTTGGGCTCCTAAGAGGAATATCAAGAATAGTAAATTAACAACACACAAAACAGACTTTTGCTGTCAACCTCCCTGAAGAATTTCCTTTGTTTCAGTGATATCTGGTCCATGAAAACAAACAAATATGTAATTTACCTCAAGGTCCTCCATCCAAGTCTTTGCTTTTACATTTCTGGTCGTACACCACCAATAAGCAGGCACGCTAGTTGCTCCCTTTCATTTATTTGAGTTATTTTAAGAAATTTACTGCACTTGTGTCGTAGAATAGACCCCCACTGACTTTACAAGGCCATCCTCTATAGTGGAAACTGCACCCAAAAAATATTACATTTATTTTTATTTATTTTTATTTATTCAGTTCATTTCCGACATGGTTGCATTCACAGAAATTCATTTGACATTCAGAGCAAAATCACATCATTGGTTTTTTTTTTGGTTTTTTTTTTGTCCTTTTGCATGCCGGAAAGGGCGACGGAATGTACATGATCCAAGTGGAGCTGTGCATGGATCATATACTGAAAATGTTCCAAAAGTGCCAACAAATATTTATTATTTAGTGTAGAACAGTAAGAAATCTCACAGCAATGTGTTTGGTTTCCAAGAAACTTTGATTAAAAACAAATTCATCATTTTTTTTGTCCCTCTTGTTGCTTTTTAGCCTTCAGTGGAATTTCATCAAGTCCATGGCGACCAAAGCTCTGGCCCATGCCCTTCTGTTCAACAACACAATCACACTGTTGGAGTAAGACCAGCTGACATTACACTACCAAAGCATCATTCTCTTCAATTTAAAACAGTGTACTCCCATGTGTGTGTTTTTTTTTCTCATATTTTGCCACAGTCTCCAAGAAAATGCTATTGGGGATGAAGGAGTCATCTCTCTGGCAGAAGCCCTGAAAACCAACACATCGCTTTGTACATTATGGTGTGCATTATTCTTGTCAGAGTGTTACAATGCAGCTATGGATATGCTGTGGTTGTTTTTTTTTTAATTTTTGTTTTGGCACATACATTTATTCATCCTGAGAAATATTGGGACTATAATCAATTGTTGTTTTTCCCCCAACCGGTTGCAATTGATTTGTGTATCTATTTAGTCTTCAGGGAGTCTCAGCAGGCACAAATGGTGTGATTGCAATGGCAGGAGCGCTCACAGTCAACAAGTTTCTGCAAATATTAGAGTAAGTCTGCATTCCCTTTGAAACCAAACCCTTACAGTGTTTTCATAATCAGTGGCCTGTGAGAGCAAACAAATTGATTTCTTCTATATTGCTGATTTCGTACTGGCTGTGCAGTAAATATCCCACAATCAATAGACCAGTGAAAACTCTTTAAGCCAGTGGATTTAAACTTTATTTTACTAAATATACATTATTGCTTTGTAATTGCAACATTGAACTCATGATGGTTAATTTGGTTTGTAAAGAGTTTCTCCAAATTGCATATTTCTTAATATTTTTCCTGTGGCCTTTATATTTCTTAGCTTACGTGGGAATTCTATCGGAAAGGAA
Source organism: Gouania willdenowi (assembly GCF_900634775.1). Classification (NCBI taxonomy): domain Eukaryota; kingdom Metazoa; phylum Chordata; class Actinopteri; order Blenniiformes; family Gobiesocidae; genus Gouania; species Gouania willdenowi. Next base: position 12,657,088 of record NC_041062.1, on the reverse strand, counting down.
GGAGCAAAAGCCTTGGCCAATGCCTTAAAAATCAACAGAAACCTGAAGTCCCTGAAGTAAGTAATGCCCACTGTCTGCAGCTGGGTCAGGAGATAGAAAATTAAACATTTTTGTATTTTAAATGTTTTAATTTATTCTAGTATTTATTTATTTTATTTATTTATTCAGTTTATTTCCAACATGGTTACATTCACTTTTTTTTTTTTTTTACATTTTTTGTACATGCCGAAAAAGGAGACGAGAGAAGCAGTTTGCTTATCTGGGTCCCGTCCCCTGTTTTACCATCTCAAATTTACATGGGTTAACATGTCTCTCTGGTCAAACATTCTTGAGTTGTTCTGAACAGTCCTTTTTTGTGTATTCTCATCTGTAGTCAGTGTTGTCTTGTTTTTATTCCTCTTCCTCTCTATCGTTGTTCGTGTTGGCCTTGTTCCCTGTTAGCATTCCTCCAGTTCAAGAATAGTTCCTCTTTCGAAGTTGTTTGGAAGTTTTTTTTTTCCCTTTTCATCCATAGTGTCACCACTCGGGAATGTCTCTTTTGGACACACAAGTTTGCAGCTTGTTTTGTCTCTACATGAAGGTTAATCCAGCTGTTGTTAGTTCTATTGGCAGTGTTGTATTTTCCACTGTTAGATTTAACTTGTATAAACACATTATTATATCTTAGTTCATAAGCAAGGTAGTAATTTCATTGTACAGAAAAACGTGTTTCTAACTGCAATATGTATAAGTGCTTTCAATTTTATCATTCATTTATTTTTTTTATTTTTATTTTAAAAGTCATACCTGTGTAGGTTCTTTAAATTATATATTTGTCAAATTATTCAGTATGTTTAAAATAAAACTCTCAAAAATCCATTCATTAATAATACATACAGCTCTAGAAATAATGATTATTTTGTGCATTCCTGCAGCTTGCAGGAGAACTCTTTGGGTATGGATGGAGCCATTTTCATCGCAACAGCCATGAAGGAAAACAATCATCTTCAATACATCAAGTAAGCATCAGTGTTGAGGAAGTTTGAGCTTTTAGTCTGCCAAATCATTTATATCAGGCATGGGTAACTGGTGGGCAACAAATACACACAATTACTCCAGAAACATACAAAATGAATTTTCATTCACACTAAATGACAGAAAAATACACAAAACAATAACAAATATACACAAAATGACAGAAAAACACAACAAAACAACATCCAAAATACGCATAAAGACAACAAAAAGACCCTAAACACACAGAAAATATCAAAGAATTACACAAAATGAAATACAATAAGCATGACAACGTTTTAAAAATGACTCAAAAACTAAAATAGCAACAACAATCATACAAGATGACAGAAAACAAACACAAAACGACAACAAAAATTCACAAAAAGACAGGAAAATACATGAAACAACACAAATACACAACAAAACAACATCGAAAATACACGTAATGACAACACAATGACTCCAAACACACAGAAAATGACAAAGAATTTTATTTTACAAAAACGAAACACAAATAAACAAAAGGACAAGAAAATGTAGCTAAATGACTCATTAACAGCCAAAAATGATACAAAATGACTCGTGACGTGAAACCACACAAAATTTACAAAATCACTCTAATAACGCACAAGATGACAACAAAAACACAGAAAAAAATACATTCTGTCAGTTCTTTCTTTAATGATAAGTCATTATTCTAAATACAGACATTCATTTTGATAATGTGGCCCTCAGATCAGACAATCACATGTTTGTGGCCACTGTGGTATAACTACCCATCTCTGATTCATTTGTGTGGCAGCTGATTTCTGTTTCTACAGTTTGCAGGGAAATAGCATTGGAAAATCTGGAGCCAAGGTCATATCAGATGCAATAAGAGTCAGCGCTCCAGCCTGTGTGGTGGATATTTAGTCAACGACTGCATCAAGCACAAGTGGGAATCAAACAGATGAACACAATTGGATATAAATCTTGTATCTTGGTCAGAAATAAAATGTGTACCTATTGCTTTTCATAGTCTCTGTGCTTTTTCTGTACCTGTCTGGTTCATTTCTGTACCCAAAGAATAATATGATGTTAGTGGAGTATAAGACCGTAATTCAAACCAAAAGATCAAGGACACCCATTAGCGAATGAGTTTTTCGTTTGTGCAAAAACACAATCACAAAATCTAAATCTCAAGTGCACTCACAATCAGTTTGTACCTTTGTGCTTTCTTTTTGCTAGGATCACTATTACTTTCCCTTTGTGCAATCAAAGCATTGTATATTAAGTTCCAGTTCCAGACTTTATACACTAGCATCCTTGGCTTTTTCATTTGCAGACACAATGTAAAAAAAAAAAAAAAAAAAAAAAAAAAAAAAGGTTTAGACAGTTTTCTTTAAAAATAACAATTTATTTTAAACACTTTTAGTCAGTGTATTACTGAATGCTGTCTTTATTTAGCCACTCCCTCTCCAGATCACTCCACACTCACATCAATTGATTCATTGGTACCCTGCCTGTTATATAAGCCTGTATACAACAGCTAGTTTTAGACCAAGTAATTTAACTAGACAGCAGACATTCCGGATCATATTACTCCGCTGTACAGCTGATCTAAATACTTTTAATTTTCCTAACATCTTGGGCTACACACAGCAGTACACTGTCACTGCATACACACTGCAGGTCTTAATGCACAATTCTGAGGTTTTTTTTTTTTCCCCAAAAACTCACGCATGCACAGAAGAGGTCCTAAGGTGACCTCTCGCCAACAGAAGTCAGCGCTTCATAACTTCAAGGAAAGTGAAAGAGAAGAGAGCCAGGTTCATCTCTCCAGACGTTTGCTGTGATGGCTGCCACATCTGTACAACGGAGTGTTTGAATGCGGCGTCGGAGTCAACAGTGGTGGGATAGGGATGTCAGCGGAAAAAATAGTTCCACTTGTGGAACTATCACGACTGAATCACTCCAGAGGTGATATTCCAGCACAATGGCACTCCCTCTCGTGTGATATTGTTTAATTGCCTTCTTGCCATGTTGTCAGTGGTTTCTCTGATTTTCCAGCATGTTCTCTTGGTTTGGGAAGTGTTCTGCCCTTGCCTTTGACCAGGAAAACCAAACTACCTTCTGCTTTGTACCATGTCTCCTTCTCCTGGACTTGATCATTTGATTGCTTTCTGCCTCCGTATACATGAACATTACCTATCGAGGCATGTTGGATGATGATACACAGAACAGAAGACATGGGTCCTCTGATTTAACTCGTTTTAAACCACTTTTTATTGCTCAATAAAGTGCAGCTTTGAGTCTTGCTACAGCCCCAATAAGATGTCCTTTCTGTTAACATTAACACCCCAGCCACATTGATCTTCTGGTATCTGAAGTTATAGAATTGGTGTAATCCTTCGACTCATAATTTGGCTCAAAACATGATTAACAGCATATAGTAAAATACAAACCAATCAGAATATATGAATTAATGTCATATCCTGCTAATTCCTCTTTACTTACAGTATACACGATATGAATGGAACTGCTCAAGGATAAAAATTTAAATGTGTACAGACAAAGTCTAAAAGTGTAAATGCAAAAAAAGGTTGAGTTACTCTTCTCCTCTATCTTGTTTTTCCAAGAACTGTATTGATTTCAATGATTTTTTTGAGCTCACTCATGATTGAAAGAGAGACATGTCAAACATAATTAGTGGTGTGTACCCATTAGGTGAAACGCAAAGAGGAAGATTTTCTTTCAGAACATTAATGCATGTTATAGTAATTAGTAATAGTTAGATGATGCACTTTGGCATTCATCAAAACACGCAATCAGAGAGGGAACACGGCTTCATTTTTTTTCTTTGCTTTCTTTGTGATTTTAATCATGGGTGGACATGCACTTTCATCTCCAGAAGTCAGCACCATCAATTCCATCTTGTATATTTCATTATACATTTCCCAATGCTTTGTCAGTTAGGCAGTGTCATAATAAATAAGTAAAAACTAGGAGATGTTATACTAGGTAGCCTATTGGCTTGGTATGAAAACAAATCTTTGGATTATTCAATCAATATGATAAATAAGATCCTGCAAAGCATAATTCTGATCCATGTTTGGTGGGAATGTGAATTATTGTCATTCAAAATCTTTTCACACAAGGTTTGCACTTTCACTTTTATGTTGACAAAAACACACTTGTGGATGATAACACTTAAAAACTCCACATTCAGATTGGAAACTTTACCACGTCATATACACACACATACAGTATATACACACATACATATATTGTTTCTTTCCCCCACATGTTTATTAACTTGTTATTGTCTCCCCCCACAACCAGTAAAGGCACAATACCATTATTATATTTATTATAATTTCACACACACATGCACACGCACCTGCACTTGTTGTATTATAATGTATAAGACTTGTCAATAATGTCTGTGGTAACCTGTCAGTTTTTTTTTCTGTAATTGTCTCTGTCTTTGTGTTGTGTGCGTCAAAAAATATAAAATAAAGATAACATTAAAAAAAAAAAACTTTCACATTTATGCTGCATTATAAACTCAACAATATGAGCTTTGCTTATAAAAGGTACCATATGTATGGTATTTGAAGCAACATAAATCATAAATTAGAAATGTTAGTAAGTCCTTATTTTGTGGAGATGCTAAAATAAATATAGCAAAACCAAGATTTTGATTTTGTCGATAACATACCTCAACAAACAATTTTACACAATAAGGGTTTGTTCTCCTTCACTTATTTACAGTATTTTATTTTATTTTATTTGTTTTTTTTTTCTCTTTGTTCTCCTTCACTTAAAATTCCCTCTGCAACGCAAATACACGCAAACTTTTGCATTCATGCTCCCTGTCCATTGATCATGTTATATGTTTTCTATGCAAATTCTATAATTTCACTGTCACTGGGAGTCTATAATTATGGCTTACTGTTAGTGAAGTACGTTACCAGCACTGATGAGAGTTTGACAAGTTAAACAGTATGACATGACTGGTCACTGGTCTCCATAGCTACTACTAAAAATACTGTAAAGAGAAGACATTAGGCAAGGCAAGGCAAGGCAAATGTATTTGTATAGCGCAATTCATAAGGCAACTCAGTGTGCTTTACATGATCAAAAAGGCTTGGCCCCCTAATAATCAACAAACACAGTACATCAACAACATGACCAAAAATCTCCCACTCATTCATATGCTGTAGAGAAAAATAGTGCCTTTAACTTTGATTTTAAAATGTTCACATGTGATGCTGACTTCAGCTCTGCTGGCAGTTTGTTCCCCTTCTTTGCAGCATAACAACTAAACGCAGCATCACCATGGTTACTGTGAGCTCTGGGATGCATTATCTGACCTGTGTTTATAGACCTGATGGGTTCATACATGACTAACATCTCACTGATGTATTCTGGACCAAACCCATTCACAGATTTATACACCAGCAGCAGAACTGGTGTCTATTCTGAGGCTTTGTTGGTGGGATTCCTGTCAGTCGCACTCTCTGTTTCTCCCTCCCTTCCATTCTTATCTCTCCCTGCTGCTGCTTTGTCTGGTCCTGTGAGCCAAACAAGAGCCTCTCTCTGCAACTCATCCACAAACGGAATAATGGAATTAATTAGTTGGTCTCTCAGTGCTATCGACCAGATTTTTTCGGGGGTGGTGAACCCGCTTGTCCAAGCGGGACGTTTGTGGCTGGATACGCACTTGACCCTTGACTGTGTCATGCTTACGTTTATGTTTGCGGAGGCGGTTTTTTTCCTGGTTTCACACTGCTTTCTCTGTTAAGGGAAATCAGTCTCAAACTGGCAGTTTTTTTCCCCTCACCCCTCCTCTCCTCCTGTTGTTGATCCCTTTTTCACCTAAATATGTGGGTGCCGCAGATGGCTGCTCCGGTGTGATGTTGATGTGTATTCTTTTGCTGCAACCACCAAGTCAAATTCCTTGTATTGTTCTAAACTGTACCTGGCCAACAAAGCTGATTCTGATTCTGAGAAGACCATTACAATAGTCCAGTCTGCTGGAGATAAAAGCATGGAGCAGTTTCTCCTGATCTTTCTGAGTCATTAAACCATTCACTCTGGAGATGTTCTTTAGGTGGTAGAAGGCTGTTTTTGTGATAGACTGCTGAATGTCAGATCTGAGTCAATCAGAACACCAAGGTTTTTGACTTGGTCTTTAGCTTTTAAAGATCGAGACTCAAGACACTCGCTGATAGCAGTCCTCTTTTCCATGTTATCAAAGATAATCACCTCCATCTTGTCATGATTTAGTTGAAGGAAGTTTTCACTCATCCAGAAGTTTACTTTTTCAAAGCAATCAAACAACACCTCTATGGGACCCTCCACCAGTCACATTATCTACATGTTCAGTGGATCATATCTGTATCCTACCAAGCTGGTAGGACAATCACTTTTTTTCCTGCACATCATCTGATTAAAAGATAAAATTCTGTCTTAAGAGCAATCATACCAGTAAATATGGGTGTGTCCCAGTGACTGACTTTTGTGTATGGGACACCAGCCCAGTAGACTGGATTACATGCCATACATTTAAAAAGAATAGTCAATAATTACTAATTCACTTCAATTTTGGCTGAAATATTTAATTTAAATTTCCAAACTACTACAGATGATATCTATGATGACACTATCATTAGATTTAGGTGTGATGGGGCAGGGAGGTACTAAAACATGCTGAACAGGGGCTCTCCGGGACCAGACTTGAGCACCCTGGCTGTAAAGCTAATATAACAATGAACTTTTTCTCCTACATCTCAGATTTTTCAACTTTAGTGAGGTTTGGTTTTCAATAAAAATGTGAATTCAGTTCCAAATTCCCCATTCTTGTTTGTCATTTTTAAATTTAGAGAAATACTTTTTTTTAAATGATCAGTTTTCACTTTCCATTGCTTTTATTTTTTTATTTTTCCAGTAATCAAAAGGCAAATTTAAGGGAAACTGTCTGAAAGGACTGCACTGTGCTTTACAGCAGTGTCTGGTAATGGAATTCCAACATAATCATAATGATCAGGACTTTGTGTTTCAGTCTGATTGAGAAGGTTTGAGGTTTGGTTGCACAGAGCACCAGCTCCCTTTGTGCACAAACCTTTTCAGCCTCACTTCATGCACACCGATGCTTCCAGCTGCGCACCAACACTCTGCATCTGTCACTACAGCTTTCCGACATCTGGAGGAGCATCGCACTGTAAGTAAAGGGATTTTTCATTCAGTCTTTGATGTGTTTGAGTCCTTTTATATACAGTACATTGTAGCATGAAAGTATTTATTGAAATTATGTGCAGTGTAGTATTATAGCAGATGTTTCATAAACTACAGGAATTATTTGTTTCTCAAAAATTGGGAATTTAAATTAAGCATTTAATGTTTATAGATTATATGAAAAAGGGGCTTTTTTTTAATTGTGTGGTTTATCTTTTCTGCTTCATTTACACTTATTTGCTCATTGTACAGAGGAGTGGAAATGTTCATATGATATTTAAATGTAAAATTCCTTGACTATTTTAATGCATTTTTTCATAATTGGTCAAATTCAGAGTCAGATAGTCGAAAAACACATTACCAAGTGCTTCACATTTTTTGTTGATACAGAATAAAGGGGCAGCTGAGGCTGAGCACATTCTACAGGTGTCTGAGATATGATGATCCCTTCAGTTTAATTTTTAGAGATCCTGGTTTAGGCTCTGGTTTCCTGCATGGTGAGCAAAGCAGTGGAAAGGAGGAGGATTTATTATAAAATGCTTTTACGCTGCATGTGTAACACTTTGCTTCAAAGATTTTTTTTCTAGCACTGAATAAAAAGTGCACTTTTGCAGACTGAATTTTCATATAAGTAGCCTAGTGGTCACAATTTTGTCAGGTGACTTTATAATTTCAGTCATATCTAAGAAGTCTCTCCAGCTTCACGTGAGAGTGTCGTGACCTCACCCTCACGCTACCACAGGTGACAGTTACCAAATGCCATCCATTGACGGCACAGTGACAGCTGACCCCGAGGTAGTAGAACCCAAACCCTGCTTTCACCACATGTGGGGCCATGCCACACCCTCCTTTTAAAATATCACTTCAGAATGAGCCACGCATAGAACACAGCATGGCAACTGAGCCCGTATTTATTTATTTATTTTTTTGGCAACAATATTTATGTTTCTATCTTTTATCACAAATCACTTTTTCTGTTTATTTAAATAATGTATATAATGAAATAAACATCTTTTTATCATCTTTCCGTGCGCTGTAAAAACATTTGAAAGCCATTAAGAGTCTAAATGAGTAATTGCAAGTTGTCAAAAATTAAATCTAACGTTTTTTGCTATTTCGTAATAACACTCATTTTAGTTGTCAAGAATCAACTTATTTATCTTTTATTTCATATTACCGTGAAAAATTGTCAAAGCTGCCAAATACAAACTTGATATATAACCGATCATTTTCTTTGATGTTCTAAATGCAGAAATATCAATCATATTTAGATATACTACTTGTAAAACATTAGCAAATATACTGTCATAAAGATTTGGGAAGAAAGAAGAATCAAGAATCAAGGCTTTGTGCAGTTTGATGTAACTCAATATATAATAATAGCCATTGAAAAGAAGTGTCATCATTATCCCTGTTAAGCAAAGTACACAGTAATATGGTGTTTCAAGAAATAAAAGAAAGTCTTTGACATAAAGGGTACCCAATTTGCTATACGCACTTTTTCACAGAAGACATTTTGCATAAGCAAATGTAAAGTGCACAGTGGGAGAAATCCATTCTTTTTTTAATAAAGAATAGATTCTGGCCACAGTTTTACTCGTTATGTCAACGTGACATTTAAGTGGAAAGAAATATGTGTTATCACTCATTTTAAAGTCATTCACCATTAAAAGGTACAAGTGCCACAACAGGGAGAGTGAGTTTGATTCATTCACCATTTCCAAATGCTTCATTAATGGGTTTTCTTTCTTCTTCTTAGCTTTTATTAAAGGAAATATGCTTTATATATATATATATATATATGTATATACAGTATATCGCACACTTTAAATTACCATATCTAATTGAAAGTGTCATTATCTGTCTCAGACAATATTTGCACTATTAAAATAAATCTAACAGTTTTTAAATGCTAATATGTTGTAATTACAGTAATTTCACCCACACAAGTGAGAAAAGCCTTCGAAGCAGGAATTGTTTTTAGACAGCTTCGAAACCAGAGCAGAGGAATACTCACAGCCTGAGTGAAGAAAAAAGCTAATAACAGTAGATTCTGATTAAAAGAGAAAGGTCAGCATGCAAACTGAGTTTTCAAACCTCACGTAGGACTGCTTTTCCTCTATGTTGAATTTTTTTTTTTACAAGAGAAGTTCTCAACGTCTGGGTCACCACCCAAAATTGGGCCAATTTGGTTAGATTTCAAATACAATTTTTTAATTAATATTTTTTTTTTTATTAATTTAGATTAAATTAGATTTATTTAATTTTTTTAACTTGCAGTTCAATAATTAGTTTCAAATGTGTTTTTTTGGAGCATTTTCAGACAGTATATAAACATGCACTGTCAGTATAAAATGAATCAACTTTAGTGTGCTCTTAAAACAGACAACAAACAATACCACTCACTAAATAAAACTACATCAACAAATGATTGAAGTAAAAAAGATTGAGTTAAAAAAAATCACGAAAGTAACTAAGGTGTTCATTAATTCAAGTTTTTTTTTTTTTTTTTTCCAAGTAAAATATGTGCCAACAGTTACAATAGTGCATGTGACATTGATCACTGATATTCCAGAGTAAAGTGATTGTTAACGTGTTTACAGTATAAGAATTATACTACTAATAAATAGAATTTTACTAATAATACAATTATCCTCTTCACCTTAAAAACCAGCAAATCTTCACAACCAAGTGCATGTTAATTGTGTTTTAAAAAGTATTCATCTTTGCTCTGTTTGTACCTCTAGGCTTGAAGAGATGATTATGGCGTACAGCAGGGTTGCGTTATTCTGCCTCATATTTCTCAAACTGCCAAAGGTCAGTATAAACAATTTACCACAAATGACATTAATCTTGAGGATTCTCTTTTTTGTAAATTAAGCTCAAAGATCTATCGTTTCTTTAATACGTTTAACAGTTTGAAGTGGTCAAAGGCAAGGTGTTGAAGGAGACGTACTTGAAGTGGGTACAGTATAAGAACAAGTGTGTTGAAGTTATTCTGACTGAGCCACTGCCTGAAGGTATGAAAAGTTTTTGTGAAACGTTGTGAAGTACAGTCAGTCCTAATCATATGCAAATGAGAAAATGTGAATGCCTTTGTAGCAGTGGTAAAACAAAGCTTTTCTTGCCTTTCTGAATCCATGAGAAATGTTTAACAAGGGAATACACTTTGAAAATATTTATATTTCAGGAAAAACCTATTCAGCAAATGTCCTTATGTTTAAACCAGCAGAGAAATCGCTACTGCGACCTAGCATTTGGCTAACATTGCCTTTATAGCGTTTACTCACACAGCTTAGGACATGCAGTCTATTCTCTTCTCCATGTGCAGTCAAATGACATTTAGTATAAAATTAATCTTTTTTATTTCAGAATATTTAATTCAACTCATTAGGACCAATGCTACTAAGTTACAGTGTTGTATTTGATACAGTCAGAGGTTTACAGAGCACTGATACATCCTACTCAAGTACAAGTACTGTTACTTGATTGAAATTGTACTCAAGTACAAGTAAGTCATACATAAAATATTCAAGTAAAAGTAACAAGTTCGGATGAACTACAGTCGGGCCGGCAGAACGTCTTCACAACAAATAGCACATACCACATTCCTGAGAATTCAGTGAAATGACTCAGGTCTCAGAGAGGCTCTTGACATCCGCTCATAGAACATCCATGTCAAATTATAGCCTGATTCAACGAGCATTAATGAAGGAGTAGTCCCTTCGGGCCCCTAATCGAATTGTGTGAGGCATGATCATAATCTACGTTGAATTACCTTTGAAACAATATATCACACGACTATGTTCCTATAAATTTGGAAATTACTGTAAATGGGGGGTGGGCTTCCGGGCCCCATTTTTTTAAAAAAAGGGCTCCGAGTGTCTCATCATATTCATTCATAGAGTATTCATACCAAACTGCATTCCGATCTAACGAGAACTAACGGAGGAGTAGTCATTTGAAAAATGGGGCCCCCTGGCAGCTAACTATCACAGCAGCTAACAATAACAGCAGCTAACTATCACAGCAGCTAACTATAACAGCAGCTAACTATCACATCAGCTAACTATAACAGCAGCTAACTATCACAGCAGCTAACTATAACAGCAGCTAACTATCACATCAGCTAACTATAGCAGCAGCTAAATATCACACCAGCTAACTACAACAGCAGCTAACTATCACTGAAGCTAACTATCACAGCAGCTAACTATAACAGCAGCTAGCTATAACGTCAGCTAACTATATCAGCAGCTAGCTATAACGTCAGCTAACTATCACAGCGGCTAACTATAACAGCAGCTAGCTATAACGTCAGCTAACTATATCAGCAGCTAACTATAACAGCAGCTAGCTATAACGTCAGCTAACTATCACAGCAGATAACTATAACAGCAGCTAGCTATAACGTCAGCTAACTATATCAGCAGCTAACTATAACGTCAGCTAACTATCACAGCGGCTAACTATAACAGCAGATAGCTATAACGTCAGCTAACTATATCAGCAGCTAACTATAACAGCAGCTAGCTATAACGTCAGCTAACTATCACAGCAGATAACTATAACAGCAGCTAGCTATAACGTCAGCTAACTATATCAGCAGCTAACTATAACAGCAGCTAGCTATAACGTCAGATAACTATCACAGCAGCTAGCTATAACGTCAGCTAACTATATCAGCAGCTAACTATAACAGCAGCTAGCTATAACGTCAGATAACTATCACAGCAGCTAGCTATAACGTCAGCTAACTATATCAGCAGCTAACTATCACAGCAGCTAACTATAACATCAGCTAGCTATTATCAGTCACACACGGTTTCACAGGTAAGCCAGGTAAATCCAATCTTGTAACAATATCCCCCAAAAAAGTGGAATATAGCATTCCTTCACCATCAGCTACGTAGCATTTCAAGGTGAATGTATCAGATTCCAATGATTTAGCTGCTGAGCAGGGAGATGCAGTGGCAGCCATCTTGGAAAACTTAACCTGGTTGGTCGGCTATGAAGTGATGCATTTGATTGTCATTTTTTTTTAGTTTCACAATGTCCGTTGATCATTTTAAAATTGTATTTATTTATTTTGTTGCACTGAATGGCTTAGATTAAAAAGACTACCAGTGACATCATCAAAGCTTTGTTACTGCAGCGACAATTAACGATGTACAGAATCATATAAATAACTTTTTTCATATTTCACTCCTCCTCAACAATCACAGTGGCAGCAAATATGCACTCTCCTCTGCTTTAAACCTTGTTTTCCTCCTCCTTAATCAACCAAACATCTGCCGCTATGTTTTAGTGGGTTCAATATGCTGTCAGATTAATAATCAGCTAGGTCATGTGGGTTGTCCAATCAGGATTCAGAGTTGGCTTGTTTCCCCGACAACCCCTCTCGCTCTTCCATTGCGTCATTGGCAATTTATTCATTCCTAATCATGCAGAAATCAATAATCTATGCTTTTGGAGTATACTGTTCTATTCAGAGTGTAAGATACTTTTCTTAAGATGTATTTTTTTATTGTTGTTGTTCTAGTGGGGTTGTTCTGTAACAGGACATTTGACAGATATGCCTGCTGGCCAGATGCACCTGCTGGTCATATGATCAACATTTCATGTCCTTTTTACCTGCCCTGGTACGATAAAGGTAACCGTGAGCCTAAAGTGAACTTTTGTGGGATTCTGTTTGTGACGTGAGTGTGTGTTTAATGTGTAGTCAGCTGTATATCAGTATTGTACCGTACAATGTCAATAACATTTCCATTTCCATTGTCCTCATTCATACTGGAGTTATTTATATTTTGAGGAGAGCCGCGGATGTCTTTGCGATGCAGCCCAGGTGATCACATTCACCTTTTGCCAATTTAGAACCTTTCATTATCTTTACATAAATATTCTAGAAATAAAGTAGTGTACAACTTAAAACTTATTGATGGAAATCAGTGACTTTGACACCAATGTGCTACCAAACTGTTCACATTTGGGCCCAATAATCCGAAGAGAAAGCTCAAAAACTCACATTTGGATAAACTCTCACCTAAATAATTATTTAGAAATAATATATATTTGAGCTTTATTGATTCAGTTAGGTCAGAAGAAAACTAATTATTCTTATTTTCAGACCTAGACCTAAAAAAAATTAAACTAAAAGCTAACCAAGCCCATAATGCAGCTCTGATTATTGCATGTTGCTGACAATGTAAAGAGCCTATAGTGGCAATAAAAGCACAATATATAAAACGCCCTTCAAAATTTTAATTTTGATTTTTGAAAGCTGCTATGTGTAATTTGAATGTATTTTTATTATTTGAAAATAAAACAAAATCAACTTCTAAACAGTCAGACACCATTTTCTGTTTAAAAAAAATGCGTTTTGTTATTCTGGCATGTCAATCTGGTCATATTTTATCATTACTTAATTTTATTTATTCACACACATACAGTATATATAGGCTACTGTCTCTCCATAGCGGCAGATCATTAGTCATAATGAAAGTTGGCAGGAATTGACTGGAATATTGATTATTATCCAGTTTCAAAGGGTGTTGTGCGAAGGCGATGTGGCTCCAATGGCTTTTGGGAAAGAGACGACCAGGGGAACGTGTGGAGAGACATCAGCGAGTGTGAGGAGGAAAAATTGGTCACATCACAGGAGGTATGGGAACAAAAATCAAGCTCAAGCATGGCATTTCCATATATTTACACCCAAAATGCTTTTTCCGACAGCTCCTTTTGAATGGGTTAAATATAGATAATCATTTTTACGCACATGAATACGTCAGTCATAGACTTGTTTTCAGTGGTGAATTGCAATCGTCTGCAAATGAACACGTACTGAAACATTTTATGGTTTTATTTTGAAGTGTTTATTTTGGTAATAATTTTCAGAAATACTGCCCCCCTCAGTTGCTAATTTTTAAGAAGAACTTCTTCGTTATTATATCGTCTTTTTTTCTCGTCATAATCTGAGCTACTGGTTACTACCCAGATAGCACGCATACGTCTCGCCGATGTCGGCCTCAGATCGTGCATCGGCATTCTATTCCTAATGCGTCATTTTGTGTATTTTGTTCACACATAATAAGCTATTTAGTGGTAATATATTGTTTTTTTTGTTGTTGTTGTGATATTGCCATATTTCTATCAGATTTCAGTAAATACTCTACTATGGATATGGAGATATTTATACTAATTGAATTACCTGAGGTAAATAAAGGTTAATGTAATACATAATACGTCTCGCCACTGCAACTTAATCATCGTGCCGATGTATGTGTGTTATCAGGGGAGCTGATTTCTTTCTTCCTTTCTTTCTTTCTTTCTTTCTTTCTTTCTTTCTTTCTTTCTTAAGATAACACCTTTCAACATGCAATTTTGCATCAAATGAACAAAATTGTCATATGAGTATAAATACTACACTATATGTGCACATACAGGTATTTTAAAGGTGGCTCTTATTTTTTTTTCTCCACAGATGTGGATTCAGCAAATGATGCTGACCTTCAGGGTGTTGTACACCGTGGGCTATTCCGTGTCTCTCGCCACACTTGTAACAGCACTTATTATTCTTTTGAGCTTCAGGTGAGTCATGTGATTTGCTTCTTTATTATTTTATTGCTAATCAGTCTATTATACAATGACATAAAGGAACGATTACAATGAACAACTTATTGTACTGGGTGCGTTGAAAAGACTTTCTTTTACCAATTGAAAACTGCCCTTTTCTGTAGTATGTATATTTAATGTTCCACTGTGTTTTATAAAGCACACTCACCCAGGTAACTACATAGAAATCCTCAATAGCGAAATTACATTTTTTTGTCATTGTTTCATCTGAAAGGAGATTGCGTTGCACCAGAAACTACATCCATTCAAACCTCTTCCTTTCATTCATCTTGAGAGCTGCAGCCGTTATTATAAAAGACAGAATGCTGGACCAACAATGGGGAAAAGAAATTCTGAATAGCGCTGACGTAAAGGAGATACTCAGTTATGAGGTAGTTGACACACTATGTTATATCAAAGTTTAAGTGCAGTCTCACAGAGAATGGTTTTAATTCCAACTTCTCCATAGGTCGCGGTCGGCTGTAAAATTGCACAGGTGATGATGCAATACTTTGTCCTGGCCAATCACTACTGGTTCTTTGGAGAGGCGATATATTTGTACACAGTGCTCATTGCCTCTGTGTTCATCGACAGCAACAAATATCTACCCTACATCTGTCTTGGCTGGGGTAAGAAAGGCCTTCATTGAGCTCTCTGAAGCCCATTGGCTGCTATTATGAAGGAACACTTCATCAAACCGTGTCAAAAAGCAAATACAGCTCATGTTCTAATTTTTCTAACACGATTACCATCCAAAGGGCGCACGGTGGCTTAGTGGTTAGCACGTCCGCCCCACAGCAAGAAGGTCCTGGGTTCAAGCCCTGGGGTGGACTTGTTCTCCCCGTGCTGCGTGGGTTTCCTCTGGGTCCTCCGGCTTCCTCCCACAATCCAAAAACATGACTAAGGTTGATTGGAGTCTCTAAATTGCCCATAGGAGTGAATGAGAGAGTGAATGGTCGTCTGTGTCTGTGTTGCCCTGTGATGGACTGGCGCCCTGTCCAGGGTGTACCCCCGCCCAGCGCCCTATGAGGGCCGGAGATTGGCACCGGCAGACCCCCGCGACTCTGTTAAACGGGAATAAGCGGGTATGAAAATGGATGGATGGATGGATGGATGACCATCCATTAGGTAGATGTATTTAATGCAGAGTATACTCTGAATATGCTGGAGCTACAAACAGGTTCCTAAGTGGATAAAAGCAGCTGAATTATGGTACAAAGATGTGTCGTCTTTGATTGATTTCATGCAGGGACTCCCCTATTTTTCGTGGTTCCCTGGATGGTGATGAAGATGTTGAAGGAAAACAAAGAGTAAGGAACACATGTATTTACTTTTCTTTTGTTAGGCTACTAGCCATGTTAAGCCTTGACCCCCATCATAGAAGAACAAACACATATTTCTATTCCACACAGTTGCTGGGCTGTCAACGAGAACATGAGCTACTGGTGGATTATTCGCTTCCCTGTTCTTTTTACCTCACTGGTGCAAACACCATTCATTGTACTTCTTTTAAACCTGTTTTTTTCTAAATGGCTTGTAACATGATCCCTTTGTGTCTGTCATCAAAGGTCAATTTCATCATTTTTGTGAAGATTTTGAGGGTCATATTTACCAAACTACGAGCAGAAAACCAGAATCAGAACCCTGATTTCAAACTTCGGTAAGTTGTTGCTTTTCAGTGACAACTGATCTGTTTTAATGAAACTTCTTTTAAAGAAATAAACAAACAATCTAGCTTTTTTCAAGTCTTTCCTCTATGTTTTCCATGTAGGCTTGCCAAAGCAACCCTTACCCTCATCCCTCTATTTGGTATCCATGAGGTCATATTCATCTTTGCCACTGATGAACAGACGACCGGTACTTTACGCTACATAAAGGTGTTCTTCTCCCTTTTTATAAGTTCGTTTCAGGTAAGTTCAATTAAAACCCTATTGTGACAATGAAAATGCAACGGTTCGTAGTTTGAGGGTCAAAGAAGCAATGTTTCATCATTTTAAGCCAGATAATGTAAACCTAAAGCTATTTTAGGGTTTGGACAGAGCAGCCATATGCTTTCCATCCTGCACTGCTATTATACTATGAATTTTCTATATATTTAAACAAGTATAAATATCATTGTATAAATATATAACTGCGAAAATGACAAATGACTTAAAATCTGGTTTTATCTGCAGGGATTTTTGGTGGCTATACTCTACTGCTATGCCAATAAAGAGGTTTGTTGTTTTTATTTTATTATCATAATTTACTTTTTTTGATTCAGTGTTAAAGAGATAATGTCTCGCAATGTGTTTTAATCCAGACATTATAAGAAACAAACATCAGGGAAATGTTTTGTTGGAGAGTTTAGTATAATGACAAGCTTTTGCAAAAAAAAATACAAAAAAAAAAGACAGATAAAATTGTTTGAAAAAATATTTAACAGATAACATGCAATTACGTTTTGAATCACTCACAGGTGCAAGCAGAGCTGAGGAGAAAGCTGTGCTGCTGGGGAACACAGACAGATGTATGCTGTGCACAGTGACTAGTGTGCTCTTTCTCTGCAGTGCCAGAGCACAATAGATCCTCTGTGTCAGTGATCAGGGCAATTCATGACGGGTCACCAGTTCCTCAAAGTTCTCAACATCTTGTCCAAGCCATTTCCTCACAGTGCGATGCTTCTGTTTCCTGTCCACTGAAGATAAATGAGGACAGTTCCTTACATCATGGGGACTGGGGCATCAAAGGACATTTGCCTTCGATGGGGCTGGTTTCCTTTCTCATTCATCTCAAAGACCCTGTGGATACTCTGCCAAATGTTGTAAATGCACAGTGAGACTGAATACAATTATACACATATGGGCCAATACTGGTATTGGGTATTGCACTCAATACCAAGGCTGTACTCGTGCTTGTAAAACATGCTCCAATACCACAGTCCGATACCAATGGTGTAATTGTAGCCTAAATCAAAAATATGAAATTTATCATTTAAGTTTGATTGTGAAAGAACAATCGGCTGTGTGAAATAATTCTAATGTCTGCAACACTTTGAATGTTCATAAAAGTACAGAAAAAACAAATTTTAGTTTGGAAAAAAAAGTTTTTAATGAAAAGTTTAAATGTCAAGAAGTTTATTTGAAACAAAAGAACAATTATAAGATCAAAATTTTGTTTATTTTCATTATTCATAGAACCTGTATTGACAAAATTAGGCATTTATATCAGTAAGCTACTTATAGTATTTGTACTCGTTCTGAAAAAAGTGGTTACATAATTATTGAGTTTTATTGTTTTTATTTCCAAGTTACATTTTATGTGAATTATGAAAATGTGTTTGATGGTATCCAAAAGTAACAATTTTATGTTGAAGAAAAAAATATATGTATTATTGTACAACAGCATAGTATAATGTCATTAATATTTAGCAGTCATCTTTTGAGGCAGTTTGTAGACCTGTGAGCAAAATGCTACTCATTTAAATAGTCAAAATGATTCGTTTAAACTGTTTTTATATGAACCAGAAAAAAAAGTAAATACTTATATGTATTTTATGAACAGTAGAATTTAAAAAAGAGTTGCAGTGTATTTTCCATTAAACTTTATTTTGGAAATGTGGTGCTTTGCGAGATGATTCTGAGTCTGATGTCTTGTTTTAAACTTCATCCCCCATAACTCCCCGCTCCAAAATAACGTTGTGACGTTGCACTTGACCAGCGAGCATTGCCAGATTGGATGAGTTTCTAGCGTTTAAAATCATAGCATTTAATTTGCATTGTAACTGGGAATATCTCAATCAGAACCTGTTTTAGGATGACAAGGAAACTGTACCTCTAGGTCCTATATATTGACTCAGTGACCAGCTAAGTCTAAAAAATATTCAGAGATTTGCAGGTTGCAAAACGGGAAAGTTGCAGCTAAACCTGGCAACTAGGCTATCACGGCAGCGGCGGCTGTAGCGGGAAGAACGTCACTGCTGCTGGGAAACAGCTGAAGCTACACTAGTTCATTTTTAAAACCCGGCGCTCAAACTTTGAGGCTAAAATGTTGTGAAACAGTTTTATTGTTGTTTATACTTCAGAGGAACGTTTTTGTTTCTTTTATTTCACCACTTGTTCACTAACCCAGACTGAAGCGTTTGACAAGTGGATGTTTTTCAGGCCGGGACACAACTTTCCATGGCTTCCAAAGGTAAAACAAACGTGACAAAATCCCCTGGTTTGTTATGATTATTATGGATAAAGGACATCATTTACTTTATCATTCCCTGTCTCTGTTGTTTAGGCTGGCAGCATCCTTACGTTAATATATTCAAACATGTCAAAGTGGAGGAGTGGAAGAAGACTGCAAAGGAAGGGGATGTGTCTACATACACGGTAACGGTTCACAAAGACACGGCTGCACAATTAATCGAATTTTAATCGTGATCACGATTTTGGTTGCCACAATTAAAATAGCCTGATCGTCCGCATTATTTACATTCAGTACACGGGCTCCACACTCTGTAATAGTGTATTTATTTAGTTAACCTTTGGTTATAATTCAATTTTAATGCTTCATTTTGCTCTGTAAACTGTACACATATTGTTTGTTTAAATGTAGTGCAGTAAACACACTGATTTTTCCTTAAGATGATGATAATTTTGATTATAATTGTGATTACAATGTTGATCAAAAATAATTGTGATTATCATTTTGGCCATAAGCCCTATTGAGTAACACTAATAAACCTGATATTAAGCTGTTACAGGTAGTTTTTGGATGATCCATTCCATTCCATAGGGCTTTCTCATATGATTCTTTTCTATAATCAATTGTATAATGGGGAGGGGGAAAATAATAAGAATTTCAATCAGTTTCTGTCCACATTTTCCACAAACATGACTTGGATATAATCTTGTTTTCACTGTTGAATGATGATGAGTTTTAGTATATTAAATTTTGATCATGTCTTCACTTTCTGTAAATACACCCCAGGACAAGACCCTGAAGTGTCCAGTGTTTCGGATCTCTGGTCCTCTTCCTGCCAACAGCTTCATCCACATTCCCAAAAAAAGTAACCAGTCCCTCGGACTCACCGGACGGTTCTTCTACCTACTCTTCAGACCCACCCCTGGCAAATATTTTGTTGTCCATCTAGATGTTGCTACAGAGGTATTATTCATCCACATAACAAGTCAATCAACAAGTTTGTGTATTGCTGTCTTAGAAGTCATAATTTAGAGAACTTGTGTCAAACTTAAGGCCCGAGGTGCCAAATTTGTCCCTTTGAAATATCCAATTCAGCATATTGAAAACATGAATCATTGTGTAAATGAAACAGCAATGTTTTCAGGTGCTCACAGTTTTCCCAGACATTTTAAATGTTAAACTGTTGAAAAAAAAAAACCTGAAACTTTGTACAGTCTCTTAATTTTCCTTGAATTATTACATACAATTTTACTGAAATAAATAGAATTTGGTCACAAATCTAGGAAATTTAAATTAAAGATCTTGTTGGGACTGATATCTATCACTTATTACTTGGATATTGTCGATGTCTTGTATATTTTGTCTTTTCTGTATACGCACAAATGCAAACTATGCCACAATAATGTTGGAATTATTCGTTTATCTGCATAAAATCTGTGTCCCACTTGAGATCAAACTGCTCCATACTTGGCCCCTGAACTTAAATGAGTGTGACACCCCTGATTTAGAGTTTTTCCAAATTACTTTGGCCTTCTTTTTGTTGTTCAGTTCATACAAAGTGCAAATTACTATCGTTATGTTCTCCCGAAAATGCATTCAAGTTGAGATTTCCCTTTATTCCTTTCTTATCGTTAGTGGATTTCTTCTTTAGTTCTGGTATGGCTTATTACATAAAACCAATTAGGGTTTTTTCCTAATGTTTTAGCTTGTTGGAAAATGTTGTATTGCAATTTTCTAAAGATTAAATCAAACAATTATTTTAACTGTTGTTTTTAAAATATTTTCCTTCCTGTGCTGTGTTATTTAGGAGGGCCAGGTGGTCCGCATCTCCTTCTCCAACATGTTCAAAGTGTTCAAGTCCACACCGACATGGCTTCAGTTCCCTTTCCTCTGTGGTGCTGCCAAGGATTCAGTTTATGACAACACCTCTAAATCAGCACGACACGGTAGAACGATCCATCAGTGATGTGCTTTGTTGTATAAAACTAATTGTCTAAGAGCATTTCTGCAGCTGGACTCGTCTGTATTGTATTTTATTCCAGGTTTAGTAGGTTCTGCCCCCTCCTCTGTGCGTTGGACCTGTTTGATGCTGGATCTGCAGTATATGCTTTCTGTTTATGCCAACCGCTGCCATAGTCATCTGAAAAGCATCCGACTTTGCGCGAACATGTCAGTGAAAAACATGTTTACTAGTGACCTGCTGCTGAATCCAGGTGAGACGCAAGAATTAAAAGATAAAACATGGATTCTTTAGCTACCAACTCACTGTGTTCTGTTATAGTGAAGGCATTCAGACATGTAATTACATAGTTTTTCAGATTTGAATTATTCAAAATAGTTCCAAATCATAAATTCTGCGTCTGCTTTTTCTCTTTACTCAGGAGTTTCCTTTCATGAAGCAAAACTGATGGGAATGTCCTCTTCTCAAGGAACTGGTCCCATACCCAGAGAAATGTCTTTCCCAGTGCCCAAAGGAAGCTCCTGGCATGACTTTTATGATCACATCAGGTACAATCTCACCAGATATGATGTGGAATGAGTTTAAATGACATTATTAGTAATGGTGCTCTGTCTCCTAGCCTGTACTATAGACTGTAAAAAGGAGAAAGTGTCTAGTATTTGTACGGTTGCCGTTCAGACAACCCCTGGTGCTTTTGGTACGGTTAACGAAGTACACGTACGTAGCTTCTTAGGGTTAGGTTGTAACCCAATATTGCAACAATTTTTAGGGTTAGGGTTAGGTTTAGTGTAAGGTTTAGTCTGAGCAAGTGACCTAAACTTGCCAAATAGTGGCGCTGCGTACGGATAGAATGTCGGTATAATGATAAGGCAATCGTACGGATAGCCACTGCCTAAAAAGAATGGACGACACTCGCTCACGGGAAGTAATGTTTTTTGTTTTTTTGAGCTCCCCCTGCTGACTGGCTGCAGTATTTCATTAGCCCCGCCTCCTCAATGACAACAGATGGGTTGTTGGTCAAACTGTAAAGTTAAAATACTCGTTACATAATTTTTTTCCAAACCTAAACTCTGCTGTGTTCATTAGTTATTATCACCCTACATTTTTCTGTGAAGTTTGTTTTAAATAAGATATTTGAGGTTGAAAAACGGGATTTGACGTCATATGACGATGATTGACAGCCTCGGATCTTGCGTAGCTCTCTTTGTGAACAGTACTGACCTCTATGATCTGATCATCTGAACAAGACGTTGGTAGAATTTCCAATGGGAAAGATACTTAAGTCTGTGGCGTAGCTGGGCTGCGTAACTCATCAGGGCAGTAGGCTGAATGGGCGGGGCTTGTTACCAGGGCTCCTCCCGCCGGACCCTACTGCGCAGGCTCCAAATGATGTCAAATTTGATGTGCACACCCACTGGCCTATACTCATTACCAATGATATGAAAAAATAGGTTTCATAGTTCATTATGGAGCATTATTTTTAATGGAAGCATTGTATACCAAATATAAATATGAAGCGCTGAGAAAGCGTTTGTACATGCACGGCTTGGTTACTGACAGTGTCTCATTCAACAAGTTAGTTGCTTGCTGTCTCATAGCAAAATAAAAGTCTTATAAATAACTAAACTAAATTCTAAATTGCATCAGACCATATTGTATTATTATATATTAGAAATTGTATTTACAAACAAATCTGATCAAATTTCCAATAGCCTTCCTATGCACTTACACTGTTCAGTCATTTGTTTATTTTTAAAAATCTAACGTTACATGCGAGGCCCCCAGTTATCAATTATTTATTAATATGTATGTTTACTTGGTACTTATTGTATACTGTCCCTTTTCTTTTGTCTGTTCTGTTTGCATGAATTGCCAAGTTAATTATATTTCTTTCTTTATTGGATTGTTCTGGTGATAATGCAGTTAATCAATAAAGATAAAAGGGCCTGCTTGAATTAATTGAACTTGAAAGACAGTATCAAGTGCATAAAAAATAGTGATGTACAGTATTTATATTGAAATGTATGGATTTGCTTAACAAAAACATTTTTTCCCTCTGGTACTATTTATAATCTGTTTGAACATGTGGATTGAGTTCTTTTTTGTTCCTTTTCTCATAGATTTCCATCAGAAGGAACAAAGTTGCCCTTTGACTCTATTCAAAAATACATTCCACAGCAAGAAGGTAGTAATGATCATATTTTTCTCTCCTGTTAATTCTGATCTTGGTCCAAAATAGAAACACATTGTGCACTGTTTTCTGGCTGAACATGTTTTGTAAATGCCATTAATTTGACTAATCTCATCAAACTGCAGCTTCATTTGAACTTAAAGTAAACTGTGAATGTTAATTTGTGATTGACTTCCAACAAAGAATAATTAGCTTTTTTGGGTTTATTTTCTGTAGACATTTCCGGTATAACTCAACAGAGACTTGTTGAAGACGACCCCCCCATCGTGACTCTTAGCAAAGCAGTCCAAGATCGGGTTTCTCTCATCAAGCAGGTCACCACACCTGAACAGGTGAAAGGTCACATTCCACCTCATGCAGCGATGGACAATATTGTAGTTTTTCCGCTGATGAATTTATGATATTTTGCATTAATGGTTACTATACACCAGGGGTCACCAACGCGGTGCCCGCGGGCACCAGGTCGCCCGTAAGGACCAGATGAGTCGCCCGCTGGCCTGTTCTAAAAATAGCTCAAATAGCAGCACTTACCAGTGAGCTTTTATATATATAGATTTATTTATTTAGCTATTCTTGTTTAAATCACACTTACATGTAACTTAGAAATGACAATACATATATATAAACACTTAAAATGTAAAGTGTTTTTTGTGTTTAATACATACTTGCCAACCCTCCTGATTTCTGCCCGACATTGTCCGGGCGGACCATCCTTCACTGAGCGTCGTTTCCAGCCGGACAATAATAACGATTACACCGCATTCTTATGCGGTGTAATTATATTATTGTAATAATAATATTGTTGTAATAATAATAACGATTACACCGCATAAGAAGAGGTGTAATCGTTATTATTGTCCGGCCGGAAACGACGCTCAGTGAAGGATGGTCCGCCCGGACAATGTCAGTGAGGAAATCGGGAGAAAATCAAATCCAACCATGTGTAGGGAAGTGTTTATGTTATGGTTATAGCCGTTGTTGTATAGGCTATGTTTAATTTTCCTTTTGTTGATTATTTTTATTTCATAACAGGCACGCGCGTGCGTGTTATGATGATGAGCAGAGTTAATTCTGATTGCAAATTTTGATTTAGTTTTAGTCATAGTCTTTTGACTAAAATGTAACTTAGTTTTTGTCCAAATGTAGTCATCAGGACTTAGTTATAGTTTAGTTTTAGTCGACTACATCAGTGCTTCCCAACCAGGGGTACGTGTATCCCTTGGGGTACTTGAACACATTGATGAATCTATTTCCAACATGCTGAGTCATTTTTAAGCATATTTCAGACACTGTACATGCTCATCCAACATCTTTTTCACCCGTTGACAATAAACGGCATTAATGGAATAAACAATATCGTGGCTTTATTATCCTACTAAATTGTTTAAAAATTGTAGTCGATGAAAATGACAAATCTTTAGATGAGAAAATAAACACTGGTTATTTTATGAAACATTGTTGTCATTTTGTGTGTTTTTGGAGTCGTTCTGTGCGTTTTTGTTGTATTGCATATTTTTGTGATTTTTGTCTTATTTGTGAAGTGATATGTGTATTTTGCTGTAATTATGTCTTGTTTTTAGGAGTATTTTTGTGTATATTTTGAGCTATACTGTGCATTTACTTTGGGTGTCGTAAAGGGCCCCACGTCATAGCCGGATGCAAAAAACAAATCCTGAAAAGGCCAAAGCTGTAAAACTGATATGAAAATACACAATACTCCTTTAGTCTTCAGTGAATTATGTGTTTCAGATGCAGCCATAAAATACATTTTCAATAACTAATTGTATTTGTGTGTGTCATGAAACGTTTTGTATGTACTTTTTTTCTTTAATACATGACATCCCTCATCTGCTTTGTAGATATTCTTAAAGTAAACTTCATTTTTTTTTTTTTTAGCTTCCCCAGGAACGCAGACCCATAGTTGCAAACATCCCAGAGCTTGGTGTCGTGACAGCGCAACAGAACAATTGTATTCATCATTCAGATGATGAACAGGAGTCCCTGAGCTCTATGTCACAGCAGCTCACGTGCACGCCCCCGTGTGAGGATGACGGTGCAGGAGTTCATGTGTATGTGCATCATCATAAGAGTATTGAGGATAAACCTGCTGAAAAAAATGTGGAAGAGGTGATTCAATACATTTTTTCATGTTATGTTTTATGGCTTTTTGTGATTGATCTTCATTATATTGGACTTTTTCTTGAAAAATGTAAGAAAAATCAATCTTTTCACATCAAGTTTTTGTGTGATCCTGTCCTTCAGCCTGGGTCTTATCCATCATCCAAGTCCTTGAAACGGCAGGTAAGAACATGGGCGTAAAAGAGCGTTTATCCTTCATTATGTAGCTTTTTTATGTATCATAACTTGTCAATAACATGATTTCAACAGGAGTTGGATTGGCTACAATTTCTTAATCGGTGCATAGTAAAAATATTCCCTTCATAAATCACTCCCGCCTGTTCTTGTCTAATGTTGTGGATTTGTCATTTAAATCTGACTTATTTTCCACATGGTTAAAGGGCAATGTATTGATATATACAAAAAATGAACTAAATATGAAACTTGTGCTACTTTTTCTTCTGCTCTCCTCTTCAGAAACTGCTCCCAGACCCAATTCTCAGGCTCAAGGGAATCATTGGCTTTGGAGGAGGCACCAGTAAATGTGTATGCTCAAAGTGAAGTGATTCTCATGCTTATGCTAAGCTATACTAGTGTCTGATAATGACTGATGAATACTATTATGGGGTAACGGCAGCTGTAACTTCTTGCTCTGCAGGCCCTGTGGACCAAAGCAGGTGATGCAGTGGTTTATCCATGTCATGCTATCATTGTCTCAATGAAGATCAACACGAACGAGCAGAGATTCTTCATTGGTCACAGTGACAAGGTGGCAGAAGATGACACACATTTCATGACAAATTAATTTGGTATTTTTTATACCAAATTAAAATAATATGTTGTTGAATGATTTTTATTAGAGAAAATGTTTTGTTTTTTTAGGTTTCAGCCTTGGCCTTTAATGGAACCACAACACTGCTGGCCTCAGCACAGACTGGGAACCACAGTATGGTGCGTGTTTGGGACTACCACAAAGGAACCTGTCTTGCTTTGTTCACAGGTCATATTCACTCTTTATTTTGTCTCAGGTAACCCGATATATTCATTCATTAACCACTCCACATGTTTGGTAGAAATACCTAATTCCCATTTAATGATTTTGATATTCATCTCTCTGAAGCCTTTCAAGTAGTGGTAGTATTCTCTGTGGAGTGGGTAAAGACCGCCACAATAAAACGGTAAGCTCCACCAGTCCTCCCACATTGTCTTGTTTCTTTATCCTATTCATGAAAGCAATTACCATGAACTCACTGACAAACCCACAGTATTAAATTGAGATGACAAAAATGCTAAGTGTGTCCTTGTGAATACATAAAGTGATTCATTCCTGTAATTATAATTATTGGTTGCTCCTCTGCTTTGACCTGCCTTTTTATCAGAGATAAAGCTGCTGCTGATGGTTTTGCGTGTCTTCCCAATGCCTCCTTTCACAGATGGTGCTGGTGTGGAACACCTCAGGCCTTTTTAAAGGTGGGGATGTGACCGTTTTGGCCAAAGCTCACACGGACGTAGACATTCACACAATGAAGATTGCCTTTTTTGACGATACCAGGTGATTGGTTTTATTTAGATAATTTGTAAATAATATTTGAGGGATTTTTGTCTCTGTCAAAGCTGATGTTAATATGCACTCATTTCAGTGTTCATGTTTGGTGTCTTAATCAAAGTGTCCAGTCACTTTTGGGACTTTTTCTGTTTAAATACTTTTATGTTCTGGAAAATAATCAGTTGTCTTCATATTTCCTTTTTCTTTAAAGGTCCTATATGATGCAAATCAACTTTTTGAGCTTTTAACCTTGTTACAATGTTAATTCCTTATCAAAAACACCCCCAAAGGCTTCCTTCCTGCATCTCTGAGCAATCCTCACTAATCCTGCTCTCTGAGCAACTGCTCTGCCCTCTTCTGAAAAACGAGCGGTTCCTCCGCCTAAAACTCTTGTGATGTCAAGAGAGTCTGAACCGCCCCCTCCAGGAAGTGCCTGCTGCCGGTGCCGTGCCTCCACAGTGAACATACACTGTAGTGTATGCACTATTTGTTCATGCTGAGGTGTACTCCGCTGTTGTGGTTTCCAGCGCATCTTGTGGTTTGGCGCATTGGCGCAGTGACATGTGTTCAGGCACTTCTGTGTAACCTGCCATTCTAGTGAAAAAGGAATATATTTTATACTTTATTGTCATATATGTAAAGCTACATACACAAAATTTAACCCCTCCCTGAGGAGCAGTGGGCACTATTCCTGTAGTTAGAAGAGCAGAGGCGGAGAAGAAAGTGAATTAGCTTAACACTCCGGTTTGAAGATTGAAACAGCTGATTGCTGCTGCTGGATAAACACACACCCTGAAGCGCTGAGACGGACTCACAATAACAATAGCCTCTTAAATATCCGTGTGTTTTACTGTAATGCACAGTTTTTTTTGGCTGAAAACATTAACAACTGTGTGGATAGCAAAAGAAAATCGCTTTGGTGATCACTGATCTCAATCAGAGCAAGGCATGCAGGCAAGTCAGCCTCTATAGACACGCCCACTCATGAATATGCATAAGCAGGAACCAAACAGCCCGTTGCTCAGGAAGTCTCTTGGAAAAACTTTGGAAAAAAGGCAAGTTTGGGAAAATAAACCTCAAATACTATGTTTTTGGGGTTCTTAGAACAAATGGAGATGGGTGAAAAATTCATGATATGGGACCTTTAAAAATGGTTTATTGTTTCGATTTCATTCACTGTTGCTGGAATGATGATGGATTTTTTTTCTCTTCATACATACTAATGCCTTTCTTTCTAAATGGGTTCTAATGGACCTGAATCATTGACCACGTGTGTTTAATGGTTGTCAATAATAGTGCAGCCGCTAGCTTTCTAAGGGTGCACGCAGCAGGGGCCCTCAGGGTAGTATTTTAGTCACATTACTTAATGTTGTGTTGTGTTGCACACAGGTGGGCGTAGATGGAACTAAGTCTTTGTAAAGATCTTCTATCTGTTGCTGTACTGGCTTTGCCTTTTCAAGAAAGAATGTGACTGTGAGATGGTGATACTGAATAGAAAAATGAATAAGTTATTTCTTGTGATGTGCTGAATTCAGGATTGTGTCTTGCGGTCGTGACAACATTCGTCTGTGGCGAGTCCGAAATGGGACGCTGCGATCCTGTCCCGTCAATCTGGGTGAATACCATTCAATGGACTTCAGTGATGTGGCCTTTGAGGAGGGCCTTTCTCCAGACCTGTATGTTGATGATCGGACCCTGTGAGTTAGCAAGCGCTTCCCTGAGGCCTTCTTGATTCACTTAGTCCTGACTCCGGACATAAATACCTATCGAAATTCTATCAACGACTGTTTCCTTGTAGGTTCGCCAGCAGCCGGAGTGGCCATATCTTTGAGATCGACTACAGCAGAGTAGTTATTAAAAACGTGAGGCGGTTGCTTCCTGCACAGCAACAGCATGCTGACCGCAGGGAGAAATTGACTTTCAACACTGGTGGGTGTGACTCACACATAGTAATTTATTGACACCTTAGCGAGAGAACACTAGTGTAGAATCCCTTTAATCATGCCATGTAGGGCTGCTCGATTATAGAAAAAATAATAATCACAATTATTTTAGTCATATTTGAAATCATAATTAGTCAAATGATTATTTGTCAACCAAAAAGTTATTTATTTTTTGTGCAAAACAATGTAAAATATATTCTTTAAGCACACTGTACATAAAATCCTTCAAACACTATAATCAAGTATGATCACTTTTGCACAAAACAGAGCAATTCCTGCATGTGATGTGTCTTTGCTCTAGGTCTTCATCATCAAACCCAAAGTGTTCCCATATAAGAGAATTTGACTTGCCCTGCCTTGCTTGTTTACCAAGCGTTTTTGCTGCATTTCTCCTGCTATGTTTCAATACTGCTAGTGTTAGCCTGCAGGCTAGCTTTACTTTAACTTTAGGAGGGGCTGTGCGGAGGAGCTTGCATGCGCATGCACCAAACAACTTAAAGTTAGTATTAATAATTGTTTTTTGCTTGTGTGTACCAAGCTTTATTCTTTGTAGATCCTATATCGAGGAAATTTCAGAATCAGAATCAGAAATGTTTTTAATGGCCATGTACAGTTTAAAGGACAGTACAAGGAATTTGTCTTGGTAGTTGGTGCACAAAACAAACAACAACAAAAAACAAAGAACAACCCAGCAACAATAATAATAATATTAATAATGATAAATATAAAGGATGAGGGATAAATAAAGGATATATAGAGAATAAAGAATAAATAGGATAAATATAAATATATATATATATATACAGTGCAGCAGATAATGTCATCATGGAGGTAGTGATCGGGTGGGGGGTGGGGGGGGGGTGTTCATGTGGATGGTGGCAGAGGGAAAGAAGCTGTTTTTGT
Organism: Gouania willdenowi; assembly: GCF_900634775.1. Lineage (NCBI taxonomy): Eukaryota > Metazoa > Chordata > Actinopteri > Blenniiformes > Gobiesocidae > Gouania > Gouania willdenowi. The sequence goes on along the minus strand of NC_041062.1, from coordinate 12,627,428 downwards.
ATCTGGAGGTTCTGGTCTTGATGGACTGAAACCTTCTTCCAGAAGGGAGAGATTGAAACAGTTTATGACCGGGGTGGGAGGGGTCGGCCACAATCTTTCCTGCACGCCTCAAAATCCTGGAGGCGTACAGGTCCTGGAGGGAGGGCAGATTGCAGCCGATGACCTTCTCTGCAGAGTGGATGATACGCTGCAGTCTGGCCTTGTCCTTGGCCGTAGCTGCAGCGTACCAGATGGTGATGGAGGAGCAGAGGATGGACTGGATGATGGAGCTGTAGAAGTTCACCATCATCTTTGTTGGCAGACTGAACTTCTTCAGCTGCCGCAGGAAGTACATCCTCTGCTGAGCTTTTTTGATAAGGAGCTGATGTAGAGTTTCCCAGGGTGAGGGGGGTGAATAAAATTTGATTTATTTAGCAAATAAAACATGTATGATTGTAGGAAAAAAGTGTTATATATATATATATATATAGTTAGAGTTTTTCCTGGATTGTTTTTTAATTGTTGAGTGTAATAATCAAAATCATAATTGAATCTACAGTGGTGTGTGTTAAAAACATTTTTTTCTTGTGTCCTACCCAAAGGTCCAGGCATTTCTATCAACTGCATCAGCATCTCCTCGTCGTTCTGTGCCACAGGATCTGAAGATGGCTTCCTGCGGCTGTGGCCTCTTGATTTTTCTTCTGTCTTCCTGGAGGCTGGTAAGTGCAGCCGTGCCTGACCCTGATGCAACATTTGTCTTGTGTAAAGCACAAAGACGCCAACAGTCAGTTATGCTTTATGCATTAGTTGATGTAGATTTTAAATCACAAATGTCATTATTACAGTAGGGAGTGTTTGTCTGTTTTCTTCTCTGAGGTGTTTCATGCAAATATACTGAAAATGTTGGCTTTGTTTGTTTGTTTTTAATTGCAGAGCACGAGGGCCCTGTCAGTGTGGTGTCTGTGTCGTTTGACAGCATGCAGGTGCTGTCAGCCACCTCTACAGGTAACCTTGGCTTCCTAGATGTGGGCAGCCAGGGTTACAACACACTGATGAGGTCGCACACAGACACGGTGCTTAGCTTCAGTGTAGATAAAACTCGCCGCCATCTTTCCACCGCCTCCTCTGATGGTACAATTTGTATTTGGGATATGGATTCTTTGCATCAGGTCAGTCAGTGCCACATTTGAAGAAAACCTGTTTTTTTCTTCTTTTTTTTTTTCAAATATTTGATAAATGCATTTGCACATGTTAAAATAAAATTAAACTACAAAGAAAAATAGTTTGGATGATTTTGAAACATTTTAGATTGTTCTTGTAAACATAAATTTGAGTTCATTTCAGAACCTGCATTAAAGTTGGTCGTTAAACTACATTTATTAGATGAACACTGTTTGTTTTCATTTATTTATTTATTTTTTATTATCCTGGCGCTACACATTTCTCCACATATTCCTGACACCTGCCTGTCTCTTCTCTAGTTGTATGATTTTGCATCTGAAGACACTCCCTCATCTGTGGCCTTCCATCCCAGTCAGCAGATTTTCTCTTGTGGTTTTAGTTCTGGAATCATCCGCATCTTTGACATTTCCAGTGCCAAACTGCTGGCTGAGCTGAGGTAAGCATCTCAAAGCTGAGTAGGTCTGTATGTGACACAGAAACCAGGAATTCTTTGGTCACTACTGAAAGAGGGTGAGCAGTGCATGGTTTTTCTTTTTCTTTTTTCACAGGCAGCTTCGAGGTGAAGTTGTGGGTCTCGCGTTCTCTCCAGATGGAGAGTTCATGTACAGCGCAGACTCCCAGGGTTCTTTGCTACTCCATAACTCATCTGAGGACAATTACAATGTAATCAGGGTACTTGGTAAGTAGTGGACATACAGTACCTTGAAGATTCTAAAGGATTGTTCTGAACCCCACAAACATTATTCCACTTTTATTAAGCGTTTCGTTTAATTTCATTTAATGATTTATTTTATTAAGATTTTTTTAACTATGCCTTTCCTTTGCTTATATTTGACGTTTCTGTATAAAAGCTCCCTTATACACAACACTAACTTTGCTAAGATTTAAACCCATTATTGGTATGAGATTTTTTTTAATTATTATAGCTGACTAGTTTTATTCTCCATGTTCCAATTTCATGTGAGGCAGCTGTTAACGAATTGTTTCAATTTGTTTTTACCCATTTCACCAGGTAATGCAGTGGCCCGAGGAAGCGAGCATGCTCCAGATGCTATTACAGTTAGCAGTGACAGCCGGTGTCTGGCTTTTGTTGGTCCCTCGCAGTACATTGTGACCATCTGTGATGCCAGATCTTTGAACGAGGTATTCTGGTGGATATTTAGGGAAAATAATAATGATATTTTATATATTCTGTATATAATTATAACAGTTTCTAATACCATTATGTCTGTAATAATTTAATTTATGACTGCATCATGTCCTCATCAAATTAATCTCTACATCTGATCACGTTATATCTGTGTAGTTGCTGCGTGTAGATGTCAGTATATTGGACCTTCAGAGCACCCAGCTGGACTCGGCTCTTAAGGTCTGCTTTGCTCCTGCCTCTACTGAACACTTGCTTGTTGCCACATCCGCTAACAAGATTATCTGGGTTAGCACCAAGACAGGCCGTCTAATTAGAGAGGTAATGCTGCCGACTGTATTGACTCATCATGGTGTCTTCAATAATGTGACTTAGAAAATGTTTGTGTGGTCTACCAAAGTAATTTCAACAGTTTGGAAGCATTCTTAACATTTTTAATTCTGTGATTTTTGCCGTCAGGTGTCAAATGTGCACAAGCTGCATTGTTCATGTCTGGCTGTCAGTGAGGACAGTCGATTCTTGCTTACAGCCGGAAATAACACGCTCAAAGTGTGGGACTATAGCATGCAGCTTCATGTGAACTCACAGGTTGTATGAAAATATTCACCAGTATTTTTGAAAACATAGTTTTTTTTTATTTATAAATGTGTTCAAGCATCCCATTTAATTTTTTTTCATCTTTTTCTTCCCCAGATGTTTATAGGACACAGTCAAACCATCCGTCAGGTGCGCTTCCTGCCTGAACAATCAGGTGTAGTTACAGTGGGCGATGCCATCTTTCTGTGGGACTTTTTGGGCAACCCAGCCGACTTAGTGACTGGCACTTTGTAAGAACCGAACTCTAACTAAATAAGCATGTCACACCTGGGACATTATGCACGTTTGGCAAATAACTGTCTTCTCCCGTAGTTCACAACTGAGAGGAAGCCTCCTGTCACCTCCTAAAGATGGTAATTTTAGTCCTCTAAAATTCTGCTTTTTGTGCTGAATTCATTGAATACACACCTGTAACGTTTCAAACAGACAGTCACACAAAGGTAGTTCAGCTGTGCGATTGGATGCCTCGACAGACGGCGCCACTCCCAAACTCGTCCCCGCCACAGCTGCTCAGCAAAGCTATTGATCAGGTTACCCAGGGAGGTACAGCATCTGTGTTGGGTTTGATTTATCATGTTATGTCACATTTTTACCTTTTCATATCCTTAACAATTCAAGTTGTTTAGCTGTTAATGATGGTCATTTTAAATGCAGTTATTTATTTTCACTTACACTGTTGGTTTTTTGTCTGGTTCTCTCAGCTTTAGGTTCTTCTGTCAAAACAGTTTCGTCCCCAAACCCAAATCCAGGTTCATCTTGTGAGCCCAGAGCTCCAGTTTCCTTCCTCAAAGTGACAGATCTGCTCGATATATCACCTTTAAAATCCAATCCTGTGGACTCTGGTAACAACTCAGCAGCTATCTGTGACTTTTGTTTGAAAAATATAGATTTTAGGATTTGGTTAAAAACTTAAAAAATTTTAAAAAAAACTTGAAGAAAAAAAAAAAACTATTTTAATTTGAAGGGTTTCCCAAAAAGATTTAATGTAAATGTATTAAGAAATTTGATCATTTTAAACAAATATCATTTAAAGTAATTGACCTTTTCATCTTTTTTTCTTTCATATAATCACCATAATAATCACTGTGACAGGATGAATAGCTGAATCCCTTTTTAAGACAAACATGGTTACTAGTCAATGGTGAATTGTGCTTGTGTTTCAGTTGGATTCAAGCAAAAGAATCCGGTACGTCCAGATTGTTACCGGCACTTCATCCCTCATTTTAAAACCTCCTCCTTTGACCAGGTACAAGTGGTAAGACATTATTTCAGCAATAAATCACTGAACATGAGGGTTGAGTTTGAAGCCCTGCCTGTTTTTGTTCTCCGCTTCAGACGGCCGCGCCTACACAAGCACACGAAGAAGGCCTGAAGCTGAAAGCTGTGATTGGCTACAATGGAAATGGGCGTGGCAACATGGTGTGGAGTCCTGATCAAGGTTCGAACTAATCCAGGTACTTCGGTGGTACATTAAAGATCATCCGGAGTATATGTTATTGCAGTTTACTTTTTAATAAAGTTATGATCTTATTGTATTATATCATCTTATACATGTGAGTATTTAAAACACTGTGTCTGCTGCAGGTTTGTTTGCTTATACCTGTGGCTGTGTGATCGTGGTGGAGTACCTCCACTCAGGGAGTCAGAAACACCTACTGGGTCACAGGGAGGAGATATCCTGTTTGGCTCTTACAAATGATGCTAAGGTGCGTTCTTCAGTCTTTTCATTAATACATGACAAACAAATCTTAAGTAGTAGAATTTAAAAAAACAACTTGTTCTAAAATCAGGAGCTGTCATCTTTACCAAACTAATGTGCACATTTTGTAATGTGTTGAGAACACACAAGGTGCAAATTATCGGTAACACTTTACTTGAAGTTTTATACATAAGGCTGATATTACGATGTCATTATTATGACAGGACACCTGTCGTTAGCATGAATAAGGTGTGATGAAGGCTGTCATTAAGTGTCATTTGTTACCCTAACCCCACTAGAACCCTCCACCTAACACAAAAAATGCCAACATAGCTCCAAAGGTGTCATAATTTAGCAAACAACACTTAATGACACATTCATCACACCTTATTCATGTATAAAACTTCAAGTAAAGTGTTACCAAAATTGTCTTTAGATTTGAAGGTAAAGGTAACAGAATGTGCTTTGGATACAGTATTGTACATTATTGGCTTCAGAAGTGTTTTTATCCTGTGTTTAGACTATGGCATCAGCAGCAGGCAGCGCTAACGATACCACAAACATCATCTGCCTTTGGGACATCCCGACTGGAACTTGTTGCTACACTATCCCGTACCACAAGGGGGCAGTGCAGAGTCTGTCCTTTTCTCGAGATGACCGTTTCCTCCTCTCAGTCGGTCAGTCATTTGAATTCAAATTAGATTTTCTTTTTTTTCCTGTGTCCTGTTTTTTAATGCTGGCTCCCAAAATGACTCAAGCCTTTCCTGTGTAGGAGATTTCTTAGACCCCGATGTTGCCCTATGGAGCAGAAAGAACATGCAGCTGTTGTGGAGTGAGCGCATGTCGGGACCGATTCACGACTCTGCCTTTAGTCCTTCAGCGGCGAGCCAAATGGCCTGCGTGGGCAGCCAGGGGCTTTATTTCTGCTGGATTCACACGCAGGGCAGTGATGTAGACCTTAAGGTAAACCACTTAGAACTTTAGCCCATAATTTACTCTACCTTAATTATTTTGTTTTTTGTTGCTTTAGGTCCAGAGGGTGGACACACCAGCAGATGTTGGTAAAGTAGAGCTGACATCCCTGAGCTACCACATGGACAACTTTCTGTTCACCGGCACTAATCGAGGGCATGTTTGTGCCTGGGACACCAACCAACAACAATGTCTGATGACGTGGGAGGCTGACAGCGGAGAGATCGGTACAGACAGACACTTGATATTCTATCCACTTTAGTTCACAGACCTTTCTGCTGATGGGATATTTATTCAGAGCTTCCATAGGTGGTAACTGGACTTAAGGGGTTTCTTTGTATAGGAGCGCTGCTGTGCAAAGGGAATCGTCTTTTGACTGGCAGCAACTCCCGCTGGTTGAGACTGTGGGAGGTCGAAGCTGTGCAGTGCATGAGGCCCAAAGAAAATGTCAGCAAAATAGATGACAGGTCTGTAGCTCATTCTAATGATTTCTCTTCCTCCTGACCATATCCCATAATCTGCTGTTGATTTATTCTCACCCTGGTATTGCTTTTATGGAACTGACACTATTCCCATGGAAATACATTCGCTATAGAATTTAAACGCATTCTAAACATTCCCAAAGTGTACATTATGCTTTATCAACTTTATAATTTTGGGTTTCTTGCTGTCTCCATAAGTTTGACGACGGTGCTGATGGAGCACGAGATAATGCTCGATGGGACGATAGTGAGTGCAGCGTTTGATAACACAATGGACATGGGAATTGTCGGCACCACTGCAGGAACACTCTGGTACATCAACTGGTGGGACAACAGCAGTATCAGACTGGTCAGCGGGCACAAGACAGAGGTACGGATACGAGATTTGGAGAAATTTATTAAATTTGCTTATTTTTATTTATTTATTTATTTAGGTGGGACAGTGTGTATTAATGTATAGCCGAAGTTGTAAATACACCGGATTTAGCTAAACGCTAATTGCTATTCGTAGTCCCATGGTGTAGTGGGTAGAAGCAGACACAACAATATGACAATACACAGTGACGGTATTGTGAAAAATACAAACACAGCAGACATAATCAGACAATACATGATGCAAATACAATCATCATATTTCATTGCTTCTATTTCAGTGAAATGGTCTGTAGTGTTTTTGACTCAAACGTAGTTTTTCCTTTTTTGTTTTTTTGGCTTCATTTGTTTCTGTGTAGCCGATTGCGGTAAAGCAAAAAGGCCAAAGAATAAACAACGTGTTGGATTGTGTGAATATTATTTGGTTGGAAAAAGCACCGATATTCAACTTAAATCGTAGCAGCTCATGTGTGAGAAAGAAGGCCTAGTGAGCTGTATGATTCCACCTGGACTCAGTGGGAGATAGATAGGCACTGATTGTCACTTTGGCGGCAATCTTTGAAAGCTCTAAAGTGCTGTAATTTTCCCTTGAGTGTTTTTTTCATGATGATATATCTGCTGCACATCCACTGTAGGCCACTTGAAGGTCAGGGTGAGTTCCAAAGGCAGGCAATCTTATGACAAGGGTTCAGTAGCTTGTAACTCTTCAATCAAAGAGCAATTTTGCTGTACTTTTGGTGTTTCAGCCTCCCATCTCCTTTTCCACATGTCACTATCGTTTTAGGAGAATTCCATGATTATACGGCATCCACTGATCGGTACAAATGCTAGAATGTGAAAAGCTGCTATTTCTAATAGATTAATGATCTTAAAGGAAGCTCAGCAGCAGGAAGTGATATTTTATTAAATAAAATGATTAAAGACAGCAGTTCCTGCATTTTTTTGCTTTGGGTTGGGTTTTCTAAGTCTTAATTTATTACTTATTGATTGATTGATTGATTGATTTTTAAGTATTTTTTTTATTTCAGTTTAAATGTAAAACTGGTATTGTTTTGATTGGCATTAAAAACACTTCTGTATGGACTAATAACAATGATAATAATGGCTTGGATTTCTATAGCGCTTTTTTCAAGGAGACTCAGAAACAGAAACCATTATTCATTCACATCAGTCACTCACACAGTCAAACCGGTGGTAGTGAGCTACAATGTAGCCACAGCTGCCCTGGAGCAGACTGACAGAAGCGTGGCTGCCATTTCGCGCCTACGGCCCCTCTGACCACCACCAACATTCATGCACAATTCATACCCATTCATACGAGGCAATGTGGGGAAAGGGCCTTGTCCAAGGACACAACGACTAGCATTAGTTCCAACAAACACCAGGTATTGAAATGGCAAAGCTGGAGCAGTTTCAGAGTAATAGATTTCAGATTTCTCATCTGAAGAACAGTTTTTAAAGGTCAAAAGCACTTCTCCTCTGCTCAGGTCAATGACGTGGTGTTCAGCTCTGATGAGAGCCACTTTGCAACGTGCAGCGAGGACGGCAGCGTGCGCGTGTGGTCAACCATCAGCTATGAGCTGGTGGTCCAGTTCCAGGTGCTCACCCAGGTATAGAAGAACACAGCTAAAGTTAGCATTTAAATGAATTTGTCAGTTTTTATTTCAACCTTCCACCGGCGACCGTTGCGTGCACGTCATATCTGTGTGTTTCTGTGTGTCAGGCCTGTGCGTGTGTGTGCTGGAGCCCCTGCTCCAATAAAGACGATGCACGTGTGGCTGCAGGATACAGTGACGGCACCCTGAGGATCTTCAGTCTCGCCTCAACTGAGATGGAGATGAAGCTGCAGCCACATCACACATCAGTCTCTTCCATCCAGTACTCGTCTACTGGTGAGAGTATAACAGGGCTCTCAAACTCATTTTAGTTCAGGGGCCAAATACGGAGCAGTTTAATCTCAAGTGGGCCACAGATTTTTTGTGGGAAAACAATTAATTTCAACATTATTGTGGCTTATAGTTTACAGTTCTACGTATACATAAAATACTAAATATGTAAGAAACTGACAATATCCAAGCATTAAGTGATAAATATCAGTTCCAACAGGATCTTTACTTTAAATTTCTTGGATTTGTGACCAATTTCTATTTAATTAAGGATTTTGTAAGAATTTTGAATGTTTTTTCAACAGCCGGGACTGGGAAAACTGGGCCCCTGCAAATTTTTAATTTCTCCTGAGGGCCGAGTTGCATGCTCCGAAGGGCCGAATTTGGCCCCCAGGCCTTGAGTTTGACACACATGCTCTATAACAACTCTCTCAGACCTGAAACACAACAGGTCTATTGAAAGAATGAAGCCATCATTCACCTGGTTGGAGTAAGAGACTGTTTCTGGCTGCCGACAGGTCACGTGATCCTTTCAGCTGGGAATAATGGACTGGTGGCCGTCAGCAGCCCAGTGAACGGAGCAACGCTGCGTGTATTCAGTGACCACAAAAGAGCAACAGTGACTACAATCCAGTGTGTGAATGAAGAGGTCAGAGGAAAGTGAAGCGATGACGTCTTTTCTTTGTGTTCCGTCACCTTTAGTTCTTTATCTCCCCCTGTGATCTGCAGTGTAAAAACTTTGGAGTCGAAGGAAACGAAATGTGGTTGGCTGCTGGTTCTGACAGGCGCGTCAGTGTGTGGGCGGCGGATTGGCTGAAAGAAAAGTGTGATCTGCTCGACTGGCTGACATTTCCCGCCCCACCCCACTCTGTGGTACTGCCTATGCTTTATGCCATTTAAGAACATTTATGAAAGATTTCTCAGAAGGAAAAAAGAAACAGATTTTTATCACTTGAGTTAACAGACAAACCAATTACTATTAATTACGTATTAGCAATTAATTGAAATAGTAAAAGAGCAATGTCCGTTATTAAGAAAAAAAATATTTTCATCAAACTTTTTACATTTTACAACAAAGTAGGTGGAGTTAGTGATATATATAGTAATATAAGTTCTACATTTTGTTATCAGTGACCGTTCACATCATTTGGGACAGTGACTGAACCAAGTGTTATTCATATATTTTGCAACTTGGAACACAGATGTGTGTTCTACAAACAAACTTAAGGAGAGAGAAAGATTTATGATCTAGCTCACATGTGTCAAACTCAAGGCACGGGGACCAAATCCGGCACTTTAGAGCTTCAAATTTGGCCCTCTCAAGAAAGTAAAAAGTAAAACATGAAACATTAAATCTAAATTGCCATTTAATTCAGTTGTAGGTATCTCATCCCCTCCAAATACAAAAATTAAATTAAAATTCACAATATTTGCTCTCTCTTACAGAAATCTTTCAAATTTTCCTGAAATTATTACACGAAATTTCCCAAATCAGGTAAATTTAAGTGAATATCCTGCAGGGACTGATATACTTGCATACTGTATTAAGTAATTTATATCTCATTTATACATGGAAGCACAAACCAGGGCACAAAACTGTGGCCCACCTTAGCTGAAGCTGGTCTGTTTTGCCCCTGAACTAAAATGAGTTTCACACCCCTGATCGAGCTAATCTGATTGTTTTGCATCTAATTGTTTTAAAGGATGACAGCCTCCCACCCAGCTTAGCTGCTTTCTGCCCCAGCGACCACAGTCTGGTGATCTACACAGGCTACGCAGCGGAGAAAGAGCTGTCCTTTTACAGCCTGGTGAAAAAACAGGTTTGCGTCGCCCTTCTGCCTTCCTGTTCCCACACTGTTATGATTGTGATTGCACTCACGATCACGCACATCTGCAAATATGTCTCCACTTTGATTTTCACTGTCCCCCAACCCCATTATCCAGACTCACATTGAAATGAGCTGAAATCTTTTCCAGCTGATATTATGTCCACACCAGGGCACACGTATGATAAAATTATGGAGCTCAAGGTACCAATCGCACACATTTATGCCTGGGTGGGTGATTTTGACAACCGTATCAACTTATCATATCAGTGTGGGAGGAAGTTCAAAGGCAAAGCCTGAGAACACATGAAAGCAGAGCAGGCTGACATTAAACATCTCATTCTTCACAGATAATTAAAAAGATTGCCCTGCCTCACTGGGCCACATGCATGAGCCTGTCCTCAAAGAGTCAACTCATAGCCATAGGTTCCAGAGGTATGTTTTTTTTTTTATCATAAAAAAAGAAATAAAGGTGTTTATCAAAGTTACTCTGAGGTTCTGATTGCATTTTTCTCACCAGAATGCGTGCTGAAGCTGATCAAAATAAACAGCGGCAGGTTTCAAGACTTTTTGCAGCACAGTGACTCACTCCAGACGTGTTGCTTCTCTCCATCGGGAGCTGCTCTTTTCTCTGTGGCTTTTAATGAGATCCTGCTGTGGGAGGTGAACGGCCTCTGACTGTCTCTATCTGAGAGGATGTTGTTGTGCTTTTTTTTTTAACTTGTTCCTAAGCATCAGAGTAATCTTATTTTCCATTAGTTTTTGAATTACCTTTTCTTAAAGAAAAAGAACAGGTTAGGATGTGTTCAGAAACATTTGGTGTAATCCGTTTTTTCTGATTGAGTGTATGAAATGTGCTGTTTCACATGTATAGTAATGATTTTATAGATATTTTCTTAAGTCATCCTCGGACTGTAAATATTTCATCCAGTTTTTTGCGAGTAAAGAATGAACCAAACGTGTTGCATTTGCATTTTTTTCCCCTTCCTTTTTCCTAGAAATCCCATTAATTTGTGGAGAAAAACTGTGCCTTTTATTCTTTAAAAAATATTTTATTGATTCACAAAAGAAGTTTTAATTTTTTTTAAACACCATAAACCCTTTACATTGACAAAAACAGTGAAAAAATGTTTACTTTAAGATATGCCATCATTTCATAAAAATCTATCTATAATTTATTTTTCCAAAAACATTATTTGGTTTTCTAAATCTAATAAACAGATTTCAAAGGTTAATATTTTTAGTTAAAGTGTAGCCTTTTATTTCTGCAAAAATTGGTATATTTACAAATAAAATACATTTACCACCTTACCACAGGCATTACTTTTGGTAAGGTGAAGTTTAGGACTGAATAATGTTAAAGGTGCACCTCTGATCCGTCATACTTAATATTCACAATCTAAACCTCTTTTTTTTTTTTTTCTGCAAAAACTCAGAAGTAAATGGTGATTTCTTCACAGTATTCAAATTATTTGAAATCCTGTTTCCGTGGGTTTTATGAGCTGTAAACCCAAATTATGTAAAAAAAATAAATTCTTGAAATCGTTTAAATTGTGGGCCCTGAATCTATAATCAATGAAAGTTTAACTTTTTGAATAGAATTCTGGAAATTAAACAACTTTTCCATGATATTCTAATTTTTTTGGGAAAGGGTCTGTAGATGCAGCTGTGGGTCTGAGGCACAGTGAGTTCAGAGTTTGTCCAGCAGGCGGCGCACTTTTACCGCCTGTGAACCGGAAATAGATGTTGTCACCTTGGACGCCTCCCGCCGTGTGGAGGCACACGCTCTGCTGATAAATCTGGCTTTCAAATGAAATATAAACATCACATTTGGACCATAGGACGCCTGGCTGTTCATCACGGGGAGCGGAAACATGAAGCAGGACGTCAGGATTCTGCTTTTGGGGGAACGTAAGTTACTCGCACCGACTACTGAAAGCTAAACCACTAGCATAGGATAGCAGCTGCAGCTAAAATTGGTAAACACCTGTAGCTTATGATACGTAGGCACATAGACAGCTCTTATATAGACAATAGTTTTGCACCTAATGTGTCATAAACTGTAGACATAAAACTGAATTGCCCCTAAGCTTAGGTTGTCCACTTAAAACATTTGTTATCCTCCGAAGTATGAGATTATAATGTACCGCACACCAGTTTTGACTGATGGTTGTTATTGTAGTAGTTCCTTATTATATCAGTCTATCTACACGTTAATTTAATGCATGAAGTATGTCAACATTTCCTAATATTTGCTGACCTAAGTAAAGAATAACTTCCGGTCTGCCTGTTATCATAGGAACCAATGGGTTCATAACACTGATAGACTGTCCTGGTCCCACACAGCAGAGAATTCATGTTATGGAGGCCAATAAAGCTTTCCATCAAACTGTTCCTATAAATATTTAGAATGTGTCCAACATGTTTTATTAGACTTGACATACAAATCAAAACCATGTGTAAAAAACACCATAATATTACCTATTGAAATGTGTGGGTGTTTAACTGGAGGCCATGTCTCTGCTCCAGCACATGGAAAAAAGCCATCTTACAGTCATAATACCAGGAGACTCACATTAAGAATCATCAGCCAATTATGCAGTTAATGTTAAGCCAGATTAGCCTTTTAAGACTCTCACTTGACTCATTTTTAACCCCTCCAACAGCCAAGGTGGGAAAAACGTCTCTCATTATGTCTCTGGTTGGAGAAGAGTTTCCAGACGAGGTAAGCACGAGCACAACCACTGAACAATAGTATGCCCAACAAATAAAGACATACAATGAAACGTTCATCTGCTGCACAACATATTGAGGAAGTTTAAAGGGTCCATGTTACACTAAATCAACTTTTCTGTGCTTTAAACATCATCAAAGCTATTTGGGCTTCATACACATGCCCAAAGTGTTTTTTCATTGATTCCCTCAATCGTAAGTTAGCGGGTGATTTGCTCCTTTCTTACTGCAGGGCGAGCCCAAATACCTCGCTCCAATTTGATGACACGTTCCCTCTTTGATGACGAATTTGACGCGGCACTGAGCTGGAGAAGCCGCGCCTCCAGGACGCTCTCTGCCGTGATTGACATGTAAACAGACACGCCCTCGAAGGCAAGCATTTCAGCGTCCCTTGCGCAGTGATATGTTGTACTGTCTATGTATGTACCGGCGAACGCCCCGCCCCCACGCTCTGTCTCATGTTTATAAAGCAGCATGAGTTCAGCTACGGAGTGGGTGGGAGGAGGGAGGGCCGTCCTCTGGACCAACGTCACCGTGCGGGGAAGAGGAAGTCAGTGTCCCGTTTATAGACAAGCCCACTCATGAATATGCATAAGTAGGCCACAAATCAGCCTCTTTGTGTAGAGTTGATCAGAAAGTGACTTTTCAGAGGCTTAAACTCTAGAAAACAGGCGAGTTTGGGAAAATAAACCTCACATACTATGTTTTTGGGGTTCTTACAACAAATCGAGATGTGTGAAAAATAGCATGACATAGGACCTTTAATTATAGATCAGTCTAAAGCAGATCTGTCATTTACTACAGGTTCCCCCCAGAGCTGAAGAGATCACCATCCCGGCTGATGTGACTCCAGAGAAAGTGCCCACACACATAGTGGACTACTCGGGTAACAAATCATGCAATCAAGCTTTTTTTTTTATATCTAATTTTTTAGATCCAAGTGTTTCAAGTCGTTTCTGTTTGTGCACTGTGGTTTGTTATCATGATGGTGCATGCTGAAATAAAATATTGTTTGTGCTTTAACATCAACAGAGAAAGAACAGAGTGACGAAGTCCTTAAAGGTGAAATAGTCAAGGTAAGTTTATATTGAAGCAGATAGAAAAAGTACTAAGTGACATCATAGTAGCAATAGAGCAGACATGGGCAACTGTCGACCCGGGGGCCACATGCGGCCCTCGGCCTAAGTTTGTTGCGGCCACCAAAGGAAGGCACAAATTGAGGACAAAAGAAAAATATGGGACAACAAAATGAGACAAATGTATAAAATAACAACAAAAACACACTAAGAGCCTATACTACGAATCTAGATTGGATTAATCTCCGTTAGCTGGCTTGAACCAACCAAACATTACCTGTCAGATAAAAGCTTTTCTACGAAAGTACATCACAATTTGTTAATTTAAGTGTTTACAGCCTCAGTACGTGCGCGCTCCCATAAAAGGGGTGGAGTTTGCAGCGTCCGACCAATCAGTGGAGAAAACTCGCAGAGTGAGCGTCTTCGCAGGAGGAACAGCTTCTTATCATCTTAAATAAATATAATGAATATAAATCTATGATGGCGGTGAAGAGCGACAGTAGTGGTGCGCACCAGGAGGAGCTTTTATACTCACTCAGATCTGATCCACTTCAGAACCTGGTTATAATAAACGCTGCCCCTCCCTGCAGGAAAGCCCACGTCAACTTTGTGTTATAAGCATAAATCAGAGGCACCTAAAGCATAAACTGAAATTGTTGTTGTTTTTTTTTAAGTGTATCCCAGTTAACCAAACTTGTGTTACAGGCTAATGTTGTGTGTGTTGTATATGACGTCACTAACGAGGACACAATAGACAAGGTAGTCAATTCTTGATTACATTCCGTGTTACTGTGTACAATTTTGAAATGTATCAATGTGCTGATTTACATTTTAGCTTCTTTTTGTTTCTCAGATTAAAACCAAATGGATCCCTTTGGTAAATGGAGATGCAGAGAAGGGAAACAAGTATGTATTGGCTATTAAATGGTGTTTGGTTGTGTGGTAAATGTGTACATTTGATCTAATGTGTGAGTGTAATGTTGATCGTTTTAATCTCAATGTGTGAGCGTCAGCTGGAAAACCCTGTGCCTGTTTTGAACTGTTCTCATCAGATGTGAAACTCACTCTTGGATGTTTTGTGTCCGTTAAATTCAGGGTGCCAATCATTCTCGTAGGAAACAAATCTGACCTGCGCAGCGGCAGCTCAATGGAAACCATTCTTCCCATCATGAACCAGTTTTCTGAGATCGAGACCTGTGTGGAGGTAAGCAAGTCTGTCACACACGCTCCAGTGTGTACACACGGTCTCGCTCTGCAATTCATGCGCGCATGGATATCTGGGGAAAAATGTGTGTGTGTGTGCAAATATTTAAGATTACAGATTCCATTGATAATATTTGACGTGCTTTGTGTTCTATTTTTCCTCAACAGTGTTCTGCGAAGAACCTCAAAAACATTTCAGAGCTGTTCTATTACGCACAAAAAGCTGTTCTCCATCCCACTGCTCCTCTGTACGACCCTGAGGACAAACAAGTAAAGCCTTCACACATTTACTGATATTTGAACTGTTCTAATCAAATGATCTATGTCTGATTTCTATTTTTCCACTCTAGTTAAAATCATTGTGTGTCCGAGCCCTCAGCAGAGTTTTCTACATCTCTGACCAGGACAACGACCGCATCCTGAGTGACGCTGAGCTTAACTGCTTCCAGGTGCCAAATGAATAATCCCGACATGTCGTCATAGCTTCGCTTTAAGCTGATAATGACTTTTCTGTTGTTTAGAAATCTTGTTTTGGGAATCCCCTGGCACCCCAAGCCTTAGAGGATGTGAAGACGGTCGTTTGGAAAAACACAAACGATGGAGTCCAGGACAATGGCCTGACGTTAAACGGTAGAAACAGGGAACCCACGTTGAATAACATGTAACTGTAAACCGTTCAGTCAGTGATGCATCTTCTCCGTTTCAGGTTTCTTGTTTCTTAATACATTATTTATCCAGAGAGGTCGACATGAGACCACGTGGACAATCCTCAGGAAGTTTGGTTATGACGACAACCTGGAGCTGACTGACGATTACCTTTACCCCGAGTATGTCAACTCACGGCTTTGTGTGTGATTGTAGAGTAGTAAACGATAGATTCAACATTATTAAAGTAGTTCATACTAGGGGTGTGCATTGCCATGAATCTGACGATACGATTCATGATATGCATTTCCCAATACTAAACAATACATATCACAATATCAGTAATTACAAATTTCACATTTACAAGGACTGAATAGTATGAAATACAATTTAAATGGTAACTAACTGTAATTTAACTACCAATATCAAAAACAAGGGGTATGTTTATCAAACTGTCAAATTAAATTTTCCAAAAAGTTTAACTTTTGATTATACAACAGATTCTCTTTATGTTAAGTTCTTAAATTCTTTACATATATATGTAAAATAACCACATGCATCTATCAAAGTGCCCAGTATGTTTTATGAAAATAAAGTGCAATCAAGGAGTGAGGTAGTTTAACTGATGTGCTTCACTGACACCTAGTGACAGAGCATTTACGTGCTATGCACGTTAGTGCAATTAAATGTTTTTTTATTTGTTAAAAAACATGATTTAAAAAATGATTTGAACTTTTTTTTGATCGATACGATAATCGCGCTGTGAAATATCGCAATATATTGCCTAATTTATTTTTTCTTACACCTTAGATCATACTGTATTAGTTTAAAAAACATTTTGTTTCTTATTCACTGTTTAAACTCTGTATAATTTGTTTCTTCTTTTTTAAAATTAGTATCTTGATGTGCGTTTTGTTTTGTTTTTTTAATCAGGCTGCGAGTTCCTGTCAGCTGCACCACAGAACTCAATCACTTAGGTCACCAGTTTCTCCAGCAGTTGTTTGACAAGTATGACGTGGTGAGTTACAGCAAAACACAGAGCACTGAAATGATTATTGATATTAATTTGACATTTTTTTTAATCAGATAAATACATAGTATAGGCCTCACAGATCAATAAATCTAAGATAATCTGCTAATGTGATAAATTGAAATTGGTGCGTCAAAGTTTTTAATCTCCACCATGAATGCTTTGTTTGTTGACATTTTTGGGCATTGCATTGCATTGTGGGTTGTGTAGTTCCGGAGACGTATGCATAAAAGTGTTTTTATTCCATTCTGATATCGTATCATACTGGGAACAAACTAAAACATAAATAGTGCCAAAATAATCTCTGTCCTCCCTGTTTTGTAAAAAACACAAAAAAATCACTTCTATGGATCTGTTTACGGGACTCCACATCCCACAATGCAATGCACAAAAGAGAGCGTTTACAGTGGACACCAAAACAAAATTCACGCAGCGATTTCAACTTTTTTCTTTTTCTTTTTTTTGGAATAAATGATGAGATCTATGATTCATAAACTCGTGTGCAGCAGCTTAGAATGCTTTGAGGTTTTCCTCCCCCATCCATAACTAACCATTCCCTCCCTCACAGGATAAGGACCGAGCTCTTTCTCCAGCTGAGCTGAAGAATCTGTTCTGCGTGTGTCCCTACATGCCGTGGGGTGCAGACGTGTACATGGCTGTGCCGACCACAGACGACGGCTACATTTCTAACCACGGATACGTCTGTCAGTGGACGTACGTGTTCAGACTGAAGCCGTTTCTCACGTTAAAGACTCTGAAATGATCACACCTGATTGTCTGCTCCCCCCCAACAGGCTTTCTGCATACCTCGATGTCCACCGTTGCCTGGAGCACCTGGGATACCTTGGCTACTCCATCCTCACAGAGCAGGACTCACAGACGGCTGCAATCACAGGTCGGACTTTTAGCATCACTACGTGTATCATTTAACCCACAATGCTTCACTGTAAGCACAGATTCTCCCTCAACCTTAGTCCCATAGTCCAGCACAGCAGAATAATTAATGGTTCTAATCCTATCCACTGTGGCCTGGTGGGTTTATGTCTATGTGCATTAGATTACATTATACTTTATTTTTTATTATCCCCCGCCAGGTGGGGGGACGGATCATGACTGTTGTTTGTGCCTATGGGCCAAACAGCAGCTCGGAGTATCCACCCTTCTTGGATTCCTTAGAGGGAGTACTGGAGAGTGCTCCTTCTGGGGATTGCCTCGTTCTGCTGGGGGACTTCAACGCTCACGTTGGCAGCGACAGTGAGACCTGGAGGGGCGTGATTGGGAGGAACGGCCCCCCTGATCGGAACCCGAGCGGTGTTTTGTTGTTGGACTTCTGTGCTCGTCACAGATTAATAAGTTATCTTAGAGTAATTATGGTTTGGAAACGTGATTTGCTAAGATATTTCTAAGCTCTTTGTTATGTAAAGTCATTTGTTGACTACTTGTCAGTTATGGCTGTGCTCAGAGGAAGTGATGCTCAGTGTGTTCATTCTCCTGTTCTATGTTTAATATGTGCAGTGACACGAGAGAAAGAAGTGGACTTAGAAAAGCATCAGACCCAACGCTCAGTGTTTCTCTGTAAGGTGATTGGACCACGCGGGACGGGAAAGACGGCCTTTCTTCAGGCTTTTGTTGGCCGCAAACTTGAGGTAAGTCAGCGAAATAGTTGTTGAAATGTGTCGTGTTTTTAATGCTGAGATGTGACCATGTTTTGGACTTCCACAGAATAAGGAAAGTCCTACCAGTGCCTTCTCCCCGTATGTTATAAACACCATCCAAGTCGGCAGCCAGGAGAAGTACCTTATCGTAAGTAGATTTAAGGGCTAACATAGCGCTAACGCTGCCGAGCTAACGTGGACCACCTGCTAATCCCTGTGCAGCTCAACGAGGTCGATGTGGAGGCGGAGTTCCTCAAGGCGTCCGATGCTCACTGTGACGTTGCTTGTCTTATGTACGACAGCAGTGACCTTCATTCCTTTGACTATTGTGCCAGTATATATAAGGTGAGGCACACACATTAAACATATACAGCGGTGGTTCTCAACCTTTTTTGGATCGTGACCCCATTTTAATATCACAATTTTTGATGAAACCAGATTTTTTTTTTTTCTTTCTAGAATGAGTTTTGTAACATGTTTGTTACAGTGTAACGAATACAGATATTGTGCCAGGTCAGATATTTTTATACTGCTTTTTATTTAAACTAGATTTATATTTGTATGGAGGTAGATTTGTTTTTATTGTTCAATCAAAAAAAATATTTGCAATTAAAATAAATTACTGATATGTAATTAAAAAAATGTATTTTCAATCAAAGAAAAAGCGTTCAAATGATAAAAGAATATTTGAGACCCAATTGATTGAAAAGGTCATCTTTTTTGTTTTTGGGCCATATTATGAGTCGTACATTTGTCTTTATTATTCAATAATAAACAAAACAATTAAATAACGCATTTTAATAATAAAAAAAAAACTCAATTCAATAAAAAAACATATCAAAGAAAGTGTTTAAATGCAAAAAATAAAATTGAGACTCTAAAAATTGCATTTGAACACTTTTTTCTTTGAAGTTAAAAAAAGTTTTGTTGTTTGAATAATTTTAATGCAAACGTCCTACAATGTATTTGTATTTATACAGTGATAGAATACATTGTTTAAGATTGTGTAGTTTTATTTTTTAAAAACAATATAAGATTTTAGTAATAAAGATTTTTGTTTTTTTTATTTTTAAATCAATCACAAGACATTTCAGGGGACCCGATTTAAATTCCAGACGACCCCATATGGGGTCACGACCCCAAGGTTGAAAAACTGATATAGCGAGTGAAGCGCTCATTCTGCAACATTTACAATTATCCACAAATATCAAATCATTTCAATGCAACAATGACAGTATGCAGCATGTTTCTGGTTAAACTAAACACTCCTTGTCTTTTTTACGCTGATTCAGCAACACTACATGGAGAGCAACATTCCATGTGTGCTGGTGGCGTCCAAGGTGGACCTGCCTGAGGTGAAGCAGCTCCATGGGATGACTCCAGCAGAGTTCTGTTATAAGCACCGATTGCCTCCACCCATGTCCTTCTCCAGCCTCTCCTTAGACACCACCAGCAGGAACATCTACACCAGGCTGGGCTGGGCCGCCATGTACCCGTAGGTTCTAGTTCCACTAACCCTAGTCTGTACCACACAGGGTGGTGCTCAATTCCATCTTCATTTATCCAGGTTCAATTACAACTCAGTTTATATTTACAGTGACTGGTGTTTTTTCTAATTGCAATTATTATTTTTCTCTTGAAAATCTATTAGTTACATTTTCAATCCTTAAAGTTCAAATTAAATTAATCACAAATATGATTAATTCGTCCTGGTTTTTCACACGCTCAGTCCTATTTGTCCATAAGAAATGTTGCTGCTGACAGAAAAGACCCTGAAGCAGCAGCAGCACATTTAGCTGAAAAACTCTGTGATCTGTCAATCACAACAGTTGCCATAGTAGCGCTTGCAATATAAACCAATTATAAAGCTCTTAAGTCTTCCACGTGTTTGCAACTCAATGGCATTGGCTATATATTACTTGTTAACTTCCTCCTTCAATATGCCAAAAATAAGTTTTTTAATTTTTCAAAAACATTTTTGTCAACTTAAAATGTAGCATTATTTTTTTTTTTTTTTTTTTAAATTTGTTTGAGCCATTGTAGTACAGTAATACATTTCATCCAAAAGGAAGAAATAAGAAATGTCATTTATGTGACATCTTTTCATTACAAAAAGAAAGCATATGTAAATTGTTTCTTTTGAAAATCTGTTGCATAAATGGTAAAATTATCCTGAGGAGAAGTTACTAGGAGTGTGACAATATCTCCATACAGCGATATATCGCAAAAATTTTTTGCACGATCAATTATCGATATGCTCGCGCCAAGTATCAAATTCTTTTTTGGATTTAAGATTTATTTTATTATTTTCAAACCTTTTTTTTGCTTTTTCACTAAAATGTGCAGGTAGGTCTTCACAGAAATGTAGGAACCAATATATTGTTTACTGGAATATTGCACTATAATGGTGTCACTGGTAAGAAAGAGCCTGTTTTTTGTTTACATAAACCACTATTGGAGATACTTATTCATTTACATTGGTATGTTGACACTTATTTACAGAAATGTTGCACTAAAATACTGTCACTGTTCATAGGACACTTTTTCAATGTATTGTCTTTCAGAGACATAAAATAAATATTGTATTTTTTCACTTAATCTTTCTTTTTTTTCTTATGTCATAGATTATTGTAGATTTATTTCTGACCAATATATCGATAATTGCGATAATCGTGAGGTACCCAGAGGTTCCCACCCCTAGAAGTAACAGAAAGTGGGAAAAGTTGATATGAAACGTATGTTAATAATTGTTAACTCCGTATGTGTACGCCATAGAACCGTGCCATGGTTCCCCAGGTATGCGTTTAATTCAATTTTAATTGATAGTTTTTATAGAATTTCCATTACAATTACAAAAGTCAATTATCTGAACTCGATTGATTACAACAGCAGCCAACCGATTCTGTCCAATTACAATTGAAATTGCATCGTAATTGTAAATAATGATCAATAATGCGATTACAATTATAATAACACAAGGTGGACTTTTTATTATTTGTTGTATGTAACAACGTTTTGCGTGTTTTTTTTCTTTCCTCTTCCAGACACCTGAATGGTTCAGACATGAGCAACACTTC
This sequence comes from Gouania willdenowi, assembly GCF_900634775.1. Lineage (NCBI taxonomy): Eukaryota > Metazoa > Chordata > Actinopteri > Blenniiformes > Gobiesocidae > Gouania > Gouania willdenowi. The sequence goes on along the minus strand of NC_041062.1, from coordinate 12,605,867 downwards.
GTTCTGGCTCAGAGTGACTCTGGGCTCGGCTGTGTGTGCAGTTGTTGGTTTTGCCATCTACAGAGCTGTGGTCAGGTTGAAATGACCCAACAATGTAACATTTCAGACTGCATCCAGAATCACTGAAGCCTCAACCACACAAAGTCTACAGGATTTCACCCACATGGCTCCGTCGTTTCAAAGCCCGACTTCAGGCCTGAGTGGGAGTGAGTGGGTCTCAACCATGGAGGGGGGGTGGTTCATGGTAAATCTATGTTGCCAAGTCTGGGCTTTGTTTGCCTTACCATGAAATGCAACGTTTAATATGAGTGGTGATAGACCAGTAAAGGTCACTGGTATTCTCCAAGTGCTTTATTACCTGTTTGGCCTGCAGGAGTGCAGCATTGTGCTTTCACTGCTTTCTCCCCACGTCATTCAATGAGTGTTTATGGTTTTATATCCACACAGTGTTTGCTGAGTGAAACACAAAGATGCCAAACTGTCTCCAACAAGCAAAGCGGAGCCTATGAATAATATTCACATGGTTTTCTAATCTGAAGCCTTTTATTTTCTTCTTTTCATTGAGATATCGGACGCTTAATGAGCTCATCTTAAAGCCAACGTAACCAGATGATGGCTTTTACCCACAGGGCATGCTCCACCTGTGAATAAATAGTCATTATTTTTAAAGAATGACTTATTTTAGCTCCTGAGGCATCCAGTGAATGCAGTTAATAGGAAGATGCACGTCGATAAAATGCTTTTATTTTGAAAAGATGTTGGTTTTGTATCTATGAAGATGAGATTTACTGAAAAATATGATTACTTAATTTTCTTTCTGTTCTCTTTTAAAGACTGAAATGTTTTGGTTTTCCCACTTTTTACTTTCTATTTCTTTATCAGCCGTTATATTTTGGTTTTAAAATGAGACAGTTATAGTGTTGTCTGACTTCATTTATCATGTTGTTTGATCTCTGATTACAGACTGAGTTCTTATGGGAAATAAAATGATTTGGATGCTCAATAAAACAACAGAAGCACTTTTGCCTGCAATACATTTTAAGTACATTTTCTAGATTTAAGTTTGAGTGGATGGTTGCATTTATTCATTGGAATTGGCACAATGTTCTTTAATTTTTTAATTTATTTTTTTAAATAACTGGTGAATGCAATATTATCAAAGAAATTAGATAACATTGCAGATTAAATATCACACTGTTCAACCATGTTGACTGGAATCAATGATGTTACAGTTAGCGGCCATTAAATATCTTTATTTGATACCTGTTTCTGAAGTTAATATAAATAATGGGACGTGGAGAGTATTTTGTGTGAAATACTAACTAATCTGTAGACCCCAGATTTAGTCTAGATTTTATTTTAGAGAGACTGCAGTGTTGGAGAGTTACCACTAGGTGTCAGGGTAGATCAGTAATGGAGAGTTGAGGAACAGTTGTCATTAAAAAAAACAAAACAAAAAGAAAAACTTGGAATTTAACTGGAGATGCATCACTTTTTTATTATTATTTTTGGATTACTCCCCTTTTTATACTTTTTTTTTTTTTTTTTTTTTAAAAAAAAAACCACTTAATACAAATTCCTTCAAGCAACTCTTAGCTCTGTAAAGTAAGCATGCAGTGTTGTATGTAAATATTTTATAGTTAATTCTTTTGCTGTACGATACATATGTTGAGCTTAATTATTGTTGTATTTGTGACACCAGTTAAACCTGTCCTTTTATGGGTTTAACTTTATAATCTTCTGTTGACGTTTAATATAAATCCTCTTAGCATGTGTAGTTTGAAATTGAACAATAAATTTGGACTCATAAAACCAAATGCACATTTTATTTTGAAACTTCTCCAAGCCCTTCACGCACGCGTAAAATGCGCACAAGAAGATTTTGTGTTATTTCACGCACAAACTTAATGAACACACTTTTTTTTTTTTTTTTTTTTGTAGAAGAACACAAAGGTTTATTGAGATAAAACAGTTCCACCTCTGTGACAAAAGGGAAAACACACAGAATGATGGTGGATGTCCCGGATTGTTTCATTCTCTCTTTGTCTGCTGCCAGATTTTGTTCATTGTAAAGACACAAAAAAATAAAACAATGTTCACCATTAAAACATGTGTACATTTAGCATTAGCACGCGCACCAATGCATGGATAGTTCTATAAATACAAACAAATGTTCTTATTTTTCAGAAGAAATCCCAAAGATTCAGGCAGAGTCAACAGTACAAACGCAATGAAAATGCTGGGAAGCATCTCTAGAAGTGCAATGAAGGAGGAATTATTGGTACAAAAAACATAAAAATAAACAGCAAAGTTGGCATGAAACCTACAAAAATAATACATATACCAAAAAAAAACAAAAAAAAAAAAAACATCCAGAAGTATTTACAGTGAGTGTTTCTCATTAATCAGTGTCCCTTCACTTCTTCTTAGCTTTGGTGGTCTTCTTGGTGGGTTTCCCCCGGGGCTTGGCTGCTTTCTTGGCTGGTTTAGGTCGTGGTTTTGCTGCTTTGCTGGAAGCTTTCACTGCTTTGGTTTTCTTAGCAGGTGCTTTCTTGGCTTTAACAGGAGACTTCTTAGTCGCTTTCTTTGCCTTCTTCGCAGCTGGTTTCCTCTCCGGAGCCTTGGCTGCCTTCTTGGGCTTGGCCACCTTTTTGGGAGACTTTTTGGCCACGCTTTTGGCTTTGGTGGGGGACTTCTTGGGGGCGGGTTTGGGGGAGTCTGTGGATGTGCTCAGCTTGAAGGAGCCGGACGCACCGACGCCGCTGGTTTTACGCAGCACCCCGGAGCCCACCATCCGCTTCAGGGCCAGCTTCACCTGTATGTCCGAGTTGTCGGCCAACTTGTAGGTCTTCTTGATGTACTTCTGGATGCTTTGACGGGACGAGCCGCCCCTGCTCTTGTCGTTGACGATGGCGGCTTTGATCATCTCGCTGTACTTGGGGTGAGACACGCTTTTCTTAGGCTTGGGTGTCCTCTTGCCTTTGGCCGGAGCCGCGGACGTCTCTGCCATGGTCGACTTTTTCCTTAAAGTTCACAGAAAAAGTCCTGGAGGTTCTGATGCGCGGCACTAGTGTCTCAGGCAGGGAGCGCAAACGCGTCAAAAAAGACACAAACAAAGCTTCTATTTCCGTGTCAAAGTCCGATATCTGTCAAACAACGACAACAATGTCTTTGTTTGTGGTGATAAAAAAGGCTGAAATATTCAGTTTTCAGTCCCAGTAACGCGTCTCCGCTCAGGATCACTTTAGTGTCTTATTCCACAGGCGCGCCGCGCGCCTATGAAGCCTATCTGCGGACCTGATTGAGAACACCAACTGCCAGCAGCTGATCTAGCGGACACCGTGGAACTGGCGCCGTCCTGTTTGTGTTTCTTCATCCTCAAACTTCGCTCAAATATAAACGCTGTGGATGAGTTGTGGTCCTCGGAGCGTCCCGGGTGGACAGCAGGGACATGGGGCTTCACGGGAACACAGTTTATATCCTCCGTGAGCGCCGAAATACAACTTTTATTCCAGGAAAACCGACTGGAAGTGCAGCGCGCCGCCAACAATTTTACACAATTCGCCTTAAATTGACCCAAATATACCAAACGTGGACACAAATCATTTATTGCACATTTAAGATGAATCATCGCTTTAACTGATGCACGTTGTTCGCTTTGTGCAGGAGTCGTTTTTTCCTTTTAATACTGCGATACATTTTCCCAACTAACACAGTCCGGCCATTGACTTTGAATGACGTGGTCGAGATTATTTGCTGTTAAACCTCCTATAAATTAAATGTCACCGTGTTTAAATCACAGGTGACACTTGGGATGTGAACATTGGTTTATATGAGACCACATGGTGTGGTTAGATGTGCTGGTTTCACTGGTTTTCGGTCACATTTGGTTAATACTGTCACTATGGCAGTCGCCACTCGAGCTGAAGTGTCAGGAAAGTTGCCAACACCTCCAAAGATCAGGGACTGGTTCAGAGGATGGTCAACCCGAGTCCAGGGTGTGGGACCGGGGGTTACACTGGAGCGGGTGTTCCTGGGTCCAGGTGTGGATCCAGCTGTGGGGTGGGGTGGGCCGGGGTGGTGGGGGGGTGTGATTAGGTCTGCAGCGAAAACCAAAAGTCCTTCAATGTAAACCAGGGCAGGGATGGCTTCTTTCTTTTGTCCAGGATGGCGCATCAGACTCTAGTCTGTGAAAGCTCTGACATTTATTCTTTATCCGCATATTTTAATGATGTTCGGCTCCGACTCACAGACACAGAAACACGTCCATGTGCAAACTTTACACCCAGCCTCCAGCTTTGGTTCTTATTTTAATTCCAAGTCTGGTGTCCCTCCCTGTAACGCCATTTTGATTCCTGTGTGAAAGTCACAGCCACTGTAGAGCTGCTCTCTGACTTTGGGACATGTGCAATTACACATATTATGGACTGTGGAAACAATCATCATCATAATATTATTTATTTTCTGCACATTAAACACAAGAAAGGAGGGGAAAAAAATACATGAAAAATAAACAAGCAGAGAGGTGGTGCATAGAGAATAGAGTGCAGAAGTAAACAATAATAATAATAATCTCCTTTTGTCTCCTATTATAAAAGTAACTGTTGATGTTTATGACTTTAAGTGAATCACCTGTCATATTTTAAACATATTAACCATTTCACTAATAAAGAACAAGTTAGACTGACTTTAGTAAACAATATTTTCATCTCTTTTCCCCTTGTGTCCTCTTCACTCCCTGGATGAGGTGTTTGTTAACCAAGCAGTGGGTGGGTTAGTTAGTAGCCTAGGTTACTGAGTGAGTGAGTGAGTGATGGTGTTTTGTTATGAGGCGTAGCTGATGGGAGAAAAGAGGGTGGTGTGTGAAAGGATGAATGGTGTGTGAGTGAATGTGGGAGGGGTTTGTGCAGGCAGCGCGTGCAGACTAGTGGAAGGTTGATTGAAGGTGAAAGGGTGACTGGATTAACGTGAGTGTGGGTGAGTGGGTGAATGGGCGTGTTCACGTGGTGCAGTGGGAGGAGGGAGGGAGGGAGGTGGGAGGGGCCTGGGTATAAACACAAGCCTTTTATGAACACATGAACATGGAGATGGGAGAGAGGAGTCCACGGCGCGCGGAGGCGGATCACGCGCGTGCCTCCTGCTGTGGGTGGGCGTGTCCACGCGGTGTCTTTGTCAACGATGATCGTTCACGATGATGATGATGATGATGATGATGATGATGATGAAGTCTCATTGTGTGTCGTTTAAAAAAAACATGATTTAAAGTAACACACGCACGCACCCACGCACGCGCGCACACGCGCACACACACGCCGGTGGGTTATATTGTTATTAACTGTTGGTTAATATTTACTGCTGGGATTTATATTCTAAACTCACATATTCCGATCATCAATTTCTGATAATTGAACAGATATTTACAGATACTTATTTATATACACACAGTCCTGGATTGAAGTTTATTTATTATTGTTTTGAAATTCTGAAACATGTCAAACGCATTTTTTAGGCAAAGGAAAACAAAAATATTGTATGTTTTAAGATAAAATTACAGTGAAAACTTGTATTTATTAGTCAAATAACCAGTTTATTTGTAAAAAAAAAAAAAACAAACAATAAATGTACATGTACATCTTAGGATAATCCAAGTGATTTATTCAAATTGTTTCCATGGGATAGTGTTAGAAAAGACATGTTAAAATCATGTACATATATATATATATATATATATATCATGCTATATTACATGTTTATATATGCCAGATATTTTTTAAGTGTCACCACACGGGGCGCTCTTTTGTCCAGTCGTCTAATATTACAGAGCTTTTGGTCAAACATTCTCTTTTATCCCCCTTTCACAGGTAATAACTCCCTTCTTTCACAACACTCTCACTGTTCTGTTCTAATATTATTTCCAATGTCTTTTCATAGACATACATTTCCACACATAGTTTAAATGCACTTTTTTTTTTTCAAACTCGAGTAATATTTTCTTTAGAAATCAGAAAATGTAGCCTTCATTACTGTAGCACAACAACAAAAAATAAAGTGAATAAATTAGGAACATTTTAGAAGAATAAAAAAATCAGGCTACACATACTTATGCAGGGTTATATGGTTATATGATGTGAAGATTGCATACAGTGTAGTTTGTGTAGCCAATAGCAACGTCTTTATTTAAGGCATACACTGCTGTGGATCTGAGCTTCAGCTTTGGAAATGTGATTCTTGAGGTGATATAGCCCTACTTTAATCCATCTCAACATAATAAATTTAAACACGAACATACTGTAGTTATGGTGTTGTATCATATTTATCCTAATAACTATTACCTTTCACCAATACTGTGAGAGATGAGTGGCAGTTATTTCCAATAATACTGGAGAACAAGTGAACTTATTTTTGGATTGCACATCTAAATTTATCTAAAGCTTCTCAGTACTTTTAGATTCAACTTTCTAAACCCATTCACATATCCTCATTTGTTTTGCAGTGGCCTCTGTGTGCTTTCTGTAAGCTATAGGTCGGACCTCACCATGTGTAGGGCATCGCTAGGAGCAAATATGCATCATCTTGGAATAATATGCTTTTGGGAATCTCTTGATGTCTGGATTTCTATATATTGAAACAAAATTTGTGTCGTGCACAAACCTGGGGAAAAGAAAATGCTTATAATTTTGTTTTCGATCCACAATATAGTGAAGAAGATCCATCAGCCTTTAATAGGAATCCTATTTTTATACATCATGTGCTGTGAAAGGCTACTTGTATTACGAGTGAGTTTGCGTCCACATTTGAACAGTTGTTCAACATCACGGCAGGTGGAAGTGACCAAATGTCTGTTTGGTTTCCTGATCTGAGCTGCTCTTTGTAAGCATTTCATTGCACGTACAATTTAAAATGCTTGTTCATAATCGTCCCTATGTAGAGCCAGAAACTATTTCCACACGTCAGCTGTCAAACAGCCGCACACACGATGACAGCTGTTGTGTTGAAGCACCTGTGATTTGTCATTCAGAGCAGACATGTATCTCTGAGCCAGTATTGTTCGTTTGCAGTGACGGGCTCCAATGGAGGTTAGCTCAGCCTCTGCTGTTTGTTTATCTCCCATAGGTGTGTAACTCACATCACTCACTGAGACCTTGCTCTTGCTAGATTTAGCCCTAATCCTGACTTTAGCCTTTGCTCCTTTAATGCACTGAGACAGACTCAGGGAGAAACAAGCTGCTGCTGAAGGACGTTGCCAGATCACGGAGACCGTGATAAAGAGGTCATCTTCTGATTGAGGGGTTAGGGGTTCGATCCCAGTGCTATACATGTCGAAGTGTCCTTAGGCCAGACACTGAACCCCTAAGTTGCTCTGAATGTTTGGCTAGTGCCTTGCATGGCAGCGCTTTGAGACTACTTTGGTAGAGATAAAGCACAATATAAATCAAGTCCATTTACCTTTACCATTTCTTGCATGTGTAAATACCTCAAATTTATGGATATATGCAATTGTATCTCAATTCTTCATCATTCAAGTCCAAAATGTCATGTTCTGTTTAGCTTTAGTTGTTTTTAGCCCAACAAAGATCAGCACCTCCAAATCTGAGGCCATGGTTCTCCACCTGAAAAAGGTGGCTTCCCCTCTCTGGGTCGGTGGAGAGTCCTTGCCTCAAGCGGAGGAGTTCAAGTATCTCGGGGTCTTGTTCACGAGTGAAGGTCGGATGGAGCGTGAGATTGATAGACGGATCGGTGCGGCGTCAGCAGTGATGCGGTCGCTGTATCGGACTGTTGTGGTGAAGAGGGAGCTGAGTCGGGGGGCAAAGCTCTCAATTTACCAATCGATCTACGTTCCTACCCTCACCTATGGTCATGAGATTTGGGTAATGACCGAAAGGACAAGATCGTGGATACAGGCGGCTGAAATTAGTTTCCTTTGCAGGGTGGCTGGGCGCACCCTTACCCTTCGAGATAGGGTGAGAAGCTCAGTCATGCGGGAGGAGCTCGGAGTAGAGTCGCTGCTCCTTCACGTCGAAAGGAGCCAGCTGAGGCGGCTCGGGCATCTGTTTCGGATGCCTCCTGGTTTTCTCCCTCGGGAGGAGTTTCAGGCATGTCCTATTGGGAAGAGACCTCGTGGAAGGCCCAGGACACGCTGGAGGAACTATGTCTCTGAGCTGGCCTGGTGTCTCCTTGGGGTTCTCCCAGAACAGCTGGAGGAGGTGTGCGTGGATCGGGAGGTCTGGGCATCTCTGCTGAGACTGCTGCCTCCGCGACCCGGCCCCAGAAAAAGCGGAAGAAATCGGATGGATGTCTTTAGCCCATGTGGCCCTCATTTTCTTGGCTGCGTCCGAAGTCCTTCCTATCTCCTTTCCTATCTACTGTTCCTTCACCCCCGGAAGTGTTAAATGGTGGCCATGATAAAGAGCGTCCGAGTTTTCTTTAAGCTGAAGCTTAAGGAAAAGAGGCTGAATGCTTCCTGTTTTACCTCCTTTAGCCTAGGAAACACTGATGCATCCTTTACCAAAGGAGACGAGATAATGCTGACCCACAATTCCATGCGGCTGGTAGCCTCTTTTCCTTTTATTTACATTCAAACCTTGTGATTTTTGAGTTTATATCAGCGGTAAGTGTTATAAATGAGCTTTTAGTCCATTTTTAGAAATGTGTAGTTTTTTTATCCACGGTAGATGTCGCTAACCTTCGCGGCCGTCAGATTATCACGTCACCTAGATTGTCATAACAAACGTGATCGCCTTTCCCTAACTCCTCTCCTAACACCTTTCCTTAACCCCGTGACGTCATCCACGGGGTTAAGGAAAAGTGAATAGGAAAGGAGATAGGAGGGACTATTAGGACGTAGCTTTTGTTCTGTTTAGGTTCCATTCTAGTTCTTGTTTCATGTATTAACTCTTGTCTTTGTGTTCCCACTGGTCTTCTTGCCCTTGTCTCCTCCTCCCAGTGATGTCAGGAAGGTGTAACGTTCATAGAACCAGTCCATTTTAATGAATTAAAAAAAAAAAAGAACAAAAACTCAAATCCAAAAAGGCACAAGGAGTCACGAGGAAGGTAACAGACAATGTGTCCGGACACTCAGTGAAATAGTGAGGGAGGCTTGATTGGGAATAGGCCACACCTGGGTGTAAAACATGACGCAGCTAATCATTAACAACCCAAACTGACATCACTGGGAGGAGGAGACACAAGCAGGAAGACCTGGGAACACAAAGACAAGAGGTAATACATGAAACAAGAACTACAGTAGAATGGACACTAAACAGAAGAAAGACTGAAAAAGGGAACCACAAGGAAACTAAACAGAACCTGACACAAAATGTGTCTGGAAGCCCTTTTCTGTTCCTGGTGGTAAGCTACAGCCTATTTTTTAAAGTCACCTATATTGTATATCTGGGATTTCACTACATGTTTCCTATTTTAAGGCTGTCTGGTATAGAAGCATTGGCCTCCTGTGTGTAATGGGTTTGGACTCTGTGGGCATTTTGTGTTTATTTTCATTCTGTTAAGTGCTGCACTGAGTAATGTTGAACCTCTTTAATACCAAAACCTGAATTGTCCCCTAGGGACAACTTATATTGTCTAAACTAAACTAATATAGAGGGTTGTGTGGGTTCAAGCCTGGGTCAGGCTCTTATTATCAAGATTTTTTTTTGGGTTCCTGTTGTTGATCCCCTGCTTGATATGCTTCTTTATCTGTGTTTGGGATGGTTATTCTTCTATATTGCATTTCACCTGCCTGTCTGCACTCAGGTGTTCCTCATCTCCTGATTACCTTCCCTCACTACTTGAAGTGTGCATGAACACAGTTAATGGTCATTCTATTCTTGTCGTGGACCAAGTAGCCAAGGAACAGGAAACAGGTTTGCAGTTGAACAATTTGGGTTTTATTTTACCCAAGAAGGAACTTCCACAGCATGGTGTTAACACAACCCACACCACCCCCAACTAACACACAAGGGGAGACTTATATATGAGTTGGATATTCCATCAGACACACACAGGGGAGAACATGATATATACTAACTTAAATCTAACATAAAAAACTCCCAATCCCCCTATGAGTTCAATGACTTGGTCTGGTCCGATGGGCGTGGGTCTCAGCATAAAAGTCAGCTCCGCCCTCTCCACCATCTTTTGCCAGACCAGGAAGACATTCCACAGGTAACTCAAAAACAAAGAAAATCAGGATTAACAGACAGTGCATTAATTGAAACACAAAGAAACAATGATAACTGTGTAACTTAACCTTAATGTGTGGCCGTGGCCATCACACACTCCCCCCCTTCGAAGCTCTCACTGGGACAGCGAGAGAGGTAGTCCGCTGTACAATTGTCCCGTCCTGGAATATGATGGATGATGAAGCGGAATGGCTGCATTGCAAGATACCATCGAGTGATTCTTCCATTCGTGTCCTTCATCTTCTCAAGCCACTGAAGAGCCTTGTGATCCGTCTCCAGCGTAAACTCCCGGCCCAGAAGATAGTACTTAAAAGAGTCCATTGCCCACTTGACTGCGAGAGCCTCCTTCTCCACAGTTGAATACCGGACCTCCCTTGGAAACAGCTTACGACTGATGAATGCTACTGGATGTCGCTTTTCTGCTGATTCCTGGATTAGAACAGCCCCCAGACCCCTCTCCGAAGCATCAGTTTGCAAAATGAAATGCTTTTTAAAATCTGGACTGTACAGGACTGGGCTCTTACTCATTGAATGTTGAATGTCCCGAAAGGCTGCCTCCGCTTCCTTCGTCCAGAGCACCTTGTTCGGACATTTGGATCCAGTCCGATCAGTAAGGGAAGCTGCCCTGGCAGAAAAATGAGGGATAAAGCGATGGTAAAACCCTGCCATGCCCAAAAATGACCTTAGCTGCTTTCTGGTCTCTGGCAGTGGGCATGACTCAATGGCATGGATTTTACTCACTTGTGGCTTTATAAGCCCATTTCCAATTATAAAACCCAGGTACTCGGTCTCCGCTTTAGCAAAGAAACATTTAGCGGGATTGATGGTCAGCCCAGCCGACTGAAGGCGGCCTAGCACCTTCTCCAGATGTTCAAGATGATCCTCCCAGGTGGGGCTGTAAATGACAATGTCATCGAGATATGCTGAAGCAAAGTCTGAGAATTCACACAGGACCTGGTCCATTAGCCTCTGGAATGTTGCAGGGGCACCATGTAGTCCAAAGGGCATGACTGTAAACTGATACAAGCCCCCTGGTGTCCGGAAGGCAGTCAATTCTCTGGAGTGCTGAGCAAGGGGCAACTGCCAATAGCCTTTGCAAAGATCTATGGTGGTTAGGTATTTCGCCTTTCCCAGGCGTTCAATCATATCATCAATCCGTGGAGTAGGATATGAATCGAACTGTGAGATTGTGTTTAAATACCTGAAATCAATGCAGAAACGGATGCTGCCATCCTTCTTTGGGACCAAGACCACTGGATTGCACCACTCACTTTTAGATTGCTCGATGATCCCCAGGGACAACATGAAATCGACTTCCTCCTTCAGCACAGAGAGCATCCGTTCAGGTATTCTGTAACTCAAACGTCTCACAGAAGCTCCCTCTTTTAACACAATATTATGTTCAACAAGGTGTGTTCTTCCCGGGTTTTTCTGAAATATTTCGGGGTTACATCTAACCCTCACCTGTTGTTGCTTTTCTTCAGGCAGGTGACTGAGGTGCATGTCCAGGGAGGCAGCTGCGGGCAGGTATTGCTCCTCCATTTCCTCATCCTCTGGAACCTTCCTGATCAGCAACACTTCTCCCTTTCCAGGTCTGTCAACCCATTCTTTAAGGAGGTTCACATGCAGCCTCCTACTAGAGCGTGGCCGGCCCGGGGTGGAAACTTGGTAGGTAGTTTGCCCAATTTTACGTTGGACCTCAAATGGTCCTTGCCACTGTGCCAGCAACTTACTGCCATCGCTTGGAAGGAGTACGAGTACCTTTTGACCAGGGTTGAAGGACCTCTGCCGGGCTGACCGATCATACCAGACCTTCTGACGCCGCTGAGACTCTGCCATGTGGGACTGGGCAAGCCCCCTCATCTTTTCCAGCCGATCTCTCATCTGCACAACATAGGAAATTATGTTATCAGCCCCCCCACCTGCCTGATTTCCCTCCCAAACATCTTTCAATAAAGATAGGGGACCCCTTACTTCATGACCATATAACAGTTCAAATGGGGAGAAGCCAGTGGAGGCCTGGGGTACCTCCCTATATGCAAAAAGGAGGTAAGGCAGCCATTGATCCCAGTCAACACCAGTCTCATTCACAAATTTCCTGAGCATCTGCTTCATGGTCTGATTGAAGCGTTCGGTGAGCCCGTCTGTTTGAGGGTGATATGGAGTTGTCCTTAAACTCCTAATACCCAGCAGCTGATACACTTGTTTCAATAGGGTAGACATAAAATTAGTTCCCCGGTCGGTAAGGATCTCACGAGGAAATCCAACCCTTGAAAACAATTGGACCAGGCAAAACGCCACTGATTTAGCTTTCATGGACTTCAGGGGAAAAACTTCCGGATATCTTGTAGCATAATCAGTTATCACAAGCATATAACGATTGCCTGCTTTACTCCTTTCCACAGGTCCCACAATGTCCATCCCTAACCGCTCAAATGGAGTACTGATGATTGGCAGTGGCTGGAGTGGAGCTCTGGAGGGGATTCTCGAGGATGTCTTCTGGCACTGAGGGCAACTTTTGCAGAACAGTCCTACATCTGCACGTAGGCCAGGCCAGTAAAAGTGGGGTTTAATGCGAGCAATGGTTCTGTGCTTACCAAGATGGCCTGCCCATGGCACTGAGTGTCCCAAGGTCAGCACAGTTTTCCTGGCTGCTCCCGGAACCACCAACTGTATGGCAGACCCCTGCTGGCGATAAAGGATACCACCTTTTAGAAAAAAATCCTCACTGCTGCAAGAATCAGGAACAGTTCCTTGTCCCGCCTCCTTAGCTCTCTGAAAAAGAGGTACCAATGTTGTGTCGTTTTGTTGCATCTCAATGACATTGCTTGGAATTCCAAAACCCAAAGGCAATTCAGGGTCAGGACCAGAGAGTGGCGCTACAACAGTCTTATGGAATTTCTCTTGCCTTTTCTGACGACGTGACTTACGAGACTTCCCAGGTGCTGTCTCCAGGTCTGCATCATAGAATGGCAGGGCACTTAGTGTTGGAGAGGTCTCCTCCAACCTCTGGCTTTGAGCTCTGGTAACTGCCGCATTACATCCACGGCTGGAATCCAACAAATCAAAAAGTACAGGTAGGTCTCGACCAAGCACAGCAGGAAATGGCAAATTATCAGCAACACCAACATTTACGAGATATGTTTGCCCTTGTACCTTGATGTACACGTCTGCTGTTGGATAAGGCTTTTTGTCTCCATGCACACAAAAAACCGGGACAGTATCCTTAATCCTGATAACATTTGGTGGTAAAAAATGTCTGTGTACGAGGGTCTGGTCGCTGCCTGAGTCAATAAGAGCCTGTAAAGTTTGGCCATTGATTTCAATCAAGGACATTTTGGCCTCTGAGTTCAATTTGATTTCAGGCTCATCCGCCCGAGGTACAAAACATACTTGTGTTATCTTGGGCGATTCTTTGGGGCACATTGGTTTGGTATGGCCCTCCATTCCACACCGATAACAAATCAGCTTTTTAGCAGGGTATTTTTGAGATGCATTAGCTGACTGGCTGTCCCTCATGGGAGTCCTACCTACATCAGTGGTTGGTGTTTGATGAAATTGCGGGAATAATTTGCGACTGTCGTTCCTTTCCCATGCTGTATAGCTCCATGGCTGACCTTTCCTCCGTGCAGCGACAAACACATCAGCCATCTTGGCAGCCTCAGCTGCAGACCCTGGATTACGCTCCTTAATCCAAACCTGCAACTCAGGAGACAGCATTCTGAAGTACTGCTCCAAGATGATGAGTTCGCCAATTTCATGGGTTGTTTTACCTTTGGGGTTAATCCACTTTCCATATAGCTCCTTAAGCCTTGCATAAAGCTCTTTTGGGTTTTCATCAGGAGGTATTTCAAGAGACCGAAATCTTAATCTATATGTCTCTGGATTTATATCATATTTATCCAAAATTGCCATTTTTACTTTATCATATTCAAGAGAATCATCAACATCCATATTTACATATGCTCCCCTAGCTTTGCCAGAGAGCAAAGGAATAAGATGAAAAACCCAATCCTGTTTCTGCCACCGACAAGCATGTGCAATGCGTTCGAAGGTGATTAAAAAATGTTCAACATCATCTTCCTCTGTGAGCCTTTCTAATCTGGGCTCATGAAACAGCGCCTTACTGGTTGAGATTTGAAAGTTATTAGCTGCCATGTCCTGATGCTCAGGCACAGACTGTTCAGGCTCACCTGACCGCTGCTCCAGATCTGGTGGTTCAAGCTCTGCTAACAGAGGCTCTGAGAGTGGGGAAGTACGAGCCTGCACTTTCAGCTGTAGTAGTTGGAACTGGTGTTGGAGTGTTCTGGAGCGGTGCTCCTGTCGGGCATTTTCCTCCAGCTGTCTGGCCTCTCGGGCTTCCTGCTGCGTCATATGGGCCCGAAACAAGGAGACCAGGTCAGATAATGAAGGCTCCTTACCTTCGCCCTCAGTACTGTCCACCCCTCCAGTAGCTCCATTTTCTTCCTCACCCTCATTTAGGGCCTCCGTTCCTGTCATCTGAGGCTGGTTGTCTCTGTGTGCTGTTCTTGTACTTCTTCCACCTCTCTGCATAACTATGCAATCACGGTGGGAAGAAGAGAAGAGAGAAGAAAAAAACTGCAGCAAAAAAAACCTGGTGTCCTTTACTGGATGATCCCACCACTGCCACCAAATGTCGTGGACCAAGTAGCCAAGGAACAGGAAACAGGTTTGCAGTTGAACAATTTGGGTTTTATTTTACCCAAGAAGGAACTTCCACAGCATGGTGTTAACACAACCCACACCACCCCCAACTAACACACAAGGGGAGACTTATATATGAGTTGGATATTCCATCAGACACACACAGGGGAGAACATGATATATACTAACTTAAATCTAACATAAAAAACTCCCAATCCCCCTATGAGTTCAATGACTTGGTCTGGTCCGATGGGCGTGGGTCTCAGCATAAAAGTCAGCTCCGCCCTCTCCACCATCTTTTGCCAGACCAGGAAGACATTCCACAGGTAACTCAAAAACAAAGAAAATCAGGATTAACAGACAGTGCATTAATTGAAACACAAAGAAACAATGATAACTGTGTAACTTAACCTTAATGTGTGGCCGTGGCCATCACAATTCTCTTTGGTTACTCAATTTTAGGTTTTTTGTTTTTTTTGTTTTTGTTTTTCTGAGCTCAATAGATTTTCATTATGTGCTTGTTAGAGCGTTTTTATAGTGTGTGGAATGTTTTAGGAACTATTTATTTTAGTTTTTTCTAAACAAGTAATGTTCTTAAATATGACTCTATAGAATAAATGATAGTGTGTCAACATATCACTCATTAAGGAATTCAGATAGGATTTTCTATGTCTGTTTCAGTCACTGACATACAGTGTGTTTCATCTTTGTTAAAAGGTATCCATGTTAGGGTCATTTCCCTGAACCCACTGAGCAACGATTGGCGGTTTTGTCTCCTAACAGTAAAGTTATTTTTCTCGGCCACTCTTTTGAATTTATGTTGGACTAAATTTTTGGATTTTAAGTTTTGTCAAATGGACTTGGTAGATTTTTGCCTCTTCCACAACAAATACTTTTAATGGCTTAAATGATCATCTCTATAATATGTATGTTACTGTTGTATAGGTTTGAAACAATAGTGATAATCAAGTCTTTCAAGACATTATGGTTAAGTGAACATTTACTTACTCAAAATATTTTGGGTGGCAAAATAACACTTTATCTACTGTAACTGGATTTTTAATCAGTTTAATCATACCCGCTTATTCCCGTTTAACAGGGTCGCGGGGGTCTGCCGGTGCCAATCTCTGGCTCTCATAGGGCGCTGGGCGTGGGTACACCCTGGACAGGGCGCCAGTCCATCACAGGGCAACACAGACACAGACAACCATTCACTCTCTCATTCACTCCTATGGGCAATTTAGAGACTCCAATCAACCTTACAGTCATGTTTTTGGATTGTGGGAGGCAGCCGGAGTACCGGAGGAAACCCACGCAGCACGGGGAGAACATGCAAACTCCACACAGAAAGGACCCAAGTCCACCCCAGGGCTTGAACCCAGGACCTTCTTGCTGTGGGGCGGACATGCTAACCACTAAGCCACTGTGCTCCACAGAATCAGAATTCCTTCTTTAAAATGCTTTTGTACATAATTTAATACATGATTTTGTAGCATTTTCCCTCTCCTCTTTGCACTAACTGAAGCAAAAGCCTTTTCACTGACTAACTGTGTTTGAACAAACTTAAACTTACACAGTACAGAGCTTCAAACACCAGAGGTCTCTCATCACCTGAAAACCAGAGAAGAAACTAAAACCCAGCGATGCCTAAAATAGAGACAGCAGCAGATAACAGACAAATGCAAAAATTACAGTTTAACTGAATGTGATATGGATCTCTAGATGATCAGGATTGGTCCTGGATTTCATTTTTTGTATAGTTCCATCTCCTGTTTTTGATTATTTCTTTCATTCTCTCGGTCTCTTGCAGTTTATGTGCCACTGTGCTTTTTAAGTAGATCAGTTTGGGAAAGAAACTGTGTCATTCTCTGACCTGATTTCATTTTACCGCCGTTTTTCATTGTGTGGTTGAATCCCACTTTTGCACAATCACTGCTGTCTGACATTCAAGTCGATTAATGAAAAATTATAGCCTGTTTTTATTTAGAAAAATCAACAAAAATGCAGCAGATTATCGATGTTACTATTTGATCCTGAGTAATAAGCCAAGATTGTGTTTTAAAGATTAAATCTTAACTTTATTCAAGCAATCCTCTCTAAGGGTAACCCTCCTCAGATTAGATTTAATGATAAAACTTTAAGGCCTTTTATTTTAAGCTTTTGCTGAATTAAAATCTCCTGCTCAACTCAGTTAATACTATCAAGGTCTTCCCTCTTACTCATGTTTTTCATTCCAGTATGTTTATAAGACAGGTCCACTTCTCATGAGCACACACTATCTACACCTATCATCTAGATTAAGAAGTAAGTAGATTATATTTTTATTTAGTTATAGTTCACTAGACGTTGTTTATAAAAACAAACAAAAAGCACATACTTGATGTACATTTAACTGTTTATAGCGTTCAATGAAATAGTTTATTGCTAAGAATGTTGCTTTTTTCATTTTGCCCAAATTATGCCATTATCGACACCTCTAAAATGACAAAAACAAGTATCCATCCACTAACTCTCGTGCCCCCAAAATCTTCACTGCACCACTAAGTTAACCACCTGATAACATCTTTTTGTTCATTTAATACTTAATCATGTAAAAACTGGAAATACTTGGAGGATATTTTTCCACCCAGGCCTGTCACGTACTCTATGTGGGATATGCAAATTCACCCTGATTATGTTCGGCGCTTGTACTTTACAGGTTGCTTAAATTCCCAGCATTGACACAAAGAGCCATTGGGCTTTGTTAAAAAAAATTCACCAATCTCCATTTGTTCTAAGAACTCCAAAAACATAGTACTTGAGGTTTATTTTCCCAAACTTGCCTGTTTTCCAGAGTTTTAGCCTCTGAAAAGTCACTTTCTGATCAACTCTACACATACAGGCTGATTTGTGGCCTACTTATACATATTCATGAGTGGGCGTGTCTATAGGCGGGACACTGACTTCCTCCTCCCCGCACGGTGGCATAGGGCTAGAGGACGGCCCGCCCTCCTCCCACCCTCTCCGTAGCGGAGCTCATGTTGCTTTATAAACACGAGACAGAGCGTGGGGGCGGGGCTTTCGCCAGTACATACATAGACTGTAGAAAATACACACATAGCACTGCGCGAAGGACGCTGAAATGCTCACCTTCGTGGGCGTGTCTGTTTACATGTCAATCACGGCAGAGAGATTCCTGGAGGCGCGGCTTCTCCAGCTCAGTGCCGCATCAAATTCATCATCAAAGTGGGAACGCGTCATCAAAGTGGAGCGAGGTGTTTGGGTTCACCCTGCAGTAAGAAAGGAGCAAATCACCCTCTAACGAATGATTGAGGGAATCAATGAAAAAACACTTTATGCATGTGTATGAAGCCCCAATAACACTTTATGATGTTTAAAGCACAGAAAAGTCTATTTAGCTTAACAAGGGCCCTTCAAGTTCTCTGTAGAAATGCATCATGACATGATCATGACCTGCAGGACTGCAGCCCTCTAGGACAGACTGTAACCATCCACTTAAAGCACTCTATACTCGCTTTTATTTAACTTTCGAAGTGCTTTTCTTCAAAGGGATTAATCTTTTCTCTTTACTGCTGCTTTTTTTTTTTTCTTTTCATTTCAAGGTATACCTCATATTATTGTTTGATTAAAGTCCTCCGAGGTTTCCAAGGCAACAGTTGAATCCAGGGCCAATTTCTTTAGGTTTGCTTTCAATCTGTCTCTTTTATTGCAGTTTGTGAATCCTCCAGCATTGACCTTCTGATCAGGTTTTTCTTGCTCTCAATTGAAGCTTTGAAAATATGTTTTATGCGCTATAGTTTGACAAATAATTTGTTTTTTTAGTTTTCTGTTGACCTGAAAGTTAAATGATCAACTTTTGTTTGACCAGATTCTTTACACTGGAGTAATAGGAAGGGACAACAGATATTTGAGTTAAATCTAAGGTTAAGAAAACACATTGTGTGACAAATCTCACATTGTGGCACCGTTTTAAACACTAAGGCTTCATCTGTCATATATGCTGATCACTTTACACTGTGGCCTTCATACAGTCCCTTTGTTGGAGAATCAAAATGAGCCTTGTGATATTTGTAAAGTTGTTTTATTGAGGAGTTAAACCAGAGGTTCACAACCTTTTTTGGTTCGTGATCCCATTTTGATATTTTTTTTTTTCCTCTCTAGAATTAGTTTTGGTCGTGTTTATTAAAGTATATTACAAATACAGAGTAGCCAGGATTAGTGCACACCTCATATTTTTATACTGCATTTTATTTGATCTAGATTTATACTTTAGAAAGTACAAGATAGTTATTTTATATGTCTTGTTTGTATTTTAATAACATATATATGTATATTTACCAATTACGAGACATTTCAGGTGACCCCATTTTAATCCCAGGCAAGCCTGCATGGGTTTGCGCCCCCAAGGTTGAAAAGCCCTGAGTTAGACCCGTGTTGTTGGAGACTGAGTGAGTCGTCTAAACTAATTCACTTTAATGGTTGTGCCTGTGGGCTGGAGGTGTTTGGTAATTGCAGCGCTTCATAATGTATGTCATGTGTCATTTCTAATCATTAACACAGAGAAGAGCAAGAGTGCATCAAGGTATTCAAGAGGCCATTAGCAGAATTTAATCATTCATTCATTTCCTACACCTGCTCACCCATTATGAAGCTGGTGGCGCTGCAGCTGACCATGGTTGGAGTCAATTGTAATTCTAATCGCGTAATTGATGATTAATTGCAATGATGTGATCATAAATGAATTGTAATCAGGTTCGGATAATTGACTGTGTAATTGTCACGGAAATTCTATAAAAACTCTTAATTAAAAATGTCATTAAACACAAACCTGGTGAACCATGTTACAGTTCTGTAGTTTACACTAGATAATAATGATCAAAATATGTTTCATACCAACTTTTCCCACTACCTGTCACTTCTCTTCAGGATATTTTTACCATTTACAATTATATGCATATATCTAGGGGTATACTGACAGAAAAAATGGCTCTGACGCCCACACCAAAAATATTAATACCAGTATTTTCATTGCTTAGGAAGCCTAACAAGTTAACCATTAGATGAAAAACAAATTAGATGATAGATAATATTTTTTATGTATTTTACAGCTGATTTTAAGACATAAGAATTGCTGTTGATAATGTTTTAAAGGCTCAGTAATTGTGATAAATTTAACTTTAGTAATTGTAATTGACTTTTAGGGGAAGTAATAATTGTAATTGGGGGAAAAAAATGCTTGTCACTGTAATCATAATTGAATTGTAATTGAAAATGGGTAATTGACCTTAACCCTGCAGATGACTGACTCTGGTGCATGAACACATGCTCCCTGTGCATCAGTTGCCATTATTGCTCTTACAGTGCGTGGGTTTGAGTGTGTTGGTAACAGACCAGACATGAGTGTATGGAGGCGGGGTCAGACTGTAGTACAAACACACAGCTCCAGTTTACTCCATCCTCTGATGTCGCCTCACTCACTCACTCACTAGTAGTGATGAGGAGCCGCAGCCTCTGGCCACTCCTTCTCCTCCAGCAATTGGAAGAAGGAGCTCCACCTCCCCTTCCCTGGCTCATTGGTATGCAGGCAACGCAGTGAGTGTGAGGGGAGAGAGAGGAAAGAGAGAGAGAGAGAGGTAGTAGTGGGTGCAATGGGATAGAGGACAGCGAGCAGGAGGAGAGTGAATGAGATCTGCTGCTGGACCTGGGCTGGCTGTCTGTCGTCTGCTTGAAGCTGACACCACGCTGCACCAGGACACACACTCAGCACAGGCTGTCACACCAGCTGGAAGCAGAACAACGGACCAACATCCACTGGATCTATTTCCCAGCATCAGCATCAGCCACCAAGCTGCCTCACGCCACGATTCAGGCATCAGCCGCCACCACACCATCACCCCATCCTCCTGATCCCATCCTTACCAACACCACCACTTCCCTCTCTCTCCTCCCTATGCCCTTGTCCTCGGCGGCTCCTCTCACCTCCCTGGCCAGTATATGGATAGAAGCTCCCTGTTTCAGCTCATACAAGAGCAGGTAAGCAAACGAGGAAGCAGCTGCAGAGGTTTCTATGGTAACTGGCTCCTGACCACCTTGCCTGTGAGACAGACATGGATGCTGAGGTGAGGACTGATGTTGAGACACGGTAGCAGGGACTGTGCCTCAGATATATAGATTGTAGTGAGACATGCTGGTCCAGGAACGTGAGGTCAGATCATGAGCTGCAGCATTGGGGGGGTGGGGGGTATGTTGGGGATGTTTTATGGAATGCATGATGGCAGCAGGGATGTGGGCACGAGATGCACGGCTGTAATGGGTGTGGAGGTGGATTGATTGATGTTTTCTACAGGTGCATAATGAACTGGTCCTTTACATGGTTGTACTTCATGCTGCAAAAATCCCCATAAATGCAAATATGTGCCACATGCTTGTGTTTTTTCTCTCCTTTTAACACAGCCATCTATCATTCCATGGTCAGACAATTTAATTGTTGTATTTTCCTTCTGTTTTCGTTTTGGGGGTTCACCCATCATGGCTGTCTCATTTAAATAATAGCTTTGTTTTGGGTTTTTTTTTTTCTTGGTCTTTTTGTTGCTTCCCAAAACCCCAGTATCGGTGACCATATTTAGACCAGTGCAAAGTTTCCCCTTCACAGTATGTATTCCTGGAAAGCTTTAACCAAACATCAGATTTAACTGTAGCTTATTTTATGCTTTGGTCAAACAGAAAAATTAAGTTGTTTTTTTTTTTTTTTTCAATACTTGCCTGTGTTGAACTGTTGGATGCCTTTAAATCTTAATGATAAAACAGGCTTGTGGAAAGTGCTGATTGGCTGGTAGATTGAACAACCGATTCTACCAATAGGCAGTAATTGATTACCTGCTACTGGCTTTAGTGGGTCAAAAGAGGCCCATCAACAACCCATTGATCCAGAGGCTCAGGAGACGATTGTGGGGGTTGTGCTGTGTTGCATTTCTGTGAATGTGTGTTTTCATACTCACACATTTTGGTCACACTCGAGAGTCATTTATCGTCAAAGCTCTTCAACTGTAACTGTAAAGGCTGTTTGTCCATCATTGATTTATATATACCTGTGTCGACGTATCTGTGTCAACACTTTCCTTGGGTATCATCACGATGTAAACAGATATTCCCATTGATCTGAAGGGATGATTTTTCTCGACCCAGTGTGTTTGTAGAACAGTAAGGCCAGAATAGATTAAATCACTTTCCATAAGCTTTCCATAAAGGCAACCTGCCAACCTCTCAGCAAAACCACAGACGCACCGTGAGGTTAACTGCTTTAATTGTGCAGTTTGGTTGTAAAGTATATACGGTTTCTGCTCCTATTTGTTCAAATCTCCAGGCTTGCATTTGTAAATCGATTCTGTGTTGGATTCAAACCAGTGGTGTTTGCATTTACGCACCGTGCACTCGGCTGCTTTTCATAAACGGAAGTGCTCGTGTTCTGGTTCCTAATCTGTGAAAAACTTTTTAAACGGGGGAATGCTGTGAAAGTCATAATTTTTTCAAATTTGAGAGTGAATACAGGCAAAATCTAGATTAATATTTGATGTGACCTTTGTTATTCCTGAGTTACTTGCACATGCATGGATCAAACCACAGGTGTGATGATTAGAGTTCATCTGTCTCCTCGTGTTACGCTCACGTATACATGGTGATGAAATTAGGGCTCTGAAGGGATCATCACAACTTCCTGTATCATCATTAATCAAACCAAACCATTAGCAGAAATGCTCCCCTCGTTCATGTTTCTCTGATCCACACACTCATTATTCCTATCCAGACCCAGATACAGATGAGTGTACCTGAATCCAGCTGGATTCTTCCAGTTCTGGTAATCTGAAGATCTTCCATTTCAACGAAAACAAATATGTTTTTTAATTTATTTTTTAACTCACATTTTAGTGTTTTTTTTATTTTTTATTTTTCCCAACAGAACAAAACAGAAGTATGTTTTTAAATCTGAGAGAAGTCTTGCCTATGCAGTATAACTACCTTTATTATCTTATTGTTGGCTCATTGAAAGCTATTAGTTTGATTTTTTTTTTAATTTAAATGTATGTTTCAGGGTTCGGGTCAATTACGTTTTTCAATTAAGTCTTCAGTTTTCCATGTTGAATTAACACTCAGGATTTTTTTCCCCCCATAATTACAATTAAAATGACAATGATAATTTTCCCCCTGAAATTGAATTACAATTACATTCTCAATTACTAAAGTTCAAATACAATTAATCACAATTACCGAGCCTGAAATAAATAACCACATAAAATAGAACCTTCGCCTTGTGTTAGCCTTCTGTTAGCATCTCTTTTGATAACGGGTCAGTTTTGACCCATGTCTTAAATCAGCTGTAAAATACACTATAAAATATTATCTATCAAAGTTTGTGTCTCATCTCTTGCTTACCTTGTTAGGGTTCCTTATCCATGAAAATATTGGGGTTAATATTTTTGTTGTGGACGTCTGAGGCTCTTTTGTGTCAGTATACCCCTTGATTTGAATTTATTTTTAATGGTAAAATGATCCTCGGGTAGTGTGAAAAGTTTATCTGAAACATATTTGAATGATTAACTACGCAATCACTGCAACATGATTCCACACTATTTTTAATGATCACAACAGCGACAGATTTTTTTTTTTTTTTCAATCACAACTACGTCATAATTGCAATTACGCGATTACAATTATTATTGAGCCGAACCCTTTTATGTTTGATATACAATGTGTGTAATGTAGGTTATAACAAGTCAAGATGTTTCATGACTACAGAAGAGAGGATAGTACAGACAAACCACAGAGAAAGAGTGAATGCTACAGTGGTAACAGGAGTGAGTTTATTAGCCTTGTCTGCAGGAGCAATGCTGAGCTCAGGCTATTCCTGGCCAGTGTGGCCTTCAGCGCGCACACACACACACACAGAGAGAGATGGAAAGTAGTGATTCCCATTCCCTCCTTCCATTGCTTCACCATTGATAACAAAGCGTAATGGCTGACGGCGCTCAGCCGTTAAAGTGTACCATCATTTACTGATTAATGCTTTTCTTTGTGTCACTCATCTCTTATCAGACTTATTTATAGCACGCCCATAAATATGTGGGGTAACTTCTGGATGATATTTTTGACACATTTCTGTCAGGAAGAGAAGAGAGAATGGGGCTTCCTGTATAGACTTCTCTCCTTTCAACGTCTCCTGATGTTACCTTGAAGTGAGCCGTGTTTAAAAAGGCCCCTGGCTGTGTGTACATTATGCAAACATCAGGAAGATGTCTTCAATGAATCTTTCTCTGTGTGCTGTAGAGTCTACCTGAGGAGTGAGTAGGTAGACTTTGTCACTGAGATAAAACAAAAAAAAATACTGGATACGAGGCTAATAACGGCTCAGGAGAACATGCTATGGTGATGGTTGAGTCGGTACCACCACCCTGGTGACTCTAATCAAAAAAATGTAAATGTATGCCATAATATTGGCTCCTTACCACAAGGTCACTCACTGACCCACGTGCTCCTTTTCTTTAATGTCACCAGTGTGGCAGTCTTCCAAATTTTAAATACCTTTTAATGCCTTTTTAAGGCTCTCTTTAGATCATTTATGCTGATGACATGTGTGTAAATGAGTGCAAAAGGACATAATTTGGATAATTAAAGTCTGTATAATATACACTGTAGTAAATTATGTTTACAGTTTGGGTGTAAATGACTCATCTTATTTCATTCATTCCTATTTATCTTATAGTAATTATTGCTGAGGCACGTGCAAAGATTACAGTGAGCTGTAGATGATTTGCTCCTTTTAATGTATCGATAAAATAATAACAGTGAGGATTTCGCCACACTTTCCAGAGACTTATGGTGACATACTGTATATATCCCACTACACTTTACATATATAGATTAATAATATATTAATGATTTTAATGTAGACTCATTCTCAAATCGAGCACGTGAAATTTATTTTTTTATTTTTTGTTATTACAGACAAAAATAGTATATTTTTATATATAGATTCATAAGTAAACTTAAAATTAAGTACAGCCCTATTAAATAAAAAAAAATCCTCCTTATAAAACTACAATATCTGCACACAATATAAACCATATTTTTTTTTATCATGGGAAGTCTGATTGATTTAATTGTGAGAACAGCTTTGACTGGATTTTTACAACCTGATAAAAATAACATAAAAAGCAGATAATTGGATAAATAATGAATGCACCCGCTCTAACCAGTACAGATCACCAGTCCACCGCACTGATTAGTGCACAAACACACATTCACTCCTACATTCAATTTGCTCCAATTTACTTAACATATTTTTTAACTGTACAATGGCTAAACTCACATTTACGCTCCGTAAGCAGTTTTTCCTCATCCCTGTAGTTTGTTGTGTTTCTAAAGCCTCGTTGCTTTGTATAGTGACCCTGTGGGGTCAACAGGACTGTGAGCTGAAGATAATAGAGTTCCTGGTGTTAACACTGACATCATTTCATGGTGTCGGCTATATTTACACTGACCCACGGTCCCATTCCTGTTCATCTCCCCCCACTGACTTCCTCTACAGCCGAGTCCAGTTACTTTATTTTATCTTATACCTCAGATTTCCCATATGCCACGCCTCTCTGCACATGATATTGTCTTATCACAGTTTCCATCCAATCCCATATTTTTTTTTTCCCCATTATTGGCCTTTAAAGTCCTTCTTTCATCGTCTGTTTTCGCCCCCCACCGTCTTCTGTGTCCTTCCTTCGCTTCTTCATTGTCAAGACAAAAAAAACGGGGGGGAAAAGGAAGAAAGGGATGACACACATGCGACTGGTAACCATAGAAACACATGCATTC
This sequence comes from Gouania willdenowi, assembly GCF_900634775.1. NCBI lineage: Eukaryota > Metazoa > Chordata > Actinopteri > Blenniiformes > Gobiesocidae > Gouania > Gouania willdenowi. The sequence goes on along the minus strand of NC_041062.1, from coordinate 12,580,164 downwards.
AGTCAAAGTGTCGCCCTTACAGTGATGAATTGCTGCTTTTCTCTAATTTTTTTCTCCTTTTCTTAACTTCAACCGTCTCTTAGTCTTCTATCTGTTCCCGTTTTTCTGCCAACCAGCTCTAAAGCCAGCACTTATCTCAGTGTAATGATGAATAAGCCTAAAATGTAAAAAGAACACATCTCTCCGAATAATATCCTGGTGTATGAGATGTGTCTGCATTATGGCAGCTCAGCTTCCTATAAAGTTGTGGGGCTGTGTTGCAGCGAGGATCGGTGTCGCTGCTGCTGCTGCCTGTGTGGTACAGCGATGTGCTGACATATGGAGGCCTGACAGTAATCAGACGTCCCTGGCGTGGCTCTGTGTTCCCCCTGTCAGCCCGTGCTGAGCCAGGAGCACATTAGAATCTGATCTATCTGTCCTCTGTGGCGAGTGGATGCAGAGCACTAGAGTGTATCACAGAGTTCTTAAAGGAAAGTAGAAGAGGCCTCGCTGTAGAGTTAGACAGAGTGCAGCTTTTTTTATTGTAAAACATCAGATTTTCTGTTTCAAAATTGACCAAAAATCAGTTCCAGGGCAAATCCATTTCCTCGTCATGTCACACTTTTCAGTTTTCTTTCCGTTTCATTGTATTTCCCTGTTTGGATAACTTTACTGGCCATTAGACTTCCCTAAATTATACCAAACATGCTAAATAGAAATTATATAGCCAACTACTGTTTGTTCTGCCTTAGATGATTTACAAAAATGGGATGGTTACCCAGGAAACATGCAAGATTACGTTGCAACTAGACCCTCACCTGTTTAACAAGAAAAATACAATGAAAATGTGTGATTGTAGACGCTTCTGCCGTGATGTATCACAATTTAAATTCATCACCAGTTCAACTAATATGAGCTAAACTTGCTTTTGTAACAGTGCCTTTTCAGATTTGAATGCAGTCTTAATAATCTGAACCACTTTTTCACATTAAAAACACTCTTCAGATGAAGCTCTGCATTCATTTTTAATCACAGGATAACGCGATCACCAGTTATTACACATTGCAAGAGATTTCAAATGGATTTATTAGCAGAAATGGACATATTTGTTTATTTATCACACTTTATAGACAGTTATTAGCTCTTTTTGTTGGTAAGATATAGTGTAAATGCGTGATATTCTCCCAAAACATCCATGTGAGGCATTTCCGTGTCCTGTTGTGGTCGCATTTTAAGTAAAGAGAGCGAGAGAAAAGAAACAGGTCAGAATGTGAATTCAGTTTTTTTCCGTTTGTTTTCCACAAAGTCTGAGGTACTACTATTGGTTGCACATTTGTGTTGGTTTTTGTTGTTGTCTTTTGGTATTCTTCTAGTTCTCCACTCCACATTTCCTCTCTTTCATCTTCTTTAATTTGACATCCTTCATTTTATCAACCTATACCAGCCCTACCGCTCTCCCACTATTTCCACCTCCAGTCTTTTTAAGTGTGCTTTCCCTCCTGGTGAAAATACTCCACATGTCATCCTGATGCACTGTAAACACTGGCTTTATCTGAACCATAGCACTCCTTTCTTCCAAAGGGAGGAATAGGGCTGTGATTTACCAAACACCCATGGAACACGGAGTTAAAGGGATTATCTAAAAATAGACTCGGCTCTGTTGTTTCCCCCCCCATCACGGTTCACATTTCCTCCCCCAAAATTAGTTTTGAGGATGAACTTTATCTTTGTGTGAAGACCAAAGTCCATGGTTATGTTACAAAGAGTGTAAACAGTTCTTAGTAGGTGGGGATCACATGTTTGCATGGAGGATATCCAGGGTTTTTAATGCAGGAAATTCATCAAACTAATTCATGTCTGCTAGGCTCAACAGAGGCGTTCCTGTTTCTGGGGTTACAGAATGATTGGATGGAAATAGAAGTATGCATGTGAACTAAATAACTCTAAAAATCCCCAAACACAACACAAGAAGACACAAAATAAATAGACTCAATTCCTTGATTGATCTTCTTTGCTTCTCTGTAGAGCAGCAAAACCTGTAAGCTCCGAGCCACACACATGGCAGTAAAAGAAACATCTCAGTCTTCCCATGTCTGAGAAGAATACATCCCATACCTGACGCGGCCGTACACTTGTGGCGTCGATCTAGAATGACTGACTACATCCTGATGCAACATCTGAAGGCACTTTTTACGCAGAACAATGCCAGCTTGTTGATTTTATGTTCCAAAACCTAATGAGACCATGTGAGCGTTCAAGGACTGTTCTCCCTGTGAACCCTTTGTCGCGCTTCAGTTTGTCCTTGGGCACGTTTTCACAAACACAGTTAGAAACAATAAAGAGAACTGGCAAGAGAAATTTACCACCCCATTGGAGAGAAAATGGATTGTATATAGTGGCGGAAAAGTGGAAGTGAACAAAAAAAAAAGAATACATTAAGCTCCAAGGAAGCCACAAAAACCCCATGTTACACAAACCAAGCTGAGGAACACACCCTATACTTTACAGGCTGTTTTTAACCTGCTGCTTCTTCCCAAACAACTACTCACTTTTATAACTCTCTCATGCTTTAGTCAATTAGAAGGAGCAGCACAAGCATCACTGGTAATCACCAATGGGGCCGTGGGGCTCACTAATTGAGGCCACACTGACGGGCAGCTTTAAGAGTGACTAGAGGTGGACTGACATGCTTCATTGAAACAAGCCCTCATGATGAACAGGTCTTTGTGTGAAGGGAGGAAATGCGTAAATCATGCACAACTACAGCCCTCCAGAAACAATATGTAACTTGGAATTTGTTTAGCTGTGTTATATTTAGCACTAAATGGATAAGTCATAAAACAATAAGGGTTTTTCTTGGACAGGATGCCAGACTATAACTCTGCAAACATGCAGACATGGGCAAGGGCATGCAACCTCCTTACAGAAAGCCATTGTCGAGTCTTTATATCAGGAATTAAATGCAATATTATTTTTACATAAGGCAACATAGCCAACCATATTACTACCATGATGAGTCTTTTCTCCTATCCATCCATCCATTTTCTGACCCGGTTGCACCTTTTTATCAGGATTGCGGGTTCTTCCATATCCCTCTATCCTACGTTTTTAGACTAGGTGGAAAATACTCCTCTTAAAATCCTCAACTCATGCCTGTTCATATTTGTCTTCATGCTGTGAAACAGTGACTTTAACGTTTACTTTTCAAATCCCTCTTGGGGGGATTTGTTAGTTTTATTCACATTTTGCTTGTAAAAACCCAACATTTTTGACATTTTAATGTATCAGACATGACATGGTTCAAACGACAGGTCTCTCCACAGTGCGCCGATCATCACCAACAACCACCCTGTCTTCTTTTTCCACCACTTTTACTCTTTCTTTGTTGTTGAATGACATATTATGTTCTCCTGGCAGGTGTTAAGCTCTGAAATGTTTCATAGAGGGAATGCCAGTTTATTTGAAGGCGTTGTCAGTGTCTGAGTTAAAGCTGTGAACCCTGCAGCTCTCATTACCTCTCGCTATCTGTGGAGTTTTGGTAGATACATCTCAGCTGTCAAATCCCGATGCACAGTCCCTTCGGGCGAACTGACTCCGTCTCTGCAGAGCTGCTCATTATAAACCTGTGTAATGCCTTTTCCATATAAGATCTTTGATTGCATCAATCTGACAGTGGTCTGTTGTTTGTTTGTTTGTTTATTTATTTATTTATTTATTTTCCCAGCTGGACCCAGAGAACACCGGTTTCATTCCAGTGGAGAACTTCACCAGCTTGGTGGAGCACCATGAAGTGCAGCTGGACCCTTCCAAGCTGGACATGTTGTTAGCACTGGTCCAGAGCAATGAAGAAGGACAGGTGTGCTACCAGGAGCTCATCGAGCTGGTGAGTGCGCACACACACACACACACACACGCGCAAGACATTCAACTTGAACACAGCTTCGCTGGATTTAACAAAGGTTACAGAATTGATTCAGACGGAGCCGGCAAACTCTGCAGAGGTGAAAATTGACTTGAACATTCAAGTTGTTGTCCTACAGGAGGAGGATCAATCTCCGTAGTTAATGTGTCAGTAAATCCAGACACTTAACCTCACACGTCATGCACGGCGAGACGCAGGACAACTCTGCATAGAGCTGACTGAGCACTATATTTAAGCTATAGATTGTATTTATTTATTGCTACCTACACTTTCGATTGTTCTCACACTCAGTAGGGAGGAATGTTTCAGTGATTTCATGGATGCAGAATGTTTTATTTATGTCATGAGCTGCTGTAAATCTCAACAATGGTGATGGACTGCTGACCAGTTTCAGGTGGATTTTATTAGTCACTGGGGGCCAAATCCGGCCCTTTAGGGTAGTGTTTCTCACTACGGGGGTAATTTGAAACAGAGAAAGTGGAATATTAACAAATGAAAGCGTTAAAAATATTTGGTTTTATAATGTTGATTTGAATTAAAAATAATAATCATAGTATTGATGATGGAAATGACATTAATTAAAGCGTGAACTAAAAATACAAGCAGAAGATGACCAGAAATGATAAAAACTATGAAAATAATCTATTCAGGAGCCAATAAAGATTGTTTTATTCCACTTATTTATAAAAGGGGATTCTTTAAAATGTGCCCTACAGTTGTTTTTTTCCACAGTCTTCTGAGCAAAGGGGGTACTTGGATTTAGAAAAAGGAAAAAGTTTGAGAACCACTGCTTTAGAGCGTCCAATTCGGCCCGCAGGAGAAAGTATGAATGACAAAGAATTATTTGTGTAAATTGCCAAATAATTCAGTTGTACTTAGTTTAAATTCACCAATTTAATAAAACTCAACAATATTTTTAGGAGCTTGCATTTTTCTTTGGTTTATATCACATGAATGCAGTCATATTTAATTGCAAACTGTGGAAATAACTCAATATTTCCACATTTCCTCAAAATTGATCTAAATTACATAAAAATTGGTAACGAAATTAATAATTTTTAAAGTGAATTGAACTGATGATGTTAAAATTGTTCTTTTTTTCCCCCCCCCCATACCTATAATCTGCGGCCCACTTGAGATTGAACTGATCCAAATTTGGCCCCTGAACCAAAATGAGTTTGACATCGCTGCTTTAGGTCGTGTGTTTTGGTTCTAATGATGGCATAAAGGGATTTACTGAACATTTACACTCTTTGTTCTGACGCAGGTTGTGTCTGAGGAAGTTAGTCTCAACCAGTTTTTTGCTTTCTGCATTTGTGTGTTTACTATTGTGATCCTATAAGAAATTCACACACAGACATATTTGTTTGAAATGTACTTCCTCTCTGCCTTTGGCTGCAGCAGCTCTCTGATTAATTTCCACTCTAATTCATTCCCCATTCCTGAAGTTAATTTTCCGTCTCACATTCCCTGTATTTCATAAGAACCTCTTTCTTCTCTCTCTCTCTCTCTCTCTCTCTCTCACAGTTATTTTTTTTATCCTCAAAGTCAATTACTATTACGTTCTCAATTACTAAAGTTCAATTACAATTAATCACAATTCCTGAGCCTGAAATAAAAAACCTAATAAAAGTTGTTAGCTTTCTGTTAGCATCTTAATGGATCCTAAATCTCTGTAAAATACACTTAAAACAAATATCTACAATCATTTTCTCTGCTATCTATTCCCAAATATGAAAATATAGGTTTTAATATTTGTGGTGTTTTTGTGTCCGTTTATCCCACTGTCTACACATGTGTAGAACTGTACATGGAACTGTAACATGGTTCCCAAGTCTTCATGCTTTGAATTATAATTGACAATTTTTATAGAATTTTTTTTTTGGCCATTACAACTACAAAGTCAATTATCTGAACTCAATTACAATTTAATTACAATTACGACAGCAACATATAAACAAAAATTACAATTATAAATATGCCATAATTGTAATTAATGATCAATTATGCAATTACAATTAATATTGACCCCAACCTTGCTCTCCACCATCAGGATGTTTATGTCTTTATCTAATTTAACTTTTTTTTAAATTTCCTTTTTCCTTTCTAACAAAAGTTCAGAAATCATCCTGGTGGTCCTTACACGAGGGAGACACTTTTCAATTTGCCCATCAGCTCAATGCAAATAGGCTTCGATTAGCAGCAGCACTGGTTGGTTGCAGGCGGTAACCTGAGGTAATAAGAGACTCCCCAGCCTCACACACACACACACACATATTGAACGCTCCTATTACAATGATGAGTCTCACGGTAGTGCACGGGTCCAAACACAAACCTCAACGCTCAGCAGTTGCATTTAATTTGCATACATACAAACACTTTACAGGAGTGTGTCATTGAAAACTGGAGCCTTTCACTTCCATGTCTGCATCATCAGCACCAGCACCTCACAGCGCATACTGCACACACACACACACACACACGCAGACAGACCCTCATTCATACACATGAGCGCTGCCAGTACAGATTTGCTAAGCAATTTAGAGGATGTATGAATGCTGATGTGAATCTGGTCTCCTGTTGTGCAGCATGTGAGGCGTGATCTGCAGGTTTCTGTTCTCCAGGATGAGCTGCAGGCCTCCACACACACACAAAGAATGACTTTGTTGGATACGTTATCTGCACATTCTCTCGTCCTTCTTGCACTCCGTTTCTTTTTACGCTGCTGTCTTCTGGCTTTTGTCATCCTCAAGTGTCCTCAGTTTGGACTTTGCCTATTGAATGCTTCACTGTTTCATCATCTCTGTATGTCAGCCATATCAGTCCATCCATACTCTAATCCTGCTTTATAAGCATAGTCGTTGATTTAGGGTTGAAGTCTAAAAATCTAGTGGATGAGATTTACATTTGGAGTGACATGCATGGTTTCCCTTGTAATGCACGTCCTCCCTTCAAATATTACATAAAATCAGGCCTGGAAAGATGAAACCCAACTATTATATGATTTGAGTTGCTTTCATAGCACCGACAATGACAAAAGAAATGTAATTAAGTTCAGGTAATTGACCTCGTAATTGTAATTCTATGGCCATTTCTATGGAATTTCAGGGAAATTCTACAAAAACAAACAATTTAAATAGTAGTTCTATGGCTTACACATACATAGTTAATGATTATTAAAATGTGTTTCATATGAATTTTCCCACTATCAGTTCTCTTTAGGATCATTTTACCATTAAAAAAAAATAAATAATAATTTTGGGTTATACTGACACAGAAAAAGCTCAGACGCCCACACCAAAAATATTAATACAAATGTTTTCATTGGTAAAGAAGCCTAACAAAGTAACCAAGAGATGAAAAATGAATTAGATGATAGATTATGTTTTTAGTGTATTTTACAGCTGATTTAATACATGGTTCAAACTGACCTGTTATCATTAGAGATGCTAACAGAAAGCTAACACAAGAAGACATGTATGTTTTATCGGGTTGTTTATTTCAGGCACAGTAAGTGTGATTAATTGAGAATGTAACTGACTTTCAGGGGGGAAATAATTGTTATTTTAATTGTAATTGGAAAAATGCCTGTCACTGTAATCGTAAACACGGATAAATAAAGACGTAAATGTAATTGATCCCCAACCCTGGCCCAGTGTGGTTAGTAAGCTCACATGCAAATACAACAATAAGCTCCAAAGATGATTTTGTTTTCATTTTCTGTTCCACAGTTTGTGTTTCACACTGACAACAAAAAATAATTGACTTTTTTTAAATCCTCTGCGGACTTTAATAGAATTCACTGCTGCCAAAACAAAGCAGATGTATTGAATAAAACAAAGTCTGCAAAAAAAATCCCAGTGTATACCTTAATCGTGGTTCAATTGTTACTGAAATTAGACACGTTATGTAATGCTGTGTTTTGTTTCCTTTAAAAAAAATAAAAAAAAAACAGTAATGTGTTTGCGTGTAAGGGTTTCTGTCAGCATTAGAATACACAACTGAGGATACATGAATCAATTATGTATTATCTTTTCATAGCCGATGAGAGCGAAACCGAGCGTTTGCCAAAAAAGAGTCAAAGTCCATGAACAAAGAGAAGCAGAACTGTGAAGAAATCCAATCAAAGACAGGAAACTGATAAAAAAAAATTAAAAAAAATTACAATGAAAGTAGAAATACAGACTGAAACGTAAAATCATCCAGTTTAGCAGAACAAGACGTCATCCTCCACAGCTTATATTAATGTAGTGTAATAATACAACATGCCTCAGGCTTACATAGTGTAAAAGTTCAATCATTAATATTTAAACGTTTTGAAACTAATGTAATGTTTTCAACTTTTGGTAATTGAATACATTATGAAGGGGATCAAACTTCCTTAGAATGAACCTAAACCCAAAGACTGACTCAGGCTAAGTAATGTTGGATAGTTTTTATAACTCTAAGGCTTTGTGTAGCTGGATGAAGTGGAAGGATTTAAATATTTATGTGTTAGTCTTGCTGCAGCGTAAGATGGCTATTCACAACAAGAGCAACGAGTTCAAGGAAACTAATGCAAGCGAGTTATTGGTGAAAGATTTACATGATATGCAGGATTCAGAAACAGGAAACTTAAACGTCATGGACCTCAAAAGGTCCCCGGACCTAAGTTGGAGCCTTCCCGTTTGATTACTCTGTAGCTGTGTACGCATGCATGCGTGTGTGCTTGTGTGTGTCTTGTCGATTCAAATTCGATGTTTTCTGCTCACAAGCTGGTGTGATCTCCGTCAGCTGTGCCTCTTCACGGTTGTGTTCAACCTTTTTCTGATTTGTTGTTGTTCTTCATCCACTCAGTGATTTTTTTTTTTTTTTTTTTTTTTTTTTCACATCCACAGAGTCTCGCACGACCTCAGTGGGTGTAAATGTGTTTGAATCGCGCCGTTGGGCAACAGCTTCTCGTGTGTGTGTGCGCGTGTGTGTGTGTGTGTGTGTGTGTTCAATGCAGTGCGATCATAGGTGGAGAACTCCATCAGTTCAGCCAGAGGGCTGAATAAGTATAACATTCTGCTAAAGCCCCACTTGGGAAACATAGAGAGTGAGAGTCGTGCTCTGCATCTGATCAGCACAAAGTCCAGTGTACATACAGCCCACGTTTCAGCATATTATCGACAATGTTACATTTCTTAATCAGTGCAAGCATGCTCCGAGACACAAATGGCTTCAAAGTTCACACATGAAGCATGTTTGGGTGATCAGTGTCTGGTTTTAAACATGTGGTTAACACGGGGTCGTGATTTAGATTGTGATCTTTATGTGATTCCCAACAATGATTTCTCAAATGATAATCGCCATGTGCATTCATGTATGTAAAAAAATTGAGTAACTCTCTTCTTCCAAGAGGAAATGTGAATATACAGCATAAATTCTAGATTCAAGGAAATATTGGTCAATGTATAAAAAACTCTTACAGACCTGCTATACACGTGTCATACTTTCCCTCCCCATACACAGCTAACGTATGCATTTTATATGCTAAAACCTAAATGGGACTGATATGATTTATCATAATATTATAATGGTTTATTACATTATATATGGTTTATTTACATTAGGGCGTGCTGGAGTCATTGTAGTATTAAAAAAAGGGGGTTCTTTAGGTTCCTTAGAGTAATATTACAGTTTCATTCTGTACCTCGTTTTTGCTCCTCGGTTCATAAGTTTAGCGTACTTATACGATTTCTCTTGATAAATCTTTAGCTAAACCTGAAGACACTTCACACTTTCACAATCTTTAAAGCTATCAATGAAAGACTGGCTACTAACTGAATTTATCTGACAAACTAAAGCGTACCGAGAGCTCTGAACTATTGAGCAAACCTGACTTTATACAAACATAGCAGCTGCTGGCAATAAGACCCATTATGTTGTTTGCCAATAGCCACTAAAACAAGCAGAAGAGGAAAACACGTCCTCACCTTTAGGGTTGTTCTCTATTACATATTGTGGAAATAAAGTTTAAAGGTCCCATGTGATGCTATTTATCACCCATCTCCATTTGTTCTAAGAACCCCAAAAACATAGTGTTTCCCAAACTCGCCTGTTTTCCAGAGTTTTAGCCTCTGGAAAGTCACTTTCTGATCAACTCTACACAAACAGGCTGATTTACGGCCTGCTTATGCATATTCATGAGTGGGCGTGTCTATAGACGGGACATTGACTTCCTCCTCCCCGCACGGTGACGTAGGGCCAGAGGACGGCCCGCCCTCCTCCCGACCACTCCGTAGCTGAGCTCATGCTGCTTTACAAACACGAGACAGAGCGTGGGGGCGGGGCGTTCACCGGTACATACATAGACTGTAGAAAATACATACATAGCACTGCGCGAAGGACGCTGAAATGCTCACCTTCGTGGGCGTGTCTGTTTACATGTTAATCACGGCAGAGAGATTCCTGGAGGCGCGGCTTCTCCAGCTCAGTGCCGCGTCAAATTCGTCATCAAAGTGGGAACGCATCATCAAAGTGGAGCGAGGTGTTTGGGCTCACCCTGCAGTAAGAAAGGAGCAAATCACCCTCTAACGATTGAGGGAATCAATGAAAAAACACTTTTATGATGATTAAAGCACAGAAAAGTTGATTTATCTTAACATGGACCCTTTAAGTGAGTTAAAGTTGTTCAGTTAAAACACTCAACAGTGTTTTATTATGAGAGATGTTAAGGACTATGGCACATTTTGTACAGTTTTAGCCTAGGATGTTAAATCTTAAATCATCTGCAACACGTGTAATCGATAATCAGGACACGTGACTACATTTATAATGTTGGTTTGCAATATTTGAATGACTTCCACTGAGGTCAGATATTTGTGCCAAGTGCAGTATAGATGACTGACATTTCAAAAGTTGGGAAAAAATATCACTGCGTTCTCAAAACACTTGCTCTAATAAAGTGTACAAGAGTTCCTGATGCATTTACAGTTTAGAAAAACATCCACAGCCTCTTGGTTTAAAGCCGTCTAGTTTCTCCATTGCTGGTGTGTATTTGGTAAAAAGTCAGTGAGTTTCACGCTCACTCAGTCAGTCAGGACTAACATATTGACAAACACTTGAATCATACGACAGAAGTGCTTCATATGGAGTACGTTAAAGTTTTCATGTCATCTGAAGCACTCAGTGGGTGGTGTAGCTCCCCTGGGATGGAGCAGGTCAGCGTCGCAATGCACACAAACACAAGTCCGAGCGACTGCTCGAGAGGCTTTGCAGACTAAATGTGATGCACTTTGCCTGAGTATATCCTCATGGTGCAATGATTTAACCATGACACAGGCTAGTGTGGAAGAAGAAAGGTGCAGCGTCCTTTTAAAAGGATTTCAACGAGAAAGAACGTGAATATATCTGGGTCAGGGCAGAATCAGCGCGGCTGAGATCGGCTGTTTTAGATCCTGCTGTGAGCAAAAGAAAGAGCGACGAGGCTGAGACTCAGAGATGAGATTGAGAGTGGGAATATAGACGAGAGTGACTTTTGTAATGCTGCAGTGAAGCTTGAATAAATGTCACTGTCTTCTAATGTCTGCGTAATAATCACCGATTTGCTTCATGTGGAGGTGATTCCAGGATTGACTGTAGCTTTACACTGCAGCGCAGATACTTGATTATTAATTAGACCACATTTTTGAATTGTGACCATTTATTGATTATTGAGCTATGAGGTATTGATTCTGTGCTGTTGCTAATTAATCTTTTAAGAATAATTGATTAGAAATGAGAGCGCGAGGTAGTGCACCGATACGGAAGGTCTGCACATACACACACCGACTGACAAACCTGTACAACTGTAGCTCTTAATATTTGCCTATTCCTATAACTAGCCATATGTAGCGGCAGACTAATCAAGAAACTTCCAATGATATTGAAAACTAAGGGTGTGATCGGTCTGATATCAGCAAAACGAAAGAAAGTGTATTGGATCGGCATGCATCCCATAACCAAAATCAGAATGGTGGATGGTGCGGAAAAAGAACAATAATAGTAAGAATACCTCAAGTAAAATCTGTTCCAATACAAGTGCGGTCTATTTTTACATTATTTAATTTATTTATATAATCTTATGTTCAAAGTTAAAATTTGCACAACCCATTAGTTAATAATAAACGAGTCAGTTATTCTCAAGCCTACTGTTGCTGATTATTGTTCTCTGTTTAAGTAATATCACGTGATCATGTCTTTTCTAACATTCCAAACTACAGAATAAGTAATAAAAGTATGTATGATTTGTGTTCATCACGATCATCATATCAATATCATTATAAGTTAATACTCAAGGTTGCGATATCGGTATCGTATCAGAAGAGGAAAAAATGACAAATAGTCTGGAGTTTTTTGGGGGTTTTTTTTACTACTTTTGACACATTTTAGTTGTTGTGATTTTCTGATGGGATTATGAAGTAGTTCAAACTCTCCCTTTATTTTAAAACACTCTGGAAGAGTTTATGAATTATGATGATAAAACATCCTTTAAAACATGATCCTGATTTAAGCTGTAGTTGTATTTAGCCTCGTGAGGTGAGTGGGGTTTTCTGTGCTCCTGAGGGGTAACCAGCTCAGGGTTAAGTCCAGGTTTAACCTGAGAGTCCTGCTCCGTTATGCCGGGTTCTAACTGGAACAGCCGTTTCATCAAAGAGAAAACACCTTAGTTACCATAGTAACACAGTCCGTGGCGTAAACCTGCTCTCAACCAGGTTTAAGCAGCAGGCTTAGCTTAAGCCGCAGACGCACTCTCATGAAACCATGTCATCAATTTGAAAGAAGTCATTTAGCGATGCTTTACAACACTCAACACAGATCTACAAAAGGAAAAAAGAGTCAAGACTTCTGTTATATATATTTTTTTAATTATATACCACTTTAATGTGGTATTTTAAAAGGAAATCAAACAGAATATCATGGTAAATGTTTAAATGTGATTTTAATTTGATACAAATGGCAACAGAATAAATGCATTATTATGTTTTTAATGTGTTTTTAATTAGATGATCAGTCTCCATGTGTTTAAACCATCTGTAATAATATGTCTAAATAAGGATATGTGTGTATGTTCAAACCACACGTCCGTCCTTTATTCTCACTGCTCGATAACAGATGACGTCACGTCCTGTTGTTCTCAGCAGTGGTTTCTATGGGCTGCTTATTCATCGTGAAAGCTGCAGCGCATGCGCCCTCACGTCTCTAATCATTGAATCTGTGATCGATCTTGTTGGTCTTATGAAGACGAGCGCTTGATTTAAACACTGTCAGCTGGCTTGGCTCAGCTGGGGAGCTCTAAGTTGAGAAGCATTTGATGGAATGGGAAAACTGTAGGCCTGGCTCTATTAAGAACACTGATGAAATACCTCCCCTGGTTTCCAGGCTGATTATGAACCTCCCTGCGGTGGAGTGTGCTGACTCAACATAATTCTGGATGTCACTGTGATACAGATCTCAACCTCTCACTTTCCAAACGCTACAGCCATCGTCACATTCCAGTCCTGCAGTTTTTACAAAACGGCATCCTCAAGTTCAGCCTCGTCATTATTTGCACAATTATTTACAGCCATCGTTCTCAAGCACGTCATTATCGTTAATAAACATTGACCTACACTTTGGTGCTACAACTCATTATGAGCCTACAAGCAGCAGGATCGAGCTAATGAATTACTAATGATCTGCTTTATTGGTGTGTTGTACTTCCTGTGGGCTTCATTACACTTTATATGACACCACCATGTTTATCATTGTTACATTTCCTACTTGTTTTGTTTTTAAATCCCAGATTTTCCATGAATCTGATTTTCAGTCACAGCACGTTACCTAGATTAGTTTTAAGATAATTCCTGAGTCAGCTATTTCCCATCATTAGTAGATAATGCGCTGTGTATGTGAAGAAATAACTAAAACCCTTTTCCTTCCCCCCATGATCCTTTTTAATTAATTATGTGCGTGACTTCCATGGAAACAAATGAGTAAATAAAATGTGTGTGGGTACATTACCTCATAAATTTTAAATGGAATATTATTACCATCATATTGGCGGTTATTACAAGTATATTCCAAAGGACCACAGTGACATGACAAATTTGAAGTGTGCATCATTACAGATTCATTAATTTTGCACATTTTCATTAAAAGCAGTTTGAAACACTGGTTCTAACTGTGGCCAATCACAGCAAAGCAGTCAACCTGTCCATCATTCATTAGACTAGAGACAGATAAGCACATACATTCATTCAATTCATCTCCACTCAACCCAACATACAAGTTTTAGGACTATAGAAATGTAAAACAAAAATACAGTGTTTAAAAGATAAGCAATAGGGCTTGGCTTTAGTTTTTTGTCATTTTCCAGTTCATTGAGCTGCCAAACAAATCCTGTTTGCTTTTTTTTTAATTTTTTTACAGAGGAAGAAACGGAAAATTGATATTGATATTATAGTGGTCAGTGGCACCCAAAGGTTGGGGGCCATTGGTCTACACAGTAGAACTGTATCACGTACCGCCTGTTTTATCAGAAGTATGTACTTCTGATCCTATTATGCAGTATACTATTATGTTGTATGTAGTGTTATGGCAATTTTTATATTCATCATCATATCGTCAAATGTATGTTCATGTGTACAATTTGTCATGTTTTAATACATGATGACTCCATTACTCTTTGCACTTTTGAACAGCTGAATCATGTTAGATTAAACAGTACAGATCGTATTGTACTCAGTGCAACACAGAGTCTCTGCTGAAGGCCAAAACTCAAACTCACATGCAGATATACACGATCGCACACACTATCAAGGATAGATAAGAGTGGCGCCCAATCTTCCTCATAATATACACGTCTTCATCATCCTCAAATGTTTCCACTGCATCTGACTCCCCCCTTCTCCTTACCTCAGGGTGGAACTTATAATATTATCTGTATAAAAGCTTAAGCTGTGAAACTGTTAGTTAGAGCGGGTCTCGATCATCGGACGTCCGCCCGGGGGGTCACTAATTTTGTCCATCTTTGTACTCTTTTTTACTTAGTTTTATAATAAACCTTTTTTATAAAATCATCAATACCTCGCCTGGACTCCATCACTCAACCAGAGCAATAAATCATGTCTCCAAATGAGGTCAACCGCAAATTTGCCATGACAGTAGTTATGCTGGTTCCATGTTATAAGCTCTCCTTAACTATGTCCACAGCAATGTTAACTATAAGAATTCAAGCCATTTATCCATTTTTTCCATGACATTCTAGGAACATTTGCAGTTTTGTCTTTGTTGAAAAACACTTGAATTCAAAATGAAAATGTGCCTCTAGTCGGAATAAAACTATTGTTCGCCTGATGGAAAATATCTTTTGGGCAACGTCTGCATAGCTTCTATATAAGTCTAGATTTAGTCTTATATAGTCAAATCTCTGGACTACTTGATGCCAACACCGTTGGCATCGTCTCAGCTGTGGTGTTAGGATAGTTTCTCTGCTAAGCCTTTATTAAAGCACTTATTCAAAGCTGGACCTGTTAGCCTGCAGGCTGCTGCTGAGCTGCCACTCACTAAGCAATCCTCAGCGTGGCTGCGTGGCTTCCTCTTGACACAGATTTGCTTTTTAAGAGCACCAGAATTTAAGGAAATAAGCAGTCCATGTTAGCATTTGGGCTAAATCAAAAAAACCTTTATATATCCAGTGTTAGAGATCTATGAATGTTTGGCTGCAGCTTTGTTGCCTCTGGAGGGAAAAAATGTTTAAGTGGCTTAAAACATGTAAGATGATGATGTAAATATTTTAGTGTCTATATTTATCGTGTTTCTGAAATATGCAAAGAGGAGGGTTTTGTGTGTTCTGACTTTTTAACAAAAGAAAGGGCAAATAATGATTTTTTAACACTTTCTGCCACTATTTGATTGAAATATACATGATTTATCTGTGTTTTTTCAATAATGTGTAGTTAGATACTGATGTCATGTTTTGCAATACACTCTTTTATTATTGTGTATTAACTTAAAATGGTTTTCAGAGAACACAATATTGACGTTACCTTTCCCTTCACATCAGTCTTGAAAGTAGCACTTCATTAATGTCAGCTCACCCATTTCTGCAGTTATTAGTCACAGTAATTAGATTCTCTCAGATTGAATAAAAGCACTTTAACCTTCCTTTCTTATGTTTGACATTTGGGGCAAAGAAAGCTGAGGCCAAGATGGAAAATTCAACAGCATCATCAAAAACCTGCCAGCTCCTTTTTCCTTTGGAGGCTGTTGAAGTGAGACTTGGTTGCTAGCTTGAAATTCAAAGCTTGCTCAATGCTTAGAGTTTTATTTGATTTCGAGTGAGAATAAAATGTTGCAAACAGAGAAAGTTAAGGCGGCGTATTGCACATGTATCAAACACACGCGCCAAGCAATCCACCAGTAATCAGGACTGACCTCCTCTCAGGTCTAGATCAACATCCACAGGATTTAGGGGAGGTTGCTGATCGATTGACTTGAACGGACAATAAAAGGCCTCACAGGTTGCTTCTTTCTTCAGCACATCAGAAACTAACTTGTAGGGGGGACGATTCAATCAATTCAATTCAGCTTTATTGATATAGCGCAAATTAAAACAATAGTCTTCTCGAAGGAGTCAGAGCACTAACAAAATATAAAGTTCTTAAGAAAAAAGAAAAAAAAACCATCGATAAGATAGATGATAATGTGTTCACTGTATGATGCGATTCATTTGAAAACAAAAAAAAAGACAAAAAAATTGGTTTTAACTCTGAACATACTTATGTACTTACTCTAGGTATGACCTTTTCAACTAAATAGGAAGATAAAAAACTAAAACAAACCATAACAATCTGGTGTGTAGTAGATCATTTTTAATATCACAATAACTTGTTGCACAATACATCATACATACCACCTTCACTAACTTGCTAAACTAACATATGATAGTAGCAGAATTGTTTATTCTTATGGTCTTGATTTTTGTGCAAATTTTAAGAGGATTTGCTTCTGAGAGTAGTTACACACACGTTAAACTTGATGTGTGATTGTGTCTGTTTGGCATGAATTTTTAAAGCGCAAGTTCGTTGTACTTGAGCAATGACAATAAAATGATTCTTTTCTCTTCTTCTAAACACAATAGTGGCCATTTCCACACTTCTATCCCTCTCATTGGCAGGACAAAGTCCATAACCAAGAGTTTTTCATGGTTTTGACCCATGGGTGCTTGTCTTTTATCTTTCTCCTCCAGATGAGCAGCAAACGCTCCAGCAGTTTCCGACGAGCCATCGCCAATGGCCGCCGCACGCTGCAGAGGGAGATCCTGCTGGATGAGACGGGGCTGGGACTGTATAAACGCTTTGTTCGTTATGTGGCCTACGAGATCCTGCCCTGTGAGACTGACCGACGCTGGTACTTCCACCAAAACCGCCTATGTCCCCCACCCGTCTTCATTGCCGTCGTCACCATCGTCCAGGTGAACGTTTGTCCTTCATAAGTTATTGAATCATAATCCAATGATGTCAGGGCAGATAAATTCGCAGATTTCCTTCCTATCCAGTTTGTTCCTATTCAAATGTTCACAATCTGCAATATTTCACCTGAGACTTTAAGCAGGAAAGGCTACAAACACCTAAGAATGTCTTTACTTTTGTGTTGAGTCAGTCATTCTCCTCTGACCTTAAGACAAGATTTTGAGCCTTTGATGCTTTAACTGTGAGCTTGATATGAGCTGGTAACCTTTTTGGGACTCAGAGGCTTAGTGGGTGCATTTAATGCCTTTCCTTGGAGCTGAAACCTTCAATCTGAACTGCACGCAAGATGTTTTTGTTCAGACTCCCAGTTTAGACTTTAAAAAACAGGCCAACAAGCACCCTGACCACCACAGCAGCATTAAGTGACCTGTTATACCAATTTAAACAGCTAAAAGAAACCTTAAAACCACAGGCACTCAGGCTTTCCTAGGCCAATTTTGTCAACGTTTTCCTCTAAAAGCAATGTAATTGTAAGAAAACAAAGCATAGTGCTCTGGTAATGCCTCCAAATTGTACTGAATGGGCTGTTATGACAATGACAATATGATAATAGGACTTTACATTCATTTGAATTCTCAGAGACAATGAGTCATTGTGCTACGAAAAGAAATTTATGGAGTCGAACTAGCTGTGTGGTTTTCTCTGCGGGCTCCGATTGTCTCCTCAAGTCTAAGCTGAGGAATATGAGGAAAATAAAGGAATGTCATGTGTCTTTCAGAGAGCACAATGATAAAAAATATACATATATATAAATATATATTTTTCAGTTTTGAAGGGCACCAACAGTCTGCAGAAAGAGAGCAAGCAGTGAATATGAGAGAGCTGAAAATTTGTGTTTCTGTGACCATTTTGCAGATTATTGTGTTCATGTGCTATGGCATCATGCTGAACAAGTGGGTACTGCAGACTTATCAGCCCGACTTCATGAAGAGCCCCCTGGTCTACCATCCTGGCCATCGGGCACAAGTGTGGCGATTCTTCAGCTACATGTTCATGCACGTCGGGTGTGTTCACCAATCTTCTCGTTCCACTATTGGATTCCTGCAAAACAGTGGAAAAACTGTTTGTTTCAAATACCAAGCTTGTGATGCCTTTCAGTTTACGTTTGGTTTTGTTTTTTCTCTCAGTTTAGAGCAGTTGGGATTCAACGCGTTACTGCAGCTGATGATCGGCGTTCCTTTAGAAATGGTCCATGGCATCTTAAGAATAAGTCTGCTTTACATGGCAGGAGTGCTGGCTGGTAAGGGGGACTTTTACTTGTTTGTCAAAGAAACTAAAACGCCACACTTCATTTAAAAAAAAATGTATATTTTTTGTCTCTGAAAATGTATTTTTGTTGTTTCATTATTGTATAATTGAGAAAAACTACTGTAATATTGTTTATTTTTATAGCACTTGTGGGAAAAATCTTCATCCAAGGCACCTTTTTTTTTGGATACTGTTATTAATAAACTAATTCCCGAGTATTAAAATTCCTAGTTGGGCAGCCGTCAGATTAACAGATCAATTGCTGCATTAAAGCCTTGTCCTTTTTAACTTTGCTTGAACAATATCTGTATTTAGTGTGCTGTGGCTCATCATAATGTTAATACCATCTATTAATTATGTTTTATTTGCAATGGCCAAGTTCATTTAGTATCACATGGTTTTTAAATAAGATTCTAAATGTTTTGTATTTGGCTTTTCTCTCTCAAACTTCCTAAAAACCTCTGTTCCCTGTTCAAAGACCTCGATCCCCCACTCTCTGCACTTTATGCGTGCACACACTTACACTTAATACGCGTGAATTATTGTGCTTTGATTTATTTCAGCACTGGTGACAGAGAGAGCAAGAAGCAAGTCAGTGACTTGAAGAAAGAAAGATGGCAAAGTAATTCAAGGATTCTCCCCAGAGAGTTGGAAATAAGTGCAGTTTGAGGAGCTGTTTTGGAGATTTAAGACGTAGACTGAATCAAAAAGGAAGATGAAATCAGAGACAGTGGCTTGCAGTGACATTTCCTCCTGGGATGCAAATCTGCCCTGCTTTGACTCAGACTCCTGATTTACATGTAATCAAATAGTGATGGTGCAATGTGAGGTTTTTTTTTTTTACAATAATCAAATGAATGTCCCTGTTTCTCTTGTGCAACAAGATGTTGGTTTTAACTTTGGGGTTGTTTCAATAAATAACACTGATCTTCTATTACAATAAGACCAACATGTGTCCAAATATAAGGCAACAACTAAGCATTTGTCCCCAAAGATTATTAAAGCAGAACTAAGTAACTTGCGCTCAGTGCTCCTCCTAAAGGTCCCTTTTGGTTATGTCACTGCCGTAAAAACTCCACACCCCCCCCCCCGCCACCTTCCCCACCCCACAGCTACATGCGCACCTTTGCTCAAGACAGTAGCAACTGATCACCGAAAAATCCTGATACAGCAGTAGCACTAAGGGTGTTTTCACACATGTAGTCCCATGTGACCATGTGAACAGTTTGAGGAAGAAAGACAAGTAAAATAAATGAATAATGTGGGAGTGATACGGAAGGGAGTGTGGAAATGTGTGTGATGTGTTTGTGTGCTGATAAAGCGGCTCTGAAAGTGGATAGATAGATGGATGGATATTTGTGTGTGCTGCCTGATGGAGCGCTGGGTTGGGAGTGTGTGTGTACCTGTTGCCGCGACGACAGCGTGTGTGTTTGCTGTGTGCTGCTGTTGAGCTGTCACTGCAGGGAGTTGCTCCGTTCCTCAGACAAAGGTCTTCTCTGGCTTTTTTTCTTTTTGCTTTTTGAGAAAAGTGAATCTGTAGACGACTGTGGTCATAATCCAGCATTAGTTTGTATTGGGCTGTCGTAAAGCAGTACGTCTTGCCACCGGGTCAGAGGCAGGAAAGTTGCAAGTGCTGTTTTCTGGCCAGAGACAGCAGGGAGAGATGAAAGACCCCCCCAATAACCCCATAAACACTTGTATTACCCTCACAGGGACTATGAGAAGGATTTATTAAGGTGAAAAAGTGACTTAGTTCTGCTTTAATTGACGTTTCGCAAAACCCCGCCCCAAAATGACGACTGCGACGACTGGAGTATACAGTTATTAGCAACTATCATATTATTATATTACTATCAATATTTCAGTCGACATCCTCCTGAAGCATACAAGTCTCCCAATCTATCTGAACAGGCTTTGTTACCACTTAGCAGCGTTATCATATTAGCCTTTGGTCACCTGTAGGTTCAGCTAGCTACCTAATCTAACAGTTTGTTTTATTAAGATCCCCATTAGCTGTGGTAATGCTCTTATAGCTTAAAGAGGATATGAACAATATAATATAAGAAAAGTTACCCAGCAGTGCAGAAGCATGACTGGTCCGGTGTGTTTTTGCTTCGATAGTCGTAATGTTTAATTTAATATGTTGAATATATCCCTCCACAACCATTTTGTCTGGATCTGGAGGATATCGCACAGGTATTGCTCTAAAAAAAGTGCACTAACATGCACCGGTAGACTTCTCCCAGCCATTGCAGAGGTGACGAACTCAGGAACATGACGGACATAGCAAAAGTAAATAATGGGGGTGGGGCTTTTGCGAAAGGTCAATTTGAGACCAAAAGAAAACGGAAGCATGAGAGTAAAAGAAAAAACTTGGTTGGTTTAGTAGTGAATTAGCGACTTGGTCTATGGCAAAGTGAAAAGTTATACTGTGTAGTGCAGATCATGTCCTATAACTGTATATGACAAGTCAAACAAATGCAGTGGTTTGACTGTGGTGGTTTGACCACATGGCAGCGAGTGGACGTCTTCTAGTAGGTTCTTCTTGGTTAATGTGATTTATTATAGAGCGGAGAGAACATTTATGTTTTTCAGGGATGCAACATTTCAGGTAAGAAATATATTGTACAACATTTTCTCTTACATGTTATAGTGATAGTGCAATTCAGAGGCAAAAAAGTAATTGATACAATTGAGAAGGAAAGCACTCAGAGCGGCTAAACCTCAAATATACTTTTTTCCAGATATTCACAGTTATATTTCACCAATAATGAGAGATAAGGAGTTTTGAAATGTGTTTTTCGAAATGTAATTTTTTTTTAAAAACTGATCAAGAATCAGTAGTATATTATTCCAGATCCCTTCTAAAATCTCTTGGAATCTTCTATGGCATCCAATGTCTTTTGTTAAAATACATTTATGTAATCCTGCAAATATTACCTCCTTGGTGGTGGATGTGATAAATAAGACACTTGAGACTTGTGTTGGCCTGGTTAGGCTGACCTGTTGAATTCATAGATGTAATAGGGTTAAAAACAGAATTCACATTCTGAAACATAAAAATCAATCTGACACAGAAAAAGCAATCAGAGCTGTTTCTTTACCCGCTCCTCTGAATTCTCTCTGAAATCCCCTTAATTTCTTATTCTGTCGCTCATGGCAGTCTCATGTTTATATTCATGCCTTCATTCGTCATATATTCCTACTCATGAGTTCAATCAAGTCAGCTCTGCACTCAAGTCGTTGGTTATTTTTGTAGGACAGCAGAGGTTTTGATTTATAGCTGCATCCATTGAGTGCTCTTATAGAGCGTCATGGTGCAGGTGGTGTGTCTTTATGTTTCTCTCTCTACTCATTGCACGCAATATGAGCTGCAGGGGTTTGGTTTCAAAGCCAAAGAAAAGATTCTAGTTGCCTTCGTTGTGAATGTTGAACATCCTATTCAAAAATTGCTCAGATTTGACATGCAGGAACATGATATGTGGTTAGCCACAATGTTTATCTTATGTGAAGTAGTGTCACGGACATTAAGCGTTGGTTATGACAGTTTTTTTTTCAGTTCCTACTGTTTCGTCCTTGCTGACGAAAGGAAAAGTAAGATATAAGAGAGTTGTTCAGACATTCGTCCTAGTTCCTTCCTGTATACCATCCACTAATCAATCCTTCATAATGCACAAAAAGGGAATAAAGTGCTCCACTCAAATCCTGAGTTAGGAAAGTTGAGCAGTGCCAGTCAGGATTTGGAAAGAAATCTGCAGCAATGTATGTTTTTGAAGGCTTTTCCTTCCTCTTGCCTCGGTTCCACTTCCCTCAGGCGGACAAATCCTTTAGCTTCTTCTGTGAGCGCCAGGGCATCAACAGGTGGCAAAACATCATGCTTTTTCCTGCAGCACAGTGTGATCCTCGAGGTGTCTGCCTCGTGTAACACGCTAAAGAAACCCCTCAGCAGCGTCTTCAGGCTGTTGTTAGGATGCTGGAAAAAAAAAGCATGTCACATTCAACTTAGATATTAAGGTGTTGATGAGGTGCTGGTGTTAAACACTGCACTGGGGCGTATGATGTGGTCTGCTGTGAGATAACGCTGCGCTAAAAAAAATGTTTCACATAAAATCTTACGTTTTATTGACGAATTACAATAACATAGGGATAAATGGCATAGTGGTTGTACGGCATTCACTTTTGCACAAATCAGTCTTGTTTTTTAATCATTTAATGTGGAATATGAACATCTGGATGATGTGAATAGAACCTTACACATGCCTTACATCTCTGATTACTGTTATTAACACTCATCAAAACGCACATCTGGCTCTTTCAATACACTGAACACTCACGCTGCCTTCATGCAAATCTATATGATTTTATACATAGCAGAGATGAGAGATAGGCAACTTTTATCACAGCGAGGGCCACAAAATGAAGATTCTCATCTGAGGGCCACATTATAGGGCCATTCATGTTAGTATTTAGAATATTGACCCATCTGAGATGTTTTGTGTATTGGCGTTTTTTTGTATATTTTACATGTTGTTGTATATGTTTTTTGTGCCTATTTGTTGTCGTCTTGTGTGCATTTGTAGTAGTTAAGTTAATGATTGCTGTCATTTTGTGTTTTTCCATCATTTAGTGGTTTTGGAGTCATTACGTGTGTTTACTTTGGGGGCCACAAAAATTAGAACGTTTCACGACTGTCTCTGTTGAATAGCATCCAAATACATGGGGGCGAATTTGCTTAGATATGAAATAAAGGGTGGTAAACCAGTTATTTCCCTAAATCCTTTGGTGGCGCAGTTTCCTCACCTGCTGCGAGGAATTCATTAAGATTGCAGCAATGCTTAGCGCGCATGCAGAAGTGGTGCAGACCGCCCTATTTTAATGAGCGTTTTGCCCGTTCAATGTGGAGACGACAGTGAACACATGACATTTGAGGAAGTTAAATTGGTCTGCTGCACAAACATTTAATAATTTTAATAAATAGGCAGATTCAGACAGAAACCGTCTTATTGATCTGTTGACACCATTGATCTGAGTCAATACAGCAACAGTCTGTCAATCAGTCGATCAGTATCATTTTAAGATGATCTACTGACCATCATCCAGCAGGTTTGACCTCCTGAGTAGCGCTTTGTCACCACACTCTCATACTGTATGTGTACATTGTGCCATCACTGCGTAAATCACGCATCTGCTCAGCTGATTCTGGCCTGATGTTCCTTCCATCAATGCGACACGAGAGTTTGACGGTCAAAACTTGACTGGAGCGGTGCGTCCATAGCGACAGAGCTCCGCGCACAGCAGCATCCTCTCCCCACCACAGCCTCACCAGACTCCGAACGCACCACCGCAGGTGTGAAGCTTTTTCTCTCCCTCACACGCACACACACACACACACACACACACACACACATTACTCACTTTATTTTCTCATTCAGTGGCTGTTAATATTAACTATTGCTTTTTCAAATTATTTTCTTATACTAGAAAAGTTAAATGGAGCCTTTTTTTCCATCTTTGCTGTGTTTAGTGTCAACATTTACTGCAGCGGATCTCTGCATGTGCGTTTGCACCTGCTTGTCAGTCGTAGGATTTTCCGATGCTAAAACAATCACCGCAAACAGTTCCACATTTGATGAATTGGATTGATAGATAGATAGATAGATAGATAGATAGATAGATAGATAGATACTTTATTCATCTCCAAGAGAAATTCACAGTTCCAGCAGCTTACAGGTATGGGAACACAGGGGCATGCAGGGAAAGTACAATGTAAAAATTTAAAAATTTAAAACAGTGCAAGAAAAGTACTAAGGTAAAATATAATGGTCTAAAAATGAAATACAGTATAGTGTCTGCCCATTGCATTAATTTATTTGCATTTCCTCCTCCCATTTTTCTGCGCCCCTTACGAGATTCTCCTACTATACATATTCGTTAGAGGGAAACGCGCTAAATGGATTGAGGGCGCATTCTAATGTGCTGAAGATGCACAGTGCTGATTCTCTGGAGTTTGTACTCCTTATGAGCACGTGGAGTAACGTTTGCACACATTTTAAACCTTTAGTAAATCCACCCCTTAGTGTACAGCTGGTTTGTGTGTAGATATAATGCAATCAGGCTGCAGTAAAACCACCCAATGTCTCTTTCTCCTTTGTCCTACATTCTATAAAGATAGAATGCACAGTAAGTTATTCTGGAGATTGATCGCATAGACTTGTGAGAGAAATTCCACAAGCCTTCTTGGACGGCTTGTGGAATTTGGAGCCAAGGAGACAATATGCGATGAGTAATTACAAATAGTACAACAGTACAAAACTGTGCTTCATCTACGGAACAGATGATAAAGAGTGTATTTCTGCAAAAAGCAAGAGATGATCTAATTTCTGTAAAACAGAAGGCAGAACGTTTGTTTTATGGGGGGTTTTTGGCCTGTATTTATATGAAATTATTTCTAACATGATTTTTTTTGTGGCATTCCACAGTGTAAACTAACTTCATTTAAAGCATTAATTCCATGGAGTTGTATATCATCACACAGAACAAGCAAGAACATGCAAATACAACATTAAATGACACCAAGGAGCAGTGCATTCAAAGCCAGCTCATCACAGAGCACCTTTGTCAGGAAATGATGCATATTTTTTATTGATTTTGTTTGAAAAAAAACTGTCATTTCATTGTCTTTTGAGCCGCTTGACAGCAAATAGATATGAGTGGGAATTAAATATTGAAAATATATGCATTTTTAGTTGTGATGAAATAAACTGAGCATTTTATTTAATTTTTTTTAACTTTGAACAAAGCCTCTCTAGATTTCATATGCAAAGCTACAGTAAACTACTACTACCATGACTTCCTGGCGTAGTTATTAATAAAGGATAATTAAAAATTAAAGAGCTATAATCACTGAACCAGAAGTCCAAAGAGGTTTGCTTTTTTTTGCTGAAAAGCATGTAGAAAAGGATTTTATTTCTTTTTTTACCTCCTTATTGTTTCAGAGTACAAAATACACTGTTTACAGCAGCGTTGTTAAAACTTCTTTTTGGCTTCTCTCCTTTTTTATAATAAGCCGATTGCCTCGCTGTGATATTTGTTGGAAATTGAATTTTCACTATTTCAATTATGACACTAGTCTAGTCTGCATCCCAAGCTGTGCGTTTTACACCCTAGTTTTTACAGGTATTAACTGACAAAGCAGTGTGAGCGAGTACTGCACCACCTCTACTAAAGGGTGTTTTATATTACTGGAGGAAAAAGATATTTAGTCTGCTGCTGTTTTCAAGTTGAAGACTGATGGGAAATTGAAATAAATATGTGATGAGTGGCTGTACATTGTTGGTGTAACCTCATTGTCTAGCGCGAGTTAATGTTGTCATTAGGAGTGTGACGATATCTCGATACGGCGATATATCGCGATATTTTTTCGCACAATCGATTATCGATATGCTCATGCTAAGTATATTTTTTTCCAAAACCGTTTCTGCTTTTTCACTAAAATGTGCAGGTAGGTCTTCACAGAAATGTTGTTACTGTTTGTTGAAGGAACCAATATATTGTTTACTGGAATATTGCACTATAATGGTGTCACTGGTAAGAAAGACCCTATTTTTTGTTTACAGAAAGCACTATTGGAGATACTTATTCGTTTACATTGGTATGTTGACACTTATTTACAGAAATGTTGCACTAAAATAGTGTCACTGTTCATAGGACACTTTTTCAATGTATTGTCTTTCAGAGATAAAAAATACAATTGTTATTTTTTCACACTTTTTTCGTTATGTCATTGATTATCGTAGAATGATTTCTGACCAATACATTGATAATCGCAGTATCGTCATATCTTGAGATAATCGTTATCGTGGGCTTTGTATCACGTATCGTGAGGTATCCAGAGGTTCCCACCCCTAGTTGTTGTTATTTTAAAGTGGCAGGCCGTGTTGCATGTATTGTTTAATTCTTCAGCGTTTGATTAATGATTAATGTTGTCCTGCTATCAGACACAACTGCAGTCGGAGTCAGTCCACATTTAGCCGCAATATTCTCTCTGCTTTCTCTCAAGTGAATACCTACCTCTACAAGAGACACAGGCACTTCATTTTCTTGGACGGTGATGAACACTATTTGTTGGTAGATGTGATGATAAATGAGCTCTGCTGCTAGTGGGTGGAGGAGCATTTGCAAATGACCAAACCATAATCTTGCAGAGAACAGGCCAGTATATACAACCTTTACATCCCTGAACAGCTCGGGTTTGAACGCCTGACTAATTGTCTTGGTTTTTGTCAGAATAATTAGTTAATATCTGAATTTTTTAGGGCATTTAAATAAAAAAATTGTAAAAAAAATCTAATAGATCCCATTACATTCTGTTGTATTAGGTGTGTGGATGCCTGAATAGCGTAAGGCATTTTAGAGGCACTTTTCAAAGTGCAATAAAAGACAGGACTGCATCAACACGATATTGTAAGAGTGATTAAATGCAGTCTGGAGAAGAAAAAAAATCTAATTTGATGAAAATGGCCTTGGATGGCAGCAGACTTCAGTAGGTTTGTGGTAAAATGGGTATTTTTCTGTCACTAGAGCATCTTCACGTTGGATCAGCAGCATCAGCAGCCAACGACAGTTAATTAGGAAGAGGTAGAGATAAAAAGATTGGAGAGGACGTGCCAGGGGCAAGGACGCATCGAGGACTGAATGAATCACTCTGAGGCAGTGCCATGATGTGACCGTCTCTGGTTCTGACTCACTTTGTTTAGGTATAGCAGCAGTGAGTGTCCGACGTGGCTGTGCGTTTGTACCGTCTTATATCAGCATGAGACGGTCAGTCAGGCTGGATCTGAGGAGCCATGTCTCCGTGCTGCTGTGGTTCTTCTCTGCTGGTGGTCTGAATTAAGACGGAGGATGAAGGGTGACCTTGGTGTGATGCAGAGCCTGAAGCGTGGTTATGGTTATTCCCATCCCTCACCTCTCCCCCCCGTCCACCGTCACAACAACCGATAACAACACCAATAATAATGAATATTTTCCACAGTAATCGGCCTCAGTGAATGTTGAACTGGAGTTCAGTGTGTTCAATGTGCTGGGACGATGCGTCATGTCATGCCGCAAAGGGTCCTCACAATGGAATGAAAATAGACACTTGTGCTCAGCCCTAGACATCTTGGACCCCTAAGCGTGATACCTTTTGAAAGCCTCACACTGCTATATATAATATTTTATTATAAACCAAATTAATTACATTTTTCCCTCTATAAACATGATAGCCATAGTTTACTAATTGCTCCTGAGTGTCAAACATTAACCTTGAGGTTCAAACAAAATGTATGCAAAGCCACTCTAATGGAAAATAAATAAATACAACCAAATGTTTACGCCTGATTTTAAATTTATTCATAAATGATTATTTTCAATAAGCCAATAATAATTTATTTGCATAAGGGATTCCTTCAAATACACGTCAAACTCTAACTATTCTACATAGCAGAGAAACACAATAAACAAGGTAATAACTGCAAAAATAAATGTTTCTTTAAAACAACGCTAATGACTAGACTATATCTTTGTTTTTCTTGTTTGTTTTTTTTCTAAAAGCAAATTCTTTTAAGGTCATCATAGGAAATCTGTCTTCCAACCTCATGGTTGATACTAATAGTGATGTTGACCGTGTTTTTTGAAGGATGGGGGGTGTTAACAAGTAGGCAACAGTTCTCTGTAAATAGCAGGTTAAAGAAGTGTGATTGACAGCCATCGTGTAGGGGGGCCCTGGTGGCCGCGGGGCCCCTTGCAGCCGCTTAATCTCCTTCGTGGTAGGGCCAGCTCTGCTTGTGCTTTTGGGTAATTTCCATATGGATATTTGAGTCTCTTTTTGTGCAATTATTCCTTTCTTTTCCCAATAAGTTAATCATTACAGGAGGATCAGATAATAGTTTACATCTCTCTCCATGTGGCGCCGCGCTGAGCTCTCAGTAGCTCTGAGGATGTTTCTTGCGGCGTTTATTGATTTTTTTCCTCATGTCCTCTGGGCTCTCAAGCAGCAATAACACGATCATAGTTTTTCCCTTGAGGCGTTTTTGGACACGGAAGAAAAGTGTAAAAAAATCTCCCAAGAAGCAAAGGTCATGGTGTGTTTATAGAAACCACGTTAACTCAATGGGAGGGTGGATTACACTGGTAACTCCAGGGCAAAAGCTCAATAGTGACATTCATGTTGGCTCCTTTTAATGCATTTGCATCTGTACAGTACAAAAAAACCCTCTGTTTGTGTTTATTAAGCTGTTTGAGTGCCATGTCTGAGATGAATAGATATATTTGATACATTTTGTCTCAATTTTTCTGCCTTAGTGTCGCCGAGGTGTCACGTCTCATTCTTATGCTGAAAGTTATCTTTATTATACCTCCTGCAGTCTGATGGCACCATTACGGTCACAGTGAGTGCTTGAAATAGACACTATTTTGGTAGATGACATTTAAAGCCCTGGCCTTTTAAAATGGACTGCAGAGCTAAGAAAACATCATCTATTGATAATCCTTTGGCGCTCAGCATTATGTGTGTCTGCGGGGACAACTTTCCTCTCATTTACTTTATTTAAAGAGAAAGCACAAAGGAGCGAATCATTGTGAATCTGCTGACACAAATATTAGCTTTTAGGACTTACCTGTAAATGCGTGTAGTTCATTGCCTTTGTGCCTTTTTTAGCATTAGTTTTTGTTCATTCATGTCATTTTTTTTTTTAACTAAACAAAGTCCTTGCCTGTTTTCATGTATAACTGTGAGGACAATTTATTTAGGTTATTGTTTTCTTATCCTAATGATGATGACATTAGTTCCCTTAAGTCAGGGGTCTGCAACCTTTACTCTCAAAGGAGCCATTTTGACTCATCTCGCCTGGATTAATGTCCTTCCGGAGCCAAAAAAAAAAAAACTTTTTCAATGAAGGCAATACAGTGTATAAAATTCTATGCATTCAAAATTCAACACATGCTAATTGCTAATTTCTTGCAACATATCAAACTCTCCCCACACAAATACAATCTCTATTTTCTTCCAAAATAGTCATTTTGTTATTTTAGTTATCAACAAGGGATTTAAAACTTAAGGTTAGTCACAGATGCAATGAAAGTTGATGGTTTATAGAGGTTGCAGAAGTTTAAGTATGAAGGTGGCAGTTATTGCACAAAGTGATTTATTTTATGTTACCCAATTGATTTATCATAACTTTATTTGAAGTTAATGTCATTAATCATCAATACCCTCAGTAAGAAATAACAATTCCTTATTTTTTTTTATTTTTTAAAGCTACAGGGAGCCATTGTAAAAGAGTCAAAGAGCCACATGAGGCTCCAGAGCCGCAGGTTGCTGACCCCTGCCTTAAGTCATTAATTTTCCCCTTAAAAACAGAAATTAACTTAAAGGGCCCATGTTAAGCTGAATGGACTTGCTATTTGGGCTTCGTACACATGCCCAAAGTGTTTTTTCACTGATTCCCTCAATCGTTAGTTAGAGGGTGATTTGCTCCTTTCTTACTGCAGGGTGAGCCCAAACACCTCGCTCTAATTTGATGATGCGTTCCCACTTTGATGATGAATTTGACGCGGCACTGAGCTGGAGAAGCCACGCCTCCAGGAAGCTCTCTGCCGTGATTGACATGTAAACAGACACGCCCACAAAGGTGAGCATTTCAGCGTCCTTCGCGCAGCGCTATGTATATATTTTCTACAGTCTATGTATGCACCGGTGAACGCCCCGCCCCCACGCTCTGTCTCGTGTTTATAAAGCAGCATGAGCTCAGCTACAGAGTGGGTGGGAGGAGGGCGGGCCATCCTCTGGCCCTACGTCACCGTGCGGGGAGGAGGAAGTCAATGTCCCGTCTATAGACACGCCCATCTCATGATTATGCATAAGTAGGCCACAAATCAGCCTGTTTGTGTAGAGTTGCTCAGAAAGTGACTTTTCAGAGGCTAAAACTCTGGAAAACAGGCGAGTTTGGGAAAATAAACCTCAAATACTATGTTTTTGGGGTTCTTAGAACAAATAGAGATGGGTGAAAAATAGCATGACATGGGACCTTTAAATTGACTATATAAGATTAAATATATGTTTGTACTACCAGTATTGGGTGTTTCAGGCCTTGAGTTGACAAAACTTGAAAGTTAAAACATGAACATTTTAGTTTATCTAATTTGGATTTAACTTGGATCATTAACGTCACCCGGTTTGGGAACCACTGCTCTAGATTCTATCCGTAATTTTTAATTTATCTGAAGCTGCAGCCTCATCAGAATTGTAAAAATCAGGAAATATTGTTCTCATGGGGGAGAACTCAGAGACCTCTGGACCAGCTTGTGTAATTGCACCATTCGTACGTCACAGTTTGTCATGGGCTCAATCTTCCACCCTCCCCATCAGTCTCTCCTCTTCCTACTGATCAGTAAATAAATCTGATGTGGCATTTCCTCCTTTTATTAGCCAGTACAGGCAGCCTGTGACTACAGAAGTGCTGACTGCAGCACGTCTCCCTGCAGGGCCACAGAGATTTAATGCATACAGGATGTGTGAGGTGGCCGTGTACAAACAGAACAGCTCAAACCCATGAGCCAAAAAATCCAACTGTATCACAGTGAAGAAATACTCATTTCCTCTGGGAGATGTTTCCTCATCAGAAAGCAAAACCCAAAAATGACCAATATGTGGCTTTATAAACTTAAGTGTGATACACTGCAAATATTCTGCTCTATAAATCACAATAAATAATCAATCCATTAAACTTTTCTGATCCAGTTCTACAATTAAACAGTTAAAACCATTATGAGTTTTGGTTAGTCTTAGCTAATAACAGCTTCCCACTGTTCCTTTTATCACCTCTGACCAAACATTATTGTGTCGAAGTCAAACCAGTGCTGCACAAAGAAACACAGCTACTTATTGAAAAAGCAGGCAGTCTGAGCACAAGATTTTCTCATCATATTTTGCATGATCTATATGGAAAATTAACAAATCAAATGATCAAAAGTGATTAAAAAAAACAAACAAACAAAAAAACAATATACATAAATCTATTCAGGCATCACTAAATGTGTTTTTCAACCTTGGGTTTGGGACCCCATGCGGGGTCATTGACCCATAGCTTAAGGACAGATTGATGAAAAATTACCTGTAAATGTACAGTAACAATAACTTGTTGGTCTGACCACTGCACAGAGGGTTAAACCAGTGTTAATTTTATCAACAATATCTGTTACTAAAACAAGTCCTAAAGACTCAAATTTGGCTAAAACTAAGATGCAATTTAGTCGAAAGATTATAACTAAAACTAAATCAAAATTTTTTCTTGTCTGCAACACGAGATAAAAGATGCAAGTGCACAGTAAAAAAAATATATATAGGATTCTGACGTTGGTTTAGCTATATTATGTGTGTACATAAGTAAGATGGAAAGTGTGACAGAGCAGTGCTGAAATAATTGTATACCTCAGCTTTTAGCTCCTTCTAAGTGTAAGAATCACAAATCTTAAACCTTTCCAAGCAGCAGAGTTAATATGACAGGCCTGTTTAGTATTCATACTGTATTTGGGAGCAGTTCACATTCTCAGTTTTTCTCTGTGCCAAAGGTTTCAGGAGAGTTTCTCCTCTTCACCCAAAGATGACTGCGTAATATCCCAGATGTGTAGAAAGGAATGAACTGTCTTATTCTGGGAATTTTGTTCAATCTTATTCTTTGATTAATTCAATAAATCAAATATCACTTGTTTGAAAACGGGGCCGCTCGAAAGTTTGTTTTGATCACTGTAAACACTTTCTTCACATTTTTGAATTGTGGGATGTCTGGTAGACAGATGCAAAGAAGTGTTTTTACTTAATACTTACTGTGATTTCTTGTATTTACCCATAATAACTCAGCAAAAGTGACTCCCCAACATATTTGTGGTGTTTTCATGGCCAAGTTGTACGGCCGAAAATGAATATCATACAGAGTAAGGTGATATCAGGAGGAATACAGGGAACAAAATAAGAACAACATGAGGGAAATCACAGTAAGAATGAATTAAAAACATTTCCATGCTTCCGTTTACGGTACTCCACATCCCACAATGCAATGCACGAAACTTCTCAGAATATGTCAATCAGGGAGAGTTTGCAGAAATCAAAATAAACTTTAGAATGGCAACCTTTAACATCTGTTTTTTCCAAGCAAATGACCTTTGATTTATTGGTCTTTATCTGACAAGAAAAATCATCCATCTTCAGCAGCTTTAAACACTTTCAAATGAACAGCTAATATGCTAACTGGTGTGAGAATGTCAAAGTTGTGTTCGTTAGCAATGATGCCTCCCACTTATTTCCACTGCTATAATAAACAGTATTCCGTGACCTCGCTGAGCAGCCTACAACATTTAAACAAGTGGTTCAAGAAAACACATGGATCAACAACATGGTGGATATTTGTTGTGTGCATATTTATTCTGTAAAACAAAAGTCATGATTTTAACTGTATGTTTATAAAACTTGTAAAAGACAAAGTTTACATTTAACCACATTGTCATAACTAAAAATCCTGGAGGACATCTTGGGTACACACACATAAATGTATAAAGATTGAACCAAAGTCATAAAGCTTATCTCGTAAAGTCACATGTTGGTGCTGCAGAGGCTCTAATTAGTTTCTTCCTGTACTTTGAAGATATTCCAGACTTCCTGCTTTACACAACACTGTATAATTGCAATTTTGGAGGAGCTAAAAAATGGGGCACTTTGAATCCTTTCACATCTTCAGGTTAGAAAACTCTTCCCTGTATACCCCATAAATCCACATCTAAATGCCCCTGGAGTCAGAGCGGGGTAAGATGGATGACTCAGGAGCATGTTCTGATTACATCTGTCTTTCCATGATCATCACCAGGCAGCACCCCACGGGCTGACAAGGTGCTCTTCAGGATGATGTTTGCTCTGTGAAGTCCCACGGCGCAATCTCGCAAACACTAATTCCGAGTATGAACGTTACAGCGTGCTTTATAAGATCTGAGATCACAACTTCAGCAGACTGTGAATAGAAACAGGCTGTTTTGTTTTATCAGCTCTTTATGCTTCCCTTATCAACTCATTTGCATAATTAACAAAGGCTGACGTCGTCCTCACAATACAACTACTACTATGACTTCTGCAGTTTGTCCCACTTCCTTGTGGCACAGTCACAGAACAAAGCAGGATTCAGTGTTTGCTGCAACTTTGTCACACGACTCATTACTTTTAAACAGTGAAAAGTAATGAGATACAGTGGCTTGCAAAAGTATCCATATGCATATCCAAACCATTTTGTCACATTTCAACCACAAATGTATTTATAATTTTAATGAAATACATTTTTTTTGGACAATTGTTAGTTTATCTACCCAGGAAATAAATATCCCATCAAACATGTCTGTCTTAATACATTTGCAAGCATCTATCTTCTATCTATAAAGCAAGGAATCTGTCTGTCTGTGTGTCTGTGGCTCAAATATCTCTGCGGTTCAGGGACAGACAGAGCTGAGACTTTCAACATGGCTACTGCTTGGTTCAACGTGTGTGCAACGTCGGATTTGTTTGGACGCCCCACGGGAGCGGACAGTTTTAAGAACTGATGTTGACAGGTAGTCATGGTAACTAATAAGTTAGAACAGCTCAACGTTGACTTTCTGTGAAGTGTCTTGTGAATTGGCGCTATACAAATAAAGATCAATTGATTAGTGAAGAAAAATAAATAAAAAACAATAATCAACAGAAGGAAGTTCATTTGCAGTTCTAACTCTCTCTCTCTCAACAGGCTGCAGATGTATGCTAGCCTATATTACAGTGCTAAATACAGTATAAACATATTTGTTACAGGCACTGCATGAGTTAGAACAACAAAGCAACAATATAATACGTATAAATGAAGAGAATTGTTGTCCCTGCCCTTCTCCAAAGTATTTTCAGTGCAGCAAGAAGTAAATATTGTTCTGTTTTAGGGAGATCAGAAACCATTGTAAAGTTTATAATGTACTCTTATCTTTACAGCTAGCACTCCATGTTTCCAGTCTTCTCCTACAGTCCATTACAAGTGTGTTAAGTCAACTGTGAATTTGTGTATGAAAGAAATAACTCCTATTATTATTATTATTATTATTATTAATAATAATAATAATAATGCATTGGATTTTATATCACGCTTTATCACAGACACTCAAAGCGCTTTACAGGATTAAGGCATTATTCTTTCACTCCACACTTTGTGGTAGTAAGCTACTATTGTAGCCACAGCTGCCCTGGGGCAGACTGACGGAAGCGAGGTTGGCATCGTGCGCCATCGGCCTCTTTGACCACCACCAGCACTCAGTCACACACTACATTCATACTGTAGATAACATATGCAGCAGCTAATGTTTTCCTCCTGTTTATAGCGTATCAGGAACAGTTTTGAATTGTAGGAATCCGACCTCTCTCTCTCTCTCTCTCTCTCTCTCTCTGTCTGTTTCTTGGGTTCACGTTCACCTGATGTGATTAAACAATTACGACTTAAGCCATCAGAGACCAGTTTGTCCTCTGTCTCATTTCACCCCTTCTCCAGTGATCCAAGGACTTTAATCATGACTCTAAATTGATTATAGGTGTAAATGTGTGTCGTCCAGTGCCAATGAATGGATGGATGCTACGTCTTACACTAGGTATTCATTCATTATAACACTGAGAGCATTTTCAGAAGGAGATTTAAGCAAGAATCTTCTTTAACACACACATGCGCACACACACATACATGTCCTTGAATTATGGTAAAAGTCACGATACATCAGATACAATCCATGCAGGGAGATCATGTTACCACCATACATCAAAGATTCCTGTGCAGGAATCAAAGCTGGACATTCTCACGTTGAGGTCACACAAAATCCAATTTTGAAAAATTCTTTTTCAGCCAGCCGTCGTTTTAATGCAGTTATGCAGCAGCAGATGCAGATTGCTGAGCTGACAGAAAAGGCACACATGTGGGCTTATGAGTGAGTGTGCACCATGGACTGAATGTGTGTGTGATGTAAAGGTCGTATGAAGGTCTCGTTGGGCAACACAGCTTGTGATTTTATTTTTACCCAAACTGCTGCAAGCAATGTGAGCTGTGCTGCTGCCTGATGGATAACGTGACTCCCTCTTTGTTTTATTGCATGCTCTGCATTGTTCTACGTCTGCACTCATATTTCTATCTTTTTTTCTATTTGTCTCCACAGGCTCGCTGACAGTGTCCATCACTGACATGCGTGCTCCTGTGGTCGGGGGCTCCGGGGGGGTCTACGCTCTGTGTTCAGCGCATCTGGCCAATGTCGTCATGGTAACTGCCGTAATCATTGTCACCTTCTTTGTTAGGTTTGGAAATGACTATGAATGCAAACAAAATGTCAGCGATCCGCTTCCAGCACTCATGTTTTATTTTTACCAGCAGAGGTATTTTCTGCCACACTCTCATGCTTTTATGTTCAGCACTTTGTAGTTTTCACCAATATATTTTAATTCAATTCATTAATTTTCTTTGTACAGCAAGATTTATGAATGTGCCTATTTATATCTGCTTTGAAACAAGATGTTGCTCAAGTTTTCTGAGCCTTTGTTTGTACATTTGTTTCTGTCGCAGCGTCTGGATCTCGAGGCGTTTTTACATCTGATGAATCCTTTTAACTAATGTCATTTTATGCAGTTGGCAGCTCAGATGCCAGTAGGGATGGAAAGCCTCACACGAGCCAAAAGCAAAGATTTATTAACACCCGTATAACTGCTAAGTCCTTTTTGTGGTTGTTGTTTGGTGTCTAGGAAATACTTTAGGAAATACTTTAACATTTAGGAATGCATGGATCTCGAATGTTTTAACGTTCTGTCAAATTTGTGCGGTCACGCACTGATGTTGGACAAGAACCAACCAGTAAAATCTTCACTTTGCAATGATTTGCAGTCATCTAGGGACAGGAAGTCCCAGAAACAAAAAAAATAATACAAAATTGGGATTAAGAAATGATCCAAAATGTTTTGAAGCTTTTGCTTTCTGTCACGTTATCTGAAATTTCTACCATTTCCCTACATGTAACGACAGCTTTGTTTTATTTTATTTATAGTTTATTTATTAGGATCCCCATTAGCCACAGCGAAAGCTGCTGCTATTCTTCCTGGGTCTGTAGAAAAATACACAATTACAGAAAGATAAACAAAGTTCTGGACTTTAAAATACTTACAGTACTATGGCTTAAGTGTTATTAAACTTCCTACATTTTATTAAATTAGATGACTAAAAGACCAATCTTCTTAAAATAACATAATACACTAAATAATTTTTTTTTTTGAGTGAGTCACATGACTACAGCAGAAGCTGCTTTAATTTCTGGAACCTGAGATCAAAGGAGCTTCCATTTTCAGTGGGTGTGGCTGTGTGTGCTGCTGATTGGTGGAGAGAGTGAGTGATGTCATCGCCTTTGATATTTGGGCATTCATTTTTGGAACCACAGATAAAAGCGGCTTCTTTCTTCAGTAGCTGTTATTCTCTGCGTCTCTGAGCAATTCTTCATACTTCAGTGATTTTCTGAGCATCAGCAGAAGTCAGTGAAAGAGTTTTAAAGCTTTATTAGATTTTTAACTTCAAAATAAGAAGATTAAGACGAACTAAGGACTAACAGGGCTTTAACCAATATGAAGTCCTTTGCACAGAGAGTGGGACAGGCTCCTCCCACATCCTCATCAAAACAACAGGATTTCTTTCAGCATCTCATCGATGAATTAAATGATCTGAAGGATGTGATCAAGAAAAAATCTGAAATACACAAAGAACTAGAGGCTAAAGAAAGAAAGAAGATCCAGGAAATAAAGGAAACCTATGAAGATAAATTAAAGGAGGCTCAGGACCAGTGCAGCTGGCTCTCTGAAGACCTGCAGCTTTCTCAGGACGAGTGCAGCTGGCTTTCTGATGAACTGCAGCTTTCTCAGGACCAGTGCAGCAGGCTTTCTGATGAACTGCAGCTTTCTCAGGACCAGTGCAGCAGGCTTTCTGATGAACTGCAGCTTTCTCAGGACGAGTGCGGCTGGCTTTCTGATGAACTGCAGCTTTCTCAGGACCAGTGCGGCTGGCTTTCTGATGAACTGCAGCTTTCTCAGGACCAGTGCAGCGGGCTTTCTGATGAACTGCAGCTTTCTCAGGACAAGTGCAGCGGGCTTTCTGATGAACTGCAGCTTTCTCAGGACAAGTGCAGCGGGCTCTCTGATGAACTGCAGCTTTCTCAGGACGAGTGCAGAACCCTCTCCTCTGAGCTCATGGAGAGCAAGAACCAGTCGGCCATGCTCTCTGCAGAACTGGAGTTCTATAAGAACCAATCGAGTCTGTCCTCCTCAAACCACATGGAGGCCAATGAGCAGAAGAACACGTGTGACAAAAGCACAGACACATGTGACCAGGTGTGGACAACACAACAGGTTGACAACAATGTGTGTCTCCCACAAGAACCTGATCAGCTGTTAATACCAGTTCACCAAGGGCCCACTACCAGTATGGTGGACTACTTCCAGCTCCCTCGGCGGCTAGTACCAGCATACAAAGACCCCGATACTGGGATGGTCCACTGTGGTGAGCCCATTTACCCAGTTTACCCAGACCCCAATACTGGTGTGGTCTACCACTACCAGCCCACACCAGATGGACAGTTCTGCGCCGTGAACCCGGATTTCCAGTTCCTGGTCTCTGAATGCTTCCAGCCCTCTTCAGAGAATATGGCACAGGACCAAGAACTCTTCAAGGAACTGGGTCAGAGTACAGACGAGGACCAAGGACTGGCCAAGGAACTGGCTCAGAGTACTGACCAGGACGATAGGTCATCTGTCAAAGAGGACAAGGAGCAGCTGGACAATCTGTCCTCAGACCAGAAGGAGAATGAAGTCCAGAAAGAACCAGAGAAAGGAAAGCGCAGAAAAAAGCGTAAACCTAAAAAATGTTAAAATAATAATAAAATGATTCATTTGATTTATATCTACCGTTTGTTCTTTTAATTTGTGTTCTTTGTTCTATTTAATTTGTTTGTTGTAAATACATGTTGGGCTTCTCTGTAGACCAGGGGTTCTCAACCTTGGGGTCGAGAGACACTAGGAGGGGGTCGCCAGATACAATTTGAGCCCATTTTTGTTTATTTTTTACCCTTTAGCTTATCTATTATTAGCGGTGTCCAACATCTATTATCTGGCTCAAGGATTTTACCCCATGATATTTAATAACATTTGCATCATCAGGCAATGTTTGCATGAAGATTATGATGGAAATGAAAATAGAATATATTTAAACAGGACTATAATTAAACTAAAATAGGGCAGAAAATAAATGTGAATAGATTTAGAGTAATTTTAAAGATTTTTTATTTCACACCACATGATATTTGGACACTGTGAATTATTGAATAAATTACAGAAGTGGTTTTGTAAGTAACATTTAAAGGAGCATAAAGCAGGATTTGTGAAAAAATAAATAATTTTAAGTCTTTTAATTCTAATGGGTGATGAAGTGCTCAAAGAGAATGAGCCCACACACATTTCTCCCTATTGCCTTGAACAGATTGTGCTATACATTCTGTGCTGCTGTTCCGGTTACAAATTTACTGCACAGTTCTGCAGACATGAAATCAAGTGATGCTGATGGTGACGATCAATTAAAACGATCATGTGATCGTGATCAGGTCCGTCGGCCCCAGAGGGTTAAAGAAATTACATATTTATACCTTAACTATGAGAGACAAAATGAGAAAAAAATCCAGAAAATCACATTGTTTCTGTCTCTCACAGACCTGTAACTTCTTCTTTAAGAGGATCCTCTGTCCTCCACTCGTTACCTGTATTAATGGAACCTGTTTGAACTGGTTATCAGTATAAAAGACACCAGTCCACAACCTCAAACAGTCACACTCCAAACTCCTATGGCCAAGACCAAAGAGCTGTCAAAGGACACCAGAAACTAAATAGTAGACCTGCACCAGGCTCGGTAGACTGAACCTACAATAGGTGTGAAGAAATCAACTGTGGGAGCAATTATTAGAAAATGGAAGACATACAAGACCACTGATAATCTCCCTCCATCTCCACGCAAGATCTCACCCCGTGGGGTCAAAATGATCAGTGAACGGTGATCAAAAATTCCAGAAGCACAAGGGGGGACCTAGTGAATGACCTGCAGAGAGCTGGGACCAAAGTAACAAAGGCTACCATCAGTAACACACTACGCCACCAGGGACTCAAATCCTGCAGTGCCAGACGTGTCCCCCTGCTTAAGCCACTACATGTCCAGGCCCGTCTGAAGTTTGCTCGAGAACATTTGGATGATCCAGAAGAGGATTGGGTGAAGGTCATATGGTCAGATGAAACCAAAATAGAACTTTTTGGTAAAATCTCAACTCACCGTGTTTGGAGGAGAAAGAACAATTATTTAGTCAGCACAATTGGTGGCTGACTAAATACTTTTTTGCCCCACTGTAACTTGAACAACACTTATCATCATGTAATATAAAAGAAAATATGGCCTGGTGTATCTAACAGTCAAGATATTACAATCCCATTAATAATATAAGCATCAAATTCACTTAGGCATTATAAAAACATAACTAAATCACAATAAAACAATTAAATCACAAAGGTACAGACTTCACTCTGGAACAGCTTTAAATTCATGTCTAACCTACTTTGTAACAATAAAAAATGGCAAAATTTCCCAAATCTCTTGTAACACAGTATTCATTCAATAAAATATCATTAATAAGTAGAGTTAAATTACATTTGAACATTAAAATGTGTTCTATTCCAGCTTTATTTTCATTCAGTCGGAGGATCAGTATAGAGAGACAAATGCAACAAATTCACAACCAGGTTCAATTTAGAAATTGTTGGGAAATCAGAGCACGTCTAGGTCTAAACACTCCTTTCATCTGTTTTAAAAAAAAAAAAGTTATTGTAATTGATTTTTCAACAACTAAAAATTTGAATTGTTCCTTACAAAATTATTATATTTAAATGTGATTTTTTTTTTTTGTTTTTTTTTTTTTGTTATGTAGCAGGAAAAAATGCCTCTCATTGTGGAGTATCATTCATCCAACTTCCATCCTAGTTGTGCTGCAGTGATCTCTCCTTTCTTCCATATCCATCATTTATCTGTAAAATAACACCAAAAAAAAAAAGTAATTGTTGATGTCGTACCATAACCAGATGCGCCTCTACTTGCTTGCTTTAAATGGAGGGTCACATCAGATTTTATTCTAAAACTACTCTTGAGTTTGACGTGGCACTTTGCTTTGGTGCCCTTGCTGTGAGAGTGAAAAGAAAACCTGGGAGTGGGATCAGAATTGCTGAGCTAAGGACTGATGGAGCACTGTTATTATCAATCTTTTTGTTAATGTTTGTTTGGGGAATGGGATGGCCTATTAATTAACTGCCTTCAGTTATCTTTGACGTAATTGATAGAGCATCACTGGAACCAGTAAATTGAGAGTGGCCAGGTGTATAATCTGTGCTGTGAAGAACTGTTATCAAATGTGTACTTAGGAGTTGGTGCCAGATTGTATAAACAGTATATTTGTGTGTGATTGTTGATCTTGTTGTTTTTGCAGAACTGGGCCGGGATGCGATGTCCGTACAAGCTGCTTCGTATGATTCTGGCCTTAGTTTGCAGTAAGTTGATATAAATTCTTCCTAATAGCGATATCAAAGTGTTCAATCGATAAATTAGCTTATGGATGGGTGTTTTTGTATCTTTAGAGCACATAAAGTCAGCACTGATGCTTACATTTCAGGACAGCAGCCCAATAAACGTGACATCCGAGTGTGGTTTTAATGGCTCCAAAAGCAACAGACATCCCACTTAAGCTGTCGTGATTATTGTCTCATAGTGAGCGGCTCCCTGTTTAGACATCTTGCTTTGTTCTCCAAGCGTTTGACTCATACAACTTGTCCTTTTTCTCCGCACGGAGGCCAACACACTGTGACATTCATTAGTTTGCAATATGCTCCCTCCATCTGTCCTAACACAACGCCACAGAAATGAAGCAACCAGCAAGTCTCTGCTGGGCTCTTATGTTTCTCCTCAGCGCTAAACAAACAAGGGAGGATACTCTACGAAATAAAGTGGAAGCATTTTGTCTGTGTGCTGACAGTGAAAACTGAAGCACCATTTGCTCTTGGCTTATTATGGCATCAGGAGCAGGAACTAAATCAGCTTAGGAAACTTTGGAAGAGTTATAATTACAAACAGCAATTGGGGAGAATTTGAATAACACATAACTTTAATAACTTAATTACAGCACATAATATATCACCTCTTAAACTGAATGAACTCTTTTTTTTAGTTATTGGCAAGACCCAAACTAGAGATATACAGTATATATTGTCTTTTTGCTGATATCTAAAATGCCAAAATTGTCCAACACTTAATGTAATTAACACCATGTAACTGCACTTCAGTCTACTTTTAAGGTATTTATTGTAACTTCTGTTATCATAATAACAGAATATCATATTACATTTTATGGAAGATGTCGGCTGGTGATATTGCGCAAAAAAAAAAAAAAAAAAAAAGAAATTTAAAAAAATCACATCACATGATGCAGGCCTGGAAAGCAAGACAT
Source organism: Gouania willdenowi (assembly GCF_900634775.1). NCBI lineage: Eukaryota > Metazoa > Chordata > Actinopteri > Blenniiformes > Gobiesocidae > Gouania > Gouania willdenowi. The sequence goes on along the minus strand of NC_041062.1, from coordinate 12,537,864 downwards.
CCAATACAGTATGTGTAAAATCATGTTTTTATAACAAGTGTAAGGACCTAATTTCATCCACCCATTATTTCATTTGTTTTGAGTGAATCTGATGCATAACATGCGTATCTGATCCTCATTTTTAACAGTCTTTTACTTAATTATACACTTATTTAACAATTTTACTTTCTTTGTTAAACATTTTATTCTTTTATTTGTGATTTTTTTTTTGTAACAAAAAGCAATTTCCCCCTGGGATTAATAAAGGGATTCTGATAACATCCTGTAGACTAATTAAAATCGAGGTGTTTGGTCGGTATCGTCCTAGATTTTTAATGCATTGGTGCATCAAATATGGATAGTGAAAGAAAATTGTGGTTAACAGTAAGGGCTGATTATTAGAAACAAATAAATGAGTTTGGATTTGTGCTGCAGGCTGACAACACTGTGCATCCTTAAAATAACTTTTTAATTATCCATATTCAAACACCACCTGCGCCAATAACAAACTAGCACTGGGGCAAGAAAAGCAGCAGGATACGTGTTATTTTTTTTGTCTTGACTGGATCATTTTCCAAGGTTTACATTATGAGGATATAATGAAGAAAGTCTGACTGCAAACTAGTAGTATCTACTCTTTTTTTTGTTATTTACTTTGTTAAAAGTGTGAAGGAGATTTTACGAGTCAAGATGCTTTAGAATGTACAGTACTTACCTCACAGTTTTAGCCCAAAATCCTAGATTGGTGAGAATGTATTGTATTTTTCACGTTTCACAGATTAATAGTGTGTAACAATTGTGTAATATGAATCCCCTCAGAGAACCAATGGCGTAGGTGTAAACCTGTCGATGCTACACTCCTATGCATGCTTCACTGTAGAACAATGTAACAATTCGCTGCGCTCACGGCAGCAATAAAATGTGTCACGTTGAAGTGCAAAAACAGACAAGTTGCTGTCCTCAAACACAAGTTCACAAACAAATGTTTTAGATGGACTTGTGTGAATCTAACTGATCTGATATTTTGAGAGTCAACAGTGGTTTAGCCAATTTCATGAGATAATTTTCCAAATTGTTGGTATATCGATATTAAAAGCAGACGTTCATGCAAACTAAATCACTAAAGCGAGCAGCAGCTTTTACTGACTGTAACAAATGTAACCTGTACTGTAAAGCTAATTTTGTCCTTTCTTTCTCAAAGAACAAAAAATAGTGAATGTTTGATGGGATGGGTTTTATATTGTAGATAAAGAATTAAGAGAACCATGGAAAACTTGTAAAAATATGTTAAGCAAATGTTGTATAGTGTGTTTGAAAACTTTGTTTTTATGATCAATGGACTTGTTTAGTTGATTCTTCCTTGTTTCCAGGCATGTTGCTCCAAAGGGAGCAACAATTTAGATAGATTTTTACAAATATTAACCATATTATTTTTCTCCTTTCCTACAGTGAGCTCAGAGGTGGGCCGTGCAGTGTGGCTCCGCTTTTCCCCACCATTGCCCTCCTCGGGCCCCCAGCCCAGCTTCATGGCACACCTGTCAGGGGCCGTGGTGGGCATCAGCATGGGGCTGCTGATCCTCCGTAGCTACGAGGAGAGTCTGCAGAAACAGTGCTCCTGGTGGGTCATCATCTTCTCCTTCATCACCTTCCTCCTCTTCGCCATCTTCTGGAACATCTTTGCCTACGACCTCCTGGGGGTACAGATCCCGCCCCCTCCCTGATGAAGGCCTCGGCCCCGGAAGCCTCCACCACACGCAACTCTGACTCAATCCGTGCCCTAAACAAAGGTTCATCTTTGACCATTGTTACCTTTCCATTTCATATCACGTTAGAAATGAAAGGACATTAAAACACGTCAACTACACCAAGAATTCTTTTTTACAGATACTTTGCAACTCAAAGAAATACGTCTCTTTTATTAAAGAGGGATTACAGTAGCATCAAACACAGGTGGATGTTCCTTAGATCCACTTTGAAAAGCATTTTCTAGTCGAATTTTATTCCCATCATCAGCATTAACATTTCAGAGAGCGTTTTGCTGTTTCGTCTGAGGTGTTTCAGTGATGCTTTGTGTTACGTGACGACTTTACGTTAGAACAATCATGATATCTGCCTCTGGTGAAAAGAAGAATTATCATAAAAGTAACGAGTGACACTGTGCTGCTCAAAAGCATCTAAAGAGAAGCGACAACTGGAATCTGTGCCACAAACCAACCTGTAAGACAGAGAGGGTTTGTTTTTTCTTAAGGCAACAATTACACGACACAAGCACAGACTCATTTAAATTATAACCGATTGCACAGCTCTGTGTACGCTACAGGGGTTGCTTGCATGTTTTGTGCCACCAAGGTTGTCACAGAGGACGTTTCTGTGGAAGCTGCTGTGGATAAAGGGAAGAACAGCTGTTTAAAGTTCAAGATAATTATTCTCACAGACGTAGCTCCATGTTGATTACAGCATTTTAGCCTCAAAGCTTCAAAATGGAAAGGCATTGTACCTCTAATTTATCATATTCAACCAACACTGTGGATAAAGATCAACAATAATAAGAGGCAAAGACGGAAAATGAACGCAGGAAGAGAAAGAAGAAGACTCCTCGTGATGGCTTTTAGAACATCAAGAACCTGCTTGGTGCATCATGTAAAATATGCCATGTCATACACATACACGCACGCACACACATGCACGCACACACATGATTTGTTACGTTTTATGGAGCAGCTGCTGCCAAATTGTTAAAGTCTGCATGGACAAAACTGGAGGAGGACACACACACACACACACACACACACACATACATGTACACACAGCTCGTGAGTCTGCCTCACTCTGATAGACTAAACTGGGGAGGGCATGGATGGATGAGTCATCACCTGACCTTTGACCTTTGTGTCCCAGAAGGCATTGGGGTCTCCTTATCAGGCCCAGTCGATACCTCAGTTTCTGGTTCCTATGGACTGTGTTCATTTGTAAAGGAATGTACCTACTAAGAAAACAGTGTGTGTCATTAAGTTGTTCCTATTTTTTATTGATAGTGGATGTGTATATTGTATGTTCATAACCATGAATATATTACTTATTTGTATTTTACCTCCGAGGAGGGAAAAAGTTTCAAATGGTGCAAAATTTACTGCTATGATTGTTGTCTTCTGATAACTCATGAATGGCTTTTTTTTATCCTCTGATAATAGTGAGCCAAACCCCCCCTCCCCCCTTAGTTTGTCAGGCAAACACTTAGAAGTCACCCTCACTCAATTTTATAAATCTTCAGTGCTTTACAGAATAAGCCATAGCAAGAACTGATTCTTGAGGGCCAAGGTGGGGTAAGGTGCGTCCCGTTGAATCCTGCTAGCTGGTAGCATCAGTTGTTTTTGTGTATTTTTATGCGCGTGATTGGAAACAAATGAATAACTAGCCAGTGAAAGGAAAAGCATTCAAACTGCATTTACACACCTGTGAATCCCTGGACTGTGTGACGTGTTTCCCCGTAGCTAAACTCCTTTTTTTTCCAGTGTGTAAAGGCCCACTTGTTTGTGCTTCTAGTAGCTTATTGTCACAAGAACGTACATATCTAAATATTCCCCTGCAGAGTGCCAAAGCCTCGCCGCAGACGTCTTACAGCAGAGGACAAATTACAGATGGTTGAGGAGGGGGAAAACGCCTCTCGCATATTATCTCTGCTGCAATTCTAACTTTTTAGAGGATCGTAATTACATTTAATCAATGCTTTGTTTCATTTCTCTTCCTTTCAATCAATATTTGATTTGAACGTCCTGTCTGCCTGGAGTAGAGCAACAATTCTTGCCTTAGCCAGTCGTCTTGACATTTGGCCATTCTCAGCATTTGCTTCTACATGAAACTGTCAGCTGTGACAGAGGGTTCACATTCAATAAGAGAATGGGCTTGAAAGAGGCCTTATTAACCACTTCAGACACATTTAATAAGAAAATCTCTGCCATTGTGTGATGGTGATATATTCTCGGTGGAGGATGTTGTGTACACTGAGAAATTGTTATTGCTTTGGATTGCCAGGATTCCTTGAATAATGCATACAGACCCTGTTAGCTTATTATAAAGACAAAGAGCTCGCCTAAGAGGAGGTAATGTGCCTCTTCAACTTAAGATTCATAGGAATAGGAACCATGAAGCAATGCAAAGGGGCTGTTAAATAGCATTGTTTATGTAGAACACAGTAACTCCTGGAAACTAGTGACTATTAGAAATCAGAAACCTGAAAATTAAGTAGTAACAACTCCAGAATTACAATTATGAATACAGATCCATTGTTCACATAAAAAAAAATGCTTAAACAGCAGCGTTGGTCTACTCTACTATACCCTAAACCTGCTCCAAACACGACTCATCTGCAAAAGCACGTGAAAGTTTTCAGTGAGTCCTTCCCTTTGTGAACATGTTTGCAAGAGCAAATCGGTAATGTTGGTGATATCAACAATGGTGGCGCCTGTTTATGTGACAATGGACCAGGCTGCACACAAGCGCGAAGAAAAAGACAAAATTACATTTAAGCGTAATGTAGTTTTCCTAAACCTCCTAACTTTGTGGATTTGTCCATTTTGTCATTAAAAATGTGTATCCTTTAGTACAAAAAACTAATATACTTAAGAGTAACTTCTTGCACATCATTGCAAATAATGTCTTGAGGGAATGTAGGGAAATTGGATGTTACTCAATGGGAGGGCTTTCTAACAGATTAGTTCAATTCTTAATTTCTTCACGCACCAAAAATACCTGTTGTCCTCAGTGCTGATTTTTGATAGTAAGGATTTAAGTGTGTTTTTTGATGGCCAAATAACTGTAAATCATACAAAAAGACAGGTGTGAGTGCATTACCTGAGGCACTATGGGTAAACGGGACCGTCGGGGTAGCAAACATTTGGTTCGTCCTTTATGCCTAAATATTACAATGCCTAACGGTGGTTACGATCACCTTCCAATGTAAATCCTCCAAATTCAAAAGGTTTTAGTCGAATCAAACAGGTGGAGTGTGCTTTTTAGATCCAGCTTACAACAACTGCTAACATCTTAGTAACAGATATCACTGCACACCTTCAGAGCATAAGTCTACGTCTCGAAGGGTCATGGCATGATGTAGAGCACGTGTCAAACTCAAGGCCCGGGGGCCAAATCCGGCCCTTAAGAGCATCTAATTCGGCCAGCAGGAGAAAGTGAAAAGTTACCAAACCCAGTAGATATCTCAAATTCACCAATTTAATTTAAATCCACAATATTTTTAGGGGCTTTTTCTTTGTTTAGATCACATGAACTCTCAATTTTGCGACAAATCTTGCAAACAATTCCACAAATGTACTCTAAATTACACAAACATTAGTAACAAAATCAAGAATTGAACTGATATTGAAAACTAGGGCATAATGCTGTTAAAATTGTTCTTTTATTCCCCACCTAAAATCTGGGGCCCACTTGTGATCAAACTGGTCAGTATTTGGCCCCTGAACTAAAATTAGTTTGACACCCCTAATGTAGAGAATCTAATGTGTCTTTATGGTGGAATGGAGTGGCAAGATAAAGATGATATATGGGAAATTAAGTTGTTTGAAGAAATAAACCAGAGCGACGGGACAAAGAAAGAAAAAAAAAAAAAAAATCCAAATTTACATCAAAATGTATCAAATGTTGACCCGGTTTGTTTTATTGTTGTAACATATTTCGTTATGTTAGACAAAATGTGATCCCAAAGCGCCTACACTATTCATTGTATCTGCAGCTTGTGCGCTTCCTCGACACATCAGACCAACGCCCTCTCATGTCAGGATGATGCATGGCTCCCTGTGAATAGAGGCGCCTGAGTCCAAAGCCAGAACGTAAACAGGACATCTTCTTTTGTTAAGTGGAGCTGACAGGAGGCATGATCTTAATTTAATTACTGTGGTGGAGTGACAGGTTTACGTTAAGCAGTAAAGAGACGGGGATGATGTGAGCTTGAACACGAGCAAGCCATCAGTAACAGGTGATCCATCACTTTGGAAGATACACAACTTTCACTAATTGGGCTCAACTGTAGCACAAGGTTAGATCCACTTTTGTAAATTAATTCTAAAAAAAAAAAAAAGGCTTATTCTTTGTATATCTTCACACCTAAAGTTTTCACAACCTAGTTTTTACACGTTGTGCCATATTCTCATATGCCATGACGCATTTGTTTTGTGATATTCCAGTTAATTGCGCTGCCACGCCCATTGCCTTGTTCTGTACATAAAAACCAGGGCAGAGAGGCGACTTTTCTACAAGCTGTTTGACATTATTTTACACAACCATGAGACACAGAAGCTGAACTGCAAACAGCTGTGCAATGCATCCAGTAGCTGCTCTATGTGCCAACATGCAGGCCAGGGTTGCCTTTACCCAGCATTAACATCTCACTGCAGGACTATGCAGGTTAAACAGACTGTTTTCTTGGACCGAAAATGCATTTACCAAACAAAAGGGAAAAAAGAAATCATTGGATGATGATCACCAGTGCACAGTATTACAGGAGCTATCGTTTAGATTTCAAAATAAAGTTAGGAATTATTTTCTAAAATATATGCCTCTGTGTAACACGTGTACGTGATATTTTTAGTTTCATACCATCACTAAGTTCTTAGTTTTCATTCACTTCATAGCTCACCTTGTAGTAAAATAAAAACAGAGTTTGGACTTTATGTTCCAGGCAGATTAGATGGTAGAGTCAAGGGTTTATAATAATTGTGGTGACACTTAGGTGTGAGTGGTTGTCCATTCAAAAGTGGGGCCAAGCCATTAATCTATCAATAACCACTTACCAAGACGCTCTGTTTACTTATATTTACTCTTCGTGTTAACCTTTACCAACCAAGGACAAGTCAAAGACATCTATTATGTGACAAACTGAAATATCACACCTGAAGTTCACACCTATGTGCGTCAGTGAGAATGTTTTTTTTTTTCCGGAACTTTAAAATAACCCTGACACAAAAGGCTCAGTCCAGGATTTCCAACTAGTCCGTTCTGAACCTTTAGTTTGAAGTTCTCTTCAAACTGAAGCTCAAAATGAGTCCAGGTGTCCTCACTAAAAGTCCACATTCATTGGTTCGGCCATGGTTACTGCATTCAAAAAATGAACTTTCGGAAATTTGATTCGAGAGGGAAAAAAAAATAGATAAAATGCTTGATGCACTTTTCTTCTCTTGTTGGATTAAAAAGTATACTTTCTTGCTTAGAATTGTACTACAATTGCATCCAATAGCACCCAGTATTTAACCTCATTACCAGTCCACATGAGTTATTTTGTTCCTCCTCGTCCTTCATTTACTTCATTTTATTATTTGCAACAAAATGTATGCACAGTAATTTAGTACTTACATTTCAGTAGCCATCTTACAATACTGTGTACATCGTATTTGTAACAAAGTTTTTGTCTTTTTTTTTGTTGTCCTCATGAAGGTTTTTTCAGAATACCATCACATGCTTTGAAAATATGTTTCTATGTGGATGTAGTCTATGTTTCCCAGAGGTACTGAGATGACAGATGACCGAGAACATTTATAGATATTCCTCCTGACAGTTTAGACCAGTGGTTCTCAATGTGTGGTACGTCATCTTTCAATTAAACACGGATTCCCTTTCGCCTAAAACGAAACAAAGCAACGTACGCTTCCTCTTCACTTGTTCTGACCTTTGATCGCAAACTTGCTTCCATGTCTAACTTCAGTCCAACCCACAGTTTGAGAACCACAGGCCTAAGCCGAAAACAAAGTCACATAACTGTGCTGCTGCTGCGTCAGATACTCACTAGCTGCTCAACTCGTACTGATAAAATGGTGCCAATCGACCGAGATTCACTCTCATTGTACTAACAGCGTTTACAAAATGACAAGCAGAAGATGAAGCTATTTTTTTCTCTGGTGAAGAGGAAACTAAATTTACAGACAAAGTCCTCGTGAATTATTTCGCAATCTATTGTATACTTTTTAAATGTTCTAAACAAAAACCATTTTATAATGTATATATGAATATATTTTGTTTTATTTTGTACTGGTCATTGTACTTTGCTTTAATTTAGAAACAATATAAATAAAGAACAATACTGCAGTGCAATTCATGGCTTCTTTGGTGTGTTTGAGCTCAAATAGACATTATTACAGATCGACCAATTTAACCCTTGTGCACTCTTTACACTTGTGCACACTTTACACTTACATACACGTGTACACCTTGGGTACACAAACAGTAGCTCTCATAAAAGTGCAATAAAAATGTACTCCATGAATTTTCTTTTTTTACTTCAACCACATCAGATCTTTTCAACTACTTCAGACCTGTCCATAGATATAAAATGTATGACAATTTTCTAATGCTTTCTATGTTTGTACGGACTTTTTTATCATGAAAACCTGCAGTATTTCCAAAAAGTGAATTTTTAATGAAAATATTACTGCCTTGACCATGTCATTAACTGATAGCAGAATTTAATTTAATGCATTAGTATTTTTTTTGGCAAGTGTAAAGAAAATTACACTTGCATTCCTTGTATATTTTGCAAGATTAGAAATCCAGACCTTCACTGAAATTTCCCTAAAACTTTATACAATGGTCTCTGGTTGGTAGGGGGTCATTACACCTAAAAACATACATTACCTTTATTTTGAAGGCAGAGGGTTTGATCTATTAGGTATTAATTGAAAAAGCATTATGATATGTCATGATTACAGTATATGAAAAAATATGTGGTTACAATGGGAGTCAATGGGACAAATTTGGTCGCGACTCACGAGGTTACTAAGAGTATGACGCATATCTCCTTTTCTATACACTTCCAATACACAGGACTTCAGAATTAAGCAAATAGAAATTAAAAAACAATAATGGCAAAATTTCATACAACTATCCTTAAAAATAACCAGATAATTGAGATGCAAACAAATAAAAACACCCAAAATATCACTTCTTTAAATTATTAGTATTTTATTGCATTATTAAGACTCTTATTTTGAAGTTTCAAAAACCACATTCACATTAGATTTTTAACAATGGTTTTATTATTTTGGTGCAAAACTTTTTTCAACGTGTTCTAAGTCTCTTTGCTGGTTTCTCTGTTTCATCATTGAAGGTTTTCTCCTGTTCAACATCCTTTAGAAGTTCTAGCTTCTGCTTGGAGTTTATGGTCATCGCCCACAAACACATCTCCAGCTTGTGGGGCGTCCAGCCCTTCTGTGGATCCACTGTCACCAAAAGGAAACACACAAGGTGTTAGATACAGTATGTGTAGTGGGTTGTATTGACACTTTTACTGAACTTTTTTTTAAATACAATGTAGGGCTGCACGATTATGGCCAAAATGATGATCACGATTTTTTTTTTTTAACAATATCGTAATCACGATTATAATCACAATTAGTCATCATGTCAGGAAAAAAAAAATCTGTATTTCCTTTGCACTACTTAAACAAAATAAAAAAAATTATATACAGTATATATTAATATGTAGGAACGTGAGCTGGGTTAGACCATCGTAAGACAGGTTGGTTTTACCCTACTGATGATGTGTTGTTGCAATAGTAATCATATACTGTATATATATACTGTATATATATATATATATATATATGTATATATATATATGAACAGTTTACAATGCAAAATTAAGCTTTAAATCAAAATTATACTACAAAAAATGAGAAATTAACCCAATAATTTAAAATGTACCAAGGCTTAACTGAATAAATACACTATTACAAAGTGCTATCATGAAATACAACTCATTGGAAACAATTACAGCTCCCATCAGTCCCACAAATTACTCAAAGCTGCTGCTGACCAAGTCCTTATTTCCAACATAAATATTGCCGATCAATCAAAAATCATCGTGATCACGATAAAAATTCGATTACTTGTGCAGCCCTATGTCAATGTGGTTCCCCCACCTTTGTTTAGATTTTCGGTGCGTTCCATCATGTGTTTGAGGTACAAGGCGTAGTGCTTGGCTGTGTACTGAATGGGTTTCAGTCCTGGTACACCCTCCATGGCTTCATCGGACATGAAAGCAGTTTGTTCAGGAGCTCCTGCTGCTAACACAGCTGGAACAAACCCCACAGTCAGCTAAATGCGTCCATAAAGAGCAAACAATACCAGTTCCTCCTCGTCACAAATGATCAGATGTGGTTCGATCGGATTAGTTTTGATGGAGGCGTCTTAACAAAAGCAGAAGTACTAACCAGAAGCAGTGGCTGGGCCCACACCTTTCAGCAAACTGAGCTCTGTGATGGCAGCCTGCACATCAGGCAGAACGCTGAAGGCCTGTCTGGAGCATTTCTGCACCGAGTCATCGCTGTTGGACGCCACCAGCTGCTGCAGTCTGGGCCTAAACTTCCCCCTCTGTAAGAAAGATTCCCCAAAGGACCACTAAAGGTCACAGCTTATAGACTGAATGCAGCTGCAGGGCAATAAAATATACAAATAACATTTAGGTGTTTATCAGTATACTTACAGTTAGCTTCCACTCCATCAACTTCACCAGTTCAGACTGATTAATGTGTTTATCAGCTCGGCTTGAAATTAGAGTGGGCAACTCCTCTTGGTACCTGGGCATAGATGGAGATCAGGTAACACAGAAATAACAGCCTATAAATAATTTAGTAACCTTGACTTTCAGAAAAATATAAATATTGTTCAAATCATTCCTAAAAAAGCTCAGTTGAGTATTTTTTTTCTATTGTTTTTAACACTTTTCTTTAAATTGCAGCAACCGGCCCATTTGCACAGGATAAGTATTATCTGGGGACCCTATGTAATAAATAAATGACCCCCCTCACATTGTTTTCAACATGGTGGGCGCTAAGAAGAAAAGTAGGCACTGGACGCGAGAAGAAACCTTAAAATGAATAAAAAATAAATAAACATGCGTGAAACAAAACAACGCGTAATCATGCATCAGATCCCGTCCATTTCTGTCCAATTCGCATTGGATTAGTATTATCGCAGGATCGCATAGTTCAGCAAAAATATACAGTAGTAGGTCATTTGCAGGGGAATTTTTACTTTACAAATTACTGACATGGCCGATTCGCATGAGATTAACATCACAGACATTCTCCGCAATTATTGCAAATCGCATGTGGTAGCTCGGTAAAACTAATCCCGTGCAAATAGGGGACAAGGGTCGTATAGGGAAATAAAATGATGCCACCTAAAATGTCTAGTAATAAAAAGACTATATTTCTTCATTTAAAAAAAAAAAAAAAAAAACTGTATTTAATTTTTTTTTTTTTATATGTATGTATCTATTTTTGTACAATTAAAAAAAAAAATACATAATATATATCACAGAAATATATATACAGTGCAGGAAGAGGCAGAAAGCTCAAAGAGCTTAAATTATTATTATTATTTTTCAAATTAAAAACACCACACAATCTCAAACAACTGTATTCTATACTTTCACTTTCTCAAATATAAAACTATCGAATAAAATGTTGTCAGAAATTATAGAGGTTAGAGACCACTGCTCTAAGATAATGCAAATGAATGATAAAATGACCGATTGTATTATATCATACATCTATTAGGAAGATGAGGAGATGCAATCTAGGGCTGGGCGATTTGAACCGAAGCTCATAGCTTAATGTTTTTTCTCAAAATGGCGATAAACGATATAAATCTAGATGTTTTTTTTATTTAAATAAAATCACCAGAAAAAAACATTCTTGAATAAATTGGCAGATGCAAAATGTTACAAAGGCACATTTATTAACAAACAACTGGACAATATGTGTCACTTTTGGCCTCTTCTCCTCTAAGGGACAGCACGTGTGAGTGAGTTCTGTAATGTGGCTTCTGGCTTGTTTATAGGGATGTCCCTATACAACTTTTTCATTTCCGATACGATAGTGATATTGCAGCCTTGCGTATTGGCAGATACCGATATTGATCCGATATCAGCATGAATCATACAAATTTTTTTTTCCTTTCTTTAATAACAAAATAATAATTTCTTATTTAGTAGTGTGGAAATGTTAGAAAAGGCTTGATTAAGTGATGTCACTCAAACAGAGAACAATAGTCAGCAACAGTAGGTATGAGAAAAACTGGCACATTGATTATTAACCAATTGGTTACATACATTTTAACTTTCAACATAATATATACAGTATTCTACAATTTATTAAAATAAATAAAAAATAAAAAATGAATTGGGAAAAAAAAAACAAATAAAAAAATCAGAGAATCCGGAAATTTTAATCCAATATTTTATATTTGTTTTCAGGCGAATGCTGGCCCGATATCAGATATCTATATCGGATCGGGACACACCTCCTTGTTTAGGAGAAGGTCTGGGTTAGAACGCACTCAGAAATCATTTAACTGTGCTTTTCATGCTGTTCTGAGAAGTAGTGAAAGCAGTGTTATATAAAATAAAAAAGCTATATATACTTATATATATATATATATATATCGATATAGCCGATATATTGCCCGACACTAATGCAATCTATGATTTTGTCCTATCGTGATCATGTTGCTGTAAGGAAAGGCTGTGATGTCAGATGTGATTATTACCATTTGTCAAGATTCAGCAGTTTTCCAGCTTTCTTTCCTTTTTCTTTGGCCTCCACAACATCCCAGTATAGGTCCAGCCATCTCCTCCATTTCACTGGGTCCCCACATGTAAACAGTTCACTCATGATGCACAAAGCTGTCAAAATCCCTGCAAACACACACGGCAGCATTAGCAGGCACACATTGCGCCATAAAAATTAAATAAATAAATAAATAAAAAATAAAAACACGCGGTTTGATCAAATGTGTAAGTGTAATTTGAGAAGAAAAAAAAGTAACACAAGACCTCCAAAGCCAGACTTTAGTGAACTCGGGACGGTCGCTTCCGCGGCTAAATTGAAATCTCGCGAGAGTGACGAATCTACTGCTTCCTGTGCTGCAGTCAGTTAGCATCAGCTTCACTACAGGTCTGTCCGTGAAAATACTTTGTTTTAAGCATATAGGAAACACTGTTATTCAATTCTAGCTACTCGTATGTCATCTATAGATTGTGTTTTTAAAAACATGGAAGTGTGCAGCATGTTCTGACGAAGAAAAAACACGGCTTTGCTGGTGTGTAGTTAGCTGTTTGTCAATGGCACCTCTTTCCAGTGTTTTGATGTAGCTGGGACCCGTTTTAACTGCTGACCATTTCGGTCCAGATCGCTTAAACTTGTTAAATTAAATCATGTTTAGATGTTCATGCAAGCGTGGTTTATTTTGTTGATCACTTGTCACGGTTTGATGGACGTTTCACATAGAGGAGAGCTATCCAAATGTCTGTTTTCAGTTTCAGTGTCAGGTGACTTGCTACACAGCTAACAATTAAAGAGGATAACAAACGATAGATCAGCAAATACTGACTGCACCAGGGATAGTCCACAGTTAAACTGGTGATCGGATTAACTGGAAAACCAGTCGTGTTAAAAGTGGGCTAAATTAGAAAACCACACATGCTGTACACCTGCTTTAACAACACATTTGTTGCTGCATGTGTGCCTTGCAGTAATGCAGATATTCCCTTTACTTTATTTTGCATTGTATCTGCCTAATGAGCACCAACCTCATTTGTATTTTTTGTTAATTTAATTATTTTTACTTCAACAGGCTTGTTTAGTAGTTGGAGTATCAAGGTGCTTGCTGCTCATCCCTCTATTCCTTCAAGTTGCAAAGCAGTTCCTCCATGGATCAGCCCTGATTTGCTCAACATCTGAAGGATTATGGATCCAGTGAATCACTCAAGATGAGGACCAGTTGTTGACCCGCGGCAGAAAAGATTTCCCTACGAAGAGGTATCAAGTCAAAAGTCATATAACTGTTGTTGATTGGGTGCATTCTCACATTGTGGTCCCTGTAGGTCACAATTAAAAAAAGGCAGTAGCTATCCGTACGGTTGCCGTATCAATATACCGACATTCTATCTGTACGCAGTTCCCCTCATTGGCCAGTTAAGGTCACGTGACTAAAACTAAACCTAGCCCTAACCCTAAAAATTGTTGCGATATAGGGTTATAACCTAACCATAAGACGCTACGTACGTGTACTTCGGTAAACGTATAAATAGACACTTTCTTAAAAATATGTATTGTCTTTGAGATGAGATGAGATATCCTTTATTCATCCCACAAAGGGTATATTTGCATTTCAGTAACATTCCGTCCAAGAAACATGAAAAGACAATCGCATATAACGTGGAAGGACATGAGCGAGAGAACTGTGGGTCGCCACAAGGCCGGCGCCCCAGATCGTTAGAGGACAAATGGAGAAACGGAATCAATAGATTATTTTGCGGTTTTACCCGTCAAATAGTTTTTATTGTTTAGTTCACACACAACCGAAGCAGTTTTTCAAGCATGAATATATTAATGCATAATAATAATAATAGTAATATAAGCAGATGATCACTTATTTAAATACATTATACACGCATTTTGCTGCAAATCTTACTCTGTATTTGTTTACACCTGAGAGACAGTCACTGTGTAGTTCTTTGGAGGCAATTTAGGTCAAAGATTCACCTATATTCACCATGGTGCGTTAACCTAATATGTGTTTTTGAAATGAGGCTGGATTAATAAACATTGAATTTCAAATTACTCCGAACCAAACGAAAGAATCAACATCAATTCCACCAAATATAACAATTTTTTTTTTTACTGTCCTTAATGATTTAAAAACACTGACAGATTTAAAGTGTATAATAAAAATGTAGACATTGTCATCATACTCTTTCCCTTGTTTAGATCAATCAATGTGTTGGTTCCCTTTTGGCGCTGTAAAAACGAGAATAGCAGGTCTTCCTTGTTTGTCGTGTTGTTGTTGTGTATACACTTGTGTAGGGAAGGGGCCTACTGTCTGTAGCTGCCATCGAGGTCTGTCACCGGCCAGTGAGGAAGCATAGGAGCACATGAAGACCAATTAGTTCAGCCGCAGACACTGACGACAACAGTATGTACTCCAAAATTCACATTTCAAAACAATGCGTAAAACCATTTATTTACTGCCACTGTTACATCTTGATAGCTTTTTTATACAGGGGCAACGGTGGGTTTTTTTTAGTGCCACCTGCTGGAGAAATGGTGAACTGCCTTTTTGTGGCGCTGCATTAAAAAAATAATAATAAATAAATAAAAATTACACTGTTTTTAGATAGTTAAAGTCTAATAGTAAAAATGCCTCAGGTTCTTTTGATTTTTATTCATGCCATTCAGGTCACAAACGTTAGGAAGGTTGTTGAACCGATTCATCATGTCACATTTTTTTCAAAAGTATGGATGTGAAAAAATAAATCATTTAATAATCTCGTAAGCTGTTGAAAGTTTACAAATCAGCATATGTATTTTAGTATTTTTTTTTGCCTTGTGTATATTTCATGTATCTTTTTATTTACACTAGGAACATGGACAAAATGTCACGGGTCACCACAGGCCTCAGCAGCAATGCTGTCAGTGGTCGAACTATGTTCTGCCACTTGGATGCTCCTGCAAATGCCATCAGCGTTTGCCGAGATGCCACGCAGGTGGTCGTAGCGGGGCGTAACATCTTCAAGATATATACACTTGAGGAAGAGCAGTTTGTGGAGAAGCTGAATCTACGCGTCGGACGCAAACCTTCCCTAAACTTCAGCTGCGCTGACGTCATGTGGCACCAGGGGGATGAGAACCTGCTGGCCACAGCTGCCACCAACGGGGCCGTGGTCACGTGGAATCTGGGAAAACCGTCTCGCAACAAGCAGGACCAGCTATTCACGGAGCACAAACGCACCGTCAACAAGGTGTGCTTCCATCCCACTGAGACGTACATGCTGCTGAGCGGCTCACAGGATGGATTCATGAAGTGCTTCGACCTGCGCAAGAAGGAGTCTGTGAGCACATTCTCAGGTGTTGTCATTGTCAGAAACCTCATTCGTGACAATTCCGTCTATAATCTTTAAAATGAACTTGTCTTGTTCTCACAGGTCAGTCGGAGAGTGTGAGAGACGTTCAGTTCAGCATGAAGGATTTTACATTTGCTGCCTCGTTTGAAAACGGTAACGTCCAGCTGTGGGACATCAGACGACCGGACCGCTATGAGAGAATGTTTACTGCACACACCGGCCCCGTGTTCTGCTGCGACTGGCACCCCGATGACAGGTAAAAAGACCAGTTCATCACTTAAACCAGGGGGGTCAAACTCATTTTAATTCAGGGGCCAAATACGGAGCAGTTTGATCTGAAGTGGGCACAGAATTTAGGCGGGAAAGTTTGTAATTTAATCATTATTGTGCTCTAGTTTGCACTTCCACGTATAGATGAATTATAAATCATGTACGGCACTGATAATATCAAAGCATAAGTGACAGATTTTGCAGGCAATTTTTATGCAATTTGGGGCAATTTTGTGGAATAATTTGAAGAAAATTGCAGGATTTCCGATAAACTAATTGAAAGTTCTTTTAACAATTTGAGATTCAAAATGACTTCCATCATGTGATATAAGCATGGATAAAAATTGTGAGCCCTGCTAATATTGTGGAGTTTCATTGAATATGTGTGTTATTTTGGAGATATCTACAACTGAATTAGTTGATAATTTACACAATGATTCATGGTTTCTCTGACTTTTTTTGCTTTCTGCTGAGGGCCGGATTGGATGCTCTAAAGGGCCTGATTTAGCCCCCGGGCCTGGAGTTTGATACGTGTGACTTAAACTGATTTGAAATGAGACTACTGTTTAGTTTGGCTTTAAGTTGCTACTTTATTTCTTTTTAGAGGTTGGCTGGCCACAGGAGGGAGGGACAAGATGGTGAAGGTTTGGGACATGACCACCAACAGAGCCAAAGAGATCTACTGCGTTCAGACAATTGCTTCGGTTGCCAGAGTGAAATGGCGGCCTGAGAAAAAATTTCATTTGGCCACCTGTTCCATGATGGTGGACCATAACATCTATGTGTGGGACGTTCGCAGACCTTTCATTCCGTTTGCCACCTTCGAAGAACACAAAGACGTGACCACTGGGATTGTTTGGCGAAACCAGCACGACCCTTATTGTCTGCTCTCCGGCTCCAAAGACAGCACCCTCTACCAGCATATGTTTAAGGACGCTACCCGTCCCGTGGACAAGGCCAACCCTGAGGGTCTGTGCTTTGGTCTGCAGGGGGACTTGGCCTTTGCAGCCAAGGAGAGCCTGATCAGCAGCGACACCAACAGAAAACCTTTCCCCGGTGGTGACCGACGTTACCCCATCTTTTTCTTCAAGAAATCCGACCCGACAGAACAGTTCGCTCATGTGTCCAGTGCTCTCAGCGTGTTCGAGACCAACTTGGACTGTAATCGCATGGACTCGTTTGTCAAGACGGCACAACTCTACCTCCTTAGTGGGAAACCATTTGCTGAACTGTGTGATCACAACGCCAAGGTGGCACGGGAGCTCAGGAGACCTCAGGTTAGTGTAACACCGTTCTGCTTTCTAGGAGTGTGACAATATCTCGATACGGCGATATATCGCGATATTTTCCCACGATCGATTATCGATATGCTCCCGCTAAGTATTGATTTTTTTTTCTTTTTTTTTTTTTTTCCTCAAAACCTTTTCTGCTTTTTCACTAAAATGTGCAGGTACGTCTTCACAGAAATTTTGTCACTGTTTGTTGAATGAACCAATATATTGTTTATTGGAGTACTGCACTATAATGGTGTCACTGGTAAGAAAGACCCTATTTTTTGTTTACAGAAAGCACTATTGGAGGTACTTATTCATTTACATTGGTATGTTGACACTTATTTACAGAAATGTTGCACTAAAATAGTGTCACTGTTCATAGTACACTTTTTCAATTTATTGTCTTTCAGATATATAAAATAAAAATTGTATTTTTTCACTTAATCTTTTTTCTTGTTATGTCATAGATTATCATAGATTGATTTCTGACCAATATATATAATCGCAGTATCGTCATATCGTGAGATAATCGTTATCGTGAGCTTTGTATCACGTATTGTATCGTATTGTGAGGTACCCAGAGGTTCCCAACCCTAGTGCTTTCTGCTGTTTTCATGGTCATTCTTATAATCACATGTAATCAGACAAGGCTTTAGTTTTTCACACAACTTAAAACCGGCAAAAGAAGAAGAAAAGAGAGACAGGAAAGAAGTTTTTTGACTAATCCTAAAGATGGTTTTGGAAATAAATGCCAAAACATTCTTCATTCCTATTCTGTCTGGACTTTGTACACACACAACAGCCAAGTTCTTTCAAGGTGTTTCCACAAAGTTGGCAGAATGAAATTGTTCATAATCTTGTCATATGGAGTTCCATTCATTCAGAAAAGAGAAGCCCAACCACTTAACAGTTACGTCAGGAAATTTCTGCCTCAACCAAACTTCACAATATTAATAGTGCAGTAAGCCAGGCACACTTCCATTGATTTGCCAATAAAGAGAAACATGATTTGTTAGTCGAGACAACTTGTCTCTAGTGTCCACTCTTCATCTAATGCTACATGTCTTTGAAAAGGAAATTCTACAAAACTCTTTATTCACTGTTTTTTTTTTTTTAACCAATCTCCAGGCAACTCAAAAGTGTAGATGTCTTTAGCTCTTGACTTTGTCGGTTGTTTTTAATTCCTTTTCACTGTGTAATTATTTAGTTATTTGTCAATACGTGTTTTTGCATTACAGCATGTATTCCAAGGACTGTCATTATGATGGCTGAAATGTTTGGTTTTCATTTCAAACACAGGTTTCCACCACATGGACCATGTTGAGAATAATGTTCTCTGACCCAGCAAATCTCACCACATCTGGCCTGAACCACAGCCTTAGTAAACTCGGCTCCTTGCCTTTAATGAACAGGTAGGTGTTGTTTTTTTAAAGTCCTTTATTACGCCAGTCATTAGGGACATTCAGATTCTAATGTTTGTGTGCTTTTAGTTTCAGTATGAAGGAAATCGGGTTGGGCACAGAGAGCCGTCTAGAGCGCAGTAAAGGTGAGAGCCGACAGGATAACATTCATTTGGAGCCCGGGAACTCATACATCAGCAATAATAATGAAGGTAGAGCAAATCACCCAGATAATCCTCACCTCTTTGTGTGTATTTTAATGCCTGAGTGAGAAGCTTTCATACATTTTCCCTCCAGAGAACGAGGAGACGGAAGGTAGCGAGGGCCAGGCTGAGTACATGTTTGGTGATGCTGAGTTAGACGACGATGACCTCTACTCCATGGAGCATGACAACCAAACGGGTCAGTTACAGCTCAGGAACATAAAGAGCCGTTATCTTACTGGCTGGTATTTATTCATGTTGTCTAATGTTTCTTTTTTTTTTTTTCTTGCAACAGAGGAACAGGAATACACGCTGCCCCAAGAGGCCTTCCAGCTACGCCACGAAATCATGGACAACCCATCTGCCCCAGAACACCTGCAGCAGGACAAGAGTGACTCCCCACACGTCAGCGGGAGTGAGGCAGAAGTCACCTGTCTCACACCCATCGAGTCTTTTTCTCTCATTTCCATCTCCCAGCCGCTCTACTGCCCAGATCTCCCCGCTAGCTTCTTTTGCCCCATAGTGCGAGAGATGCTGAGCTACTACGCAGAGAAGGGCGACGTGCAGATGGCCGTGTCTGTACTTATCGTTTTAGGTGATCGGATTCGTAAAGAGATAGACGACCTCACCCAGGTTAGGAACACACTGTGATTTCTCTTTAGTGGATTTGATATCGTTTAAAAATGTAAATAACTTCTGCTGATATTTAAACACACATAGAACATTGTCCTAATTTTTAATAAGGGATTATGTTGCTCTGGTTCTAATTACGGATGATCTGACTTTTCACTTATATAAGTGTATGGATGGATATGCACACACGCAGGGTTAATAGAGTACATCTAACCTCTTGTGTTTCCTTTTCAGGAGCACTGGTACACGTCCTACATAGACCTGCTGCAGCGATTTAAGCTATGGAACGTGTCCAACGAAGTAATCAAGCTGAGTACATGCAGCGCCATCACCTGCCTGAACCAGACGTCCACAACGCTGCACATCAATTGCAGCAACTGCAAGAGGCCAATGAGCAACAAGGGCTGGATTTGTGACAGGTGGGAGCACAGAACACGGAACTGTTGGATTTTGAATTTCTTTCGTATTTCAAAAGTGAATGAATGAGTAAATGAATAGAATATAAATGGAACTGCACTGCATTATCTGAGAATGAATATGGAATGATAAGCATTTGATTGTTATTCCTAAACAGATTGTGGTAATTAAAAAGGCACTAAAAATCCCTGTATTTAAAACATATATAGACATGTAGCTTAATTTTAAGGACATTGTATTTTATTACATTATTATACTTATATATTATATTATATTCATATTGTATATGAATTTTAAATGAACTCCCATGTTTTATTTTTATACTGGCATTAGTTTCAAAAAGGAGTAGACCTTGCCCATGGTTTAAATATGTATTTATCTATTTTCTTATAGGTTAAGACTATATATCTATGTTCTTTATAGTTTTTTATATGTTATTCTTCTATTTCTATATAGCTTCTATCAATGCATTGTCATTTTTTATCTCCTTCATTGCACTATTTTTTTCGGGTGTCTTTTTGGTGTTCTGTGTTGCCTCTGTTGTTTTTTTCTTGCACTTTATCTGATCTGAGCTGTCATGACAGTAAATTTCCCCCACTATGGGATCAATAAAGCTTCTCTACTAAACCTAAAACGACCCTAAGCGATCCCTGGTGTGATGTGAGCTGTGTGTTTGTGTCATCGTCCAACCAGGTGCCACCAATGTGCCAGCGTGTGCGCAGTGTGCCACCATGTGGTGAAGGGCCTGTTCGTGTGGTGTCAGGGCTGCAGTCACGGAGGACATCTGGAGCACATGATGAACTGGCTCAAAAGCAGCCCGCACTGCCCGGCAGGCTGCGGTCACCTGTGTGAGTACACCTGAGCCAATCACAGGGCGGCTTTGCCTCCACCAGCCGGGATCACAAAGAGATTAGACGTCTTCATTCCTCCACCTGAAGCATTTCATCTCTGTGGATTAAATGTGCCTTCATGAGGGAAGGAGGAGGAGTCGGATGCCGTCCTGGAGAGCCAAACATATTCATGGTAATTCTGGTTTGCGATCGTGCTCGTTGGCTCTAATGGCAGAGTTTACAGCAAAACCGTGATGCATTTTGGTAGAATGCGATGCAATGGTCACGATTTGAAGTAACACAAGGAACGTGGACTGTTCACACTGGACCTTAAAACTATTATGCTGGCTCAGCGTCAATGCGCACAGTGATCACATCAACCAAAAAACCTGAGCAAGGCTGCCAAAGCTATCAATATTGATTTATCAACATCTCAGAGGAAGTTCTTGCAATAACCACCTGTCAAATAATGGTTTTGCGCATCTAATTGGACATGTTAACTGGTATACGCACAGAATATTCAGACTTTAGGGATGCATTTGCATTGCATCATACTGCTGTGAATGTCTATAGAATTTTAACCTCTTAGTGGAAATGCTGTATAGAACAAATTTGTTTTGGATTGTACATAACTATTTTTGAAATGCTGTAGCTGACGCTGCATTTATTTATAATGAAAACAGACATACCACTCAAGAAATACATTAAAGCAATACACACACACACACACAACTTTCTTATCGTCTTCACTCATTGAAATTCACAGGCCATTTAAACACCCAGAGTTAAAGTTACCGTAGACATGTTTTTGGTCACTGTGCCTCAGGAATTAATGCACCTTTCTACCTGGAATAGGCTACGTATGGTTACCCTGCCAGCTGCTCTGTGCTGTGAGTAAGTAATGGATCCATTATTACAAAAAACACACTTTTGTTTCTTAAATATGTATTTCTTTTATTCAAATTTCATTGAGCGTTTTAATGTTTTCATATCTGCAACACTAGATGTGGATGACTTCCTCTCAATCAGCAGGGCGACATTTTCCGACTACAGCATGATTTTTATTTATTTAATGTAAATGAAAAACAGAGCTACCACTGCTGTCCCTCCCTGCCTGGTGATACAAAGGCCACAATTCATGTCTTTTTCATATATTTTAGAAAACATCACAGTATTATCGCCTCCACATTTAGGCACCATCTCATTCTCTGTGCATTAGCTACCACACAGTTCCACGGTACACCAGCACAAGCAGGTGAGGAATCCGCTCCCCTCTCTGCCTGCTTGTCTCTCCTCTACTTGCAGCGGCTGATGTTCACCTGTATGACCAGCTCTGATCCTTCAGCCAGACGAAGCGGCACGTCTGCCACGTTGGTCCCCAAAACCTGCTCGGATCTGGGCGCGGTAGATTGTGTCTGTGGCTTTCTCCCGTCTGTGTATATTCGGGGTGGTTAGGTCACCCTCCGTCAACATTAGCAGAATCCCTGTGAAATTGTAAAAGCGGAAAGTTTAGTAAGTGGCTTTTAACATCCATCGATCTTGTGTAGTGAGGATGTCTCGTGTGACCTGTGAGCCTTAAGGCCGCTCCCAGCTTTCTGAAAAGTTCTCCGGGGAACTCAGTCGCCTCAGATTCTGAAGAATGATCTGAAGATTACCAGCTAGAAAAATGGAACAACTTGTTTAGTATCACCACATGAAGTTTGTCACTTTTACATCAGAATATGACGGTTTCTCACTCAGTTCTTCTTCATAAGTGTTCAACTTCTTTATCAGATCCACAACGGTAGTCCTGCTCCATGTCTCTTCAGCTACAATACAAATATATTTCTTCATATACGGGCTCGGGCTGAACTCACAACGTTATAATCACAACCCACCTTTGTTACCCGAGTCACCTTTAGAGCTGTTCCTCCTCTCTAAAGTGAAACAGGACAACAGCTCAGAGGAACAGGTTCTTGCTTTCCCTACTACAGAGTTCGTATCCTGGGCCAGCCGGTGGTTCTCCACCAGCTCAGCGTGAACCCTCTTCCATGCCATTTTATCCTCCATCAGGCAGCCCTCCATCACTGTACGAAGCTCCTTCTCCTGAGACACCTGACTCTGCAGATTCTCCAGCTCCTCACATCGCTGGGCAGGAAGTTGAGAAATCTCACAAATCTGCACGAGTTAAGCTACTTGTGAGTTGCGTTAAAGTCACAGTACCTTGTGGAGCTGAATAGCCATCTCTTGCATTTCTGCCTCAAGCTGGTCAGCGTACGCCTGCTCCAGTGCATTACTGGGTGGTCGAGCATTGCTGTGCCACCTCGCTATGGCCGACGTCATCTTTCGCTTGGGTCCAAACAATCTGCAGATTGTGGATTTTACTCAGCAGGGTTGGGGTCAAATATAATAATTGATAATTAATTACAATTATAGCATTAGTTGTAATTTGACAAATCTCTTGCTGTCGTAATCGTAATTGCATTTTATATTAAGTTTGGATAATTCACTTTGTAATTGCCATTAAAATTCTATCAAAAATTGTCAATTATTATTTATTGCACAACTGAGAAACCATGTTACAGTTCTATATTCTACACATATGTAGTTAACAAATATTAAAATATGTTTTATATCAAGCTTTCCCACATTTTACGATTAAAAAAATGTTTTAAATCTAGAGCTATACTGACACAAAAAAGGCTCAGATGTCACACCAAAAATCTTAAAACCTATATTTTCATTGATCAGGAAGCCTAACAAGGTGACCAATAGATTGAAAAGAAATTAGATGATAGATATTTGTTTTTAGTGTGTTTTACAGCTGATTTAGTACCTGTTATCATAAGAGATGCTAACGGAAAGCTAACACAAAGGAAGGTGAACTTTTATTAGATCATTTATTTCAGGCTCAGTAATTGGGATTAATTGTAATTGAGAACATAATTGTAATTGAGAACATAATTGTAATTGAGGATAAACAATAATTGTCATTTAATTGTAACTGAAAAAAATGCTGGTCACTGTAATCATAACTGAATTGTAATTGAAAATGTAATTGTAACTGAAATTTTTAATTGACCCCAACCCTGATATTCAGCACTTAATGCCATTACACTCTCAGTGGTTCTCAACTGGTCTGGTGAAGGAACACTTTCTTTTAAACAAAAATCTAAAAGTAGTTTGGCTTTCAAAATAAAAGCACGACAATGACAAAACTAACACTGGGTCCCAATCCAAGAGTTTAGAGCCTCATACGTACGTAATCCCTATTTCTTTCAGGTCGTTCTCTGTCAAGGTGAGAAATATCCGCAGGTCAATGTCTTGCTCTTCAAGCAAAGGTAGATACTTCACAAGGCCGATCTGTTCCAAAAACTCAGCCAGATCCTGCATAAACACACCAGCATCAAGCTAAACTAGCATCCTACTATTGCGCTCATAAGGAGTTAAACCTTACGTACCTTTGGACCAGTGTAGGAGGCGGGAGGAACGATCTGATTATGTGAACTACTGGAGTGAGCTGCGCCGTTGTTCCCGTGCCGACTCTTGCCTTTTGAATGATGACTTTTATTTACTCTACGAGAGCTGCTTTTGCACTGGTCAGAGTCCTGATGGAGAATGAAAAGCGTGCTGGGTTAGGGTTGCTGCTTCTTTGTGGGAAAAAAAGACGACTTTTGGCTTCACCTCGTTACTCTCCACAGATCCTTCCCAGTTGAGGGCGATAGCAGGAGGTAGGCTGTCGCTGCTGCTGCTGCTTCTCATGGTCGGCATGTCGTTTTCAAAGAATGGACTGTCACCTGAGGGAAACAGGTAAAGGAATACTATCAATGTCTGACACCTGCCCGATCTAAACAACGGAACCGAACATTAGTGACAATGCTGTGTTTTTACCTCTGCTGCTGTTACTTTGGCCATCCAGCTCATTGATGGGTGATGTCACATCACGGTTGCAAATGTCTTCACTTTGTTCACCGATGTTACGAAACGTCATGTAACCGGGGAGCGCAGCTGGAGGTTCTATGACGGCGAAACGGACATGAATGGTCACATCATGGCTGCCAACAATAGCTGAGATCACATCTGGAGGTCAGACTCTAAAGCTGCTATCCAAAGTTTCTGAGAAACGTCTCGATGTCCCGCCCTGAACAGCTTCACTTCCTCCCACTGCCTCTACCAATCTACCAGAAGCCACGCCTCTACTTTTCTGCACGCGCATTTCTTAGAAACTCCAGATATCAGCTTTAAGATTCAAAAGTTGGGATTAGTTCAGCTTCACAGCTGGAAGATTAAAGATACACATGATTCTGCACACTGAATTGAACCTTTAACCTCTTTATGTAAATTTATATTCATTAATTGCATTGTGGGATGTGGAGACACGTGCATACAAGTGTTTTTACTTCATCCTGATATCACGGGGAATACCAGGAACAAACTAGAATAAAACATGTCAAGAGAATCACTGTCTTCCTTGTCTGGCAGAGAAACACAAGACGTCACGGTAAGAATTTAGAAAAAAAGACATCTATGCATCCATCTATGGGACTCCACATCCCACAATTCCATGCATTAAATAGTTAACATTGACTTTCAAGCAGCAGAAAAAGGATTTAATGAAAAATCAACAAGATATCCAAATTATTGTAGGTTCAGTGATGACATTCACAGATTGACTAAATCTGTTATCTGGCATTTGTCATCAACAGATGCCAAGTTTGACTTCTTTGACCCCATAAGGTAACTTTTGTTGATTGAAGCAACACACGGTGACCAATCAGATCAACATGGATTCAAAATGGTATAATTGACTGGACACTACCACACTGTTTGCTGGGGCCTCCTACTCGGAAGTTGGCGATAGCCTGAGGCCCGTCGTGGATGCTGACGCCTTTGGCCCGGCCTCGGTTCGTCCTGATCCGCCGGGGTGCACTGTCCGAGTCCTCGGAGGAGCTCAGGTCTTCAAAGCGTCCTAAAACACACAGATCTGATTCAGAAATAGCAGACAACCATTGTTTTTGGGAAAAGACGTAAAACTGTCACTTACCTGCTTTTATTTTTGGAGTACGGGAGTCAACAAGGCTGGCAATCTTGGTGTAACCATACATCATGGCCAGAGCTCGAGCATTCTCTCCTTTAGTGTTACGTTCATCCACTTTAACTTTCTACACAGCAAAAACAGAGATTAAGAGCCCTGTTCTTTTCCGTCCAACAGCACATAAAACATAGATTGTAGATTTACTAACATGATCCAGCAAGTACTGAACAATGATTTCATGTCCTGAGGCAGCAGCCTCCATCAGGGGGGTGAAGCCTGACTTTGGCTCTCTGTGAGGAAGCATTGAAAAACATTCATGAATGTGAATCACTGCTGTGATTAAAAAGTGAACTTGAATCCTCACTTGATATTGGCGTTGGCGTTGTTGTCCAGCAGGAACTTCACCATCTGCTGGTGGCCGGCGCTGGTGCAGTGAAACAAAGCTGTCCAGCCTCGGGAGTCCTTTAGCTCCAGCTCAGCGCCTTGCTTTAAGGCAACAAACAGTGATGTCTATATACAGTATAACTGTGAAGCCTGAATCATTAAATAATCGACAGAAAATTCCATTGTTTTGAAGCTGGAGAAAGTCTTGGTCCCAATTAACAACCAAAAAAATAATTCAAAAATCAGTTTCCATTTGAGTTTTCATATTTGATACATCCGGTCTCAATACTCAAGTACTTTTTTTTTTTTTAAACCAACAAAACCTAATAAATAACCAACAAAATCAATAAATTCGTGCTAGTTTCATGCAACAATGAGATATCCACTAATGGAACTGTCACGGTGAAGTCTATCAACATAACATTTCACTTAATTTTCCTCATTTTGTGGATCACAAATTTTTTATTTTGCATGATTGTCGGCCTGAAAATAGTTCCTGTCCTTGTTCAGATAGAGATGCACTCAGCATTTCTCTCAGCACACATGGGAAAAGTGGCCTGCACAGTGCTTACACCTCTGTGTCCCACATTGGTTACCAAATTATGCAATTTAAACATTTATTTAGTTGACCTAAAAAATAAAAAAAAAGACTATGTTGCTTGATGATATGTAAAATGCATGAAATGTAATAAAAT
Organism: Gouania willdenowi; assembly: GCF_900634775.1. Classification (NCBI taxonomy): domain Eukaryota; kingdom Metazoa; phylum Chordata; class Actinopteri; order Blenniiformes; family Gobiesocidae; genus Gouania; species Gouania willdenowi. Next base: position 12,510,855 of record NC_041062.1, on the reverse strand, counting down.
GACAATTGACTGATTTAGAGTTACATGACCCATATAACCTGCTGTATCAAATCTAATACACCACTTTCAATATGGTTTTACTGAAACAGATGATGAAACTGCATCAATCCAGAAACTCTTTCTATTGATGTTTCAGTAAAAATCGGAATGTTTTTCCTACCTTAATCTTTTCAAAATTGGAAAAGTTCTCTCTCTAAAACAATCTGTGCATCTTTCCTCACAAACAACAATTTTGTAGAGAAGCTGGAAAGGCCTCTGCTGTATTAATTACTGCCCCATGGTGGATTAATCTTGTATTGCATGTATATAATCATTGGGTTTTTCAAGGGAAAACACATCACACTGATCTAGTCGAGTTCCAAAACTCCTGTATCAAACATGATACATTTGGCGTTATAGGGTTAAGCATGTTTCAATAGTGCTAAAGTAGGGCAACATCCAAAACATGCAGGACTGTAACCCTCCAGATCCACCCTTGTCTTAAACTTTCAACACTTCACTCTGGGACAACGCATGTGCATTGTTTCACTGCATGTTTTTGATGTTTCACACCCTTTCTTGTACCTGAAGCAGGAAGTAGGCGATGCTTTCGTTCCCACAGCTTGCTGCCAGCATCAGAGGAGTGAGACCTTTGGCTGTGGTCGCGTTCACTTTCACACCGGCCTCCAGCAGCAGGTTGGCAATGTTGTCGTGGCCGATGTAGGAGGCATACATGAGCGGGGTCCACCCTCCTAGGTTCTTCCCATCCAGGTCCACCTCCTGCCTGGACACACATACACACACAGGTCACACATGTTGTCATGTCAGGTTGTAAAAGAACTGACACCCCATCTGGACAGGTGATGGTCCTAGTGGTGCCTTTCATAATCCAGAAGTGCTACGTAAGGGGTGGTGGACTTCTTCATCAAGACTTCATCAGGTAGGTAATAGGTTGTTTTTTTTATTCAAATAAATAAATAAACCTGTCTTTAGAATTCTGTCATTCCATTTAACAGTGACTGAATTCCAAGTTATCTGCAAAACTACGATATTAAAACTCCATACTGGTATGATATCATGGTAGAGCTGGGCGATATATCGAGTTTTCTAATTTGGGGATATTAAAAAAAATTACAATATCGCCTATATATATATATATTTAGAGCTTATTTTGTTTTTAAAATACTAATGCTTTCACTACTTCTCAGAACAGCATAAACCAGACCTTCCCCTAAACAAGCTACACTACAGAACTCACTCACACGTGCTGTCCCTTAGAGGACAAAAGACTAGTGGCACATATTTGTTAATAAATGTGCCTTTGTGGCATTTGGATCATCACATTTAACCCAGTTTTTCTGCTCAGACTACATAAGACATTTCTTTTTAATCAAAATTTATATCATACATCGCTATTTTGAGAAAGAATATCCAGATATGAGTTTTGGTCCATATCATCCAGCTCTATATCATGGAACTGGAACGTCAACTTAGCCTTATCATGTAATTTTGTATTATGTGTTCATGCATATTTGCATATGCATACATCCTTATTCGTATAATCATTATCTTGGCTCCTGTGTTTAATTGTAATCGTGTTAGAATAAAGTTTTATTCTTAGGGCCACTGTAACAACCCCCCCCTGGGGACTCACTCACCGTTTGATGCACTTTGACACCACATCGTACAGTCCGATGGAGCAGGCTGTGTGCAGGTCCAGAGGGACGTCCAGCTCCTCTGGGCGGACCACAGAGTCCCCCAGCCACAGGGAGAGGCTGGCCCCCAGCTGCTCACACTCACTGGCCTCGTCGCTCAGCTCAGACATGTTCGATCCTCAGTCCTGGCGATCGGCAAAATAAAAAAGCAGGAGGTGGGTCTAGTAGTGGAGATGGAAACAGCTGAGACTAGTTAGAAACCAGGACGATCCTAGAGCGATACACTCAACAACTTTACGATATTTTATCTTCCTGATGCAACAGTTTGAAAATACTTTTAAACCCACCGATTAGTTGTGAATGTTGTCAGTTGATCGTCTTTTTCTCTCCGCTGCTCAAACTTCTGCTGTTTGTTTAGCGTCTCACACTCCGACATGCTCCGGTCCGATTTAGCCCCGCCCCTTCCGGTTTTCCAGCGGAAGAAGACGATGTAATCAATGTCGGCTCACAGCTGGAAGGTGCAGTCATTTTATTTTTTATTTTACCAGAAAGTGGCCTTCTACAGTAAATAACAAGTATGTTTATTGCTGTTTCCTCTTTCCATCATCATGTTGGAACACTAAAGGGTATTTTAACAACTTAACCAACCGTTTACAAAACTTTGGGAGCATAAAATCATCCAAAATGTTTGAAAACCACTCAATATCTTACATCTTTCTCCACCAAACCTCGCTGTAAAAGCAGAAGATCCTTCATTACTTTGCCAATGCAACAAAAAAAAGTGAATCATTGTTGGGTTTCTTTGTCAGTGAGGTGCATGACTAGTGAAGTCAGATGTACAACTTGTGAACTCAATAGAAACTTAAGCAACATTACAGATTTCACTTGAAGGCTATTTTCTCATTGTGGTAAATACACTGCTGTTTGTGTTCATGCTCGAAATAAAAAATAAAATCAAACATTTTACATTTGTACATAGGGCGCAGTTATTACCTTGTAATTTTACTTTTTTCTGCTATTGTATATTCTGGCTGATATTGTATTTTCTTGCAGTGAAACCAACATTCTTTTTTGTTATTAAGAAAACAAAACGAGTAAAATTCAGGTTTGACAAAACGTTAGTGGTTTTTGCCAGCATGTAACTCTATATTAATTTAGGTAAAACATTTAGGTGAACATTGCTGCCAGTGAGCAAACATGTATGTTATGTAATTGGGATAACTGGGATCTCTAAAAAGGCCTGTAGGAATGAACGTTATGCTAACATGATTGTCTCATGTGTGAACAATGTGAGATGGGAGAAGTATAAGAAAACACCTGTAAAGCTGCATTGGATAAAATTGATACAAAAACTAGACAATAAATACTGTATAAGTATTTTTTTTTTCAGTTTTTCTTTATACAGTTTTACACATAAACAGATATCACACTTTAATTATGAAATACATTTCCATCTGGTGGTATTGGATTGGAAATCTGGTGTTGAAATATGTTATAAAAAAATAAATCTTTCAGCACATGTGCAGACCAGACAATTCCAGTAAAACAAAAGTATCTTTCCTGAAAACAGATCTATTCAAGGAAGTTAAAGTGAAACTCCTCCTTCGATGGAACAAAAACAAAGTGTGGTTTCTCCTCTTCGGTCTGTGGCATCAGCTCTGAGTCCTTTGCACACGCCTTTCCCACGCTTTCCTCTGCTGCTTTTGTCTGAGCTTTGACTTCAGCTTTGCGGTGGAAAACTGACTTCTTTGGCGACTCTGACACAGGTTTCACCTGAGCTGAGGAGAGTTCTGCTCAGGAACAGATAAACAGCTGTCAGTCCAAATGTAAACCGTCATAGGACGTGAAAACACTGATCTGGGATGTTTGAATCCACTCACCGGTCTGAATGAGTTTGAACTGCTTGCTTTTCTCTTCAGTCATCTTCTGTCTGTAGTCTCCTGCCATGGCCCTCATTACCTGCCTCTTCTTGACTAGCGGAGCTTTGGAGCTACGCAGAGTCTTCAGAGCACGAGAGGCCTCCTCCTCTGCAGAGACAAAGTACCGTAGTGATGAATATCCCTCCATCTTCTACACACACTTATCCTTTGTAAAGTAACCATGCAGTGGAGCCTATCCCAGGTTACTCAGTCAGGGCATTAACTAAGATCTGTGCTTGATGTGTTTATTCTCAGATACATCACTAACACGTGCACCAGTAAGTGGCCCAAAATTCACTTTGTCTTGTCGACCTTATGCTATAACAAAGTTCAATGAGAAACGCAGTTCAGAAAAAAGACAAAAGAACATTTATCTTATAGGTTAAAATGTCAATTGTGGTGACACTCGTAAATTTTACCCCAACAGTTACATTAGAAGCAAATAATTCATTTTCTATTGATTGGATTGTTGGCACAGCTGAAAATGCCACTCACTCTGTTTGGGGGTTCCTTTCTGGGACATCAGTCCCCTCTCTAGCTGCTCTATGCACCAGTCCAGCTGCCTGCTGAGCTGCTTCTCAGCACTCTGAAAGAGAACATCCCAAACAGCTTGTTGTTAAACAGACACTCATAGTTATGAATTCTGCTTTAGACACTGACCGGCTCTTCATGGCCTTCACTCTTAGCCGCTGGGATATGCTGTGACGGCTCTTTCTTCCCAGATTTTTTCTTTTTCTTTGTTTTTAAATGTGCATCTGATTCAGGAGGCTCATTAGCCTCTTGGATAAGGTTAGCCTGTTCCTGTTTGCTAGAATTTGAGGCGTCTGTGCTCTGGGTCGTCTCCATGTCGTCTACGGCTGATGCAGGAGGAATTTGAAAGTCGAAGGCAAATGAAGAGTCTTGTCCTGTAAATGATATCTGGTTTGTTGCTGAGGATTTATTCCTGTTGGTTGAAGGTTTTTCCACCTGAGGTGGGGAGCTCTCGGAGAAGAAGTTAAACCTGAAACTGTTGTTACTGCGAGTCCAGAGAGGCTCCTCAGCCTTGCCTTCAGTGGAGGTGGAGCTGCCAGATTTGGGTTGAATATCTGCTGAATACAGAGCACATAATAAGTTGGCCGTGGCTATGGATACGTTAAACATATCCATAGACTACCAATATATGCATATGCAGCGCCCCTCGTTGGCCAGTTTAGGTCTCGTGATAGGTGCACCACATGAGTTAAAGTTCCGTCAGTTGTATTTTAGCTCATATTTATTTTTAGCTACCCCGCTATCGCTTTTATTTTAGCCCAAACTCCAACCCTATCCTTAACCTTAACCCAGGAAATACCCTAAAATGATTATTTTTGTCGAATATGTATTTTTAAAGGTGGAATTTGCCATGTTAAATATGTTAAAATGAAAAAATAAATAAATATGTCAAAAGTGGAATTCAAATCCATGTTAGCAGAAGGAAGAACATTTGAATGCAGCACCTTAGACCACTCGTCCATCCTGACACTGAAAACACAGGCACATTACGGATACGCTTATGTAGAAAAGGTCCGGAAATGTACCCATAGTCTATGGGCTATGGGTACATTTAACGTATCTCTAGACACTTTCTAATAAGTTTGGTAGTAGGTGGATAACTTTACAAGGCATTGACAATAATTCACTATAAATTCACTATTTTTTATTTATTTTTTTTCTGCACAGGGTTTTCACAAAAGGGATTCACGAGCTTTAAGGGACTAATCCTTTAATTTAAATATTTTATTCTCATAAAAATAAGTTTATGTAGGAAACACTGTTTTTTTAACACAGAGAGACAGAAATGTGTGTATATATATATATATATATATATATATATATATATAGTTGGTAATGTAAATGTAGTTTGGGTGTTTTCAACTGTGTAAACGCTGATTTCCTGCTAGTATAACAACTAAATAATTGGGATTATTCATGATTACTTAGACAACAACATTTCTTAGTGTCTTTTAAATATTTACTTCCGTCTAAAACCACGTGCATGTATTAACTAACTGGTAGAAGATACATTCTTTTAGACATAATGTACCTAAAAACAGCAGATTTCTGTCGCTCATGTTGATTGTTCCAACGCAGGTTTTCAGCTGCAGACTTGAAGGACGATATTAACCCGAAACTCAGACATATTTAGCACAAAAAAAAAAAAAAGATTTAAAAGCTTTTCTCTTCTAATTTAAACCTATCAAAACACGCTGTTGGGAAGTCACTACTGAATCCTGTGTCACCTCGGAACGAGTCCGTCAGGGGTTCCCCCATCATTTAATAGTTCCGCGTTGTCTATGAAATTAAATCTAATTCATCATATTCAAAACAAGTAAAGAGTCGTACAAGGAAAGAATAAAACTTCCATAATTATGTGTGTATCGTTTATAAAGCATGATTATTTCAAACAAAGGAAAATAAGAACTTAGAGAGATCTGGTTCTGCAAAGGCTTTTCAGTGATAAAACCTACACAAAGACTGCTTATTTGTAATAATCCAGATGTTTTTTTTTATTTTTTTTATTATTATTATTTTTCAATGTGTTTTCTTTCAGTGTTTGTGCCATGCGTTATAGTCAGCAGGCTCCCTAACTCTAAACTTGTCCCCCCCTGAACCACCTATAAAATCTTATTCCAAAATACATGATCATAAAATAATAACTATTTATTAGGGACGGCTTCTTTGTTTTATCCATCAATCAATATCCTCTGTATATTAAAGTGGGATAAAAACTTTACGTTGTGTGCCAGTTTGAAATAATGGAGTTTAATAAGAAGCAATGGCATGGTCAGCTGTTGAGTGTATTTGTCAGGATGTGGTCTGTGGCGGTAGTTTTAGTTTAGGCGCCTAAATGTTGAAAAATAGCGCGATGAAGCCGGTAGAAACTGGAAAAGCTCCCACTTGATCCACTCCGCGTCAAACCCCAAAGATTGACGTCATTTTCCCCGTTTCTCCACCAATCCTCGTTTGTCGGGGTTCGAATCTAAACCAATCAGGAGACGCAGGGGGCGGGATGAAGCTCGTGGACGTCAAGGCTATAAATACCTCCTCCATTTCCCTCCTTGATATTTAAAACGGAGGAACACGCCTGAGCATACCGACTCATAGACCACCGGAACCTGAACAAAAACAGTAAGTTAGCGACTCCATAAACTTATATTTACGTTCGATTTATATTTAATACATGAGTGCTTTGTTTTGTGTCATGTCCTTTGTTGTCTTTACGTGTTTGAAGCAGAGACTTTCCATGAAAGCGTTACCGACCTACAATACAACAGAGCGCGCCATATTTCTTTGCTAACAACGTTGCTTATTGTTAGCATAATACATTTCCACTCGCATTCCTAATGTTTATTATGTAACCTTTCAGTAGTTGTTCATTGTCGTAGGGTCATTGTGGACAAATCGGCGGATTGCTGTAATTTAGTAGTCACTGTTATCGGTCACTGGCGCCATTTTGCAACCGTTGTGGTTGTCTTCAGCTCTGATAAACGTGTGTGTCCCCTGATGTCTAATGGTGGCTCCGGAGCGGCTTAGACAAAAACACTGATAGTTTGAAAATACGAAATATTCTTCATGTGCTGTGCTTTTATCAGTCAACTGTGGTTTGTTAATCAAATAATTGTGGTATTGGTGTGTAAACCTGGTTAAATGGAATGTACTAATTTGCCCCACAACTCATTTGTGAGCTTGATAGCCAACATTATTTGCGCATGCGCGGGAGGCCAAACACGGTGTGTTTTTTAACTAATTAACACGAGTACTAGTGGTGGCGTTTTCCTTCTTTTAAATGTGTTAATGTGATCTTTTCTTTGTGTTTGCAGACTTGTAGGTAACAATGGCTCGTACCAAGCAGACCGCTCGTAAATCCACCGGAGGAAAGGCGCCCAGGAAGCAGCTGGCCACCAAAGCTGCTAGGAAGAGTGCGCCCTCTACCGGTGGAGTAAAGAAGCCCCACAGATACAGGTACTACACCACTGAAAACATTGATTTCTTCGCGTTTTACTTTGAAAAAATTCTTCCACTTATTATTTTTTATTAAAGCCATTAGTTAAAGGAATGTCGTTCTGCTTGTGACAATTCCATTGTTCAAATTAGAGACATATAGGGACAGATATGCTTTTGACTAGGGCTCAGCAATATGGACAAACTTCCTCAAACTGGTGATATATGATTAATATCAATAATCAAAATTAGTCTTACAGCTGATAGATGTGTCTGTCTGTTTCTCCTGTAAGGGACAGCACATGAGAGTGAGTGGCGTAGTTTGTTTTGTTTAAATGAAGGTCTGGGTTAGGGTGTACTCGGTGATCATCTAACTAAGCTTTAAATGCTGTTCTGAGGAATAGCAAAAGCAACCACTGCTGAAACGAGTATGCTTTATATTGATGGTACTGTAATTTTCTATATCACCGAAATAAAACGCTATATAGATATATCGCCCAGCCCTACTTTTGATCCGTATTGGCGTGGAGTTATTCTTAAATTGTCTTTAGATGTGTCAAATGTAGTCCTCTGGGTGAAATTTCCTTTTAAGTCATCCATGTTGCTTTTTTGCCTAATTCCGTTAAAAGCTAATCTGTGGGGTCCTTTGGTTTCAGGCCTGGTACTGTTGCCCTGCGTGAGATTCGTCGCTACCAGAAATCCACAGAGCTGCTCATCAGGAAGCTGCCGTTCCAGCGTCTTGTCAGGGAAATCGCTCAAGATTTTAAGACGGATCTTCGTTTTCAGAGTGCTGCCATCGGTGCTCTCCAGGTGAGATTTTTGTGTGTATGGTCGTGACATTGTTGTTTTTGTGTCCTGTGGCTAACTGTCTATTTTTATTTTCTGTGCAGGAAGCCAGTGAGGCATACCTGGTTGGACTTTTTGAGGACACCAACTTGTGCGCCATCCATGCAAAGAGGGTCACCATCATGCCCAAGGACATTCAGCTGGCCCGGCGAATCAGAGGAGAGCGCGCATAAACGCTTTGTTTCTCTCCTCTTTGGGGAGGGGGTGGTAATGGGGTTCAATTGGGTTTTGTAAATCTTGACTTTTACCAGACAGTCTGTTTATTTTGTTAGTATAGTATGTTTTTGTACTTTTCAGTTTTTGTTTCTCTCTATTGTGTACCCTTATAGACTAGAGCTTCCTCTGTAAATGCTTCATAATTGTGCTTCATCTGTCATGTTTGGGGCGTGTCTTGGATGTTCCACTGCTTCAATCACCATCTAATGTTGCAGCTCACATTCTGACAAATCAATGTTCATCTCATCCTTCTACAGTTGGTCATGGCTTGTATCTGTAATCCTGTGTGTGCATGTCATAGGATTTCTTGTGCTGTAAATAAACTTTCTGCTACCTCATTCTGTTGCTGTCTTTAATAATACACTTTTGATGAAACTGTTGAAATCTATTTTTCTTGTCAAAGCAATTTATTACCCCACAGCATCATGTTGTAGACATAAAGCTTACCAATAAAATAAGATTCTGAAGGTTTAAGATTAATGTTTTTGGCTGGAATTGCTAATTTCTTTCCTAGTTTCAGCCTAAACTAGTTGCTACAAATCATATTAAGCTTGCTTGCCAGTGAACTACAGTACTGAACAAACCCAGGAAAAATGAACAATTCAAAAATTCACTTAAATTTTGAACATTTTATTTACCAGCAACTTATTAAAAAAAACAAAACAACCAAGAAGTTATGGGTCAACTTAATTCAATGCTGTGCTGTCAGTATTAAAGATGTTCTTCACAATAAATAAAATTCATATTTACATCTTCAGTTCCTCATTCCGATTTATTTTGAGATTCAGTGTCCTCTTCATCTGGGAGCAACCCTGGTAGATGCTCATACAGCTTCTTCTCCAGCTGTGCATCAATCTCAGTCTCTTCTCTGAACACACACCATAGCAGAAAGCTGATGAACACCAAGCTCACAGGAAGCACCTTCCACCAGGGCCGCGAGTACTGGCTTCCCATAGAACTTTCCACGTTCCATGTCCTGTGACTGGCTTTGCTGGTGGAGAACTTTATGGGTTCATCATTGACCTGCTCTTCGGTTCCTGGAGGTGCTTTAGAGCTGGCCGACAGCCGGGAGGTCAGAGTAGGGGATCGGACACTGGACAAATAGAAGTTGATGTCAGTGACCAACAATGGCACATGTTGGTTTACCGCCAACTCTTTATATTTACACAGGCCGACATTGAAACGGAGCTTGAATGTCAGATGAGTCTCACCTCCGGAACAAACACCGACCAAAAGCTGCTCGCCCCACACCGAGGATACGACCTGCTGCTGGGAGGCTCATCTTTGGTTAACTGCTCATCTTAACACACGCACACAAATACACACCGGTTACCGAAACAAAAAGTGTGCGCCGCCTCACGGAGAACAGGTCATGTAAGACAACGTTGTGCAACCTTCAATTCCTTCCGGGGCAGCATAGTTCAACGCACAGGTTTACGAAACGTAGAATTTTGTTGTGATTAAGCCCCAGCCTATTTAATTTAATAGATTCCATTTTTAATTGAGCTTGTTGTAAAAAAAAAAAAAAGAAAGAAAAAAGTTTTGTGCGAAATAACGCTTGTAGCAGTGCTATTTACCAGATGTACCGTATTTGTATATCTGCTGTGCTTTGGCTTTATTTTCCTTAAAACAGATTATTATAATACTAAATTAAAAAAAAAAAAAAAAAAAAAACCTAAGTATGTAGTTATTTTTAATGAAAACTTGCTTTTTTCCCCTTTTTTTTCACCAACGGACCAATCACAAATCACAAGCTGATTTTTGTCCAATCACGCTTCAATTTTCTTGCTCTACTTCCGGGTTTGGTTTCCACCCACGCTTGTCTGCGTCCTGCACGTTGTACGCTGAGGTAAAACTTGTTTTCTGTTCTATATCTATTTGAACTTGCTTCATGTAATTTTAAAAATAGTTTGTTTCGGTGGGTATGATGTTATTTACATACGCAGGAAAATGTGATTTGTAACAACACCGAAATGTATAAAGTAGAGCGATATAAGACGTGGACATGTTTTGTATCAGTGTTTGTATCACAAACGCAGGGTCATTAATGCTTGAAAAGTCAACATTGAGTAACTTAGATGAAGAAGTGGCAATTTTATCTGCAATGCTTCAATCAACATGCTGTTCTGAGCTGATGTTACTGCTGCACATTTCATTTTTTAAGGAAAATGTTTTTGATCTGTAACTTAAGTTTTGTTTCTGTTAGACTGTATTTTGAATGCATAATGGCTGGCTGTTGCTTGGTTTTTATGTTTCACAATACACCTGATTTTAAATGACTTATGACAAGTGTACCATAAAGTGTCAATGCTTGTTTGAAAACTAAATATGGAAATGCAAATTTGTTATATTCTTTTTGCAAAGTAAACAATTATTTTTTTTTCTGGGTTTACATTTTATTAACGGTACCTATCGTGTTGTTGTTTTGTATTTAACCATTTATTTATTTGTTTTGTAGAATTCGTCATCTAATGGCTAAGAACACATCCTTGACATCGGAATCAAAAGTTCCCAAAGGAAAAAAGATGAGTTCAAATCCTGAAGAGTTAACAAACACAAAAGTCAATAAAAAGAAGAGAAAAAAGGAGGAAACAGAGGTAACAAAAGCCATATTTGACCATATACCAGTTTGTCATCAATCACAAAAATCCACTCACAAAATCTGTTCCTTCAGGAGGTGCCGGCACAGCTACCATTAAACCTGGATGATAAAACACTTAAAAAGGTAAAGAAAGCTAAGAAGAAGCAGCAGCGGACAGAAGAACCAGAGGTGGATCAGAGTAAGGTGAGAACAGAAATGTTTTGGTTACTGTATATTTGCATGTTTGCTAATTATTAATTTTATATAAGTAACATGATTAGAAAACAGATTTGGTCTTGGTTGTCAAATCATTGCGTGATTTATGGTTTGAGGGTTTATAGATGATGCTCGGGTCGTCTTTTCACTTTGTTAGCTTGATGACGCGTTACACCGGGGGTTCTCAACTTGTGGGTCAGGATCTAAAAGATGGTCATTGAGCTGTTCTGTAACCATTCGGGTTACTGAATCAATGTCATTTGAATTAGTCAGAAGCTGTGATCAGATCTGTGTGGTGTGTGTGTGATCATCATCTTCACGTATGCGTTTTAGTGGGCTGTGATTTGGGGGGGTTATCAACCCAACTTTTTCTCAACTCACATTCACCATGCATTTAGGCATTACAAAATAATCTGCAAATCAAGTTTTTGTAATTACGTAAATGACTTCCTGGTATTGTTGTGGCATGCAGTCTCCTAAAATGGATGTTAATACAATCTTTGCAATAATAAACAAGAACATTCAGAAAGTACAAACCTCCCCCAAGCACCAAATTTCCTCTTTGCCAGATTTTGGCATTTATCTGGATCAGTGATTCACACTTTAAAGTAAGGATGCACCGGCTGATCGATCAGGGCCGATTTCCCTTATTTTGGGGGCAAAGGATCGTAATTTATGAGCCTTGGTGGAGCTGTGATATGTGACAGATCACTGGAACTCTGGTGCGGAGCAAACAAGTAAACTCTGGTCCTCTGAAAAATGTAGGTCTCGGTTCGGCTCAAGCGAAGCATGGAGCGGTTTTTAACCATGTGAGAAAGCAACCAGGACCAAATATAGGACTTTACATTGAAGCGCAATTGTAACGGAGCAACTCCATTAGCGGCAGCTCCGCTGTGTGCCTGCCGTCACGGTAACAGGCACGAGCACACACTCACAACCCAGTGCTCCAGCAGCAACACACACACACACACACACATCCATCTATTTTCAGAGTCGCTTTGTCAGCACACAAACAAACAGGTCACATTTCCTCACTCCCTTAAGTATTTCTCCCACATCATTCAAATATTTCACTCGTCGCTGTTTTCCCAAACTGTTCACATGATCAGCGATGGCTGCGCATTTGACTGCTGTGTTTTATCTGCATATATATTCTCATATCTTCACATATTACACATCCTTAGCGGTAAGTTACAGGTGACATGACGGCTCTCAGCGCTGACAGATGGAGATGGAGTCATCTCTGTTTATGTAGTGCATTAGCGCAGGTTGTGGCATTGTGTGATTTCAGATTATTATTATTAATGATTTTCCTGCAGAGATTGTTTTAGGATTTGCTTTGGAAAACATAGGAAGAGAGACCAAATATAGGACGTGACGGCGCGACTGTTATTAGTGACAGGGCAGCGCCACATCGTCACAGCATTGGTGGTTGAAGTATTCTGTCCAGTCGGTGACCGACCATCTTACCTGCATGACGCTGTTCAGATAGTTTGGTGCACTTTGCAAATAGAATGTGTGAAAGTGGACCGAACCAAGTGAAAATGCAAAAATGTTGCAGATTTACTACCTGAGTCGTATGTGTGTGTGTGTGAAAGCATCCTAATTTAGTATTTTGGACAGTAATGTTCTACACTTTTATGGTAATTAGTATTTGAGATAACCACCTCATGTGCAGTTAAAACAACACGTTTGTATTGTTTCACAGGTATTGTTCAATGTTTTACAATAAAATAAGATTGGAACATTCAACATGCTGATTGGCCAGAAAATTGCATTTGGCGCACCCCTACTTTAAAGGTTTGAATAAATATTTATTTCCATTAATAAGGATACAGTTGGTCCAAATGTATTGGCACTAGTGCCAATAAGACGTGAGGACAATTGTAATGACAATTTGAAATCAGCTTCGTATTCTTTAAAATGCATTCTGGTTTGATAGATCTTTGCATGAATTTACTCATGCAGCTCAGTTTTTTCCACTGGTCAGTGCACCTGTACAGTTTCTCTAACGACTTTCAGCAACTGGAACAAGATGAACGCTGTCAGCTTGGACATAAAAACCTGCCTCATTTTCCTCTGCAAACTATTTCCTGTAGGGCTTTCTGGGAGTTGCAGACATTTTTCCAGGCTTTTCGTCTAAAAGGGCTTTTGTGCAACAGTGTTTTTTCCATGAGAAGCTGGTTGTTGGAGGCATCCAAAAGTCTCACTGCCACAGCAGTCTGAAGAAAATGTTTCTCATTTACAAGACCTCTAAAACTATGTCTTCACTTGAGGGGATGAGATTATGTGGCAACTTTTAAAAAGGCACGCACACATTAAATACATTCATCCATTTTAAAACTGCGGTTAATAACACAGGTTTCTGACACATATATTTAATGAACAATCAAAACTGCTGCAAACCAGTAGGATTGATCCTGTAGGAAGTAAAATACAAAAAATAGAAAAAAAGGTTTTCGTTCCAATGATGTATTTTGTTGGCAACAAAACAAACATTTGGCATAACATCAAATGTTTCATATGATCATGAAGAAAAGACACAACTTTTAAACACAGCCACATGGCTCAAAGTATCCGCTTTTTACTGCAGATTGGTCCAACAAAAGTAGAGTGTAAATGCCGATTTTTGGAGATGGAGTAACTCAAGAACAATATTCCATTTATCCTGCCCTAAATAGCCACAAAAAGCTTCAGCATGAATACAAATAACAGAAGAACAGTGAAAGAGAGAAATGAAATCCAAGAATGAAAAGTCCAAACATAAATAATAGGGGAAAGAAATCATGCAAAAAGATCAATAAAGTGCAGTTATAGATTATTAGGAGCCTGTGTAAAAAAAAAAAAAAAAAAAAAAAACTGAGTTTATATTTAAACTAAATAATTAAAGAAACAGTTCTTTATTCAGGACATTCTGCAGCCTTGGAGCCAGATTCCAATCATCAGTCACCTTTCATTATGTGTGTCCCTTTGACTGGAGCATAAACATTTAGCTTTTAACTCCTGGATGGAGTACAATGGTTGTTCAATGGGTCAGAACTAAAAGAAGACAGAAAATAATTGTCAGGACTTCTCAGGAAGGGTTAAAAACATCTTCAAGACTACCTCACATTACGTCAGTCGATATGTGAAGGACCAGCTTATACACGGTGTGTCCAGCACAGCTGTGATTATTACACGGCTGTTTGTCTAATGTACGAAAGAAATGCATCAGATTATTTATTCCTTTTATTGTTTGGTTTTTCCTGTAGAGTCACTCATTCAGTCAGTTTTCTCGCGGTTTTGTTTTCTTGATCAAAACTTTTTGATTAAAATAAGTTTTGCATGTGATAGACCCTGTGGAGGATGCTTCATTAACCTGTACCCCATCAGGAACAGTTCTTAGGGTTAAATTTCAGTGTTTGAGTTCACCAGAGGAGCTGTTTCCCTTTGAATATGAGCTTAGTTCTTTAAGACTCGATGTCCTGCAGCGTGTCTGTGATCTCGATGTGCGGCGCAATGATGTTTCTGTGTGGCTGAGTGCCTCGTCTCTGACAGCAGTCCCTCAGTTGTCGCCATGCTCCATGAAGGCCTTCCCGACACGGCCGATGCACAAAGAGCACGAGCAGCAGGCTGACGCTGCTCCCAGAGAACAGAACGAACTCGGCCACGCTCAGAAACGCTCGCTCGTGATAAGTCAGCATCCCTTTCCTCTCTAGCTGTGCTGCTCTCACCAGCACCACGCAGTAGAAGAGCAGGCAGAAGAACATCTGTGCACTGACTGTCAGAAACACCGGCCCGTCCTTAGAACCTGAGAGAAAACGTCCTCTGGATTTCCACTGCCGGACACATCCGCTTATAATAAGTCCCAGTTGGACAATGTAGGGAATGAGAAACATTATGCACAGCTTGGAAGCTGCATATGACACCCCATCGTGTACTGGGTCAACAAAACAGTCACCGTTCTCCTGCAGATCATCTCTTGGTCCACGAAGTCCAGCTAGTAGCAGGGACATGAGCAGAGACGTGAGGCTCACAAGTGCTGCACAAACCTTTGGCTTCCTCAGCAGGGCGTCACACGGCGGGTCAAGACTGAGGACGTACGCCATGAGCACCAGCACCAACAGGCCACACAGAGAGGCAGCATTGATGGTGAAGGAAAGAGCAGCACAGCCTAAAGCCGTGCTCTGCATGTAGCGAGGTCTGTGAGCCAACGCGTAGAGAGAGAGGAGCAGCAGCAGCATCTGGAAGCCACAGAAGGCCCAGAGCAGGACGTCGAGCCACGCCAGCCGTTTGTGAGCCCTGTAGAGCTGGATGAAGTTGTAGAGCAGGAAGCAGCCTGGCAGGAAACCCAGCACAGCAAAGAAGCCGTAGACGTAGACCGCTTTGGAGATGATGTCATTGGTTGCAATCTCGTCAAGGGCAGTGGAAGAGGAGTTCCCTGGTGTGATGGATGTGATGGGGGAAGCTTCAAAAAATGCAGAGGTGGAGAAGGGCGAGTCTGTGCGTTGGTTTGACTGTAAGTGCAAACATACAGTATATAATTAGGATTTAGCTTTTTCAGCATCAGCTTCCCTGAGATGCAGCTGCTTTTCTGTTGTAAACTACCAGCATGTTTCCCCCTCATTTATCAGCAGTGTAATTGTATCTGTCTCTGTCTGTGCTCTCAGCCAGTATAAGGCTTTCCCCGTAAACATGTTGTTACTACAAACGGTTCCTTCCTGAATGAGCAGAGCACAGATTCACTGTTAGTAATATGCAATGTCTAAAAGTCTTCTTTAGATCTGTTTCTCTTCTACCATTTGTGATTGTTTCTCTAGTGCTGAGTGTTTTTATATCTTCCCCTTTGATGAGGTCTCTGCTCACTTCATCAAACACATGGTTCCACTTACCATTTCTGCTGTCGTCACCCACTCCCTCGCCTGTTTTGAATCCAACCGGCCCGACGCAGCCGACTGACTTGAAGCGTGTCAAAAAGCTGCTGCTAGCGTGGACGCGGCCGCTCACCGTCAAGGCTCTTTAGATCTTTGTGGGCATTGCCCTGAGAGCATACTTTCAGAGTGACTTTCTGGCCATGTGATCACAATCTTTTCCTCTCCTCCCGCCCTCTTTTTCTTCATTACCGGGGCTGGAGTCTCCTGAATCACTGCGCTCCTTGTTAAACTTCCTCTTGCTTAGCCTCAGAGAGTCTGCTGTGCTGTGTGGGTTTTTTTCTACTAAAGAGAAAGCTTTACTTGTTCAACGAGAGAGTTATTAGTTTACTAGGTTTTGACACATCTGGAAAAATCTGTCTAATTATTCTAAGATGTATAATAAATTTTACCCAGCAGTAAAAAAAACAAAAAAACAAACATGAATACATTTGTCAGTTTGGTGAGTGATTCTTTTGTGCCTGAATGCTTAGAATAAATGTGTGAGATAGAGGAAGCTGCAGAGCGACAGGAAGCGATTAGATCCAACAGGATGTGAAATATCGCTTGCGCAGACAAAATCTCCTGTTTATTTACAGTTTACAGTATAACACAAGTCAGGGTTTTGTTTCCCTCCTGTGTCACAGATTGTCGACGCACCCATTGGTCCGCATTGTCCAGAAGAGGAAGAGGATGAGTTGAGCCCCGAGGAGAGGAGAGTCCTAGAGAGGAAGATGAAGAAGATTCTGAAGAAGGAGGAGAAGAAGAAGCTTAAAGCGGAAGGAGCGGCGCAGAAATCCGAGCCCTCTGGTCCTAATGCGTCGCAGCAGGCTTTAGATTACCTGACGTGGTAAGAACAGAGGTCTGATGTATCGCCTCAGGGACACAGTGTGGAAATATGTATTGAAATGTTGAAACATGAACAGTTTTTGTGTGAATTATTTTAAAAGAAATTTGGCACAGGTGGAGGATTCTTTAGTACAGTTTGGGTTGTGACCCCATGTGGGGTCGTCTGGGATTGTAATGGGGTCCCTTGGAATGTCTATTAATTGTTGGGGGAAAAAAAACACAACATACAATCCTATTCAACTCTATTCTATACATCCATTGTCTGAAATATAAATCTAGTTTGATTTAAATGCTGTATAACAATATCTGAGCTGGCACAATTTATCACAAATTCTGTCTACTTTCTATTTGTAACTCCATTTTAACAAATATTAAAAAAACTAATTCTAGAAAGGAAAAAATGTCTTTGGGGTCGCCAGAAGTTTGTGATATCACAGAGGGATGTCCCGATACAACTTTGCTTCTTCCGATACCGATATTGCAGCTTTGAATATTGGCCGATATCGATCTGATACGATATCAGCACGACTCATACATACTTTTATTACTTATTTTGTTGTGTGGAATGTTAGAAAAGGCTTGATCAAGTGATGTTACACAAACACAGAACAATAGTCATCAACAGTAGAGATGAGAAAAACTGACCCATTTATTATTAACCAATTGTTTACATACATTTTAACCTTCAACATAATAGCTACAGTATTCTACAATTGAATAAATATAATATATATTGGAGATTTTAGATGCAGTTCGATAAAATCTGATGTTTGTTTTCTGGCTGATATCGGACCGATATCAATATCGTATTGAGACACCCCTAATATCACAATGAGGTCATGTTCAAAAAAGTTTGGGAGCCACTGCTTTAGAATCTCCTCAGCCCATTTGTTCTCACCTGTCTTTATCACAATAGTCTGCATTGCCTGAAAGAACTGAACCACCTGAATTAATTTATTAAGAAAAATAACTGTACTTTGACTATATTGTGTGCAAGAAGTCTCTGTTAGAGCCAGATTGCTAATTTCTTTTAATCCCAAACATCTTTTTTAATGTACAGATAATGCTAAATGTAACCTGTTTTACTAAATTAGAATCCCTCTGTAGGTTATCACATGTCACATTGTGCTATAAAACATATAGATGTGTAATCCAATACTTTTTAATACAAGAGGTAGTCTTTATTTGTGGCCTTTTTTTTAATCTTTCAACTTCATTCATATGTTATTGTGGAATTTCTTTAGTGTGTGGATGAATAATGTCGTTGAAAGGCTGTTTTGTGTTCATCTGCCTGCACACTAACTAATGTTTTGCTACAGTTGGGCTGAATCCCGTGCAGCGTGGCGGTTTCAGAAGACGAGGCAGACATGGTTGCTGCAGCACATGTTCGACTCTGAAAAGGTGAAAAATGAACCTGCAAAGGCTTTTCTTTTCTACTTTTTTAGCAATTGTCTGTAATTTCTTTTGGCTTTTGGAAAGATTACAGATGCAATAATCACTGAAGTTCTACTACTGCTTTAGTGTTGGAAACAGGGCATTAAACCATTATGCAAAACAATATTAAATTAGAGTGTCAGTGAGTCAGTATTGTAAATGTTGACCCTGTAATAATCTTTTATGTTGATGAAATCCTGGTTTTTGTCCAGAAGTTTTTTCATCAAGCAGCCCCATCACTCACCAATATGCAGGATAGTGGAAATGTGTAGCACTTAATATTAATTTTATTGTAACATCGATTCATCTATTCTCTCAATACAAGCATATTACCATCATATAAATGAAAGAAGTGTATCTTGAGATCAGTTTCAGTTTTTCATTGTCAGCGCAGCCATTTAAACACAATATCTGATGAACGGCTGGTGAGATCATGGAAACCCTGTGCTCTCAGATTCCAGAGGAGAAGTTCCCAGTGCTGCTGCAGTATCTGGAAGGCCTCAAAGGAGCAGCGAGAGAAACGACGGTGCAGAAAGCCCTAACCCTGGTGGAGCTATCAGGACAGGCGCCTGAGGACACAGCTGTCCAGCAGAGGGCGCACAGGGCCAGGGAAGTAATCCAGCTGTTGTCCTGAGTCCTGACATCATTTATAGAAAGAAGACAAGAGGAGATAAGATCTCAAGCTGAAACTAAAAATACTTTTTTTTAAAAAAAAATGTTTATCTTCCAGACTGTTTACATATCTAAAACATGTTTCTTTTCCTTTTCCTAACATTGCGTTTGCGTGCTGCGACATGCCTGTTCACAGCCAGCCAACGCAACAAATGGACTGAATATTTAAGCTGAATGATGTTTACATTTACACCAGCTGTAATTTTTTTCCCCTTCCACCAGTGTTTGGTTTTGTTTATAGACACTCATCAGTTAAAATAAATGCAAATCTCTTTGTTTGACACAAACAGCCACGAGACCTCCAAAGGAGAGCGTCTTAGTAGTGTTTGTAGTCGGGACATATTTGAGCATGTCGAGGCCTGCAGTGTGCAGAGTCACACTCAGTGTGTGGTGTTCACCATAAGCATGTATTATTGTAACAACTCACAGATGACAAAAGCCTGCCTTACGTCCACATTTATGCTTCTTATTAAAGACTTGTTTTTAAGTTCATTTAAAGCAAGTCAATACTTTCACATAGAATATCCTGGTTGTCAGTTTATGGTACTTCATCTGTTCTAAAGGGAAGCTTTCAGCCTTGCTTGAGGCTTCAGTGTGAGAATGTTTCACTAAGTCAGAGGAAGGAAACTGAATATAGGATGCTGACATCATTTCCCTAATTCATCCAGAAATAGAAATGCATCATTTTACCATTGTAAAAAATAAAAATGTAAAGTGCTTATATTAATTTTTGCCTGTTTTTATATAGATATATATATGACAAGTATTTTTCCATGGATAACTTTGCACTATTTTGATCAAAACAAACCTGTTTAATGCTTTAAAAGCACCAACATATTTAACCCTTTGATATGTGTTGATATGACTTTGCTTTTCAGACATTTGGGATAGCGTCCATTTCCAAAAAAACTGATTTCTGCTTTTATCTGCTAAAAATTAGGATTTTCATATTAGCATTGTTGGTCACTTTTGGACTGTTACATTCAAACGGTTCTTTATAATCCCATATGCATTACAAAGTTAGGTTTTAATTTGTTTAAAATGTATTTCTCACTAAAAGTGCCAATGTGAGAGTCAAACAGGCATTTATAGAATTCAAATAATCAAGATTGTGAATAAAGACTTCTGCACATAAAAAAGAGGAAAGTGATGGTTACATGCAAACTCAAGTGGGTAATAATTAAGTCAAGAGGCCTTGTTACAGGAAGAACAATGACATCAACCTAAGGACCAAATAAAGAGCAGAAACGGGCACATTAAACTGTTGTGATCTATTTTATAACTTCATTACATTTCTGAACATTCATCACTTCATAAACTTCACATAGAAGGCCTCTCTCTCTCACTGTAATGTACAGTGGGGATTTTCATGTAAATACTTCCTGACAAAGTGTAAGATTGTAGATGTATTAACGGTAGATTTCTACGTTAGAAGGGAGTTGTACAAACAGCTTTGTGGTTTTGCGCTTAGACTTTAATGGTGCAGTCTGCAACTCTTATAAAAGTGACTTTTTGTCATATTTGCTAAAGCTGTCACTATGTAAGGACAGCTTTACATTAAACTAGTAGTTTCTGTTAAAAAAAAAAAAACAGGCTCATTGATTCCAAAATGCTGCTCCTGCAGCCTTTGGCAGAATGCCAGAATGCACCGCAACCGAGCAAAAAGAACCGATCACAGCCAGGATTGTGTTTGATGGATTGTCTGACAGCTGTTGCTCACAGGCCCCGCCCCTTTCCTGGGCTGGAGCACCGTCTTTTTACAGTGTATGGTCTGGAGGAGTAGAAGATGGAATTGGGGACCTTTCTGCTTGAAAGGTAATTACTGCTGCTTGATTTACATTATGTTTGATTTGTAATTGTTACACTAGAACTCTGTAGTGCATGTGTTGTTTCTGTGTGTGCAGCAGCCTCCGTGTGGGCTGCTCTAAGTGACACTGTTGCTGCTGCTGAGGTGTGTGCACATAGAGAGAGAAAAGCGCTGCAGTAATATGCTTTTAACAGAGCATGTTATATTACTGTGATGTTGACGTTAGCTTGTTAGCTCCTCTGAGGGAGGGACTTTGGAAAGTTTGGAGGCAGGGCAAGAAAGCAGCGGGGAGAGAGGGATCTGAGAGTTGTGGACTGCACCTTTAATAAGTTCACAGGCAGTACAAATATATCTCGGACATCCATTGACAGTCAAACAAAAGCTTTCAAAAATCAGATCATGGCAAAAAGCTCAGCCTGCATTAAATGACCTCCTTTCAAGGTATGAGAAAACATCTTCCTACACAAGAACACGGTTAACTAAATCCTTAATTTACCACAGAATTTCAAAACAAAATTAATTTCCAGTGTAAAAGCAAGAATCTGTGTCTTAACTGGAGGAATTTCACAGCTAAAAGTCTCATGTACAGTTACCAAACAGTGTTGGCGTCTTAAGCAGACGTAAAGCTCATCCAGTATCCATGTTCTCTTTAATACATCTATATTTGAAGTCCTCAAGTAGTGCTTCTTCATTCTTTAGACGAATAAGTTCATGATCCACAAACTCGGCCAAACTTGCTGTAGAAGGATTTTCCAGATTCTGTCATTTAATAAATTTTCCTTTTCAGTTTAGGTGAATTTCACGGCACGTTAAAAAGACCGTCGTCTCCTCGAAGGTGTTGATCTCTCACTGTCTGGGTTGCTGTGTCTTTTACTTCACCTGTTACATGATTAAAAAAAAAAATGATTATAGACTTAATGAGTGTTGCTTGTTGATTGAAATCACTTTCAGTACTCACTTTGGTTGGAATCAAAGGAAATGTTGTGTTGTGTGAGGAGAGCACGCAGTCTCTCCATCTCTTCACGTTGTTTATTATACTCCTAAAAAAAATACAAATAAGTCACTTAAAAGTATAACTCATGCAGTACTGTAATGATACACTTTATTTTCATACCTCAGTACATTTCTGTAAAGAGTCAAACCCTGCAGCAGACTCTGGCTCTATGACGTTCACTTTTTCACCCTTTAACAGTTGTGCTTCTTCAAAAATGCCTCGTAACAGATTGTTGTATCCCTATAACAAACAGATAAAAGACAGTTATGAATAAAGTCTGAGGAGTACACGAATACTGTTTCTCACCTGCTCTGTGATTAGCTCTTCGTACAGAGCCTGCGCTGCGTCATCCCACTCCTGCTGCAGCCTCTCACTCAGCGTCGGGTAGACTTTAAAAAAGCACACGCATTTTATACCACAAATATTCAACTTTAATCACAGTGAGGCCAAAAAAATGTGATTGTCAGATCCAGCGGTTACATTATCAACATATGTGTCAGCATTTGGAATAACGACCAATAGAGTTTGTCTGAAATTGTTGTCGTTTTCAGTATTTTGTTATGTTTTGTGTGGTTGGAGTCATTTCTTTGGCATTCTATATGAAGTCATTTTGTGTGTTTTTTATGGGCTGTTCTGGTTTATTTTTTGTATCATTTTGTGTATTCTTGTTATAGTTTATATATTTTTTAATGTTATTTTGTGTTTTTTTTTTTTTTTTTTTGCGTTTTTGTGTGGTTTTAGAATAATTTTGTGTATTGCGGTTGTTGTATTTTTGTATATTTTTTCAATTCATTTTGTGCTTTTTTTTGTTTTAGTTTATTTTTTGCATTTTTTGTTTTGGTTATTTTTGTTTGTGTTTTGGGATCATTTTGTATATTGCAGTTCTTGTTTTGTGTATTTTTTTTGTCTTTTTATATTTTTAAAGTCTTTGTGCTTTTTTTGTTTGTGTTTATTTATTTTCATTTATTTGTTTTGGTAATTATTGTGCATTTTTGCTGTGTTTCGTGTGGTTTTGGAATCATTTTGTGTATTGCAGTTCTTGTTTTGAGTCATTTTTTTATATTTTTCGATAATTTTAAAGTCATTTTGTGCTTTTTTGTTTTTGGTTATTTTTTTGCAGATTTTGTTTTGGTTATTATTGTGCGTTTTTGCTGTTTTGTGTGGTTTTGGAATCATCTTGTGCATTGCAGTTCTTGTTTAGAATCATTGTTTTTATATATTTAAAGTCCTTTTGTGCTTTTTTTGTGCAATTTTGTTGTGTTTTTGATAGTTTTGGAATCATTTTGTGTATTGCGGTCGTTGTTTTGCCCCACAAATTTTAAGCCGAGGGCCGCATGTGGCCCCTGGGCTACCAATTACCAACGTCTTGTTTTCCTATCATCTGATCCATCCCGAGCACACGGGTTAGTCTGAACCCAGCCCGTTTGTTCTCACCTAAAAGCGAATGTTGGTGGCATACGAGTGGAGTCTCAAAGGTCAGTGAGTACACACACGTGCTGGGCTCAGAGACTTGGGCTAGCTTACTGCTCTTGCTGCAAACCAGAGTCACCTATGGAATAAACCATAACCACACATAGAACATTACATGTGTTGTAAAACCTCCGACACATTTGTTTCAGGTTATTATTCCTATTCAAAACAGCAGAATTTGAATCATATTCGCTACGACCTTTGTTTCTCTGTTTTTGGTGCCACATGTATCCCCATCTCTCAACCACATGCCAGTGAAAGTGTTGTTCACTATTTCCCACTCATGCCAGATCCTGTTAGGAAAACACAAACAAAAAAAAAAAAACATTGCACCTGTACTACAAAACTAAATCCCACTGATCTGCACGCCTACATTGCATAAAACATCAGTACGAGTGCAGCTTCTTACCCCAGAATGCCACTGTAGGCATTCCATCTGAACGACTGCTCATGTTGAGTGACGTTGTGGAACGGACAGAATTCATATTTATAACTGAAAAAAGATCACAACAACATTCTTGTTTTTCATTTCTGCAGATGACTGAATCCCAAATCCCAGCAACACTCCCATAAGTAGGGCTGCTCGATTATAGAAAAAAACAATCACGTCATAATTGAAATCAGGATTATTTGTCAAGCAAAAAGTTTTTTGGGTTTTTTTTGTACAAAACAACATAAAATCTATTCTTTAAACATAAATAAAATCCTTCAAACACTAAAATCAAGTATGTTCACTTTTGCACAAAACAAAACACTTCTTGCACGTGACGTATCTTGCATTAAACAACTCAAAGTTAGTATTAATAATTGTTTTTTTCTCACGTGTGCCATGCCTTTCTTTGCAGAAGTAAAAATAATTCAATAAAAAAAATAAACTAATGTTTTTTTTTTCCCGATTATGTTATTTTTGTAATCGTTGAGTGTTATCATCAAATTTTGATTAATTGCACAGCCCTACCCATAAGGATGCTTCCTTACATTGACTCTGTGAGAGTGTAGCACTTTCCAGCAAGTTGATGAAGATGCTCTGGACCTGGAGGAAGAGATGGTTATGAATGAAGGATGTAAATAACTCAGTGGATGATAGCCTGACATAAAGAAAAAATATATACATTCTTGTCTTGCGTAGAACTCCATAAACTTTCATTTGAAAACATTGTTACATAAAGTAAATATAAGGTTTACCAGATACTGGAGATGGGACCACTCTGGGCTGTAATCTGCTTCCCTGAGCCAACAAAGGATTATTCAACCTGAACACACAGTTACAGCAGTAAAATAGATGTTATAAATTAATCTATTTAGCAAAAACCAAGGATTATTATTTTGGTTATTATAATTAAGGATTTCTATTTTTGGAACGACACATTGCCAGTCAGCTAAAACTGACTTGTTGTCACACATTGTTCTAAAGCAGATCAGTAGACAACTGGGGGCCACATGTGGCCCTCGCTCTAATATTGTGCGGCCATCAAAAAAAAAATGTACTAAAAATACACTTAACAAAAATACTCAAAACGACAACAGCAAAATACAGAAATAATTCTGAGGAAAAAATATACAAAACAATGGCGAAATGTGTGAGAAATATTCAGAAAAATACACAGTGATTTCAAAAACACGCAAAACAAGATGACGAAACTGCACAAAAAGGTGAGAAAACTAAACAAAAAGACCACGAAATAACACAGAATGAGACCAAAAACACATGAAATGAAAAGAAAATTACAAACAATTGGAATAAATTATACAAAATGACAACAAAGATACACAAAAACCTTTGTTCGCTGCTATATTAATGCTTAGATCAGTTATTATTCTAAATGCTGACATGAATAATGATGTTTTTTTTTTTCTTTAACCCCCACTGTTATAATCAGTGTTGGGAGTAACTAGTTATTTTTGTAATATATTACAGTAATATACTCCTTTTGCAGTAACTCAGTAGTGTAACTCATTACAAAAGTGAAAATATATTACTAGTTACAATTAAAGTAACTCAAGTTACATGCATATTTAATTTAAGTGCATATTTGCTTTGTTTTCTCAGTTTGCAATTATTTGAGGGAAAAAAAAGATGATCATTATAGTTAAATATAACTTATGGTAGGGCTGGGCGATTTTGCCTATAAAAATAAAAATTCAAGTTTCAATTAGATATTTTTCAATGCACTTAAAAATGTCTGCAGACATCAGATATATTGTCAAAAGTGCGACTTTATTGCTGTGATTGTCCTCAAGAGTTAAAATGGATAGAAGCTTTAACCCAGGTTTAAGCAAAAATGTAACAGCAACTTCAAACTATAACAGTACAAATGAAAAAATAATAAACTCTTCCCTCAGCATCTCAGCATAGTGCGAATAAAAAATTACACATATATAGCCTACTCAAAGGGAAAAAACATGTAAACAAAGAGGGGGCGGGCTCACATCGGAACGCGAAAACGTCCTAAAAAACTGCGATGGGGAAAAAAAAAAAAAAATTAAAACAATTTTTAAAAAAAATTGTATTATTTTTTAAACTCAAATTTGCTAAATAAAATCGTTTTTATCTACAAATTCAATTCATCGATTAAATCGATTTTTTTTTTTTTTTTTGCCCAGCTCTAACTTATGGGAAACAAAAAAAAAGAGCTTTCTGCTCCTGAAACACTAGCAGAAGTGTTTAAAACAAAACTTAGACCGATGTTATTCGAACACTATGTGATATAATTACTGTTCTGGATCAAAAGTAACTCAAAGTAGTGTAACTTAAAAAACAGTAATATTGTAATACAAATATTACATTTTTATCCCAGTAATTAGTAATATAAATATATTACAAGTTTAGAGTATAGTATTATCTGCATTATCTGCTCTAAACTCAACTCATTAACATGTGATATAGATGAGTGATGAAGTCTAAACCCAAAGGTAAGTCTATAAAGCATGTGTAAACAATGAATGGTGTCTCCTTCTTATGACTTTATTCATCTAAAACTATTAGAATGAACCTGAAGAGACAGTGCTACAGAGGAAATAATGCATTCTTATTTACATACCCAAATGTGTTGGGCTCCTCCACTATCTTCATCTTACCAGCGAGTCCATGGTGAACTACACAAAGCATAATAAAGCATAATAAAGCACATTAGCTCGAGGACATCGCGGAGACATCGTGACAAAAATACGCACCGAACACAGCAACGCACAACACGGACAAACCAAAAAAAGGAAACATTGAGCTACTAAAGCAGCACATCATTTATTACTCCACAGGCGATTGTTCTTTAAAGCTATATATCCTACTTTGACTGCCTCGGTCAAATGCTGGTCATGTGATTAACGCGTTGCCAGATAAAGTAAGCAATATCCCGCCCCTCCTTTTTTTTCCCTACGTGTTTTACGTGAATACATAAAACTACTACAGTGATAATCATACTTTGTGACGTTTGTAGCTTGTGAAAAAGACTAAATGTGTTATAACAAGAGCACTCAGAGCGCAAACCTCCACCAAACACCAAAATCTCCTCTATTTAGTTATCTGGATCAGAGATCCTGATCATTATACCATGATCATACGTTAAAGGATTGTAGGACATGTCTATCCTCAATAATAACAATACAGTAGGTCAAAATGTATGGACGCCCCAATTAAAAAAAAAAAATAAAATATTGCAAGAAAAAAGACACAATCCGGATCCGATCCCAAAATAACAAAGTCCAAATTTTTAAAAATCAGTTGATTATGAGCCAAGATATGAATTTTATAAATAATGCCTCTGGTGAGCGATAGAGAACAACATTTAAAACTTGATCCAGTATCAGTATGTTGATCCAGATCCCCTCCCAAATGTAATGGAATCTTTCGTGTTACTTTTGGCGTCACCCAACGAAAAGACAAATTAAAGTCAAACAAATTAAAGTCAAACAAATAAACAAAAGCCAGTGAAAACCTAGTGATAAAAAAAAATAAAATCTAAATTGACACCTCTTTGTCGATGGTTTACATTTCTAATCCTCAAATAATTTAGAATGAGCATGACAATTGTGCATGTAAAAATAATTAATTAATCCCAATCTAGTTAAAATTGGCCCGTATGAAAGGACAGCCATTGATCCATGTGCAATTAAATTATAGTTGAAATTAGCTGTTGAAACAGGATAAACATTTCTTCTTCATTAGACAGTATTGCATATGCTTGCTCATGCTGATCTGGTTCATTGGACATATTTGCGCCCAAATTGGACTGGAGAGCCACGAATGAAAATTCAACATTTTCAGTTTATATCAGTTTACGGGAAACTAACCCAACATGGCAACCCAGTATCACCCTCCACTGTGAGCATGCGCGTTTCCACTGAAGTCCACGGCATGTCCAACACAAACAGCTAAAGCTAGCTAGAAAATTGTAAGTATATATTTTGAAACGCATACTTTGGGAGACATTGCGAATTGCAAATCGGTATATTGTGATTGTAATTATAAATACGTGGTAAACTCAGTGTTTGCTACTAGTGCCAGGTTGGTTGTCTGTTTTATTTGTGACTACCCAGCAGACCAAGATGGGACGAAAGAAACAGGACAGGTTTGCTCGTGCTGGTTGTCAGGGAAAGGAGAAACGACATAAAATGAAAGGAAAAACTTTGGAGGCCTTCACTGAAGAAATGCACAGCGTTTATGAAGGTATAGAACACAGTTAGCATTGTTAATGTGAGCTAACTGCTGCTAGTTTATAGTGTTGGTAGTCATACTACTTCACTATACATACATAATGCTTTCATTTATTAAAACAAGGAGATACAGAGGAGATACATATATATATATATATATATATACTCCAACCCAGATATCCATGTTTCGATAATGGCAGGTTTGTTGTCATACATTCAACTGGGTAAAACTAATTTTATACGCCCACTTTAAATGTTAAAATTTAGCTTTAAACTCATGGCGTGAAATAATTTTTGTTTATAATAACATAATTATATGATAGGACGTCCTTTATTGATCCCTAACCTCAAACTTTTCAGGTATGATGGCTTAAACGTCAGATCAGGGTTAAAAACTATCTAATTGATTCAATACATGCATTTAGTAAATTAATATGTGTACACATTGTTGAGCTGAGAATATTAGTTCTGGAGAAAATAATATATATATTATTATTTTTTTCATTCTGTGCTTTATCAGCAAGTCTTCACCCAGAGGAAGGAGCAGAGGCTGCACAGGTGAAGATGCCTTGCCCACTGGCCATGTGGGACCTGGGCCACTGCGATCCTAAACGCTGTACTGGTAGAAAGTTGGTACGCAAAGGTTTTGTTCGCAGCCTGCGTCTCAATCAGCGATTCAATGGACTCATCCTGAGCCCAATGGGTACAAAATATGTTTCACCAGCAGACAGGTTTGTTGTTGTTTGTTGGTTCATTTCATCCCAACTTTTACAAATGTCCTCTTTTTTTTTCAAATAATAAACGTATTTATTATTATTTATAAAAGCAACATGAACATGGTTCTGTGTGCTTTCATTTTCAGGGACATTGTGGCACAAAATGGGCTTGCAGTCATTGACTGTTCCTGGGCCAAACTGGAGGAAACTCCCTTTAATAAGATGGTTGGTGCTCATCCCAGGCTGCTACCATACCTCGTCGCTGCAAACCCTGTCAACTACGGCAAGCCATGCAAGTTATCTTGTGTCGAGGCGTTTGCTGCCACATTCTGTATCGTTGGTAAGAGTTCCCTGGTGATTATTTATCAATAATGTACATTTTTAAAGGTAGAAATTTTTTTTGGCATTGTTGTTGATGCCGCTTGTTGCTTGTGTTTCAGGTTTTGAGGAATTAGCGGTGCTCCTGTTACAGAAATTTAAGTGGGGGAAGGTTTTCTTGGAGCTTAACAGATCCCTGCTGGACCGCTACGCTGCATGTAAAACGGAGGACGAGCTGCTAGCTGCAGAGAAAGACTTTGTTACATCTAAACCAGAGGAGGAAGAAGAGATTGGTAATTGGAAAAGAAATGTGGCAACAACAAAAAAAAGTTGGATATCTAAACTTAAAGAGCTGCAAGAAATTGAAATAGAAAGTCACACAAATCTTCTTCACAGATCCATTTGATGTCAACTCTGGAGTGGAGTGTTTGAATCTAAACAGACGTGTGTGGTAGGTACATGTGCCTAAAGTTTAGACTTATCTTATATGCCAGCAACCTCAGAGCTGATATTTATTTTGAAAAATGCATGTAAGTGAACATATTTTGAACTACCAGTACTTATTTTAAATGGTTATTTGATAAGTTGTAACATGGTTATTTAATTAGACATATCAGTAGAACAGGGAGGGCCACAAAAATGTGATTGTCTGTTCCAAGGGCCACATTATCACCATTCATGTCAACATTTAGAATCATTTTTGCATATTTTTCTTGTCGTTTTTTTTTTTTTTCCCCCTCATTGTGTGTGTGTTTTGGAGTCATTACTTGTGTTTTTCTTGTCGTTTTGGAGTTATTTTGTGTTTTGTTGTTGTCATCTTGTGCGTTTTATTTACTTATTGTGGTTTTGGAGTCATTTTTGTGTATCATGTTGTCCTTTTGTGTATTTTTAGAGATATTTTTTGCATTTACTAAATGTAAATTTCCCTATTATTCCATTTTAGAGCCACAACCAAGTATTTATGACTCGCTTAAATCTATTTAAATATTGTGACTTTCATATTTTATTTGTAATTTTTGTTCTCAGTGAACCAGAGAGTGATGATTCTAGCGATGCTGAAACGCCAGATGACAGTGATGAAGAAGATGAAGAAGAAGAAGAAAAAGAAAAGGATGAAAACCCACAATTGAACCAAGAGTCAAGAACAGTCTCCCATCAGCAGGACTGAGACAAATTTCACTATATGGCAACATTTTTAAAAAAGTTTTACAATAAAAACATATGCATTAGTTTTGTATTTAAAAATATGTAAGTTATACAATAACATTTGTAATAAAAAAAAGACGAACTACACTTGAAGTGTCTGATAACTGTAGCTTTTGTTAGAGATATGCAAAGTTGTCATGATTTCTGCCAAGACCAGTAACACTGATTAGGTCTATCTATGTTTAAGAGATATTCAGGGCATCAACAACCACGATAGGACATAAAGAATGTAAATGGTTAGCAACAAAACAGCTTTTCGATCATTTTTTCCCCCTATCTGCCCAAATCGTGTTATTAAAATTGACTGTTAGAGTTGCTGGACAGTTTTTATGTTTTAAAGCTAATTAATTGTATTGAAAATATATTTAAATAAATATTGTTGGGTTTTTTCACAAAATCATTTGACAAATTATTCCTCAGTTCTGGATGTAGCAGGTAGGAATGAACATAAAAACAATCCTATGTCTATGGTGCAACTTTTTATGATAAATAAATATAGACCAGGTTGTATGAATCGATGTGAATGACAAATAGGCACCGCTTAGTGGTAATTATATCTCGATACGGCGATATATCGCAATATTTTTTTCACACGGTCGATTATCGATATGCTCCCGCTAAGTATCGATTTTTTTTTTTTTTTAACCTTTTCTGCTTTTTCACCCAAATGTGCAGGTAGGTCTTTACAGAAATGTTACTGTTGAAGGAACCAATATATTGTTTACTTGAATATTGCACTATAATGGTGTAACTGGAAAAAAAAAAAGACCCTATCTTTTGTTTACAGAAACTATTGGAGATACATATTCGTTTACATTGGTATGTTGACATTTATTATTTACAGAAATGTTACACTAAAATAGTGTCACTGTTCATGGGACACTTTTTCAATTTGTCTTTCAGAGATATAAAATAAAAATTGTATTTTTTCACTTAATCTTTTTTTTCTTGTCATAGATTATCGTAGACTAATATATTGTTAATTGCCATATCGTGAGATAATCGTTATGTGAGGCTCCCACCTCTAGTTTCTAATGTTTGTTTTTTTTTATTTAATAAAAATAATTATTCAAATCAAAGTAAAATCGTATTCTACAGAATGGTTGTATTCACTTTGAAGAAAGTGGGTTAAATAAAACTAGTATTTATCAGTGAGGGTAAAAAAGGTTTTCAGGTCCAGCGTAAAGTGCATGAAAGTGGCCTAAAGTGACACGGCTTTGACGCCTGTGTTAAAACATGGTGACACTGTGAGTATGAACAGCTGGTGTCGTGGGTCCGTGGCAGTGGGACGAAGTTGAGTGGGTTGTTACCGTCGGAGGGGGCGGACACGGCGGCGCTGTGCTCGGCTGTCCTGCGGTAACATTGTTGTGGAACGACGTCACAGCTCGAAAATGAAGGCGCAGAGGCGGCCATTACTGCAGCTTCTCTAATTTTTTCACTCCAAGTAAATACTCGAGGAAAACTCTCATGGCAAGAGCCACAAGTCAGCTGGTGAGTGCGGGGGGCTTCTGTGTGAATTACGACTCGAGGCTCGTTGTGGAAAAGGTTTAGTTTAACGGCTGGTGGTCGGTAAATAGTTAGGTCGGGCCTTGATTTGGTTGGAGAGCGGTGAGACTCACTATCTGCGTTAGCCTGCTACTAGTGTATGCTAACACAACACCGACTGTTTGCTCCGTCAGCGGTCGCATCCATATGCCTGGTATTAAAGCTCATTTGTCCCTGATTACACGACAATAGTTGATGTGAGTTTGTTTTTACAAACGTGTCAACAGTTTCTGTTAGCTAGCTGGAGCTGAGCTGGTCCGCGCTTTCGGAGCTACTAGTAGCTGTGGCGTCCCCCTTTTCCCCTCACAGGATAGTTTTTTTTTTTTTTTTTTTAAAGATAACACCGAGCTGCCTGATTGTCATTTCCCTAACAGTTCCATTTCGACCACAGTCCCCCAGTGTTGACGTAAAATGTGACTGACTAATGGTGCTTACAGTCACAGTGTGGGGTTTGAAGTTACTTGAGCTACCTGCTCTGCTAATGCTAATTTGACTAGCTGTTAGCGTCAAGTTCATAATTCGCTGACAGCGATGGCTGGTGTTGCGAATCCACTGGTTTTCATGTTAGTCGGTGTCAAACTTTTCACTTCGTTGATATTAATGTGCAATGCTACAGCTTCTACGTGTCTAAGCAAATGTGATTTCAGGGAACACAAACGGATCATTCTGTGCACTTTACCATGTTGGCTGTTGACATCTCTAACATTTCTATTTTAACTGTTATGTTCATTTATTTTGTATTGAAAAGGCGTATTTATTACTTTAAGCCTAAAAATGTACAACTAGAGTTAATCAGAATCCCACCTTGGTTTCAGAGCTAAAAACACATTCCTAAGACATGCTATATATTGTGTTGTATGCATTAAATGTTAGCTCAACTTTCCATTTTGCCCTCAAAATACATTTTTTCCTGTTCATTATAAGGAAGTATTGTAAGACCGTAGACTTGGACATGTTGTTCTCTACTGATTACCTCTAATTCCGTGAGTGTTGTCAGACGACTAAATATCGGAAGTGGGTCAGCAGCTAACTGGGCAACCAGAGAATCCGTAACACCGGTGGTACTTGACAAGGCAGGAGCCGCTAACGTTAGCATGCTAGCCAGCGTTAGTTGGTCAAGAAAGTTCCCACAGGCCCGTGGTTCCCTGAGCTTATTTGATTATGAGCGAAGTTAACAGACACGTTGGCTCACGCACCGCGCTATTAAAGTTATTGGTGATGAATAAATCATAGTTTACCGAGCAGTTGTGGCAACCATCCAGCCAAATCCGGAATAGGCAGCTAAATGGCCACACCTTGGTTTTGAATAAAAAAGCTAAACCAACCTAACTAACTTTGGTCAGCTAAGACGTAACCTGAGATTCAAAATGATTAATAATAATACTCTCACAACCAACTGATGGTACAATATGTCGATGTATGCTTTGAGTGTTCATCCCAGATAATGAAGGATTTGCAGTCTGTTTATAACACACACACACACACACACACACACATTTTCAGCTCTTAATTTTCCCCTGTGTAGATTACAATTATTTTCCTTTCATACCCAACACTTGTAAAGTTTGATATGACCGTGAGCTTTTTTGCCAATTGCCATGCCATTTATTATTATTATTATTATTATTATTATTATTATTAATAATAATAATAATAATAATAATAATAATAATAATAATGAATTCCACCCAAACAAATGCAGCTGTGCTTGAAAACACCCTGTCACACAAAAGCTATAACTTTGACATAGTTTTAACAACTTTAGCACAGGAGGGTGGAACCACCAGGTTCCTATCAATTCTAGACTTTGCTCTGTAAGTGGAAGTGCTGGAAGCCATGTGTTATTAGTTATCTTATAAACTTTTATTGTCAGTTCCAGCGCAAAGAATTTTGGCAATGTATTAAAGATTTTTTAAGTCTTCTTTTATGACATAGTAGCCTTTTTGAAAATGAGATGAGCATATATGTGTCTTGTCATATTTCAAGTAGCACTATAAATCTATAACTGTTAAATGTACTTAAGTCAGTTGTTCCCAAAATGTGAGGCGTCTACTGTAATTTTTTACTTAATAAGTTACAAACTAGTTTTAAAGTAGCAGAAAAATTGAATGGTCTCTCTCTCTCTCTCTGTCTCTCTCTCTCTCGCTCTCTCGCGCTCTCTCTCTCTCTTTTTTCAGCTACATTTGAATAGTTTTTACAAACATCCACACTTCCTCATTGCTCCAGTTTGTTTCTCTTAAAACGTAGTGTGATCTTTCTGCTGATTTCCTCTTGTTTTTCATCTTTTGTTTCAGTATGATGTTGTGCCCATTCAGCCCAGCGTTGTCATCTGTTCCGGCTCGCATCCATCAATGGTAAGAAACCACCCTCACTCCTGCTCGCCTCTTGCTATCCCGGGCGCAAGCAGCAGCAACAGCAGCCATTGCCCCAGTATGGAGGGCTCAGCCTCCGAGGCTCGTGGTGTAGGAGCGTCTGCAAGCAGCCACAACTCAGAGCTCCTCATGCAGACCGTTGTCCCGGCTCCTCAGCCACGGAAGAAAAAACCAGAGGACTTCAAATTCGGAAAGATCCTGGGAGAGGGCTCCTTCTCAACGGTACGTATTCTGCATTCCACTTAACATGTGAGTTAGACTTGGGAAGGTGTTGCTACATGCATGCATTCTTTTGTTTAATAGGGCAGGGCAAAAACAAAAATGATTTATTGAATGTGTAGATAAAAACAAATTTTATTTTGCAAGTTTGAGTTTTTTAATGTTCTTTTTACATTACAGTTTACATTACAGTTTTTCTGACTTTTTCGCGTTCCGGCCTTGTGGGTTATCGTAGCGCGATGTGAGCCAGCCCCCTCTTTGTTTACATGTGTTTACCCTTTGAGTAGGCTATGTGTGTGCCACAGGCATGTTTAATTTTTTATTTGCACTATGCTGAGATACTAAGGGAAGAGTTTATTATTTTTTAATTCTAATGTTATATGTTATAAAATATGTAGTTATCTGATTTCTTAATCAGAAAATTTGAGCTACTGTGAAGTTGCTGTTGTACTTTAGCTTAAAGCTTGAAATTGTTGAATGATAGAGCCTCGTTTACTTTTATTTTGGGATTGTTCTATGCATTTTAACTCTTGAGGACAATCTCAGCAATAAAGTTGCACTTTTGACAATATATCTGATGATTGTAGTCATTTTTAAGTGCTTTGAAAAAGAATAAATTGAAAATCGAATTGAAACTCAAATTATTATTATTTTTTTAAATCTGAGATTTTTTTTAAGGCAATATCGCACAGCCCTACTTGGAAGTCGTTCATGGTTCATTTAGGGCAAAGTAAAATAACTGGGAACTTAGTTATTAAGTTCTTATGCTATACACTGTTTTTATCTTGTTTTCTTTCTCCCCTTTTTTCCCCAAAAACATTCAGGTTGTCCTTGCTAAAGAGCTGGCAACAAGAAAAGAATATGCAAGTAAGCTACGATCATAAAATATATTTTTGCTTTAAATTTTATACTTTCTTGGTATTAATGCAGATATTAAATGCTCTGCCTAGTTTTAAAGACTGAAACTCTTTTCTTTTTCCAGTTAAGATTTTAGAGAAGCACCATATTATGAAGGAGAAGAAAGCCCAGTACGTGAAACGGGAGAGGGATTTGATGTCAAACCTTGACCACCCGTTCTTCGTCAAACTCTACTTCACATTTCAAGATGATGAGAAGTTGTGTATCCTTTTAACAAGAATAGAATTCATGCCAGAGTGTAATAACATAATATATTGATTCTTCTTTTTTTGTATCAAGTGCGTTTCTTTAACTCTGACTTCTCAGATTTTGGTCTGAGCTATGCCAAAAATGGCGAGCTGCTGAAATACATTCGCAAAATTGGCTCATTTGATGAGACTTGTACTAGATTCTACTCAGCTGAAATAGTTTGTGCTCTAGAATACTTACACAATAAGGGGATAATTCACAGGTAAGAGTTTGTTTTGTTGTTCTCGTTGTTGTGTTGAGTTTTACTTGCTTATTAAACTACATTTTCTTGTCATGTTCAGAGATTTAAAACCAGAAAATATTCTTCTGAGTGAGGACATGCACATCCAGATAACAGATTTTGGGACAGCAAAACAATTATCGTCGGACAGTAAACAAGGTACTGTATCTGTAATGGCTGAGTGGAGTCGTTACAGCATTATGATTTAAAACGGACTCATTTTAACCTCCTCAATTTTGTTTATTTTTAGCGAGAGCAAACTCCTTTGTTGGAACTGCACAATACGTTTCCCCAGAGCTACTAACTGAGAAATCAGCCTGCAAGAGGTAGTAAAGTTAAATTTCACCTTATTTTTACGCAATGGACTGCATCACTACTGGAGGATGAGCTTTATTCGGTGTCTTGTTTCTTTTCAGTTCGGATCTGTGGGCCTTGGGATGTATAATCTATCAGCTAGTGGCTGGTTTACCACCGTTCAGAGCTGCGTAAGTTTAGGAGAAGTTGTTACATTTTTAATATATTTGTATGAATAAAAGAAAGCCGTTTGAGCTGAATCCCTGTATCCTAATGAACAAACAAACTTTTTTGACTGTCTTTTTTTCATGTTCCTTTTATTTTGTGTGCCTTAGAAACGAGTACCTAATATTCCAGAAGATCATTAAGCTGGAGTATGAATTCCCAGAGAAATTCTTCCCCAAAGCCAAGGATCTTGTTAAACAACTTTTGGTAGGTCAACAAACGGCACCAAAAATAAATACATGTACGTTGTCTTTTGTGCACTGTGTTTTACACCCAAAGGAAACTAGAATAGACCTTACTACCACACGACAATGAATAAAATAAGCAGGATTACATTTCTGACTAAATCTGATGCGTGTCTGTGTTTATTCAAAAGATCTGTTTCTGTTTTACTTTCAGTTACAGGACCCTTCCAAGCGACTTGGATGTGAAGAGATGGGAGGTTACGACCCGCTGAAGCAGCATCCCTTCTTTGACACCATCTCGTGGAGTGACCTCCACCTACAGACGCCTCCAAAACTCACGCCCTACCTGCCAGCTATGTCGGAGGATGATGAGGACTGTTACGGAAACGTAAGGATTTTATTTTATATTTTTTTTTTATTTTTCATTTTTTTTACTCATTGTTTGTTGAAAAATTTAGTATTAAACATTATAATGTTTGTTTGACAATGTCTGACTCCTTTTGAATCCCAGTATGATGACCTCCTGAGCCAGTTCAGCAACATGCAGGTGGCCCAGTCTAGCTCCTCGCACTCTCTGTCGCCACATGATTCCACGCCCCCGCAGAGGTCCAGCAGTAATATTGAACAGTACATCCATGACCTCGACAACAACTCCTTTGAGCTGGACTTGCAGTTCACAGAGGAAGAAAAGAGATTATTGCTGGACAAACAGACCAATGGAAACCCATGGTAGAAAAACTTAAATAATTTTTTAGATATTTTTTCACTTCCGATTCTATAAATCGAATCTGTCTTTTTTAGATCAGCGTCAAAACTTGATTTTTGTTCACAGGCACCAGTTTGTAGAGAATAACCTGATCCTAAAAATGGGTCCAGTGGATAAACGAAAGGTAATTCATGTGGCACTGTTGTAACAACTGTACATAATTAAAACTTTTTGTGACTGTTAAAGCTATAGCGTTAGCGCCAGATCCGAGTCACTTCACATGACATTGCTCTGACTGCTAGCATATGCAGAGTGAAGGGGAATTCCTGCTCTGCTGTGGAAAATGTTGCTGAACTCACAGCTTCCCCCTGTTGGTGAACTGAAGTATCAACATATTTTCTCCCTCTCAGGGTCTGTTTGCTCGACGGAGACAGCTGCTGCTCACAGAAGGACCACACCTGTACTATGTGGATCCTGTCAACAGGGTCCTGAAGGGAGAGATTCCTTGGTCCTTCGAGTTACGCCCTGAGGCCAAGAACTTTAAAACCTTTTTTGTTCACACGGTACACACTGAACTCTCTGTCATGCAAAGATTACCTATTTACATATTCTGTTAAGGTGTTGCATTATTTACATATTGTTTCTGTTTTCTGTAATGTCTGCAGCCTAACCGGACATATTATTTGATGGACCCCAGCGGAAACGCAGACAGATGGTGCAAGAAGATCCAGGAAGTGTGGAGAAAGATCTATCAAAGGCACCAAAACCCCGGCCTATAGGAGCAAGTTTTATCCTTATCTCGTTACTCTTTAGCTCTGAGGCCAATCACTGAGCAGAGGAACATCCTCTTTAGTGCCCCTTATCACCACAATGCAAACAAACTTTTAGACGCTGGCATCTAGATCCTATTTGTTTTCCTGAGTAGAACCATTGGAAAGACAACTTTGGATTCAGGGTTGCTTTGCTTGTTCTTTGTGCTCTCTGTCAGGCTTCTAATGCGTTTTCCATGTATGAGTGATAAAACTTCTACCATGCACATCTGCTTTTTGTACATTCTGCAAAGGGGAAGAGAAGGAGTCACACAAGCTCGATTACCTGCTAGGACTATCTCAGACGCAAGGACTCGTTTCCTGCTTCACTGAAAACACAAAGCCTAGCTCATTTAACCAGGACCTTTCATGATAACCTCAATCCCACTTCTTACATCCCAGCTATAGGCAAGCCCCACATGTCCTGCATTTATTCTATAGTTGTAACAGATACTGTAAACTGGTTCAATCTCACACGTTCACCAAACTCAAATTCTATTTATATTTTTGTCAGAGCCAAAAATTCCATGTATTTGAGTTTTTGAGTTGTTTGTTGTTTTTATGTCTCTTGGTACTTGCTCATTGCAGTTCAATTTAAGTCTTCATGCTACAAGCAGAGGGCTGGTCTACAGGAAGTCAGTAGGTCTCAACTAGCCTCTGCAAGGTTTTTTTTTTGTAATGTTTTGCTCAAAGGGTGGTTATATATGCCACTAGCTTGTACTTTGTTATGATTACACGCTTATCTTTCCTGCATGGCCAGTTTTGTAGCTCAGCTTCGTTTGCTTCTCTCTCCCAGGGCACTGGAGATGTAGTTTGAGTCTAATGGTGGGTATTTTGGGGCTGCATTGGCAAATATAGAGAAATTATTAGATGATTTGGTTGTTCTGTATCATTCACTGGCTATTTCTTTGTGGAGTGAACTTTTTTAAGTTTTTTTTTTTTGGTGGAATATTTGCCTCATCTTCGGTATGTCTTTATTTAAATCTCATGTGCTGATCACCCCAATGCTGAACATAGATCCTTCATCAACAGAGATAAATACTATCATTCTCTAAAACAATCACAGTCACGCTGATATCCTTTGACATGATGGTAGTCGTAAATGATTAGTCACCCGCCCCGCCCCCCATTTGATTTCCCGTCATATGTTTCTGTTTGAGCAATATGTTCTCATACGACGTTTAGGTTTCAACATAGGAGCTAAAGTTCTTTTCCTATGGTCCTCTTCCTTCAGCTGAGTCTGTTGTGTGCAGTGTGTGACTGGAGTGTAGGTGAATAAGAGCCCCTGGCCCTGGGGCCCGAGGGTTTGATGTGGTTGGATGTCAGTTAAAAGATATCCATCTGATCCAAATAAACGAAGAAATTGCTGTATCTGTTGACAAAGTTGAGGGAAAAACATGAGACCAGTGTTTGCCCGTGGTTAGAAAAAAAAAAAAAAAATGTTCGAATCAAGTCGATGTCAGTCGGTTACATTGTGCATGGAAAACTCTACCTGGCTTGTAACTGACTAGAACTGTGATGTACAGATGATGTATTATTAAAATCTGAAGCAAGTAATGCAATGATATTAGGATACAGTTTTTGTATTTTTATTCTTGTATAAGGTTATTTGATGGCTATTGTTTAGCCTATAGTTCATTCTGTGTTATTTAAATTCTAATATATGAATCATATTTGGATTGAAGTCATGTTCAGGGGCCATGTTGTGTATGTATTGAGATGTAAAGCCTTTGAATGTGAATAATTATTGTAAACTATAATATTTTACAGCTTTTTTTCTTACTATATCATACATTTTCTATTCTCAAGTGATTTAATCATATTCTGATAATTTAATGAATCTGTTCATTCTCTCTCTGATTATTTGTGCGCTAGGTCAGTAGATGTTGAATGATGACTTTTCCACTTAATGCTTGGTAGTCCAGTAATTAAAGCATGTAGGGATTTAGGCATTCAAATAAAGCCAAGTGTCCTGTTTTTAAAGCAACAGCAATCAGTGGCAATGGCATCTCACATCTTGCAGCATGTAAATAAAGTTCTGGCCTTAATCTGTGTGTGTGAGAATCCTCAGAATTCTATTGATTTTTCAACAGTTTGGTGTGGAGTTTGACTGGACTGCTCAGTCTGATGTCTTTTTTAACAGCAGTTTTTGACCTCAAACACAACACAAAAAAACAGATGAAGGTCCAATACAATGTTCCACCTCCCACAAGAAAAGTTTGAATATAAAATCAGTTTTCCCCATTCATATAATGCAGTGGGAGTCTATAAAGCGCCACATTGAAAAAACATTTTAACGAAATCAATAATTTAATTGCCCTATTATTATTCTCTGGAACTCATGTGAAATGTTAGGCCATGCTGATCATACTGCAGCAGCTATTCTAGGAAATAATTTGGAAGGGTTGAATTTTTACTAATGTTAATTTATAAATGTTTAGTGCTACTGTAATTCATTATCAATAACATCTTTAAAAATCACTGTAGTATCATTTATAAGCCTCATCTAAAAACTAACTACTACAAAGATGTTTATGAAACAACACTTTCTGATTTTTCATGAATTGCTTTTTGTAAATAACCATTAATATTGTAATTAATTGGCAATAATTTTCTCAAAGTTCACCCTTAAAAACATTTTGAAGGGAAAGGGGAAAAAAGGCTGTTAAGCATGGCTCACAATCTTGGAGAATTATAGGTACCAGAGTAATTATTTACAGTAATAATGGTTATTTTCAAACTAAATATTCACTTATTTCCTATTCCAGTATTTCCATAAAATATGTATTCCTAAAATAGCTGTTGTCGTATGATCAGTATAGTATTTTAAACATTTCACATTATTTGTAGAGTAAAAAGATAAAGGACAGTGAAGTTATTGATTTTATTGTTGACATTTCTTTTCTGTGTTGCTCTTTGTAGACGGTCCCTGACTCCGAGCCCACTTTTCATCTTTTTTTTTAATTTATTTTTTTAATCTTAACAGACAAACACTAATAAAAAGAAAAAAACTCTATTGTTTTATTTATGTTACATTGAGTATATAGAGGTGTAGATCGTTGCTTGATATAAATGCGATAAATTATAGTGTATCCATATCTCTAACTAAACATCCCCCTCCACGTTGAAGCATCAGGGGATCCAGGCGTGGAGCACCGCCTTACTCTATGATAATTTATGCATTTGTGGAGCGGTTTAGTAGGAGTGGCTCAGGAACTGTGGCAGTCTGCTTTGCCAGAGACGTGGTCTCGGACTCGACGCCTTTCCTTCGAGCCGTGCAGAGGGTGGAGGAGGATGGCAGAGAACAGCACCGAGACCAGCGGCTCCATCCATCGGAGGTGCCTGACCCATTCCCCCACTGAGAGGAACAGCTTGCCTGGGGCATCCAAGTGGATTCGGCTCAATGTCGGGGGGACGTATTTCTTGACGACCAGACAGACGCTGTGTCGGGACCCCAAGTCGTTTCTGTACAGGCTGAGCTTGGCGGACCCCGAGCTTGACTCGGACAAGGTACATGGTACATGCTAAGCTAGGACGTGGCGCTGTTCACTAGTTTTAAGCGCTGCTGGACAACTTCATTTCACATCACTACGCACACCTCGCTTGTATTTATTCACTCATTAACTTGCAATTAACAGCGTACAAAGCAAGTGACTGTAAGGTTAGCCTTCACACATTTCTAAAAAGCTACATTTTAGTCAGAGACTCCGCTAAACCTAACATATATAGCTAGCTAGCTTTAGCCCATAAGCTAGCTAGATTCCGACAGTTACCGGACGACCTCACTACTAAAATATGTTGTTTTTTTATTCAACACAATAAAAGATCTTTATGACAGAAATGTATTCTCATATTGCAACACCGCTATCTTTACATTTATTTCAATAAAGTGGAAGGTTAAACACTTTTATTAACGGCTTTTGTAGTTAATAAAAACGAAATAAAACACACAGAATGTCTGCACACATTACCTATAAACTTTACCAATAATATATGAGGTCACTATTGTCAATTCAAACCTAAGGTCTGCTGGCCTAAAGTGGTCGTCAGAACGCCATATACGACCCGTACTATGACTATATACAAAGTCATTAACTGTGAAGATGTTTTCATCAAGTAGTAACAATGGGTTTATTATTTATACAGCGTCATTCTGTATATACTTCATTTGATTGCAGAAACTATATTTTTACACCTTTTTTTTTGTTACTAGGATTTAATTATAATAACAAGATTCAATTGCAGTATTTGTGGAGGTTTACATGCACATACTAAGATAGGGTTTCCATTTGGTCAGTTGTGTAATTTCATGATTTTTTCCTTGTGATTGTTGATATTTGTGACATCGGCACATGACCCCTTATCCTCAGATATGTCCACAGTGCGTGAGCTGTCATGGGCCACATCATGTGGTGACTTTGCTCATAGCTTTGACAGTGGGAAGCGATTCAGTGCTCGGTTAGTTGGACATCAATCAAATCACAGACTCAAACCATCTATTGTGCTCATTGTGATTATTATTATTTTAAAATTGCAGTATTTTTAATAGAATTGTTTAAGGCAGTGGCTATTTGTGCAGTTGCTGTATCAATATACCAACATTCTATCCGTATGCAGTGCCCCTATTTGGCCAGTCTATGTCACGTGATAGGTCAGTCATTGACCAGTTTAGGTCGCGTGACTAAGACTAAACCATACCCTAAACCTAACTCTAACCCTAAAAAGTGTTGCGATATTTGGTTATAGCCTAGCCCTAAGATGCTTTGTACTTGTACTTCGGTAACCATACCATTAGCACTGAAGGTTATACGTACGGCAACTATGCGCAGTAAGCCGAATGCCTGTATTTCCGTCACTGCCGGACCCGTAGCTATAGTTCCGTCAGTTTTATTTGAGCCCAAACCCAGGAAATACGCTAAAAGGTTTTTTTTTTTCGTATATGTATTTTTAAAGGTGGAATTTGCCGTGTTAAATATGTTCAAAAAAAAAAAAAAAAAACCTAACCCTAACCCAGGAAATACCCTAAAATGCTTTTTTTTCCTTTTTTTTTTTTTTTTTTTTTTCATATTTGTATTTTTAAAAGTGAAATTTGCAGTGTTAAATATGTTAAAATAAGAATGTCAGAAGTGGGATTCAAACCCACATCAGCGAAAGGAAAAAGCATTGAGTCTAGCACCTTAGACCATGCATGCGCACAAGGAAGTGCCGGAACTGTAGTCAGGTTTGTCTGAGGTCCGGGTCCGGAACTATAGACACTTGGTTGTTTAAACTGTGTAATTTGTGTTTGTATACTTACTTAGACATATTAGACATTGGCTAC
Organism: Gouania willdenowi; assembly: GCF_900634775.1. Lineage (NCBI taxonomy): Eukaryota > Metazoa > Chordata > Actinopteri > Blenniiformes > Gobiesocidae > Gouania > Gouania willdenowi. The sequence goes on along the minus strand of NC_041062.1, from coordinate 12,467,413 downwards.
TACTACCATTACACTAACTATATATGACAAAACACAGAATACTATACACACCAGATTGTTAGTAATTATTTATATTCTGATTGAACATTCTTAATTTTGACAGCAAATGCAACTTAGTTTCAAAATGTACTCATTGGAACTATTTCAGTTAGTGTAATTTAATCAGCTAAACGATATTAGTTGAGGAAATCTGTTACAGATATAGCCCACTGAAATCTAAATTATCATTAAGCAAGCTGTTATGGGATGTTAAAGGCTTGTCCCGCCTTCCACATAACGAAGTAGTTTTAATTGGACACCTTCCAAAAAAAGGTGTGATTAGATTTTGTCAAATGTGTACATTGTAGTTTAGTTTCTTATTAGTCAACAAAAGTATCAGTATATTTTGATTTTATTTTCATTACATGCTTTAAAAAAAATAAAATAAATGGCCATATTCTAGTTATTGTCACGTAAATAAAATTAACACTGCTGTTGAGTTGAAAGGTCATACCAAGAGTACGTAATGTAATTTTAGAATTAAAGACGAGTATTTTTCCAGCTGCAATTTTTGTATTTTTTTTTGTATTTATTTATTTAAAAAAAAAAAAAAAAATCATTATCGTGGGCCTATTATCATCTATCATATCGTATTTTGAATTCCCATTAGCCAATGACCACTACCTCAATTAACTGAGGTTTTGTCGTTACAGATTTTTATATCATGGTAACTACATTTCAAAGGGATCCCCATAAAAAAAATTGTATTTAATGTTTATAATAGTATTATATTAAACATTGGGTTATTTGAGTATCTGGTTAACTGAAGTTTAAAGCCTGGATTTGCATTTTAATTAAATGTTGTCTTCTTATATGTGCCAACTTATTGAAGTACCAGCACTTTTCCCAGTTAGAATAAAATCATAAAGAGCAACTATTTCATTTCCTTGTTTGCTCCACAGTCGACCTCTTTATTTATGCTGGGCTTCTTTAATGAGTAAAAAAGTCACTGTTAGTTAGAGTTGGTGCTGCTGACAGCCTAGAGATGGTGATGAACGCACTAATATCCCCAAATGACCCCGACGCTCATCAAGCAAGCTGTTCTGTTCGTCCATCTGTCCAAATTAACACATATTTTTGTGAGTCTCACCACCCCCGACCCCTCCCCAGCACCAACAAAAACAATGCATTATCTGCCTGAATATTTAATGCATTGTGCTGTCAGTTATTGGTTCAGTTTACTCCCTTTCTGTCCCTCTTTATTATAATCTGAGGGCTACCCTTTAATTGCATGCAAATATTTAAATCTTGGACTAATCAGCTTGTTTTTTGTGTGTCAGTTTGTCTGTTGAAGCTATCCATTGTTTTAAGTGTTTAGCACTCAGTATTAATCTGTGTACCTCTCGTCTACAGAATGTCTAGTTTAAAGGGTTATTCACACCAAAAATATAAACGGCTCAAGACTATCGTATGTTAACTTTGCTAATAGGAATGAAAAAGTAATTTAAATGCAGGCTTGTGTAGTGCACCATTCATGAAACGCTATCTGGTTTTATGAGTTTAAAGACATTCAATGGTTCCAATCATAGCGTAGACTTGCCTTTTTAAGGTGTCCTTCTTGTTCAGCCAGAAGACACGGGTAGATCTGTAGTAAGATGGCTGATCGTGGTGTCCAAATGCTGCATCGTTGTCAAAGTTCTTGTTTCTTGGTAAGTGGAACATCAAAATCTGTCCACCGTAAATTGTTAGATTGAAATGGTACCCAGGGTCCCCATGGTCATGAAAAGTTATGGAATTTGAAAAAAACAACTTTCCAGTCTTAAAAAGTAATGAAATAATTTAATGTTTTGGAATTATAGCCTATTTTATTTTAATGTTCCAACAAAATCCAACCTTCGCTCTTACTATGGGACGTCAGGCAAGTCCCTTAACCCTAAAACCTTGTGTTGTACATCGCTTTTAATAAATGTCTGCAAATTGAAATTGTAATCTCATAATTAAACATGGTAGCACTTAGTTAGTAGTTGTTTAATGTTACATTCAATTGCAAAATATTGCAAAATGAGTGTCAAAGGCAATTGCGCCTTGTATCATGCTATGATAGATAAGTTATGGACATAACTTGCATTCCCTGTGCCACATTTTTGCTACTAACTATGGCACACTGTTACATTAGTGCAATGTTTCTGAAATGGGGGTACGCGATGACACTACCGGGGGTACTTGAGAGAGAGATAGACAGGAAAATGAACAAAGTGTCAATCTTGGTCCCACCCCAGGCGTGAGATGACCGGAAATGATAGAAACTATAGAAATAAATCTATTCAGGAGCCACTAAATCAATATTTTTGAACCTTGGGGTTGCCTGAAATTTCTGAAAAATTAAAATAGATTTTTGAAATTTTTTAATTCTTTTTTTTTTTTTTTTAAATTAAAACACACAATCTTAAACAACTGTATTTCTATACTTTCACTTTATAAATATGGTTAAATTAAAATACATTAAAAATTAATATATCCGAGCTCTAATATGATCAAAGATCAATTGTAGAAAAAAAATTCTTAATAAAAATGGGTACTTCTCCACCCGACAACTGACAACAACCGACATATTAACGCTGATTGGCTGACATCTCCAAAATGGCAATGCCCACATGTTAAGGGATATTATGTGTATTTGAAGGCTAAAGTATGATATAAATGACTCTAAAGAATGAGTTACTTTTCTTAGCTTTGGACCCATCATCTAAAGTGCGTTCATGTGATGGGTTGCGTATCACTTTAAGATCATCAATTTCTACTTTGTGTTACTTTCCATTAGGCATTTCTTTTTCCACCTGCAGCCTTGTTTTTAAAATGCATTTGTGGAAATCTGTGCACCTTGATTCCACTGAGGTTAAGATGCTCACACAGAGTCGGATGCCCAGCAGACGGATAGATCAGTAAAGTGCTCCGTTTTTGAACGAATGCAGCATTGTGTTTCCCAGCCAAGGAAGCAAGTGTTTCAGTTCTCAGTCACGCAGGCTGACGTTCTTCAGCAGGACTCTTGAGGAGAACTGCATTATTCATGTTGTTGACTGGAGCTTGTTTTTTCACATAGCGACAGAGCAGCGGGAAAGTGAAAGATGTTCGTCACGTGCGGGGCTCTAACGGCTGGCAGTCATGCATTGGTGCAGCAATCTCTTGAATTAGCTTCTCTCAGATGATTAACGTCAGTGTGTGGTGTTGTGTTGAAGGGATATTGATATTCATTGTTCCTGCAAGGCTGTCAGATGCACATCAATGGGCCTTCACACCACTGGTGGACCGCTCTCAAAATACCACTCAAGTAGATAGCCAGCTTTCTAGCTTTGAGAGCTGCATCAATTTTTCAAGCAGCCCGTCACAAAGCTTTCTTATTCTTTTCCCATCTCTCTTTTCATATTTATATCCATTTACTGCATGTAGAAGTTCTCTGTGCGGCATGTGGTAGAGAAAAATTGCGCTACATTTAGTGCTGGATTCTGGTTGTGTGTCATGCCTGAGCACACTGTGGGAGGCAACGTAAATATTTAACGGTTCTACCGCCTCTTCCTTCTCGCACTAAGTGCTTGGCTGTAAAGCGCTGAGTCCTGGAGACAAATAGGGTGCTTTTAAAAATTTGATTTCACCATTTATTTCAGAAAAGTTTGCAAAAACTCTATCAAAATAAGTTTTTTGCCCTTTACTGACATGGGTTAATCATCATCAGCTAAAGGCAAGAAGTGCAATGTCATCACTTGCAAAATCTCACATTTATTGTGCGTTTTTTTGTTGTTGCATGTTTTTGACTTAAATTTGCTTAAAGCAGAACTAAGTAACTTGCACTTAGCGCTACCCCTAAAGCTCCCTTTTGGTTATGTCACTGTCGTAAACATTCCGCACCCCCGAGGCAGTAGCTCCTCCCTCCCGCTTCAGTGACACGGGCAGCGAGAGGCTTCCTAAACGTACAGGGGCAAAGTTAGTGGTTAATATTGAATAAGCCTACATTCTGAGTGGACTCATCCTTTAGTAACTCAGTAAGTTGACCATTTATACTATAAAAACGGTCGCGGTTTAGTATTTATGATAAGGTAAGTGATCAGCCAGTTGTCCACCCTGTCACCCTGCTGCGCAGACACACACACACACACACACTCCCTGGTAATGACATCACTGGAGCGATGAAGTGACCAAAAAGCACCACTGTGTTCAAGCGACTCATCACGGGCGATTGAAGCGACTGCAGTCGCTACAGTTGCGATCGGTTTGAACGCACCTTTAGTGTGTATTAAGCTGTCGTAAAGCAGTGTGTGTTGTCACGAGAACGAGAACAAAGCTGCGAGACTGCCACTGGGTCGGAGGCAGGAAAAGTTACAAGTGCTGTTCTATGGCCAGAGACGGCAGGGGCTGATGAAAGACCCCCATAAACACTTGTATTACCCTCAGAGGGACTACGAGAAGGATTTATTAAGGTGAAAAAGTTACTTACTTCTGCTTTAACAATTGCTTGGATATTTTCTGGTTTGCTCTCAGAGTTTATTCTTTATTTATTGTGCAACCCATAGTAAGTGCTCAGCTGAAAAAAGACTTCATAGAAACTATCCATTACATTAAGAAACAAACAAAATGCATTGCTGGCCTTACAAGCCACAACCTATGAAAATGTGTGAAGTTCCTCTTTACCTTGGTGAGAGGTTGTAACTTTCATTCAAATGGCAGTGTGAAATATTCTAAAATCTGCACTAGTTGCATATAATCTAGCTGTGATGTTTATTATTTAAAGGTGAAGGCCTGTTTGACTATGCCATTACTGCTTGCACTCCAGAGGGACTCCTGGCTCCAGCTCTACAAGGATCAGACTTCCACTTGGCTAAGTAGCTCCAGTCATGTGACCTCAGAGGATCTACTGTAACATCTTGGAGCTCTGACTCTGCTGGAGACTTGTGCTGGGACCTAACTTATGAGCAGACTTTAATACCGACGCCATTGTCTTTTATTCTCGTCTTTTTCAGCATAGACGAGCAGTTTGCATGTCTCGTTTTTCTTGATTTATTAAACGCTTTTAAGCTTAATTGTTGCACTCTGGGGTTTGTCCTGAGAAGCCAGCATGCTGCAGCTTGTTTAATTTATTTGGATTAAGGATTGATTGTCAGCGTTAATGTGCCTGCACAAAGCCTCTCTGGGCATCGTGCTCTGAAGGGTGGGTCACTGTGGTATTTCCTGTGGTTCGATATGCATTGTGTGTTTGTGTGTGTGTGTGAGGAGGAAGAGGAAGAGTGTATCTTATAGATTCTGGCTAACAGTCCACCCATCTAGTTAGCTTTTGTTTGAATCCATTCATGGTACAGACCATTTCCACACACCAACAATACTTGTCTGACCTAGTTTTTCTTTTTAGTTATTTTTTTTACTTTATAGAAACGTTCTGGATTTTATGAGTCAACTTTTCTCCTTTTGAATCTGGCAGCAGTTGTAGGATATATTTACTGCAGCAATCTTCATCATTCCAAGTTCCAACCCCTTTCAATTGTTTCCCAGTGCTCCCCAGTACGGGCCCACAGCGAGACAGCATTTTGTTTTCAGTTAAAAACACTACCCTCTTTGTGTGCAAGGGCCTTTTGTTGAAACCCCAGAATCATTTACGTCTGGTCTGATTCAGTGTTGTCTCGTAAGCTGCATATATACTCGTGTATCTGTTAGACAAGCTCATATATGCTGCCAGTTAGAAAAGGGGCTAAATATACCTGTACATGCAATTATTTAGAGTTAATCAGTAAATTACATTTGAAGCTTTTAATCATTGTACAGTAAAAAATACATTTTTAAGACTACATTTTAGCTTCTTTAAGTTTTTTTTCTGAGGCTCACCATGGACAGTGTTGGGGTAAAAAGAGGAATGTAAACTTAGTATACTATTGAAGTATGTTTAGCAGAATGATAAAGTTGATTTAAAGCACTTCCCCTCTGGCTTCTTGGTTGAACTTCTCTAAAAATGACTATTAAAAAAAAAAACATCTTAGACTTAAGAATAAAAGGACTTTCTGTTTGAGCAGATGTTTTCACTTTCAGATGTTTGTCTTTCATCTAGGTTCTTTGTCCGTATGCAAACTGAGTCAAGATCGATATTTATGATGTGTCAAACTAATGGACCCAGTTGTTAGATATGTTGGAGTATAATAAAAATGTGTTCTGCATACAAAGATATAATGGTATATGTTGAAAGACCATCAATGCAAAAATACAGACAAAAACAAAACAAGAATACATCTGATGAGACTATAACTGACAGCCCTCATCCAACCAGGCTGCATACAGAGTGATACACTGTTTTTATTTGATTCGAAGCAAGAGTAAACCTCAAACTAAGGCTACAAACAATAATAATAAAGATTTTAAGATTAATTCTTCTAAACCCATAAATGCTACAAGGTTATTGATTTGTCTGAAGAAGCCAAAGTTGCACCTTACAAATGCAAGTTTCATTTTCATTCTGCTTGTTACTATGCACACTCCTTGGGGAAACAATCATTTATTTTGTGGATTTCTGTACTTGTTATAGTTTCTTTAAATTAAGAAGCTCAATGCACCAAAAGCTGCTTGTGATGACATTTGCATTGTTGTTATGAACCTACTCCCCCCCCCCCACCCCCCCACTCCCACCCTACCTGCACTCGTGTTTCAACAAACTTGGGGCAAAAAGACCAGAATAATGCTCCACCAAGCTCGTGTGGAGTATTTTGGTCATGAAAATCAGGTCAGCCTGCCAAGAGGCTCAGAGATTCATTACAAAAGTGAACGCACTGGGGCACTTTCTCATTACTTGAGAGATTAATGGGCTTTCAGTTGAAGCCATCTTTCCAATCCAATCCATGTGCATGGGTCCATTAGTTGAGGGCTTGGGTTTGTGTTTGTTAACGGTCGTATCCTACCTAGAGTATGTAACGGCATTCATGTTTTTTTGTAGATTCTGCGATTCTATTGACCAGCTTTGCTTCTTGGTAATGTTTGAGGCAAATTCACCCTATATTATCACGACTAAGTTTGCTCCAATCTCTTCTCATGTTTTGTGTGTAATCTACTTTTTTGATGCTCTAAATGCCAGATTTAACTGTGCCATTTTTTTAGTTTAAACTGTGTATTAGAGAGATAGCAGCGCAGCCATTTGGCTCTCAGTAGAGGTACTTTCTCTCAGTCCCCTTGGTGGATTCAGCCTGCTGCTGCACATCTTTTCCTGTTCTGCTCTAATTGTTTTAGCCTCCTTTTTTCCCTCGAGACAAAGTCCGTCTAATCGCAGTACATGCGGAAATTGTGGAATACCCAGTGGTTGTGAAGGAATCGAGATCAAACCCAAGGCCTGTGGGAATAGAGCAGAGAGATTCCCAGTGGTTATGTGTGTGGCACTGTGGACTGAAGTCCTCCCAGCTCCTGTCAAAGATATTATCATTGCATTTGGCCTCAAAACTCTGACCCCTTAAGTTTAGTTCAATGGGATTTAATGCGCTTGGATTTTGTTGTGATTATGGTATGTGCAAAGTTTAGATTAAAGATGTTTTTCCTTTTTATATTTTAGGTGTGTAGTTGCCTAACAATTGGTGTGTTACAGAAACCGAAATGTGTTTTTGGACTAACCTTTCTGTTCTCGTTTGCTTTTCAGGATGAAACTGGTGCCTATCTCATTGACAGAGATCCCACGTATTTTGGGCCAGTGCTCAATTACCTGAGGCACGGCAAGTTGGTGCTCAACAGGGACCTGGCAGAAGAAGGTAAAGTCTATGAATAACATTTAAGTACACAATTGTAGCAGGAGCGTTGTAATTAGGGTTGCACGATATTGGATTTTTGGCCACTATTCCAATATTTCACAACTAATTTGTTGTGAAACACACACGTCTGATTGCAAAGCTCATTTATGACTTGTTTTCAAACAAAACTATGAAGAGAGTTGCAGCCTACGCTACTTAAAACAGTTACTACCTACTTAAAACAGTTACTACCTACTTAAATGTTGTATTTGAGTGTAAAAATAGCGTTTCTACAACATCCAAACATTCTGTCATAGCTTCATATGATGAAAAAATCAAACCATGGGGAAATCAGTAAATTGACTAAATTCAGTGAATAATTTATTTGGGATTTTCTTAATTATTGATTGGAATGTTTCCTAAACTATCATTAGTTGTTCAAGAAGTACAGGGTTTATTAAGGAATATACCAGGCTTCAAAATGAGTTTTTAACACTAATTATTGTTCTTTGGTGTGTTGGCTGTCTTCTCATTCTGTTTTTTTCAGGTGTTTTAGAAGAAGCCGAATTCTACAATATCACATCATTAATAAAACTAATCAAGGACAAGATCAGGGAGCGGGACTGCAAAACATCACAGGTACATTGTCTTATAATGGACATAGAATTAATCAAGTGATTTTGGCCTTGAATTGACACGTGTGTTTTCATCCAGGTTCCTGTAAAGCATGTGTACCGGGTGCTGCAGTGTCAGGAAGAAGAGCTGACTCAGATGGTTTCTACCATGTCTGATGGCTGGAAGTTTGAACAGGTAAAATCTGCAACTGTGGAGTCGCACAAAAGGAAATCCTATCATCGTGAGCTTCCCCCACCCTGCGATGTTCACACTCGCCCAACAACAAATGGCATCTTTCTCATTGTACGCATACATGATCCGGGCAACTCGTCTGTGCTCTGATTGGTCGTTGCAGCTTGTCAGTATAGGTTACGGGCGGGCCCACCAGTCAGAGTTTCTGCTGATTGTGTCAAGGGAGGTGAAGGGGGAGCCGTCTGCTATGCCAAACAACAGCAGAGAGGTGTGTCCCACTAATTTCTGTCCACGGTCTGGTCACTGCATGGTCCCTGTGTTGTCCATACACACCCCGTCGGCCAATGTTTGTCCCCAGTAGACACTTAGATGTGAACTTTGAGTTGAGTCTTTTCAGTGTTTTTTACCGCCTGCTCGTAAGTGAGACCAAAGGAACCTGACACATTCGATCCCTATTACCTTTTTATTTCATTTCCCTCTCTTTTTTTCTAATATTGTATTAGTCCTAAGCCTGTGTAGGTTTCTCTGTCGTTGGTTTTGGTTTCTTCCTTGGTTGTTTCCTACAGATAGTTTTTCTTGTGACAGAAATGCAGTAAATGATCATGGGTGAACAGTTTGTATGAATCTTTGGGTTGAGCACAAATCCACGATGGCCCTTTTCTCATTAGAAATGGCTGGTTTTAGGGTGTGGACAGAATCCCCCAATAAAGGATCACTTGCTCTCACAGGTGAACAAGCTAGATGAGTGTAGACGGCAGTGATTGAAGCTGAGTTATATTCTTAGAAGAGTTATCCAGAAGGGAAGCACAGCTGTCTGTGAGCTTTTTGTATTTTTTTCACATTAAAAATCTAATGATCTCAGTGGATGTTTTGTTAGTCGATTTTATGCAGATTTTTGCTGCATCAATGCCCCGTGCAGGAGGTAACTTGCTTAACAACAAGTCGCTAGAAGCAATGGCTAATGAGGCAAAGCATGTCTGAACATGCACACCTGGGTATGGACGCATTACACGAGCACATGCACACACACACACACACACATGACACACAACAGCAAAAGCTGTTCCTGAGAAACAGTGATGGCTGTTTGTTTTTTGTTTGTTTTTTTCAGAGCTATACATTTCGTTGTTTATATATTTCATGGGGTATCCTTTTTAAAAAAAAAAAAAAAAAAAAATCTTTAATTATAATATGACAAGATCTTTTTTTTTTTCTTTTTTTACAGGTTTTCATTATAGTTCAAGCTGGTGTTAATCATTAGGTTTTCTGCTCCTATAGAATGAATAGTGTTGATTAAAAGATTGAATCCACTCTATTATTGTGTTGACTGGGTTATATCACAGCAGGCTCAGAAATGAAATGAAATTATTCATTTTGGATACTGTCGTACAGTTAATACAGACTGATGTGATTCAATGAACTACAAGAGATTAAAGCAAATTGGTGTAACTGAATGAATCTAAGTCAATTTATTTGAGAATTGTGTATTCCTATTTATAAAGATGCTCTTTTTTTCTTTTTGTTTTTTTTGTTTTTTTTTTAAATTGAAATTGGCTCATTATCAAATAACTAAATCCAATCCACCATGCCTAAATATTGTAGTATCATTGCTTCCTTTGGTCACCTTCTGCTGATCATTTCTTCCTCTTCTTTACGTGTCATGTATTGTTGCACTTTATTTTCATTGCTTCACTTTGGAGACTTGTGATTATTTAATTTATGTGGGAGAGTGACAATTATATTTTGTGAGTTATCAGAATACTTATTGGCTTAACATTAGAGACATCAGGATTAGTTTTTGTAGATGGATCAGCTCATATTGAAACAACTTTGTTCTCCAAGAAGGCTTTTTGCAAGCTCCTTAAGATGTAAAGCAAATCTTAAATTTCAATTATTCAAGATGAAAAGATGAATATGAGCAACAACTAGTCTGAATTTGATTATTTTATTACCATCTTTATTGATTCACCTGTTTTTTTTTTTTTCCTCATTTCTTTGTGTTCTTGCTTGTTTCTCATTTCTCCGTAGCTGGTTAGCATCGGATCCTCTTACAACTACGGAAACGAAGACCAAGCTGAGTTCCTGTGTGTAGTCTCCAAGGAGCTGCACAATCAATCATACGGGACAAACAGTGAGCCCAGTGAGAAGGCTAAGGTGAGTATGAGAGCAAACCTTGTTGAAAAACCCCGCAGAGCATAAACGGGCTGGAGCGACTCGTGTGAAGGTTTTTTTTTTTTTTTTTTTTTTTAAATGTGCTCCATTTATGAATATGCTGCGAGGGAACTGAGAGCACCTCTAGTTTATTGATGAGAAACGACTCTGAAGGAGTGCATTGTGGAAGTGCAGAGCATGAGGATAGTAAGGTGTCTTTTATAGAAGCTTTTTGGAGGAAAAAAGACGGACAAAAATACAGTTTTAAAGGTCGACAGATATTTAGCCAAGTTCTGAGGCTCTCTTGTTGCAAATTTTGGTTTTAACACAATTATTGCTGCATGGAAAAAACATATTTGGACCTAAAATCTCAACAGATTAATCCAGGGAAGGATTATCCACAGATTAGGTTTGGTATTTGGTCAGTAATGACGTTCTCCTCTGAATACAAACCTCAAACATCAGCTACAATCACACCTTAACAGATATTAGGTTACATCTCACATGTAGCTGCAACTAACAACCTAAGGCGACACTTTTTTTACATGTTTGTTTGGTCCCATTGCATTTTTTTTTTTGTAAATGTTAATCCCATTTGAATGTTGTTGGTATTTTTGCACCTGGTTCTCCTTCCCGACATTTAACACCTTCATTCATTTCTATTATTTTAAAGAATGCCTTTCTTGTCTTCTTCTGTGCTGTCTGCATGCTGCATGTTGCTCAGAGCGAGGACGAAGAGACGGATTATGAAATGAATGAGTCTGATTAGGGTTGAGCACTTGTGACTCACTGGTGAGCGCTCAACTGCTCTTTAGTCCCCCTACCCCCCCCACACATGCACACCTTTTCTTTTATCACTCCTTCATTCCTCCCTGCCTGGCAGAGCTCTTCACATTTGTTTTCTGAGAGGCCGAGAGCTGACACAAGATGATTAGATGTAGATATGTAACCAGCTTTGGTTTCAAAACTACAGTCGGATCTGAGTCCAGATGGTAGTAGCTGAGGCTTAATGTTTCTGCAGGTGAAGCTCTCTCTGAAAACAGACGGGAAAAGTCTCCATGTTTCCTAACCCTTGTTGTCCTAAACAGTTTCACAGACTTGGTTAAAGGAGGGCATCAGCTGCTGCGTTTTGACGGGACATTTAACAGAATCTGTACGCTCCCTGAGCTGCTGTTAGCTCATCGCTAATTAACTTAGCCAGCTTTGATTTCATAAAGCAATAAAGATTAATCCAATAGGAACGATCGAGCTTTCTTTATTGCTGTTCTCTGTTGCCGTCTCCCAATCTTTGTATTGCAGTGGTTAACAGATTGAACAGCGTAAGTTTTAATTTTAGAGCTTTTAGAAAAATATTGACAGTGTTTTGGATATTTCACATTTAATTATGACGAATCGTCCCCCCCCCCCCCCCCCAAATTAAAATTCTACAAAATACTCCAAAAGGACAAAGTTTAAATATACTACAAACTGTCTGTGAGTAATTCAAGATAACAAAGGCGTGGCTTTGGAACGACTCCCTGTCAGATCCCACTCTTATCTACATTTTGAAATCTTTCACGTTGAAACAGTAATTCCATTCTATAGCTGTAATTCTACACTTGACCTGAATAAAGTCCTGGAATAATATGTAATGGTGCAGTTTAGCAAAGGAAAATTGAAAAACTGAACTTGTGACTGAAAGGCTCTCTGCAGGTTAGTAGTTTGCCTTTGTTAATGAGATGCCCAATGAAATGGTACATTAGACCAGGAATGTCAAACTCAAGGCCAGCAGGCAGCGTCCGCTGGCTTCAGAGCATTCAGTTTGACCCACAGGAGGCTTTACAAAAAAAAAAAATCCATTAATGACTTAAAACCTGAGGTAAACCAGCAAATACTGTTGTTCAGTTTTTGGTCCAGCCCAGATTTATCTGACATTTCTCCTTAAAAAAAAAAAAAGTTTCATTTATTTTTTTATTCAGTTTATTTCCGACATGGTTGCATTCACAGAAGTTTTGTTATTCCTTTTTTTTTTTTGTTTTGTCCATGCCGAAAAAGGAGACAACAGAAGCAGTTTGCTTATCCAAGTCCCGTCCCCTGCCATTGCATTAGATAAGCCAATAAAAGCATGCAGTGACAAGGCAAACGTGTTCCTTTAAAGAAAAAAAAAATGGTGAAAAAACCCCAAAAAATATCATTAAACCTAAGAAAAAATAAATCCCAATTTGGCATCATTTTCTAAAAACGAAAATGTATTGCATGAAGTAACACATGAGAGGCTATTATTTTATTAAACCTTAGATAATGCGAACACTGTTCATATTTTAACAGTAGAGTCTAGGGATGTAAAGATTAATCGTGAGGCAGTTAAAAATCGATTCATAGGTGTCACGGTTCACATCAATACTCTGCAATTGAATCGCAGTACTTTTTTTTCCTTTTTTAACAGCAGAGGGCGCTATATAGAATTTGAAATTCAGGACATACCACCGTGTTTTAAATCAGAAAGATTTATTTTTAATTAAATTGTATTGTTTTGCATAGTTTATCAAGGGATTCTTTTGACAATGAAAGATAAAAGAAAATGGTACAGTATTTTTATTTTCGAGGAAGAAAAAAAATTAATATTTTTCAGTCATCATTTGTCTACAGTCTCATTTTGTTTAATAAAATAAAAATATCAGGAGTTGAGTGAATCGTTACATCCCTAGTAGGGACAGATACTAAGAGAAACAGAACAAGTATCAAAGAGAACAATTTAATCAGGTTAGCCAATCAGTAACTCAATACTGGAATAATAGAAAAAAACAAATATCCAACAATTCAGCTGCTTGCTTGTCTTTTCTACCAACGTTGAGCACATCTGACATGGCTTCCTTCTAAATTCTTCTTTCCCCGAGTTCACAACCCTTCCCTTTTTTCTTTGCACTCTCACTCAGGTTAATTTGATCATCCTCCCAGTAGAATGAGAGTGCAGCTTAGGCTCAGACAGTAAACACTGGCCATAGAGCATGTTTCAGTGCAGTTTGGAGGTGTGCGTGTCCTTTGGAGCTAGAGCGTGTTTGTATAGTTTAGCCATGAAATCACCTTTTAAAAAAATTTTGTTAATTCTGTTTTTTTCTTTTCATTTTTCTTCACAGATTCTGCAGGAGAGGGGCTCTCGGATGTGAGAAGTATTATGAGATCCAGGTGTTATGATGCATACATATCATCTTTGTGGAAGATCATTTGGCACAATGGATATTTTAGGGAGGGGTTTGCATTTCTATAATGTTGTTCCTCCACTTTAGTTTTAATTTCATGATGTAAATAAGTCTGTTTACGGACTATTTGTGCCTGTACGTTTTAAACTGGATATTTTTGAATTTGCTTTTTTTTTTTTTGTTTATATGAAATTAATTCCAAAATTATCTCCTCTATAAAACATGGCCGTCATCCTTTAGGGCCAATGAGTCGCTCAGGGTTATCTACTGGTAATTCATGGATCCTCCGGTTCAACTGTCTAAAAAGGGATCAGGATGCTTTTATAAATCAAACGCACGAGAAGGGAACCATGTGCTTATGACATATCTCACACAAGAACAAACTTACTTCTTTCTTTTTTTTATTGGGATTTGGGATTTTTGTACCCTGACTCCATAACACAGACTGTCACATTTATTTAGGACTCATTTGAGCTTGATGAACATGTTCTTCCAATAAATATTCAGTCACTCTCCAGGTTGAAGACGGTTTGACTGTTTTCGTCAAGGATGCCCATCATTTAACAAGATGATTTTTTTTTTCTTAGAGTTTGTGCAGTTGTGCTTCAGCCCCTTTTTTTAAAAAAAAAAAAAAACAACTGTATGACAGCTGCAGCTACAACACTGCAGCAAACGCTCATAACCATGGGTAACGTTCAAACAGAAAACAGGTTGAAAAACCGTGGGCACCAATGGTGGAGATAAAATGTAATAACTAGACGTGCTTTGATGTTTCAAAGCTATTAGTGGTTTCTAGTGCAGCAGAACATACCACACGAACCATCTATTGTATAATGCTATCTTAGTAACAACATTTTGCACAGACCGGGGTTCTGTGCACCATCATTAAAGGAAGTGGTTCTCAAACTAAGGGGATGATGAGGAACCCTGACTCCCTGTCACAATATGAGTTTGTTAACGGGGGGTGTTGGCAGGGTCAGTTCTTGGACAAAAGCTTTAACTCCTTTAAAGCAGCGCATGTTCCTAAATCTCTTTAAAATATTCATAAATCTAAAGGTTACCACCGAAGAAAATAGTGTTTTAAGATGTATAATGATTAAATAATGATGTCCTCCATGTATTTTTATTTTTACTTTTCCTGTCTGAAGTACATTTTTAAGGTGTTTCCCCTTTCACCACCGAGTTATCTTCAACTTGTTGATTTCTTAGGTTTAAGGGAACATCTTGTGAAATATTCTTTTTTTTTTTTCCTTTTAAGGGGGAAAAAGCCTTTGCAGTTTGAGGAACTGGAATTATTTCAGAGGTGGAGGTGAAGGAGGTTGTTCATATCAGACTACAGATATTGTAAATAATCCAAATTCAATATTACTATTTAACTCTTTAAGAAAACTGCACGTTTTGTACACTGTAAAGAACGGACAGCGCTGACTGGAGGTTGTTTATACTGGATCTGTGACCATGATACATTATTGTCAATGGTAACTTCTCGTTTTGCATTATTTTGTAATGGACTTCTAAGAGATGCAGTGGAAATGGCTGAATAAGGCTTCACTAAAAGAAAAAGGAAAAAAAGTGTGGATGTGTTTTGAAAAAACTAATAACAAAGCTATACCTGGCTGGCTATGAAGTTGACTGTTACCTTTTTTTCTTGCAGTGTAATATATTATTTTTAATTTTTTTCCTAACATTTGCAATTGTGTAGATTTCCTCCTCCACAGCATTACAAGCACTACAGTGAGAACCACTGTGCACATTGCTTACAGACTGTAATGTTGGTAGTGTAAATAATGCATTTTAGGACTCTTTTTTTTAATTATTATTATTATTTTAATATAACTATAGCAGTTTTGTCATGTTTAATCACAAATATTACTTTAGTGTTGCCTTCTTCTCCCAGTGACCAAAATCCAATGTCTTATGTGTATTGTACACATCCACGTGTCGGGGATGAGTCGACCTTTTCTTAACACTGGCACACTTTGTACATATTTACTAACTGACACACAAACCTCAAATATACTCACATTTACACTTGATTAATACCAGTTTTTATATCGCCTGGAAAGCAAGTATGGATGCATGTTTTTTTTGAAATAATAGACACTTATGGGTAAATATTATCGATACACAAACACAACAAGGGCTTTAAGATCTGCAAAAGAGGTTCAATCAAAGTAGACTGGATTACCTGCCAGAGCTAAGCTATGTTTACATTTGCTATAGTATTGTGAAGCCTTCCAAATACGAACTGTCTTGCACTCCCTCTCAAACCCGCTGTCGGACGCGTGGCTGCATCGACTGCAAATGGCAGCAAACGCACGCTGACAGTTGCAAACACACTGACTGATGTTAATTCCACTCCATTTCTTTTATACAGTTGATGCTCGAGCGTTGTAGACAATCTTTGCTTCCCACTCCTCGTTCTCCTGTTGCAGGTATACTTACTTTTAATAAGACTAACATTGCCTGCACCGGCACACAGTTGAGACTTATTTTAGTCTTTTTTTTTTTGTGCAAGTGTGGTTTTATTTGTAACCTAATTTGATGTTTTCTGGTCCGAGGTGTTAAAATCCTCTCACTGCCCTTCACCAAGCAGTTTTTCTGATCGAGCATCTGGCATTGATTGACTTTTTGTGTGATGGAGAAACTTATATCTAATGTGTAGCCTAATACTTTGAAGTGCCCTGTTTGTTTGTTTTTGGGTTTTTTTCTCGCATTAGTCATTAAACCACACATCACTGTAATGCATGATTGATGATGAACTCACTTGTAACCAGAGGGAATGAGTGTCATTGCTCCTTTATCTAACAAATGCATTATCAGAAAAAGAAAAAAAACATTCTCATATCACATCGATCACTTCTTTACTATCTTATGCAAAGTTTCAATTGTATAAACCCAAGTATGAGGGTTAAAGGGGATAGAACTGTTTTGTCTTGCATAAGGTAAAATGAAATAATAATAATAAAAAAAATACTGTCAATTATACGTGTTTGTGCAGTTCTTCGTATTTGTTCATTAACCCTGATGTTTTTATTTTTCATTTGATAGTGGTTAAATACAGTGGGGTTTTCTCTGAGGGGAAAGTTGGGTGATACACTAAAGTTTCTTGTAAAAAAAAACATTTTTGTTTTATGGAGAAAAGCTTTAAAAAAAAAAAAAACTGTTAGCACCTTAAAAGTTACAATTTTATTGAAATGTTGGGGGTTTTGGTATTACACACAAATATTTTAGAAAACAAAAGTATTATTTTTCAAAAACAATACATTTTATAACTATTACAAGATTGTTATCCACACCCAAAACAATAAAAGCTTAAACTTCCCCTCATGTGGAAAACTAAAGCCTTGACGGGACAGGTTTGGGCCGCAGGTCAGATGTTGGACACCACCACTAATTATAAAACTGCAATAATCTTAAAAATAGCCAAATAATTAGAAATGTTGCCATTAGAACAAGTTAAATCAGCTGAATAAACCCAGTAATGTGTTGTAAAAACAATGTGTAAATGAGAGCTCAAGACATTAAATGTATTATAATCATTAAAATAATGTACAGGTTAATGTTTTCTATTTGTATGTATAAACTAGATTTTAGATGCACACTGACCTCTTGCGTTGGTTAATACAAGCCTGTGTCTATAATTTAGTTGTTTAAAAATATGCCTGTGTAAATGTCAACAAGGATTTTTTATTTCTTTCTTTCTTCATTTTCCACTTTCTCCAAAAGAACGCGATAACATTTACTCTATCAACCAAATATTCAAACTTAGCCTAAAAATCTCATTTATGCCTGTGAACGCAGCTTTGTAGTTTTTGTTGAACTTTGGTGCGGGGGTGGGGGTCCTTCGACTGTTCAAAGATGAAACGTTAATAAAGATATATATCCGTCTGTCCGAGTCATCCACCACGTCCGTCTGTGAAATGCACTAATTTTGTAATACAAACTAAACTATTAAGATATTAGCACTAGCGGAAATGACTGGTTTAACCAACTCCCTGAATATTTAGAAAAAACAATACAAGCGTTAATATTTTAGATTGGTAAGAAGGAAGAGTTAAAAAGATACCTCTAGAAAAAAATAAGGTTATAGCCATTGTCCAGGTCAATTAACAAGATGGGAACCTCTACATCGGGTTTTATCAGTTTATTATATTGTACGTAAGTGTAAATTAATCTGTAAAAAATTATGTAATATTGCAAACTTTTCTGTAGATTAGCAACATTTTAATTATCTCTGTTCTCCTTTTAAAATGGTTGACGTTACACAATAAATCACCAACTTCTGAACTGGAAGATTTTTGGAAAGACCAGGATTATAAATCTGAGTATGTAAGTGTAGTTTTCTTTAACATTTCCTCCTTGGACTTCTTCTATTTATTATTAGTTGTCTGCACTCACTGCTCCAGATTTTGGTACAACTAGATACATGACATATATCTATAATTAACTACTAATAAAGTCAATCACGATGTAATGCTAAACCCTTCGTGCTGGCAGTTTGGAACTCAATTTGTATTAATGGTTCATGAATTAATTAATTTGTCTCAAGCCCAAAACACATTTCTGATAAACAGATAAAAGTCCACACACACCAATTTATTGCTCCTAAATTTTAAATCTTAAAAACAATTTGAAATACCTTTTACAATGATGATCATGAGAAAATATTTCTTTCCTAATGTGAGGCTAGTCAATCTCAAACCTTTAGTCATATTTTACCAGTGACTTTCCCCCTCCATCTCTGTGTCGTGTTGGGACGCGCTCCGCAGTTTGAGAACGTTCTGTTTTAAGCAAAGCCGGAAGTGACCGTGGGTCTATTATTTCATTGCACTGAGTCTGCTTTGGGTCAGAGCGGTTGGTTTTTCAGGAGGGAAACTTTACCAGGTTTAACGGGATTTGTTTACCATTAATTAATTTCACTCCATTACCAGAGCCATTGCTGCTGCACTGAAAGGTACGAGAGTGTCCCGGTAAAATAGGTGCTCTTTTTGTCGTGTATGGGCATTTTTTACCCGCTTTAGTTTGCGCTATTTATGCTAGTTGGGTAACGCATAAATGCGCCGTTTGGCTCTCTCTTTCTTTGTCTCTGTCCATTAATGCGTTGATATATGATTAATTACCGGTTTCGTTAGCACACCAATGCTAAGTTATCTCACAGATAAGTCTAGATTAAAGTAAAATCGCAATTACTTCCATGATAACCTAAATTTATGTTCGAATCTAGTGCAAGTGCGCATTTTTGTGCTGCATCGGGCCGCGTCGGGCGCTAACAGCGCCAGCGCCTGTTCTGGCGCACATGAGTTAGCATGCAAAGCTAACCTGCTAGCTTGCCAACCAAGCGGTTTCTCCTGCCTGGGTTTGTAAGTACCTGTATTTAAGTTCAAACTGAAGCTTGGAGAGCATCAGACAATAATACTGACAGCAACGTGGTCAACCGGGGCTTGATTTGAATGTTGACTGGTAGGCGGGTAAACGCTGGGAAAAACGGATTCTGTAGACACGGATCACTACCGGTGTTCAGTTACATCTGGTCACCAAGTTAATCGATGAACGATTTCCCCCTGCGTCGCTTGTTGCTGGCGGTAACAAGAGGTTTAAAACATCTTTATAAACACTGTAAAATTGTCTGAATAGTTTTAACCAAATCTTTAATTAACTAGCATTTATTTATTTATTAAATTTAATTTATTGTTTGATTGGCACGAAAAATCTACCTTTTTGGACACAGCCAAAAAATGTTTGCTGTTAACAACAGACATCCAGACGCCTTTCTTCACTGAATATAATATAAATTATTTAACAGACAGTCCTCAATGACAAAAATTGAAAGCAATTCTCGTGTTTTTTACAGCCAGAGTGGCATTTAATGAGTATCACCAGTGAATAATGGTTACCAAACCAACCACAACACCGGTGGCTAGCTCTGTTAGCCTTGTAGCCAAGTCTATTACCGCGACATGTTGCATATGGACACATGTCTTCAAAAACTACTTAATACATGCACACCGTACATGCATTACGAATGTATTATCGTGTGTTAATGTGATTAATTTACTGTTATGTTAGCTAGCAGGTGCTAGCTATAGCTAGCATTATTTTTGCTTTCCCTCACTATCGTATGGCTTGATTGTTTTAAAGATTGTTCGATATTGATGCCATTTACCAAACTGATACTCACAATTGTAATAAAGTGAATCATGGTAAAACATAGTAGTTTAACTATGCATTGATGCGGTGGCATATTATATTTAAATAAATCCAGATTAAAATACTTAGATTTGTACAACTTTTCAGGTTCTCTCACAGAGGATCAAGATATTTGACATTTTAGTGTGTTAGATCAATAGGAGGAAGAGATAATTTGCTAAAATTGAAAGGAAGAAATTTATGTCATTCTTCAATTTCTGAAAATAATTATAAAGGAACATCTTAAAATATTTTTTGCAATATTAATGCAAACACCTTCACATGCTCCTCCCCTTTCTTGATATTATTCCCAGATCAATATATAGTCTTTTTTTTTTTGACCCATGTCCTAATTTTGACCATTCCTTTGATTTATTATTTTCCAATTGTTCATCTTTGTCACTTACAAACAAAACCTCAGCATCTTTTTTTTTTTTTTTTTTTTTTTTTTTTTTTTATATATATAAATATTCCTTCCTGCTATTCTCCATACTATCTATAATGACAGCTCCCACTATTAGCTTCTGAAAGCAAATTCCAAAAAGTGAATTTAAAACGGATTAACTCCATTAAGATCAAATAGAAATTACTTTAATGTCCTGTTGGCGAATCACATAGCCTGTAAAGCTTTTAAAATGTTTATATTCATGTGATGGGAGACTGAGTTGACCAAAATGTAAACTATTATTTTTTTTCCTGAATGATTATTAATGTTATTTCATTGCAGGAGTCCACCCATCATGTCAGGCATTGCATTGAGCCGGCTTGCCCAGGAGCGCAAGGCATGGCGGAAAGACCACCCTTTTGTAAGTGAGAGATTCCCCTGTTTTTAATGTAGAATTATATATATATATAAATTTTTTTTTTAGCTTTCATAACATACATTAATGATTTCCGTCCACTGTGCTTCAATTATCTAGGGATTTGTTGCCGTACCAACAAAAAATCCAGACGGAACCATGAACCTCATGAACTGGGAATGTGCCATCCCTGGCAAGAAGGGGGTAATTGTTTTTACCATCTACTTTCTCTCAATAAACATTAACATTAAATTAAAACTGCTTAGAGTAATCCATCCTTTGATCTGAGATTATGGTAAATTTGATGTTGTTTTTCTAAAAACAGATTAAAAAAAATTAGGAAACTTGTTGTATCGGTTAATATCACTTATGACTTTAGGATTGAGGTCCCTTTCCAAAACTAAATTAAATAAATTACCTAGCAGCAATCAGAAAAATGGTTAAACTGCTTTTTTTCCTCTTTTTTTTTTTTTAAGTGGGTTACTGCTTTTTAAAAGAATGTGGATTTAAAAAAAAAAAAAAAGGCTCATTAATCAATATTTTGACCTGTAAAATCTGAATAATTAAAATATCCTAATGTTAATCTGATGTTTCTTAAAATCTGTGTGTGAACGATTGTGACAGACTTTCTGGATTATAGAAGAAGCAATTATGCTTTGTTATTGTGCAATAAATTACACAAATTCAACCAGATTTAGATTAAAAACCAACCTTGTACTTAATCTTTTTTTTTTTTTTTTTCATATACTTGATTTCCTTTTAAGGTCTTTAAAAACCCTTTAACGTGGCATTTACATCATCAGAAAGTCTCTGACAGCCTATTTAAAATGAATGTGTGTTGTTGGTTGTTTGTTCTCAGACTCCGTGGGAAGGAGGCCTTTTCAAACTGCGTATGTTGTTCAAAGATGACTATCCCTCTTCACCACCAAAATGTGAGTGAGCGCAGCAGGAACTGGGAGTGCTTCTCCCATTATCTTTACGGTGTTGTTGCTAGTTCTTTTCAAAGAAAGAGCTGGTTAAAAAAATAAAAGCAGTTGCTTGTGTTTCAGTTTTGAGGGGGAGACATGTCTGCACACAATGGACATTACTTGACCAAATTTTAAAACAGTTTTTATTTAAAATCTGTGTACGGTCATTGATTTTATTATGATCTGATGAACTTGTTTTTGTGTCCGAGTAAAATAATCCCTTCAAAATAAAATAAGTAGCTTTTCAGGGCAGACTAGTCATTACGGTCACATAATGACATCCTGATAAATGGTTCTAAAGTGGCATCATGAATGACTTCATGTTAAAGGTTTTGTTCACATTGAATATGTAGCATTTTTTTTTTTTTTTTTTAACAGCATTTTGTTGCCGTGTTTGTAAATATTAGCTGGGTGGTAAACAACAATTAATGGTTTAATGCACTAATTATGCAACCTAACAGGGTTTGTTCAGGGTATCTGAATGATAAATGAATCCTCTGTGCTGATGAGCTCAAGGCTCTTTGCAGACTTTTCAGTAAAATACCAGTCTGTGTGACTGGAGAAGCTCTGGGCCAGTGTGTGCTTTACTGGTTTCTATTGAAGGAGCTAAAATGTTCTAATGTCCTACAGGTAAATTTGAGCCTCCGCTCTTCCATCCAAACGTGTATCCGTCTGGTACAGTGTGTCTATCCATTCTAGAGGAGGACAAGGACTGGAGACCAGCCATCACAATAAAGCAGGTGTGGATTAAATATGTGCTCGCTCTCCACCTTATTCCCTAGGATTAAGATGAACAGTGGTAGTTTAGGTGGGGTTGGTCATATTCAGATTTGTTCCTATTCTTTTGTGGAATTGAGCTTTTCTTTCTTTCTTTTTTTCAAACAAAACAAAAAAACAGGTCAAAACATGACAACATTAATGGAACAATAGGATTTTTTTAATCCTTTTGTATTTAATAATTAATGAAACCTCCTGTTTGTTCATCTTCTTTTTTCCTTCCTTTCTCACAGATCTTATTAGGAATCCAGGAACTCCTAAATGAGCCAAATATTCAGGATCCAGCCCAAGCAGAGGCGTACACAATCTACTGGTAAGCAGCATTTAAAGCTGTTTTTTTATTTATTTTTTATTGTGTCACAGGCAGCCTGCAGAATCGATTTCACTATGCAGTTTATAGCCTGAGATAACTCATTAAATGTCACTCCTTTATGTGTTTTTTTTTTTTTGCTCAAATAATTCATTAGCTCATAAAATGAGTATGGAGTAAATGTTCCAAGCATGACGAGCTTAGACATCTGTGACCATAGTTTTGGACTTTGGTAACTTTCATTTCTGTCCAGCTAGATAGAACACTAGCACTGATAAGATCATATTGTTTTCTTTCTTGTACTTTCTATTTGTTTCGGAATCAAATGATGCAAAACATCTGTTTTTATTGAACTATTATTTATTATTATTTAACATTTGTGCACCAAAAAAACTGATTTCAAAATAAATATCTTTTTTCTTGCCCAGCATAATTTTAGAATCTACATTATTAGATTTTGTTGATGAATAAAAAACACATGACAAACCTGAAGCCCTTCTGTTGATGGCTTTTGTTTGTTAAATGTAACAATGTTTGCTTGAAGTTTGTTTTATTTTACACTGCTTTTTAAAAAAAAAATGTTTTGCCTTAAAACAGGTTTTAATTTTGACCTATAAGGGATTTTTAATGTGCGACTCTGTTAAGATGTGCTTTCAGAGGGTCTGTTTGGAATGTATTTTGGACAAAAAACCCCATTTTGAGGTTTTCTGAATATATTTTATTTGTCTCTTTAGCCAAAACAGAGTAGAATATGAAAAAAGAGTTCGAGCACAAGCCAAAAAGTTCTCCCCTTCATAAGAGTGAAGCCTCTGTGGCTGCGGCAGAAGGAACGAGTGGAACCAGAAGCACCTTCCCACTCAGCCTCTCATTGAATGTGCTCCTCTCACATCGGGACTTGCTTAAAGACTTCTATTTAAACTCACACATTCTGTGCCATCCCTCTCCTCTGACCTTTCTTCATGTTTTCTTTATTGTTGGTTGGCGCATAATGCTGAGAGGGGTTGGGTGCGTGCGTGTGCACCCTATTCTTTTCTTTTAAAAACATTGAAATTGTCTTATGCGGTGCGAGGGACAAAGTTTAGCTCGGTACCAGTTTCACCCACATCCACACAGGCTGGCAGTCATCAGCGCTCAAAGAAGAAAACAGTTTTTATTTTATTTTCTCACAGGGTCTGCTCCTTTGTTACCCCTTTTGTTTCCATTAATGTAATGTACAATTAGCTTATTTCATTGTCAGTATTTCAACTGCTGTATAATGAATGGCACTTTTATACTGTTGTATCTCACTAGTGTCTCTAGTTGGCTCTGTCTAATTCTTTCCCAGGTTTTCTATTTGGCATGCTGTAATATACAATAGGCTCTGCTGCCTTGGCTGTCTTTTTGTTATTCAAAGTGTTTGCTATGGAATAAATAAAAATGGCCACACTCGCTAAGGCAGGTAGGATTTCTTCTGTATCAGACTTTAAGGTTATATGGTGCTTTGTTCATGTATGTGTTGGCTTAATAATAAAACTTTCTACAAAACATTCATTGTCATTTTAAAGTTCAAAAGAGGTGTTTTGGGGGTTATTCTAGTCCATGCAGTTTTTCTCAAAATTCACAAGTAACCAGGGTGGGGAGTTAGGGGGGGCATTAAAATAAAGGATTAGCACAAAGCTATTTTGCTTGTGTTGAAAGTATAATTTGATATTTCTATTGTGCATCACTGTGACATATTTTATGTAGACATTAAAATGAAGGCTTTTTGAGTAACTCAGCATTTTACTCTTTATGGTCGACTTGTTCTATACTGGTTGGGTTTTCCAGTCGCTCCACTGTCCTTCATAAAAAGGACTGGTCCGCACTCGGGCAGAAGCTGGTGCTGTCCATCTTTAAGTAATATGATGTTTCCTCAAACGAACACGAGCCGAGGTTATGGAGCCTGTGCAATGAATGGAACATTAGTCTGGACATTTTAACACAGGAGGAATTCATAGGATAGAAAACAAAGAAAATGAACCAATGTTGTTAAAACTGGCTCTTACAGCTAAATAATAAAAAATACATAAATGTTTGTCCTGTTTCAGATTTCTAAATGCAAAACATTATATGAAACAGAAACTTCACAGCCCCAATCCTCAGGACATCAAAAACAGATGATAGTTAACAAAAAAAAGATGAAGTGAGGAAAGGTTATTGGTTTTTAGGCCGAGCTACCAGACGCCACTCCCATTCTTCTTCTTCTTGTGTACGCTAGTTAAAATTGCTGCTACTCTGTTATTCGTGAATGAATCAGGCTGAAATTTGGTAGCTATAATTTATGGATGTGTACACATTGATGCTCGGAGCCCTATTTTCGATTTGGGGCCCCAAAAGAAACAAAAAAAAAAAGAAAGTCGGATTTCTCATTTATTTGCGAGTCAAATATTACAACGGTTGGTGATACCGAATCATTGGCACATACCAATATATAAATGGGGCCCATTACCCCGTACGTGTCACGGGGGACCCATTTTTCAAATGACTACTCCATTGTTAGATTGGAATTCAGTTTGATATGAATATGATGAGATGCTTCTAGCCCTTTTATTTCCAGTAATTTCCAAATTTATGGGAACATAGTCGTGTCATAATCATTTCAAAGGTAATTCAACGTAGATTACGTATATGCCTCGCACAATGCGATTAGGGGACTAGAGGCCCACCCCCCTTTTTAAAGCAATTTCCATTAAAGTCGTTTTCTCATTTATTTGAATCATTGACACATACCAATATATGAATGAGGCCCAATACTCCATATGTGCCACGGGGGAGCCAGCGGGCCCCTGGGGACCCTATTTTTCAAATGACTACTCCTCTGCTAATGCTCATTGAATCAGGCTGTAATTTGTTATGGATATTCTATATGTCAAGAGCCTCTCTGAGACCTTTTTGAAAGGGGGGTCGGAGGCCCACCCCCTTTTCCGGTAATTTTAAAATTTATCGAAACATAGTTTTGTGTAATATATTGTTTCAAAGGCAATTCAACGTAGATTACCATTTTACGTCGCACAATTTCATTTGTTTTATGAACGATGTATACAATGCTGCACTGCGGCTCAGTAGTAGAGTGGGTCGTCCAGTAACCGAAGGGTTGGGTTCGAATCCCGCTCTATCTGAGTCATTGTCGTGTCCTTGGGCAAGGCACTTTACCCACATTGCCTTGCATAAATTGTGCATGAATGTTGGTGGTGGTCAGAGGGGCCATAGGTGCGAAATGGCAGCCACGTTTCTGTCAGTATGCCCCAGGGCAGCTGTGGCTACATTGCAGCTTACCACTACCAGTATGACTGTGTGAGTGACTGGTGTGAATGAATAATGGTTTCTGTAACACACTTTGAGTCTCCTCGAAAAAAGCTCTATATAAATCCAAGCCATTATTATTATCATAATGAAGACTTCAATGCGGTGGCAGCAAAGGTCTCATTTATATAACTTGTGTTTTGATTCTAAAGTTCTGTGAAGATTGTATAAATACCAACACAATGTATCACTCACTCATTTAAACACAACATTTTAATAAACATTTCAACACAATCTTTTTACAAACATCCTCAGTGTGATTATTGCACCATTTTAATTTTTTGGGGGGGAATATTTTTATCAACAGACAATGACTAAAGTAAAATATCACTTTGTTTCATATATAAAGTCAAAGAGGAAACATTACCTACAGTAGCTGCTGTCAAACGTGTCTGTTTTCCATTTCTAATGAAAACTAGAATATGATGATAGGTAAGGTTCCGTTATTCAAACTGTAAATGTCCGTTTAAATGATAGAGTCGAGGCACATCAGCGTTGGTCACTCACAGGCCAGTTTGCCATCAAAAGAAGAGAGAGTAATGGCAAAGGCTTGTAGGGCACACATTGGGAAGCTGTAATCCATGGAAAAGACGTCCTCCGCCACCCGACCAAACTGCATCACTATGTAGTCCTCTGGAAACACATCAGGACAATGGGAGCTTTTATAAATCTGTCTTAACACAACATTTGACGTTAGTCCACAACATCGACAGACAGCTGACCGCTACCGTTGTCAGGGTGGATGATCTGGAAGTTTTTCACAGAAGCCTGAGTGACTCGTCCATGGAAGTTTAGCACATACGAGTTTGTCTGTTCATTCCAGCTGGGAAACTTGTTCACCAGGGTAACCAGTTTGTCAGTGTTACCGTTTCCATGGCGCATCAGCAGAGTCTCCAGATCCTTTAACAGCAAAAAAAAAGTCAAGTGATATCAAACGTATTTACACTCAAAACATTTTTATTTTGGTTTTTTTCTTTACATTTTTAGGATGGATGGCCACTCTCTCATCATTCTCCAGCATGCCGGGAATAATCACAGTCATTTTCCTTGGACCCCTGAATCCCAGCACATTTGTCTCCTGGAACATGAGATTATTACTCTGTAATAATAATAATATTAATGATACTCGTACATCATAATGTGAGTGAGGAACTTACGTAACATATAGCTGCTAGTTCTTGTCGTATCGACTCACACTCTTTGATGAATGGCTTCTTCTCTGGGTTTTCACCTCCATCATAAACTGTAAACTTAGTTCCCAGAACATTGGACCTGAAAGGAAAACAAAAAAAAAAGCTTATGTTACTGATTTGAACAAATCAGCGATGACGATGAATGCAACAATGGCTGTAAATTAGCTGATCAATCATTTGTGCTTTATTTTCATGTATTCCGATAATGACATAGATATAATATGGACCGTCACAAAATATCTGCATCCTTTTTTAACCTTTGCATCTTACTCTGAAACGACCAAAGTCGAGGTTGTGGGCTGAGCCACTAAAAATGGCGACACAAAAATACATCCAATGGTTATTTTTAGGTTTTATTCTGTGCGGTGTGCACGTGTTTATGAGTTTGGCAACACGTGCACGATGGAAAATTTTTATTCCAAATTAAAGTTGTACCTTAGTTTTCCTATGTAGCTGTTTGTATCTTTAGAAAGATTTGTTGGGTCGGTGGAGATCAAATAGTTGGATGTTTTGCACTTCTTCCTCTTTCTGCCAGCCATTAGAAAGACCTGCAAAATACATCATGTGGAAAACAAATTAAAGACATAGCTTTATTAGACCTATTTTAGCTTATACTGTACATACACCTTGTTCCTGAAGATAGCGATGCAAATACAAATGTGGGCAAAACTTCCTGTGTGATAGAAGAAGTAACATTTGGCATTTCATATGACAAGATGTATTAAGTGATTGATGTGCTTGTTTATCCAAGTAAATGTAAGATATTTTATAATGTTTTAATTATTATTATAGTTAATTATGCTTCCATAATTAACTCACGATTGATCGCTAATTAATTGCATATTTTGTATCTGCTCTGATTGTACATTAAAAGGATATTTTTCAACTTTATAATACTCATATAAACATAGGAGTAGACCAACATGCTTAGATTATGCAAAAATATTTATTATTGCAACATTTAAAACTCAGCACAACAGGAATCATCAAATGGGCACGTTTTCATGAATTCAAAATTGACAATGTAGCGTCCAACTCAACATTTGGAAAGAATTATTAAACATCCAGTTTTCAAAAAGCTTAAAATAAATAATTGATCCTTCTGCTTCAGTTTTGTCGCGTGAAGCATCTGGCAGGACTCCATCCAAAAGCCCTTTTTCTGTGTCCGTAGCGCCGCGTTGCTCTACCTTTATCCACAAACACGTTGCTCCCTGAATTTTGACAGCCCTAGTTTTAACATTAAACAGTAGTTGACAAAATAGTATGTCCAGGGCTCTTATTATGAAAGAATAGAAGTGGAAGTTGGTGTCACATGTGTGTGGCACTAGCCTGTGTGTTTTAAAGCTACTGAAGCCTATTTGAATTGTGCATCTTTTTCATCTGACAGGAAGTTGCACCCATAACAAAGAAGTAGTGGCCCCAGGAATAAGGTGGATAGTTAACTGTGCAGGTTTTAGGCCAGTGGTTCCCAAACTTTTTTAGCTCAAGTACCCCCGTTATCTTATTTCTAAATCTAAGTACCCTCTTTGTCCAAATACATTTGACTCAGAATAATAATAATTAAAAAAATATATAAAACGTAATGATAGAATGAATGAGTGTTAACAGTCATTTTAAAGAAATGAAAAAGTGTTTAGAGCTTCCTGAATAGATTTATTTCTATAGTTTTTATCATTTCTGGTCATCTTCCACCTGGTGTGTGACCATGACTGACCTTTGTATTTTCAGTTCATGTTCTAATAAACATCATTTTCATTATTATTATGATTCATTTTGTGATACATTATTTTTAACCAAATATTTAAAAATCCCCATGTATTCATTAGTTTTCCACTCTCTCTCCTGTAGTGCCATTGCGTACCCCCATTTGAGAAACACTGTTCTAGGCTACAGACCCTCTTGCCGTCGTCTTTCTCCATGTGGAGGTAGTATGTGGGGTAAATGCCCTTCTCCATGCCCCTCCTGTCTCTGGTCACTCTGCACTGGATGGTCACGTCTCTGGGAGCAGGCTGCACAGCAAACTTCTCCAGGTCCTCCACAGACACTGGAGACGTGGGCTGGAAGAAGACGAGACGAAATGAGGAACACGTCATCGATGTTTTCGTGAACACAGATTAAGTGAATTTCTCACTCTGTCATCAGATCCACTGCCTGAGGACGAACGCTCTCTGTAGTTAGAGTTAAGAGAAGCCAGACTGGCTTTCTCTGCTTTTTTCCTCTTCTTCTCTCGTTTCTCATCTGCCTCGATTTCATCATCTTTGCTCTCATCACTTATTTGGCACCTGGCTGTGAAAATGAACACAGAGACATTCAGCATTGTTCTACTGCGCTCTCTTTAAAGCCACACCCTGGATCATCACTGACATGTGTCCAGCTGTTTGTTCCTCCTGGGTGACTTAGACACAGGCTTTTGGCTTCTTTCCTCTACTTCATCATCATCATCATCATCATCATCATGACTTTTGTTACTTTTATCCTTTATCTTTGGACTTGCTGGCTCAGCAGACTCAGTTTCAGACATTGTAACCTCCTGTAGGTTTTTTTCTGAAACAGAAAAAGGACACATTCATGCCTAGAGCGGTAATAGCAGCAGTGTTTGATCTTTGCAGGAGTCGCCTTGGAATTTAGTTACTTTTACGCTCTTGCTTAGTTTTCTTGTTTGTTTTCTGTACATCCTCCGACTGTTTGGATTTGTCCTTTTTCTTAGTTTTCTTCTCCTTTTTCTCCTTGACTTCCTCTTCCTCTTCCTCTTCCTCTTCTTCTTCTTCTTTGTTTTCTTCTGTCTGCTCTGTCTCTAAAATAGCAGATGAAGATGAACATTTAAATTGAAATTGTGCATTTGCAGTTTAATCAAGAAATTCTTACGCTTGACTATTTCTTTATTCTTCTTATCTTTCTTCTTGGTCTTGTTTTCTTCTTGACGAGCGTCACTGTTGTCGTCACATTCGACCTCAGGCTCCTTATCAATGTCCAGGTTGATTATCTTTGGAACAGAACGCTTGTCTGAAGGCATCTCAGCTGAAGACGTGCACGTTGTGTCACTTTCCCCCAATGTGATTTCATCCAGTGGGTTGTCGTGAGCATGTTCAACTTGATCTTTTGAAAGAAAAAAAAAAAAAGTAAAAATGACCACAATCGAGTGACATATCAAGAATCATTCTTGGGATCGTACTGCACAGTACAGACCCTTTCCAAAAAATTAGAATATCATGGAAAAGTTGTTTAATTTCCATAATTCCATTCAAAAAGTTAAACTTTCATAGATTGTAGATTCAGGGCCCACAATTTAAACGATTTCAAGTGTTTATTTGAAGAACAGAACTCAAGCTGCTTGAGGTCCATTGTGAAATATCCACAGTCAGTCATGATTTGGGGTGCAATGTTCTGTTCTGTTCCTCACCCGTCTTCCTCCAAACCCTTGGGCCTTGATTCCCAAAATGAAAGGCAGACTTTACTTTCATCGAAAAACAGGACCTTGGATCACTGGCCAACAGTCCAGTCCTTCTTCTCCTCTTTTTTTTTTCTGCAAAAACTGAGACATAAATGGTGATTTCTTCACAGTATTCAAATTTTTTGAATTCCCGTTTTTGTGGCTTTTATGAACTGGAAGCCCAAATTATGTAAAAAATAAACAAACATAAACATTTAAATTATTTCAAGTATTCATTTGTTGATTTTTACATAATTTGGGCATCCAGCTCATAAAACCCACAAAAACAGGAATTCAAAAAATTAAAATAGTGTGAAGAAATCACCATTTACGTCTCAGTTTTTGCAGAAAGGGTTTGGAGGAAGACGGGTGAATGAAATTATGGAAAATAAACAACTTTTCCATAATATTCTAATGTTTTGGAAAGGGTCTGTAGATGCATTTCCTCTCAGGCATTGAGTGTGTTGACTTTGCTGATGCACTGACCACTCAGAGAAGTGCTGCTGAGGGACTGGCTGATCAGTAGCGGCGTCTCGTCCGAGAGGCCTTTGTGCTTACGATTCTTTTGACGCGTGTCCCGATTGGCTACCAACATTTGGGAATCTGCCCTCTTCTTCTGCTGCTTTTTGATCAAAAGAATTCTCTGTGGTACAAACGAGGCAACTATTAACACATGGAAGTAATGTCATACACACAATTACAGTCATGCTCAACCTTAAAAGGTTGCGTACACATATTCACCACATATTCTTTTCTTAAAGTTACTTTATAAACTCAACAGGGAGCTTAACATGTTTTGGATACCTGGGTTTTGTGTTATTGAGCAGCCAGCGCAGCTAATCAGCCTCTGATTTGAGTTAAAACCTAAAGTCGTACCAATTTTCTGTCTATATTTACAGTAAAAGTCATTCATTTGGTACTAAATTCGTCATATTCCATTAGAGCACATTAGACTGTATAAGCAGGGTTGGATTTAGAGCTGATGAACAGATTCAAACAGCAGGTGGTTGTAAGATACAGTATCTAGTAATGGCCCCATCACAAATTACTATACTGTACACTATTAATGAAACAAAATGAATGATGTGCATATGATGCAAAAATGATCCCATGTTATGATCCCAACATAGATAGATAGATTATTTTACAATTGAAAGGGTCTCATAGCTTTGGGTTCATATTTAAAGTGCTAAAATTGAAGAAGAAAACAAAACAAAGAGTTAGAGTTGATTTGACACTGTATGAGGTACAAAAATAAACACTGAGTTATAGTGTTCGTTATACTCTTCGTAATAATTTACACCATTGTCAAAAAAATTGTTATTTTACCACTGGAAATGCAACCAATAATTGTAACTTTAACTGTCTAATTGTCTACCTAAATATAGTGGGTGTTAAAATTACACTGAATTAAAATATTATATTAATTCTGGTGATTTTTCTGTGTATATACATATTATTAATAACAATTGTGTACTTACCTGATTGTCCAGCTTCTGTTGTCGAATATCAGTGTCCTCCATCTTAGAGCGTATTATAGGCAAAGTATGAGAGAAGTTGTGTTAGATATCTTAATATCTACAAGTCAGATGTTTTGCAGGAGCGTGGAAAAAGTACACATCGCCCACAAAGATGAGCACTTGTGTTTGACGGAGACACGCAACTCAGTCTGACCGTCTGTCCACCTGCGAGCAGCAGAAGGTAAAGTGGATTACATGGAGATAATGTTCTTAAAGCACAGTGCACAGCTCAGGCAGAATAAGGACACACACTCACTGCTTCATGGAGATGCTCAGCTCTGCTGCTGCAAAACAAACAAACAAACGTGAGGTTCCACAAACAGGGAAGTGTTGTCCACGTGTTACAAACATACAGAGGAAAAATAAACGAAAAATACATTTATATGCAAAAACCAGCGCGGGACGAATAAATAATACCTGATAAAAAACTGGTGGTCCGAGACACGTTTCACAGCCAGTAAAATGTAAAAAAAAAAAAAAAAGAAAAGAAAAGAAAATGGTTCGCAGAGGACAAACAAAAATCAGCTGGGGGGCTTTTAGCCCGCGGGACCCTCGGTTTATCCGTTACCATGGATACAGCCACCACGCGGGGTGGAAGAGCCGCAAAACGGAATACATTTTATTTTAATCTCTTATTATTATTATTATTATTATTATTATTATTATTATTATTATTATTATTATTATTATTATTATTACGACATGATTTGAAATAAATTGTTAAAAAAAAAAAAAAAAAACCATTAGAGTTCCTCTCATTAAATGATTTACTAAATTATTTTTGGAAAGAACTACTGAATCCATAATATTTATTTATTTATTTATTTTGTGCAATTATCATGATAACGATTACAGCAAAAAAAAAATAGCTTAATATAATAATAAAATAAAAACCCTGTTCCACATTAATAAATGTAATAAAATACGCTTGGCCTATTTCTTTATTTTAAAATAAAATCAATAGTATGATTCCTATAACAAAAAAAAAAAGTGAGACAAACGTGTTTATTAATGTATAACTTTCATGTAGATCATACAAAATAGTATCGTAAGCCATTTATGCTACATTTAAAAAAAAAAAAAAAAAAAAAAAAAAAAAACATAACATAAACAAAACCATTACCTTGAAAACACTATGTTTGTTGTAGACTACATTAATTCACACACAATAGCGTGAACGGAAAGGGTGGGGGGAAAAAATCAGATACTAAAAGTAAAATAACGCGCGTTTAAGAACTCAAAACATTAAAGATTACAAATGTATTTATAACATCTTACATCACCTTTTTTTTTTTTTTTTGACGCAACCGGAAATAGAATTGTGGTTTGTTGCTAGGATACAAGCGTCGACCGGAAATGATTCGGTGATCCAGAAAGGGAGTTTTCAACTCTAATCTTTGCACACGTTTACATACTAGTTATGACGTCACACTAAGTGCGAGTAGTTCATAGTGCGTCATCTGGCAATTTGCTTTAAAATGTAACCTAGGCTAGTGTTTGTACGGAGCCAAAATCATTTTCATAAGATGGATACTACAATAAAGGTGGGACAAGTAGCAACACTTTGCTAAGCTTTCACTAGTTAAACCTAAAAAAGAAAGAACAAAAAAAAAAAAAAAAAAAAATTAATTGTTTTATTTTTAAAGGAAAAGACTTGAAAGTATCGCCAACTAACTGTGTTCACTTTTGTAGGTCCCGAGGACTGTTAAAGCTAAAGTTATGCTTTGGTAAGAATTGTGTCATTTGATTTTTACATTTTTATTTACCCTGTAATTCTGACTGAAACTCATCCTTTATACACACGGTTTGTTTTCAGGACAGATATCAGCTACCATGATATGGAGGAAATTGAAAACATGTTGTCCACGTGGGATCTAGAGAGGTTTTTGAATACAATTTTTAAAATTCAGTAACAAGCATACAGTATGTAACCTTGGCTTGTTATGCTCAGCTTTGCATACTTTGTGTTGTGTATCAGATGTTTGTGCAGGTTGCTCAAGGTCGACCTCCCAGAACCAAAAAGAGGAGTTTTGCTGGAGCTGTATGTACAGTCTGTGCTTTTCTGCAGAGAGCACAACTTCAGTCGAGAACAAACATCCACCTTCCTGTCCATCATCAAATCTATTCATGATCTTAATGTTGGTTAGTAGAATTACAGTTATTATCATTCGTAGTTTGGAGTTGGAGCTATACATTGATTTCATTATGATGTCTAAAAGGCTTTATTGTTTTAGTTTTTACTACATTGTGGCATCGCTCCATTTTTTTTTTTTTTTTTTTTTTTTTTCAAAAATTGATTACATAAATGTTCATTAAAACGTTTTCTTTCCTGCAGAAACTCCATTCGACAACATCGAGCAGTGTGTGAGTTACTGCAAGGAGCTCCTTCTTTGTCACTCAGTCAGGGTGGGTGTCACCAGTTATAATATAAGCACCCTTTTAATTTCACCCACTATAATGTTGAATCTGTGTGTCTCTGTATTAACAGCGTCCTCCATTTAGTATCAACCTCTTTGGACCTGAAGAAATCAAATGCGTCTTTGAATACATCTACACCAGCTACTTTAAACACTTCAAACTCTATAAATATGTCTTTACTCCAGAGGTAATTTTAAAAAAAAAAAATCACACTATTGCACGCTTGTTAAAAACTGTTACATTCTCTGAATTTAGGTGAATTATAGTGAACGATCAGTCACTTTTTATAAATTTCCTCATTTTAACAGGTGAAACTGGATTTGTCGTTGACATACTCTGAAACGGTAGAAGAAGAACCGCTTCAACCGCACACTACCGTTAATTCATCAGAGCCAGGTAAAATCTTAGAACAATATGTTTTCATTCATATGTAACTTTACTATTTCAAGAGGCCATTTAAATATTTTTCACTATGTGACACGCTTAATCAGATGTGAAAAGTGAGCACGACGGCTCTGTGGATACACAGCAGGAAAACACGGGACAGGAAGAAGAAGAAGAAGAAGCTGCATCATCTGGTATTATTACAAATTAAATATTGCTATGAATGTTTTTTTTTTTTTTATTTCTTTCCTTATTATGTATTTTGTGTAACTGAGAATTTTTGTCACAATAAGATCCCACCTCAGAGGTAAAGGCGCTGATCGAGCAAGCAGTCAGAAAGCAAATTGCGTTTGTGTCTGGAGAACTGGATCAACGAATGAAGGACATGGCCCTTCAGCACAACGGCAGCCCACAGCCTCCACAGCCCAAGAACAACAAAAAACAATGAGTTCTACTGTTGTGGTGTGTCGCTTGATGGTTTTAAAAAGGCGGTCCCACAAAATAAGAGTTTTAAAACAATAAATTTATTGTCAATAAAACTTTTTTCTCTATACAGTACAGCTGATCCCTGCAACTAAATGATGACCATCCTGCACACGAGTAGGAATATGAAGCACAAACTGAAATAGTGAATGTGTCGTGTGTTTTCTAGTCAACCTAATGAGACTATAATCTTCTGCATTCTTGAAACAACCAGTGAACAACATTTCGGACTTCATTTAACAACAGTAAATGTTAATTGGTCTCAAAACACGATCCAGTGTGTTTTCTTTTGTGTGTACTTTCTTTGTTACATTTTTAAATAGGAGTACAGTCACGGCGATCACTACGGTTAGCTTATATAAGTTACCTATGGAGGAATGTGTGCATGCATGACAGCTACAGGAATGCAAACCAAAAACACAAATGGAATAGTTGAGTAATATTTTCACACCTCTGGAATATTTGTATATTTAAAGTTTTATACAAGATGTTAACCTAACTACCTATTAAATAAGTTTGTTTCTCACTTCTTCCACACTGTGCACAGAAAAAGCACCCTGGTCTCTTATAGTATAACAGGTAAAATCCTAAACGTGTCTCAGTTTCATTCAATATAAGATGCAATGCAAACTATTAAACTAGAAAAATAATGTTGAGGCTGTTATCGGCTCAGATCACGACACAGGGGAAATATTAGGTTCTGCATGCAAGACTTTTAAGATTCAGTCATCATGATGCAGCTTTAGGCACATAATGTCCAAATCCCATATTACCTAATTAACATCTTGACAGGCCTAGCATGAACTCAACAGTGCATGCAAACGGGTAAATAAAAATAAGCTGTGGAATAAGTTTGATTATGAGTCAAAGTCCTCCAGGCCCAGCAGCACAATTTTCGCTGTGTTTTGGAAGAGAGCGGCTCGGTTCTGCTGCTCCCCTTTCTTCACCCAGTGCCCGTAGATACGGAAGGCGCAGCCATCGATGAGTTTGCGGACGCCGCGGAGGGAGTAAGGATCTCTGGCCAACACGTCCCGGGTCAGCGGGCGAGCCCTTCGATATCTGCTGTACATCCTTATACAGGCCAGTACGGTCACTATCAGCACCTGCACAAACCAGATAAAGTTACTTTATTTGATGCAACAACATCCCTAAATGATACTTTGTTACTCACCCTGAATGACTTCCTTGGACTAAAGAGTCGCACGTCCTCCTTCTGATACTGTCTGAAAAAAGGATGGCCTAATGCTTGCTCAGCAGTAAGACGGATGGTCGGGTCCGTCACCAACAGCCTGGATATCTGAGTGTTAAAATTAGGATTAAACACACACACATAAACAGACAGAAACAAACACATGCAGACCGTGGTTCCTTTAGCCAGTAGTGTTCGCATCACCTCAGCAATGCTATCAAATGATTTGTGTATAGACCCCTTAATAGCCCACGTCACGAGTGGCGTAGCTGGAGGCAAAAAACAGGAAACACCTCTGGCTAAAGACTGTGTATGGAGGCTAGTAATGTTACAGCTTTAGAATGTCGTCTTGTTGTGTGTTTGGGTGCCAGAATAGGAGGAATAACGTTAGTGGACGTAAATTAATGTGTTATAGGATTCCAGCGGAAACTCGTGCACAGAAAAAGAAAAACAATTGTGGTTTTGCCTCCAGGCTAAGCCCCGCCCAACAAAATACGTGACAATGTTTACAAACAATGAAAGAGTCTATATAGCATAGAGCTCAAAGTCTAAGCAAGAAACACTTTAAAGATTAAAACTTAACATTATTGAAAATAATAATTGTTGCAAGGTGTACTAACACAACTAGAATTTTTGTCTCATACTACGTGTTTCTTCATATAACACTGTATCCTGTAGAGCAGTGGTTCACAACCTTTTTTTGGATCGTGACCCCATTTTGGTCTCAAGAATTTCTGGCGACCCCAAAGACATTTGTTTTTATTCATTTTTGATCATATTTGATTTACTGTATTACAAATACTGAAATAGTGACAAGTTGTGCCAGCTCAGATATTTTTTTCCACTGCATTTTCATTGAACTAGATTCAAGTAAAAGAATAAAATACAGTTGTTTAAGATTGTGTTTTAATTTGAAAAAGATTAATAATTTAAAAATCAGTGATCATTTTTTAAATAATCAATTACTATACATTTCAGACGGCGACCCCATTTAAACTCCAGGCGACCCCACACGTGCCCCCGACCACAAGGTTGAAAAACCCTGCTGTAGAGTGTGCTATTAGTTTATGTAGCGCACCTGAGGGGGAAAAAACTGGGCTGTTTCCTTTGCTTGGACTTAATGTAATCACCTACAGTATTTAGAGCAGGCCTGTGCAAACTTGGTTCCTGGAGGGTTGCAGTTCTGCATGGTTTCAATGTTTCCCTGCATCAACACTCCCACCTGATTGTGAGGACTGTTATCAGTCTTTCTGCATGACGACACTTCAGTCACATTAATGTTAGTAGAAAGAGGGAGATGCAACTTGCAGGAATGCAGTCCGCCAGGAAGGATTTTGGACAGCTCTGTTGCAAATAATTCACTTATAAAAAATAAATCAGCACACTCAATATCATAATGCATCAAAGGATCGTCCCCTGTGCAGAACTCCCATGAAAAAAAAATTAAGATGAGGATCTAAATGTATGCTAAGTGCATTGAGAAACGCTTAGCTCACCAGATCTTTGACTGTGTCAGACCTGTCGTCCCATTCTGGTGAGGTGAACTGATAGCGGCCCTCCATGATCGTCCTCAGCATCAGCATCTGCTTACGATGCCAGAATGGCGGCGAGCCGGCCAGTAAGGTGAAGAGGATGACTCCACAGGCCCAGCTAACAAACACAGGGTCAAAATGGGATAAGAGTGACAAAGTAAGAACATCTGAAAGTGGAAACAACAGAAAAACCTACAGATCGACTTCCTTGCCGTAGCCTGGATGCATCTCATCCATGGAACATTTGAGGATTTCAGGGGCCAGATACCCAGGTGTCCCACAGAGTTCTTGCAACGTCCAATAACAAAACAGACAATTCAATTACTGTCCACAAAAAGGACAACATTGAAAGCATTTAGAGGTGAAATCTATAGTCGTACCTCTAAGCTTCTCTCCAGGTTGTAGCTGCACAGAGAAACCAAAGTCAGACAGTTTGATGTGCCCCTGGTCATCCAGGAGGATGTTCTCAGGTTTTAAATCCCGGTGCACGATGTTGAGGGAGTGGAGGTACTGCACCGCCTCCAGGAGCGCTCGCATTATACACCTGTAGCAAAACAGACCATAGAGTGTAGATCAGCTTTTCCAAGCATCATTCAAAAAACACACACTCTATGTCAGAGATAAGCAACTTTCATAACAGCGGGGGCCACAAAAATGTAATTGTCTGATTCAAGTGGGAGATTATAAACACTGATGTCAACATTTAAGAAAAATTGACCAATCTGAGCATTAATACAGGAGAGAGCAAACGGTTTCTGTGGGTTTTTGTTGTCATTCTGTAAGTTTTACTCTCACTTTGTATGAGTTTGTTGTTGTTTTGGCCATTTTTTGGAGTTACTTTGTCCATTTTTGCTGTCATTTTGTATATATTTGTCATCTTATGTGTTTAGGGGTAATTTGGTGCATGTTTGTTGTCATATTGTGTTTTTGAAGTCAGTCATTTTTGTGTTTTTGGTGGCTGCACAAAATTAGGCCCCCGGGCCACAAGTTGCCCATGTCTGCTCTAGATAAACACAGGTCCTGATCAGACTTTCTGCATTTCACAGCCAATTCAGAGACAGACGATGAATTTACCCAGCTTTTAGTTTTGATTCATAATAACAGCAAAAATTTGCATAAAATTCTTCCAGGCTTGTTTTTTTTTTTTTTTAAAGAAAATAAATAAAAAAACAATAAATGATCAGGCAATACCTGGTTTCCTTCTCGCTTAAAGTGACTTTTTCCGTGAGGTAGTCAAAAAGCTCTCCTCGTCTCATGCTGTCCATGAAAAAAACAACATTTCCACAGGAAGAGTTTAATAAAGAACAACACAATAACGTGTGAGGAAAGGTGCAGAGCTTGTGACTCGTCAGAATACTCACAGGTCAAACACCAAAAATATGAAGGTTGCGGATTCATAGGAATCAATGAGTGTGACTTCAGAGAGGGAAAGAGAAATAAAACAATCAATTCAGTAGGAACAGAGCAATGCATGACTGGTATCGCAAAGGAACTGGAGCTGTTTTTTTGTGGGAATGTAGAAATGCAAACACCTCTGGAAAGGTGACTTTCTAATCTCTAAGCAGACAAAAGACCTCATGTATATAAATGACAAAGAGAACTCCCAACACTGCCATGAAATCCACGTCTCTCCAGTTCCTTTCTCGATACGACTAAACAAAAACCCAGTCACAGAGTTACTCACTGATGGAAGAGTGTCCCTTCACCATGTTCAGCACATGGACCTCTTTCAGTGTGGATGTTTTCACCTCCTCCAGCTGCTGGACCGTCATCTTCTCTGCTGTGATCTCGATGATCTTCACCGCC
This sequence comes from Gouania willdenowi, assembly GCF_900634775.1. Lineage (NCBI taxonomy): Eukaryota > Metazoa > Chordata > Actinopteri > Blenniiformes > Gobiesocidae > Gouania > Gouania willdenowi. The sequence continues at coordinate 12,427,235 of NC_041062.1, read as the reverse complement.
AGCTCCTGAGCAGTGTGTCTGTGCACGCACCTGCGCACCACACTGCTCACACCCCTGAGAAAATGTCAACATTACATAAGTACCACTAACTTTAGTCACAACCTCTAATGACTGAACTTCATTGGAATTTAGCATGGCCTTCATCTTTCAATCTGACATTTTCTTCAACAAAATAATGTTCATTATAACCTAAAGGGACTCCATTTTAATGTTACAAGTTGTTTTTAAAATTCACAAAAACTAGGAAACCAGTCATTAAATTCAAGAGGACGTACTGTGATTTTCTATATATCTACATTCAACTACCATTCATTTACCTCAGTAATTAATATTACCAGACATACGGTGATCACATCGCTAGAAAAGAATAAATTGTTGTGTCTTAAATATTCAATTCAAAGTTTACCATTACAGTTAATAATACATCTATAAGGCATTTCATCAATGATCTCTGAAGAGCTTCAATGCATACCTCATATTGCCTCTAAAACAGAATATTATACAGTATAAAGTCTTGTTTGCTAGTTTTGCTGTGAGCTAAATTGTTATTTTATTACATTTAACCTATTACATACATACTTTCATGAATAGTCTGATCTTATGTGCAATATTATCCAATATTTCATGCAAAACCTACACTTACCACGTGTAGCTTCACATGCATATTTACTAGTGAGTGTTATCATGTGCAATATATATACATACTGTATATATATATTATTTTATTTTGTGCCAATACCTGCTGCTGCAAAATCTTTTTGTACATTATTTATGATTCACCATACTCATTCACATATAGCTCACTCTTATGTTTATTGTATATTGTTAAAATATTTTTGCTATATATTGTATATAGTTTAAATGGTTTCGTGTATTTGTTTTTTTTTTTTTTTTTGTTGTTGTCGTTTTATCCCTGTAACAAAGAAATTTGCCAATTGTGGCATTAATAAAGTACACAACAGGCCAACTGTCCTGTATATGAATTCTCCAATATATATATATATATATATATATATATATATATATATATATATATATATATATATATATATATATATATATATATATATATATGCTTATCCTGTTTAATGTTAATAGTTCTTCTCTGATTTCTAAACACTTGACTACACACATGATGCTGAGGTTAATCTGATCAACACTCACCTTCCAATCACCTCTTTCGGATCATACTTCTGGTAAAACTCCTTGGCTCCCACCCAGTCAGGTAACTCATCTCCAACAACTATGTCTTTAGTCATGATGGCGGCTTATAAACCTGGAACGACAACATGTCTTTGTTTGGAAAATGTCAGCAGCAGGAACTACATCATAGTCTCCTGATGCGGAAGCGCGTGTGTGTGTGTGTTCTATGCACTGACTCCATGTTTCCTTCTAACTCTGTGTGTCCATGTGTCATCTGTGTAGAGGGAACGTGTTGTTAGGTAACATGTCAGTGCTGCAGCAAGTGCTACAGTAGCAGGTTCACTGACCCGAACAGGAACCGCTCACCATGTATGCGATCGGACGAACACAGGACCAGCCAAAGGTCACCCCAAGGATCCTTTCACCAATGGTTGATCCATAACTGTGTAATTCAACGGATGCAGCCTCTGGATGACCGAAGACAACGTTAGTGTCAAAGCTGAACCTAAACAGTGTTTACATTCTGCTCGCATTCCTCCAAACACACACTCTTCTTCTCTTCCGGGTGATCACTCGCTGAACACAGAAAGGCTGCCCTCTACAGGCTGTATCACGAATAACGGAACTTAGTCTTCATCATAATCTTAGTATTTTGATCTAAATACTATACTACACACATTAAATCTTTAAATATTTCCCAGCTGGTTGTTGTTTTTTTTTTTTAAACAGCCGAAACAATAAAAATTGAACCAAAAACTTAGTTCATACATGGTTGTGTAGTGACCAACTATAGCCTGAGGGGGCGATGATGCTCCGTTTACTGTTTTAATGAACACGAAGAAGAAGCTCCGCCGTTAGTTCCTGCTGATGTTCAATCGCTGCTTTTAAAGGTTTGTCATGTACACACAACTTCTCATATTGTAATACTTTTCACTTCTAAGATTCAGATACACAATGCTTTTATTGGGGTTCGAATAAAAAACGCGCAATGCGTCTCAATTAGCAGTGGAAAACGAGCCATTGAGCTTAGTAGCAGATTTGTCGTTAGCATTAGCACCGCTAGCCTTAGCGAGCCCACGAATAACTATAATATATGAATAAAGCCAAGATTAAAATACTGTATACCTGCATAGGGCTACCATAGAACGAGGTTATCTGTCTGGTAGTATTGGTATGTACTATGAAAAGTGAAGGGTCGTGAGGTTATTTTCTACCAGCGGTGGAGCTAATGATGCTAATACGCGGTTAGCTGTCATCTAATGAATGAGTGTTCTGTCTGCTAAATTAGCGTCATCGTTCATTGTCATCATCACCACAGTCTGTCCTACAGGGGAAGGGAAGATGTCGGGAGCTGGGGGAGGAAAGCGTCCTTTGGGAGGGGACAGCCCTCCCGGACCTCCTGACAAGAAGAGCAAGAAGGAGGAGAAGACCACCACCACTCTCATAGAACCAATACGGATAGCAGGAGTTTCCTCCACGGTCAGTCAAGTATCTGTTGCCTTTTTTAAGTGTTCAATCAAGGTTTGGTGTGTGTTGTGTTTTTTACAAATTGTGCTGTTGACTGTTTGCAGGAGGAAATGGACATGAAGGTAATCCAGTTTAAGAACAAGAAGCTGTGCGAGCGCCTGGAGCAGAGGCAGACCATGGAGGACGAGCTGCGAGAGAAGATAGAGAAGCTGGAGAAAAGACAAGCCACTGATGACACAACGCTGCTCATTGTTAATCGCTACTGGTCACAGGTAATATAACCACCCTTCAGTACAATGAAGTACATGAGTAATGTGATTAATAGACTTCATTATATCAGTTTTCCAACCTGATTGTGTTTCATGATCAGCTATGAAATGATGACCATTCTCTCAATGAAATGAAGCTCCTGTTGGTGAAAGATTGAGCTAAAAAAGGAACCATATTGTGTTGGAAAAAGGACATTTTGTCAAGCTCGAATAATAGGAGAGGACTTTTTCATGTCTAGATGATTGTGGTCAAACATCTTTAAAACAATTGGTTTTGTGGTCTTCAATTGTTTATTTTGGATGAGGAGTTTTTGAATTACCCGTCGGTCACTGCCTATCTTGGATCCATAATAATTAATAGGTAATTAAAAGCAACAAATGATACATTTTGAATACACAAGATTTCTAACCATTAACCATCCATTCAAGCATTTTTAGAATGTGCTTAAATACCAAGCCCATCCAGGGAATATCAGTTGTGTAAAGCTACATAAATCTGAATCGATATATCGATTGGTTAAACAACGATCCAATCAAATTGATGGGAACTCCAACCATCAATAAACATTGTCAATGAATCACAGCACAGATCTATTTTCTTTTTGTTAAAATGATTTTCATTTAGACGTCTAAAACGTTGAAGCAATAAAATTGTTAAAATATCCAAATTTGTTGGTGGTATCTTTTTTCTTTAGGTGAAATGTAACTTATTGTGTTAAATGGGTGTGTGTGTGTATGTATATTGTCTTAAATCAATGGAATTAACCTTAATCAAATCAAAATCGAGTCATAGCACATTTTGTGATGTCTGCAAATATTTTACCGATGTCCAAATGATAAAAATAATTTTGTATCATCACGAAACTTGTAATTTAAACTTTAGGGTAGAAAGTATCTTTGTAAAACCTTGATACCAGATACCTTAGCACATCTTAAGATGGTGAAACAGGAGTCTGTCGGGCCACAATGTTTTCTTTTTTCCAAACCACAAAAGAAAACTTAGACAATATTAAGCAGATATTATTAAAATGTTTGATATACACAAGTGTTTATGTACATTCAAAGTAACTGAAGCACTTTTTTAAATAAAAGGCCAGTTAAAGATACATTAAAGCTTTTGCTGTAAAGCCAATGACTTTCAAAGCTTAGGCTGGTATGGTTTGATTGTTGTTTCAGTGGAGTAACACGTCCTTGTCTTTTTGATTTACAGTTGGAAACAAACGTGCAAGTTTTACGCAAACGTATTGATCCAGAACCCTCAGCAACGTGCGCCCCAGCTCTGCCTTCTGCACGTCTTCCTGATTCTGCACCGGCAGAGGAAGACAATGTAATTCTGGCTTCACCTACAGCTGTTGTGCCTCCCCCTCCTCTGCCAGAGGGACAGACTGAAAGTGAGCAGTTGGACCAGCAGTACAACGAATGTCAGGTGGATGAGCCGCAACCTCCTCCACCTACTGGGTCAGAGGAGATGGTGACACCCACAGAACCACTTCCCGATACAAAAACAGGTCACTATTTGATCAGCTCTGCTTTATTTCCTGAAAGCTTTCATACAGAACCTCATGAAGTTTTATTCTGCTCTGTTGTCCATCCCAAAACACATGTAGATGTGAAGCTACCTCCTCCTCCGCTGAGTGAAAACGCAAAGGGTTTCTTGGCCGTCCTTGAGCAGAGCAGTGAGGAGGAACTCACTCTACACCTCCAGCACCGCATGCAGTTTAGTAAGGATGCCATTTCCTGCTTGGTGTGCGTTTTCGACCGCCTGCACAGTCGCATCAATGACATGTGCAAGGTCGCCCAGGCAGCAGGTAACCCTGATTCTATAGCTCACAGTCTATTATCTGAATATGGTAAAATAGGCAGAGTTGTACAGTTTAGAGATGGTGTATTTTCCATTGGCAGCTTGTGAGGACAATAGCCAGTCCACTGTCATCAGTGAGAACCGAACTTTGCTGGAGGAGAACAGTCGACTGCGAGACCTGGCCACCAACCTACAAGGTCGACACCACAAAATGTCCATGGAGGTACAGTTTCCTCATGAGTGTCAGCTCGATTTCTGACTTTGAATGTCTTGAGACAGACTTTATCAGTGTCATGTTTTGCTTTCTAACAGTACAATGAGTTGGTGGACAAGGTGACCAGCTCAGAGACCAAAGTGTCTGAAATGGAGACGACTGTAGAGGACCTGCAGTGGGACATTGAGAAACTTCGCAACAGGGAACAAAAGCTCAACAAGCACCTAGCTGAAGCCATGGAGCAGGTGAGTTTGTCTGTTCACACACTTTGGATTTTATCATTATAGTTGAGATATTCACCAGCAGTGTGAATCTAAAAATAGAAACTCAAAATTGAGGTGTTGTGCAATCAATAAATCATCAAACTCTACATTGTTTGAATGTCACCAAACGCATCTAAAATACACCTTTCTGAGGTTTGATTAATAATGTGTGGGTGTCACATTAATATGTGCTGGATGTCTTAAATGCCGAGTGCACCTGCTGAGTACTTGTTTGTTCAGTAAGGTAAGATGGACGACAGCAGATGATTTTCTTGCTTGCTGCAAATTCCAGATGTTTTGCTGGTTCCACAATTTGTTAATGCCCGACAATAATTAGCTTATGCGAACCTTGTGTTCCAAACATTTTTTCCATTACCTTTCCCAAACCATATCTGGGATTAATTATACAGACTCAGCATGATAAGATCCATTAGTTAATATGAGTGGTCCTTACTAGGGTTGAGTTCGAAACCAGTACCAATATGGCACTGGTTCCGACGTAAACAGAATTTCCTTTTAGGAAACACCGTTGCCATTCAACTTGTGACAACAACATATGAGATATGTCTGTACTTCAACTCAGTGTCTGCTGACTTTCTGTTTAATGTTAAGCTCATAACAAGTTGTTTGTAAACAAAATGTTGAACCTAAGCTTAAACAGATTTAGAAGGCACAGTTTTGCATTTACGCAGGAACGTAACAGATTGGCTAGCTCAGGGGTTTACTGCAACCTGTGGCTCAAGAGCCACATGTGGCTCTTTGACTCTTTGCAATGGCTCCCTATAGCTTTAAAAAAAAAGAAATTGAAATTGTTTTGTTTTTTTTCAAAGGCCATTAATGATTATTGACAAATAAAATTATGATAACGATGTTAATCTCCAGTATTATATAGTTTAATACAATATTGTTTTATTTTATATTATTTAAATGTTTTTGTTGGTTTATTATTTCCATATGTTTCTTGTATATATATTATTGAAGGTAATATTGTGTTCAATTAAGTGCTGAAAATAAAAGGGTATTGTATTTTGACAATGTGTATGCGATTTCATTTTTTTTAAAGTACGAGTTTAAACTCCGTTTAAGCACCGGAACTGTTTAAAAAATACAGAGTAGGCACCGGTATCAGATAAAACCTAACCGATACCCAACCCTAGTCTTAACTTGTAACTGAATGATTATTCAGATTAATCTTTATTTCATCAATCATTATATAGGAAATTCAACAGGATTTACTTTATTTCCAATGTTAATCATTTCTGTGTGATGTTTCATATTATTAGCTTAAGTCCGGATACAGCAGCACAGGAAGCTCAGGTGGACTCGCTGGTGGCCAGATTACACTAAACATTCAAAAGGTAATAAGAAACTTATGAGTGATATTCAAAATAAAATACTTACATTTTTCTATTTATAAAATATATCTTGGCTATCCTCCCAGTTTGAGAGTCTCAATGCAGAGTTAGAGCACAACCAGGAGTTGGCAAACAGCCGCATGGCAGAGCTGGAGAAACTGCAGGTGGAGCTTCAGGAGGCTGTGCGGGAGAGCGAAAAGCTGAAGGTAAGAAATGCTCATTTGCATGATGAGATTAAAGTTTCTCGCCAAGTTCCTTTGAAACATTCAATGATTAATGAAGTTGTACAGACCGCCTTGTTAGACGTTTACTACCCCTTAAATATACATCTGGATTTTTTCAGATGGATTTGCGTAACATTCCAGAGGAGGTTGTGAAGGAGACGTTGGAGTACAAATGTCTGCAGTCTCAGTTCTCCTTGCTGTATAATGAGTCTCTCGGTGTTAAAACGCAGCTCGATGAAGCTCGAGCTCTGCTGCTTACCACAAAAAATGCTCATCTACGGCAGATCGAGCACATGGAGGTGACAGAGCTTTATTTTTATTTAGTCATTAATATTCTCTACTGCAATTCTACTCGTTTATTATCTTGTCATAGTGAGTGCTTGGCAACTGAGTCTTTGCATTTTTCATTAATCATTCAGAGTGATGAGCTGTCACTTCAGAAAAAGCTGCGGACGGAGGTCATCCAGCTTGAAGACACTCTGGCACAGGTGCGCAAAGAGTATGAAATGCTGCGCATCGAGTTTGAACAGAACCTGGCAGCCAACGAGCAAGCAGGTACCTTCTTTAAAGAACTAACATTTGTTTGGGAGAGTTCTCACAGGCCCAGTAAAACTGTAGTTATAACATCTTAATGCTCTAGTTGTGAAAGTAATTAAATATATTTTAACTGATCAAAAGGAGCAATGGCTTCATTTGTGGTTTAAAAAAAAAAAAAAAAATCCTACATGAATCTTTATTTTGTCATTGTGCTTTATGTGATTTAGTCTGTCAGTTACAGTATCAATTTAAAGAATCAACCATCAAGCCTCTTAATGATTTGTTTTTTTAATTCTGGGTGTCATTCTTTGCCATTTTTTTTTTTTTTAGGGCCGATCAACAGAGAGATGAGACATTTAATCAGCAGTCTTCAAAACCACAATCTACAACTTAAAGGGGATGTACAGCGCTACAAGAGAAAGTTGCGTGAGACACAGATTGAGATAAACAAGGTGAGGAATGTTTTTCCTTAGTAAATAAAGTAATTTGTAAGAAAAAAAGATGAGTTCCATGTTAAAGATGGTTTTGTTGGAATTTTTGACAGTTACGTTGTCAGAGTGGCGATACAGGTGCCCTGATTGTAGAGGAGTCTACGAGTGACAGCATTGACATCAAAAAAGAGGAAGAGGAAGATCAGGAGGAAGAGGAGGAAAGACGAAAGGAACTGGAGCGACAGCGAGCTCGTGAAAGAGAGCGGGAGAGGGAGGCTGAGAGGGAACGAGAACGGGAGCGTGAGAGAGAACGGCAGCGCAGCGATGAGCTCAAGAGGAAGGACTCAGATACACTGAAGATGCTTCGAGTAGAACTCAAGTAAGTACTTTGTAATGCCCAAAATGATCATTTATTTATACATATGATCACTTCACCGATAGAAATGATGTGATTGCTCATTTTAATGCCCGTTTATGAAATCTGAATCCTTAGAAAAGCTCAGGAGTCACAAAAGGAGATGAAGCTGCTCCTCGACATGTACAAGTCGGCACCAAAGGAGCAAAGAGACAAAGTGCAGCTCATGGCAGCTGAGCGCAAATCCAAAGCTGAGGTTTGTTCACATTATTATTTCCCACGTTCAGGATTGACTTGTACGAACAATCAGAACGGTGTAACGTACAATCACAGACTACAAATCCCACAATCCTCTGGCCATATCGCACCAACCAGTCGTTCTCGGTAATAACGCAGCGCGAGTCATGGAAGACATGACAGACCAACTGACATTATTTGTGTGTAGTTCACAAAGGAACTGCCTTTTTTGTTTGAGTCTGTAAATAAATAATACTTTATAATACTGTGTTTCCAAATATTTTACTTTAGCAGCACATGTCGTTAGCCTAATAGCATAATTGCAAAGTAATTTTTTAGCCAAATTGTGATATCTAACTTCACTACCACTGCAACATCACCCTGTCTTATTGACTGTTTTCAGCCTATCAGAATGCTTGATAGAGACCAAAATTACTATCTGCCTTGAAGCGCTTGTGCTAGCTAACACTAGCAAAATCTTACCGTGAGTCTCATTTCCAGTCAAAACAGTAAATTTCTCACTTGTTTCAAGGTACGTTTTTAAGTGAATATTAGTTTTTCCCTTGTCAAAAATGTTAGCATACAGCCACTGCCTTCCTGGTTAACCTCCCATACAATAAAATCAGACTTTTTATTTTAGCATAATGTTATAAACAAGGCATACACATCTTTGACTCTGATTCCTCTTTTTAATTTTCCAATTTATTATGCAACAATTCCCATTAATGTTGAAAAAAAATCATTAGTCTAGTTAACAATTTAACAGGTAATGCACTCCCTTCTTAAATTTCAGTATTAAAATGGAAATTTAAAGTTGTTGGATTTTGTTTGGGTTAGGAGGAGTCAATGGTTAAACGCACGTCATCAAAGTTCAGAAACGAGCCTGGAGCTCCATGGCTTCTCCACATGTGATTGGAGTTCTCTACACATCTGTTGCCGCTTGGTCTCTCCCAACTGCAGAGATGCTGATAACAGCAACCAAAACATGTTGAAGTCAGTGCATGCTCAGACCTTGAGACGGTGTTATCGGCTCCTGGAGCCGTCCTGTGCTCAGGGCAGCCTGACCAAACCAGGGACCAGCACTGGGAGCACAGGACACAGTTCAAAGCTGAAAACATGGAAGGAGTTGTTCTGGAGTTATTTATTTGAGTCTTCCACAAACCTCTCCCTCCTTAAGGGCCAAACACAAAGCTGTCAGTCAGGCCTAATGCCCATCCTATGTTTTTTGTTGTCCAGGTTGACGAGTTGAGGGTACGTGTGCGAGAACTAGAGGAGAGAGAAAGAAAAGAGAGCAAGAAGCTGGCAGATGAAGACGCGCTCAGGAAGATAAGAGTGGCAGAAGAAACCATTGAGCATCTGCAGAAGAAACTGGCTGCCACTAAGCAGGTATGTGTGTGTGTGTTTGTGCATTAATCTGCAAATACATATGCATTTGAGTATTTTGCTTTTTAAAATGTACATCTGTATTTAGATTAAATTGAAAGGCTTGCATTTTTGTCTGAAAAGTAAAAAAGCTTAGTTTTTGTTTTTCTTTAAAACATTGCGCATATTTGTACTGTTCATATTGAATCAATGTTAAAGCTACATGTGAACACATGTTGAGTTCTCAGTGTAGCTGTCTTTAAGAAAATAAAAATATCCCTCCTGTCTTTACCTGCCTTTAGATGGAAAGTCTGGGAGGTGATAAGAAGAGATAATACTGACAGCTTGAGCAAAGCAGTGATAAATCACAATGGGAGAACAATCACTGTGCTTTAGTCAGTGTGATAAAACCTGACGTCTGAGCTCAGTTTCTCATTTGCACCTAATAGTAAAAAGCAAAAAACACTGGTTTCATTAGTGAGGCAAAAATATTTGAGGATGCTGGAGACGTGGGGTGGTTAGATTAAAGAATCTTATCTGCAAGAGGTCACATCTGGGCCAAATGATGTCACCGCTGCTTTATAAGTTGAGCAAATGCGCTCATTAGATCATGAAATTCTTTAGCCATGTCAGCGTGGGATTAGCTCATTTGACCTTGGTGCTATCACTCAGGGGGTGTGTAAGTGAGTCTGGTTTGAATCCCAGTTAACCCTGTACTCAGGGAAGTCACAAGTGATATGTTTTCTTTTAGAAGCGAGTAGAAGGTACATCGCTGTGGACTAATCTTATGTTCATCTATCCATATGTGTATTGCACAATAATATTGGGTCCTAAACTTCTAAAGTCTGTTTTTATTTTAATGTGGTGAATTGGAGCAATGTGGCTAAGGCGCTAACTGTTGGGCTTCCACTAATGTCTTCTTTTTAAAGGGTTTGTTCTGAGCACTGATGACTAGAAAAGTAAACTCCCCGCTCTCATGTCTTTGACGCTCAGCCCTGCTCACAGAAAGTGTTTGGTGGCAAATGTATACTGTGTTTTTAATGAAAGGATTAACAAAACACTGGAAATTGTAGAAATCTTGTAAAAATGTCTTTAATAAGTAACTTTTTCACAAAGTTTGAAATGATCACATTGTCATTTTAAAGAGGATTTAACTTTTATTCTGCTTTAAAGAGGAATTATAGCTCCCATGTAAACGTGGCCAATGTTCATGAAAACTGAGGGTCTTGTATTTTTCTTGTTTTTAAAAGAATAAATTTAGATTACATGTTGGTAATTCTTTTTGGACGTGCAAGGAAAATAAAGGGTATGTGTTATTAATTTCTGGGAAATTCTCTGGTGTTTGTACACATGGTTTTGCTTTAGCTAGTACTACAGAGAGAAATGTTGAAATCATGGCCTCACTAACATTTAAGCCTGAGCCCACAAGTATCACTACCAAATGTCCTTGTTTTCATTGACTGTTTTGTGTTTCTTTAGGAGGAAGAAGCCCTGCTGAGTGAGATGGACGTCACAGGCCAGGCCTTTGAAGACATGCAGGAGCAGAACAGCCGACTGATGCAGCAGCTCCGGGAGAAGGACGACGCCAACTTCAAGCTGATGAGCGAGAGGATCAAATCCAACCAGATCTATAAACTGCTGAAGGAGGAAAAGGAAGAGCTGGCAGACCAGGTTCTTACCTTTAAAACGCAGGTGAGCTTCAACAGAAACACAGCAGCACTTGGTTAATAATCTAGTCCATTGGTTCCCAAACTTTTTTGGATCAAGACCCCCTCATTGTCTGACTACATTATTTAACTCAGACTTCTGTGAAAAAACAACTGTAGAGCACAATGAAGGAATGATTGTCCTGTCTCATACTGTCCTGTTAAGTTCAGTGTTTAAGAAGTGCAGTCCACATGTTTCATGAAATGTGAAGTTAGTTAGATATGTTGAGGTGCTAAAGCCACAGATTGGTTTGCTTTATTGTTGTAATCTGTGCTTTAAAATGTATATTTTATATTTATTTAAAGTTTAAATAAATCTGAAATTGTTTATTATGAAACAGATTGATTTATTGCTTGTGTTCATTGAAAAATACATAACAAGAGGCCCTTGAAAAAATAATTGCATATTAAATTGCAATCACAATATTAAGGAAAAAAAATTGCCATTAGATTATTTTCCAAATTCGTTCACCCCTATTTCATAGTGATCTTGTGTATTTTTCTCTCATTTAGTGCATCTTTGTTGTCGTTTAATGTGTTGCTATTAATAGTAAGTATTTTTTTTGGTGTAAATTTGTTTTTTGTATTATTATTCAGTGTATTTTTCTCTTTTTTTGTCTGTTTTTGTTGTCATTTTGTGAGTTGCTGATAATATTTGGTATGATTATCATTTTTAACTAAAAATAAACATTATAAAATCCAATATTTTTTATGCTTTCCTTCCATTTGTTCATTTTTCTCATTCCCTCAAGTACCCCCTGTAGTGCCATCGCGTACCCCCATTTGAGAAACCCTGGTCTAGTGCATTGAGGCTTGAGTTAATGTGTGTTGTGTTCCAGGTGGATGCCCAGCTGCTAGTGGTGCAGAAGCTGGAGGAGAAAGAGGGAGTCCTACAGAGCACACTGGCTGCTCTGGAGAAAGAGTTAGCTGTGAGAACACAAGCACTAGAGCTTAACAAGAGGAAGGTAAGGATTTATAGGCTGCTCTGTGTCGTCTTTCATGTTTATGTTCGGCATGACATGTCGTCACATATTAAGATACTAGTTAGAGAAACCTAACCTGAGCAGTCCAGATGTGTCTGTGTAAAAAGGTGGTGCCTGCTGGGAAATGAAGCCTTTGAAGTAAAGCTTTGTATTGGCCTCCTGCAGGTCATACTTATGTGTGTGTTAGGGTTTATGTGCTAACAGTAGAACATGATAATGCCTTGCACGTGCTGTTATTAACAATTGTTTTGTTAATGGTTGATGTTTAGTTCTTCACAAAATTAAAGTTCTATAAGTACAAGAGACAAAAGTGATATAAGTTTTTAAATTAGGTGTAAGAAAAATAAAAAGCCCATGATGTCTGTAAATAACTATTACATATTTCAACCTGTCACACTGTGTTGCACCACAAGGTGGTGTCATGAACGTGTCACAGTAAATAGTCTATATATCAAAGCTGTGAATGTTATTACATTACTTTTTTCCGCATTTTTCCGCATTATTTTGTTTCTCGGTTTTTCAAATGTTCTTTTATAAGATCTCTATTGAAAAATTCAACAACACACGACTGGGGTACCTTATCAAACCCCTTTAACAATTTGCATTTCCATGTAAATGCAAGCAATGTACTACATTGATGTACATGAATGCTTGCTTGCCACTCTGTCACGTGTGTGCAAATCTTTAACTTTTTAATGTAGTTACAATATGCATCAGTGATGCAGAGATCCCACGGATTCTGAACAATTCTGCAATAAAAATAAAAACAAAACAACACACAGTTGATTCAGTGGATCATACTGCCATGTATTTTGCATCTACGGTATGTTTAAAATGTTGGTCAAACCAGCCCTCATTTGTAGGTAATTCAAAATAAATTCTAGGGCAACAAAAAGAAAGTGTAGTAAAATACATTGGAATGCTGTTGCTTATCCATTTTACTGCCTTTCTAATTACTTAGATTAAACCTTAAACAGGCTTTTGATAGAAAAAAAAAACCTTTCCAGAAAATAAAGTTTATTTTAGGTGTTGTTTTAGCTGTGTGTAAAGAATAAATGGGATTAGTAGAAGCTCAAGCTTTGGAGTCCTAACATGGTTTCGCTCGTCTTAATGCACTTCCAGCACATTACAGCTCAGGAACTGAGCAATTAGTCTTTTATTGAGTGTACCCGTTTCCTTCCTCTCTGCAGGCAGTGGAGGCAGCACAGCTGGCAGAGGACCTGAAGGTGCAGCTGGACCATACACAGGCCAAACTGAAGGAGATCCAGGTCTCTGTGGCTGAGAACCGAACAGCCCGGGAGAGAGAGAGCACTAACCTGAAACGAGGACTGGTACGCTGCATCCATGCCTAAGAGAGACCATTCCCCGTTACAACACACTGCAGCGCTTTCATACATCTGCTGGAATTGTCTTCCAGGAGGAGCTGTCCAGGCTGAGACGGAAGCTGGAGAAACAGAAGAAGGTGGAGGTGTACTCAGATGCAGATGAGATCCTGCAGGAGGAGATCAATCAGTATAAGGTGAAAAAGAGAGGGAGGGGTTTTTTTGGGCTGAGGGAATTGTGACTTTTTTGACCTTTTGGTGTCGAGAGATTTCAAAGAACATGAAGAATAGAACAGCCTTAATTAGGGTTGGGGTGAATTACATTTTTCAATTACAATTACATCTTCAATTATCCATGATCAAATATGATCACGATTACCAGCATTTTTCACATTACAATTAAAATTATTATTTTCCCCCTGACACTCAGTTACATTCTCAATTACTGAAGTTAAAATTTAATTATTCATAATAACCTGAGCATCTAATAAATAACTCCATAGAAGTCAACTTTCCTTTTGTGCTTTCTGTTTGCGTCTTTTATCACTTTTATAACCATGTCTTAAACCATCTGTAAAATACACTAAAAAATATTACCTATCATCTAATTTGTTTTTCATCTCTTGGTTACCTTATTAGGCTTCCTAACTAATGAAAATATTGCTATTAATATTTTTAGTGTGGGTGTCTGAGCCTTTTTTTTGTCTGTATACCCCTCAATTTAATGTTAGAACTAACAGCTAGTGGTAAAATGTTATTGATTTTGTAAGGCCTAGAACTGTAACATGGTTCCACAGGTTTGTGTTTAATTACAATTAAACTTAAAGGTAGGGTAGGTAATTTTCTCCAGATGCACTTTTTAAGTTTCTGGTTTAATCTTTCTTTATGTCCTGAAAGAAATTGAGATCTTATGTGTGAACGAAGAAAATCTGTCATCTGTAGCAGCTGTAAACCTGTAAAAACTTCGACCAATGAAAAAAGACTGGTTAAAAAAAAATCGAACAATCATGTCTCCCTGTTTGTTCTCGACCCCTCGCGTGCACAAGCTCACATTCAAATATATGAAAAGTTTAGAGTTTACTTAACGCTGAATGAGACATGAGACGAGAAAAGTTTTTACACAATACAAGCGATGAACTTAGGTCCACTATTGCATGTGAGGGGCGTGCCTTTAGAGGATGCACAGAGGGAAGGGGGGAGGGTAAAGGCGGAGCCCTTGGACGATGCTACATTCAAAATTATGCAAGCTTTAAAAGATGACCTACCCTACCTTTAAATTTTATTACAAAGTCAATTATCTGAACTGAATTATAATTAAATTATGATTCCAACAACAGGTTTTGTTTTTGTCACTTACAGTTACAAATATAACTACGCTATAACACATTCACAATTATAATTGACCCCAACCCTGCATAATGTACACTTGTGTATTATGTCATCAGGCCTTATCCGCAGCTTTATTGTCTGGGAATGGTAGGTTATCATTTATCAGCCTGGACTGACGATTGTTCTCCTGAGGATAAATCAATGATCATCACACGTCTCTGTCTCTCCTCAGGCCAAGCTGCGTTGCCCCTGTTGCAACATGCGAGACAAAGAGACAGTGCTCACCAAGTGTTTCCACGTTTTCTGCTACGAATGTCTTAAGATGCGTTACGACACCCGACAGAGAAAGTGCCCCAAGTGCAACTGTGTTTTCGGAGCTAACGACTTCCACCGCATCTACATCACTTAAGTCCCTGAGCCAGAGTGGAGCCAGGAGCAGAGAGAACCAAAGGAGATGGATGGAAGCTGAGGATTTACTCAGAGAGAGACAGTCCCTGGGGGGGTGTTGCATGATCCTCATTTGAGGCGTTTTGTTAGGACTCCTTTTACTGCATCATTGCCATTTGGTGATTAACTCGGTGACCAAACTCATAGTGACACGGACTGAGGGTGTTGTGCTGTAGTAATAAACACAGTTGTTTGTGCACACAGTGATATTTTTACCCTATGAATTGCTGCACTGTTTTCTTGTCGTTTCTGTTCCTGCTAGTTTCAAGAGTCCAAGAGACTGGGCCCGTTTTTAAAGATTTTGTATTTTTTTTTGTGTTTCTTTTGTAACATCTGACGTGGGATCGGACTGCTCACCTCGGAGTGTTTGTTTTAACTGTTTTGTCCTGCTGGTTTTGCTAATCCCATGAAACACATTGAAACTGGATTTTAAAAGAAACCATCCCTTGCAGATTGGAGCGCTAAACATGTTTCTAATATATAAGTACAACAGCCAGAGTTGTCTTCTGTCTTTGGTTCAGCTTTAGCATTAACAATGCCTGAGAGACATTAGCTCGTTTGGCACCGGCTCAGCACATACAGGAGAG
Organism: Gouania willdenowi; assembly: GCF_900634775.1. Lineage (NCBI taxonomy): Eukaryota > Metazoa > Chordata > Actinopteri > Blenniiformes > Gobiesocidae > Gouania > Gouania willdenowi. The sequence continues at coordinate 12,411,203 of NC_041062.1, read as the reverse complement.
TTTGGATCACCTTGGGCAAGGTCCTGTGTGTGTGTGTTCATCCTGTTGCCATGGTTCCTGCTGGAGAGTTTGACACAACATCTGCAGCTTATAGTGCCTCATTACTGATGAAATCACTCCAGTGGAAACTCAGCTCATATGGGTGTCCTTAGTGGGGCGAACTGCTCCAGGTCTTCTCCGACTGCTTTTGTAAAAGTTTCGCCGTGACAGCAGAGTAGAAAAACATCTGTGCAACAACATGCTTGTAACCTAATCGAGCCAATGAAACATCTTTTTTCCCCTCTGATGTGATGATGTGAACTATTCACTGGGAGGTGGGTTCGCGGCTGTTTGACGTTAGCTCTTGTGGGAAAGGCAGTTCACACCAGAGTAGAGCGTACATAAAAAGTTCCAGGCTGCAGCAAAAAAAAAAAAAAAAAGGAAAAGAGCATGTGAAGAGGGAAAAACGCACACTTTTGGGAACAGTTATCTAATCATGGAAGAAGTGATTTGAAAGGCATTAAAAATGTGTGGGTAGTGGCTGTGATTTTCTAAACGTTTGTAAATAAAGGGATAGTTTTCACTTTGCTGTTTGTTTCTGTGCCTCAAAAAGCACAGACGCTGTAGTGACTGTTGCTCCACATGAATGTATGAGACAATGCTTTGACAGGGGCCAGCCTGATAGCGCTCCACCAAGCGTCCGCTGCTTCTTTGTTATTGCATATTTGTGCTGCAGCGGCAAAGGACTCCACCCAACCCCAGACATTAAAAACACCACCCAGCGTTTGGGACCATTAAATGTCAAGTTTCCAAGAGCAGATACTAACTCAGTTAAACTCTTCCTTATCGACCAAAGTTTTTTTGAGTTAATACTGTAAAATTCTGACGTATTTAGGTTATGTCATAGTGCTCTGATCAGCAATTATATTATGACAATTGGCTTCAAATTGAGTACTAGTAGTATTACACAACGAGGACTACTTATTGCTCCCAAAACTGGTTTAACGCTTCAATGTGTGGGCTCAGCTGTATCTCAAAAGGTGTGCTGTGGTATCCGGCTTCCAGAAAAATCGAGACTTAACATTTCAACATTTGTTAATCCATCTTTTTACGCACAAAATGGATTGTTTAATAACATGGCTGGAATAATCTGATGATCTACTGTACATCACGCGTGTCAAACTCAAGGCCCGGGGACCAAATCCGGCCCTTTAGACCATCAAATTCGGCCCTCAGGAGAAATTATAAACAACAGAGGAAGCATGTTGTGTAAATGAAATTCAATATTTGCAGGGGCTCACCGTTTACCCAGTGCTTATATCGCATGGTTGCCGTCATTTTTAATAAGCTGTAGGAAAAAAACTCAAAACTCTTAGAAAATCATTACATTTTCCTCAAATTGTTACATAATATTTCCCTTAATTAAGAATACATTTAAAGTGAAGATCATGTTGGGACTGATACAGTATCTATCACTTATTGCTTGGATATTGTTGGTTTCTTACATATTTTGTAGGGCTGGGTCGATAACATTTTGTCACGATTCAATTTTAATCCCGATTCTGATTTTACAAGTATTGCATTTCTACAGTGACGTTTATCACTATTTGTTTTACTGATACAAACATTAGCATTGAATCCTACACTCCTAGAAATGTGTCACAGTTCCAAAAAACAATAAACATCACATCACCTTATGTTGGAACAGCAGCAGCAGTCAACATGCTCAGGCTGCTCCGCTGAAAAGTGACAATGTCCCCAATAGAAACACGTTGACGAAAATGTGGAAAATACAATAACAAAAATATAGATTAAATATCAAAGAAAAAAAAAAAATAGAATCGATTTTTAAAATCGGCTTCCAAAAAATCGCGATATATCGTAAACTCGATTTTTTTTTTTTTTTCTAAAGATTTTATATTTTATGTATACGTAGAAGTATAAACTAGGGCACAATAATGTTGAAATTAATCGTTTTACCGCATAAAATCTGTGACCCGTTTAAGATTAAACTTCTCCGTATTTGGCCCCTGAACTAAAATGAGTTTGACACCTCTGATCTACATTATCTGGGAACTCAGACTAACTGGATGAAACTAATGCAACCATGAACCCCAACATCAAAATCTCAAAGAACATCCCAGCCAGCCATCAGTTTGTGACCTCAAGAAAAAAAAAGCATATTTTGATCATGCAGAGGAAATCCTAACTCTTATGTAACAGAGGAATACTGATGACATCACTGATTTATTACTAAACTATTGCATTTGTGTTTCCAACAGCACCAAGTGGAACACTGGCTCACATCTCACTGCACAAATAATGAGCCGCAGTAGTATTTGGAAACAGTGCTCATGCATGTGCACAAAACACATGACCGGAAAGAAATGTGGACCAAAAATAGGGAGAACATGCAAACTGCCCACACAGACTGGGGTTGTGAGAAAGCCCTGTGATGATAATTGCCTGTTGAACGCAGGTGTTGGTTAGATGTTGGCAGATAAACTTTCCCACGTAAAACATCTTGGATGAAGTTCCCCCTAATAAATAAAACGTTTTTTTTTGTTTCCAATGATGTCCTCTTACTTTAACTTTGTGTTACTGTGCGTGCGTGGGACACACACACACACACACACACACACACATGCCTTCAAACTGTGTTTTTTGGCACAGTGCGCCCAATGACGTCCACAGGCGTGGTCATAACAATGAAAACACTATTAGGTCCAGACGCGCGCTCTGCGTAAAGGCGCGCACAGAAAAGAGAGAGAGAGGGAGAGAGAGGAGAGAGAGAGAGCAGCAGGGTGTGTCTATAAAAGTGGATATGTTCGGAGTAAAAAGTCTCACACCTGAGTTGGATTGGGTGAGACATTAACTTTGGGTGAACCGACCCGTAGCGCGTGCACGGGCTGCTTTGTGCGTACATCGGAAGTGAGTCATCGGCGCTGCGCTGTTAGCGTGGGTGTGTGCGCTGTTAAAAACGAGGCTCAGGCTGCTCCGTGTGACTCACTCTGATGCTGGGCTGATCACAGGAACTTTTTGGAAACGGTGCAGCCCCAAAGACTCCATGGCTCCAAACGCTTTGTGCGCACTGTGCGGATTTATTCTAGCGGCTGTCACCAGCCTCCACTGCGCGAGCGCACAGAAAAGTAAGTGCATGTAGTTTTATTTTTATACAACAACTTTTTCCTTCCTTAAAGTCATGCTCACTGTGTGTTTTTTTTTCCAACTGTGATGATAAATAAATAAATATGAACATGAAACCAGAGAACATTTTCAGTAGAGGTGGAGTGTCAGTGTGTGGGTGAAGTGTTTCCTGCAGAGCATGGATGGATGTGCTGCTGTGCTCAGATAACAGCTCTGCTTACAGAGCAGCTTCCTTTACCAGCTGCATGGCTCACCGGTTCCGCATTCCTATCGCCTTATTTCACCGCATCCACCCCCGGTGAGAAGGACAGACCCGCATGGACCCTCACCAAGGCCCTCTATCCTCACACTGTCTTTAAAAACATAGTTTTTGGTTTTTTCTCACTCCTCTGAGGGCCAGATTCCCAACATCAGGCTCACATTGCACAGAGATCATCAAATCTGACTTTAATCAGATGAGCTGGGATCATTTTTCTTGGCTCAGAAGTTACCAAAAGCATTCAAAGGTGCAGCCAAAAAAAAGATGTTTGATCCACTGTGTGAATCTTTCACTACATCTGGACATCAGCTGCTGAGCCTGCACCCCCCCCCCCCCCCCCACCCACCTCCTTCCAGTACATGACAAAATACAGCACCCCCACACCCTAAACATCCTCAGAGGAGGTGCTGAGATCTGCCAAGGTCTTTTGCTCATGAGCACAAACACTGCTCCAAATTCTTCCCCCAATTCTCTACTTTCTGCTTGCACAACCACAAAAAAAAAAAAAAAAACACTCAAGAAAGTAAAATATCCTCCACAGCATAAAAAAGTGTGAGAACATCAGGTTTAGTCTGATTAACCCATCGCATCTCAACTGTTTTGACAATCCTTATTAACCAACCTTGACTCAAACTGAGGCAATTGTTCAAATAAATAAAAATATGCTTTAGTTTGATACAATACGTGTATCGTGGTATTACAGTTTTACTTTAAATCACAAGAGTGGCCGTGAACTTTAATTTCAAGGCTTCACTGATCAAACAAGCACAATGAGAAAACATTCATTCAAGCATAAAAACTTTCTACTGAATAAATATCAAATTAACTCCATCTACGCCACTGGTTCCCAACCTTTTTTGGATCGTGACCCCGATTCGCCCTGATTTCTGGCGACGCTTGACATGTTATTTCCTAGAATTTTGATACTTTAATTAGATTTAAATGAATAATTACTTTGTTATGCTCTACAAATACTGTGTACCCATGGATTAGTGACAAATAGCCTACTGTATCTGAGTGCCAGCTCAAATATTTATTATTTATATTTCTATACTTTCAAAAAAAAAATGAAGAATGTGTTTTAATTTGAAAAAGAATAACAGTTAAAAAATCATTCACTCGGCGACCCTGTTGAAACTCTAGGCGACGCCACATGGGGTCCCAGCCCCAAGGTTAGAAAAACACTGATCTACTGTCAGAAGTAAATACATTCTCTTCAAAATAAAAGCACATGACTGGACTTTTGTTCATAGAAAAGCCCAGGACCCACTTAGAACAGGTCCATGAACAACCTTTGGGTCCTCATCCAGTAGTTGAGAACAAACTTTAACGTATAAAACTCAGATTTAGTGAGAAACTGGTTAAAATGTTTAGACAACTGGGCTCCCTGTCTCAGCTGTGTCTCAGGTGTGGGTGTACACAGACTGGTGACCACTGACCAGCGTTCATGGTTCACCTCCTTCCAGTTCCTTGGATGATGTAGTGCTGAAATCATCAGGGCATATGTTCACAAGGCCCTGTGACACGTTTTTACTGTGACCGCTGCAATGAAGTGACTCAGTGCAGCCCAGCAGGCGCACGGCTGTGGAACGCCAACCGTCTCTGGGGGCTTCAGCATGTGGCTGTAATAAAAACACAGTCAGAGGTCAGAATACCTCAAACATGACTCTTTTTTTTTTTCTGCAGGTGGTTTTTGGCTGCAGTGGCTTTTTTTTTTTAATGACCCGTAGTGTTGAGCTCATACAGGGGAGGGAACGCTCCGAGCTTCTGCTGCGGGGGTTAAGGGTCAAAGGTCGCTCTGGGTTTTGTTTTTTGGTTTCCTTAAAAGCTTTTGGGATCCATGCCATTTCTCAAGTTTTTATTGCATCTTAGCACAGTCATTTATGGTGCCTTTAGCATTTTGAGGAAGTGGTAAACAGATGTTAACAAGAAAAGATCAAATTTATGCAACAGCAGTTAACAATTAAGGGGCATGCTTTAAGGAGGAAGGCACAGTCTGATTTGAAGTTATTCGTAATATATGACTTAATCCAGCCTTGACAGCAGGGGAAACCTTACTTTGTGCTCTGCGTCTGTTGCACAGTGTGGTCTAGTGACCTCATTAGTTTTGTGTTTTTTTGGGGGAAAATTGGACGTAACATGCACTGAAGTGTTCTATCCCTTGATCAGACTAGTATGCACAGTATGGTACTTTGTGTGTTGCTTGTGTGATGATGCAAAAACAGCTCTTCTCATGATTTAAAAGCTGTGTATCATTCACTAGAGAACAATGGACAGGCACTGTAGGCCAGATGTCCCATGCTAAAGATGTTTTAGATCACATGTGTCAAACTAAAGGCCCGGGGGCCAAATCCGGCCCTTTGTACTATCTAATTCGTCCCACAAGGAAAAGTAGAAATTACAGCGAAAACATGAATCATTGTGTAGGTTACCATTTAATTCAGTTATAGACTCCATATAACGTCAATAAAACAACACAATGTTTCACTTGTTTTAATAAGTCGACCCTAAACAGACTCCAGATCGTACAAAATGCTGCTGCCAGACTTTTGACCGGTGCTCCCACAACATCTCACATTACCCCCGTTCTTTCTACTCTACACTGGAATCTAGGGGTGGGAACCTCTGGGTACCTCACAATACTATATGCGATACAAAGCTCACGATAATGATTTTCTCACAATATGACGATACTGCGATTATCGATATATTGGTCAGAAATTAATCTACAATAATCTACGACGTAACAAGAAAAAAAAGATTAAGTGAAAAAATACAATTTTTTTTTAAATCTCTGAAAGACAATGCATTGAAAAAGTGTCCCATGAACAGTGACACTATTTTAGTGCAACATTTCTGTAAATAAGTGTCAACATACCAATGTAAATGAATAAGTATCTCCAATAGTGCTTTCTGTAAACAAAAATTAGGGTCTTTCTTACCAGTGACACCATTATAGTGCAATATTCCAGTAAACAATATATTGGTTCCTTCAACAAACAATGACAACATTTCTGTGAAGACGTACCTGCACATTTTAGGAGAAAAAGTTTTTTTAAAAAAAAAAAATCGATAATTGATTGTGTGAAAAAAATATTGCGATAAATCGCCGTATCGAGATATCGTCACACTCCTACTGGCTCCCAGGCAAGTTTCGCATCAAGTATAAAATCGAAGTTCCGACTTTTACGAGCGCTACATGGCCAGGCCCCTCGATGTATCTTGGACTTGTTGTACCCCAACACTTCGGGGCGCAAAACTAAATTTAGAACCCGAGGAGACCTGGCGTTCCAGGCTGTGGCCCCCAGACTCTGGAATAACCTGCACCAGTCTCTCAGGGAGCTCAACTGTGTGGACACTTTTAAAAACTGCTGAAGACTTCGCTTTTCAGAAAAGCTTTCAGTTAACTGGATTTTAAATTTTTATTTTCCTTTTATGATGCTGCTCCTATGATGTATATACACCCATGTTTTATTATTCTTTTGTGATGCTGCACTTGTATTAATTTCTCCACTGCTCTGTACAGCACTTTGTGATTTTATCTGCAAAAAGAAATAAATAAATGACGTACTTATAATATTTGCCAGTGTTAAACTTTACAGTTTTCTCATGCTGATATCACCAAGATGGCAGTCATTTTTAATAATTAGAATATTCCCAAAGTTTTGCAATTTTCCTTAAATAATTCAACAAAATTTCCCCAAATTGAATAAAAATTGGACATAAAATGTAAAAAAATTAAGTGAAGATCCACCAGGGACTATCTGTCACTTTTTTTTTTTTACAGTTTCTTACATACTTTACACATTATTTATACTGGGAAGTGCAAAATAAGAAAAAAAAAAAAAAATGTAATAGATCGGGTGTAACGTTTCGGGCTTTAGCCCTTCGTCAGACTTTACTTTTTGCTGGTTTGAAATACATTTTTCGTGAGCATTACAGCTGTGCGGATCATTCATGTTGAAATTGCTGGTTTTATATAATAATACATATATTCTGTGGCCCCCTGCAACCCTGAAAAACAGGAAGAAGCGGGTCTGAAAACGGATTAATGGATGTTCTGTGACTCAACCACCAAAATTTGTTTAACACCCTCGTTTTTGGTGACAATAACTTTCCAAGCTGACCAACTGGTCAGCTATTCAGTCTTTTTTCAAAATTCTTGATAATATTCTGAGCTGTTTTATCCTCATTGAGACAGCCAGGTTTCGTTCTCGAGTGAGACTCACACAAAAGCAGTTTTTAATCTAATGAATGTCAAATCAGTAAAAGAAATGTCCAGCAATTATTGTTTTTTCATCCCTTTGTCAATTATTATCCCCTAAGCTGAGGCCATTCTGTTCTTGGCTGTCAGATAATGTGAGAATTGTGGGTTAAAAACTAATCACTTCCATGTATTGTGTCCTAAACGTCATTTATTACTTTTTTTGGTAATAAATGAATGTTTTTCTCAGTCTCGGTTAGTCACCATGAAAAGCCCTACACAGCCCACATATATTACTTTGCTTGTTTGACCTTTAGGAGGACTTTAAACACGCCACAAGATTGAGAGTTGAGTTTGTGAAATGTCCTAATAATCCTTATAATAAACATTGCAACTCTGAAGCATCAAACTCCACATAACAGGAAACACATTTTTTTGTGTTTATTTGGTGCTAAAATCCGTTTGAATCGGAAAAGACGATCTGACAACATTAATTTTGTTGCATTTTATTTCCTTATTTAGTTCTGTAGGTGTAGGAAACATGCTGGTTATCGCAGACTTTTCATCCCGAGCTAAACGTTGATGTCGTTTCTTAAGCCCAAAGCTGTAAAGTTTGTTACCTGCTGTGCTGAGTTTGGTAATCTTGGCAGAGGCAAGGTTATGGGATGTTACCTCTCACGTAGGAGACTCGAGTCAACTCTCCTCAGGCCCAGATTTTCCCCAAACTTCCCATTGTTAGTGTAACTGCAGTCCATAAGTTTTAGCACATGCATGAATGAGTGATTGTGTCTTTGTGATGGACTGAATACGTGTCCAATTGTGCGCATATAATTAGAGCGTATACTTGATTTTTTATTTTCTTGCAAAATCATTTAATTACTTTGGTTTTCATCAGGCTTGCTTTGATTTAGCTTTCAGTGGTGACTGAAACCACATGTTTGAACATAAAAGTAACCGCATGGGATGACTCAATGGAGCTGTGAATCATTAAAAAAAAAACAAAAAAAAAAAACTCTTTATGCAAATCATCTGGCTGGCTAACAAGCCCACGACTGTTTAGTGTGTTTTTAGGCAGTCTCTGTTTTATTCAAGCTGTGATTTCCACCGTTTTCTTGATGTTCAGGTATTTTACGTTTTTATAAGAAAAGAACAGTCGAATGCGTGCTGCTGGGGTCACCCGACACATTTGGAGAGGAAGTGCTCCTTTGTGTCCACAGAGGAAGACATTTTCTACGCAAAACATAACCTTTTCCACTGCTGACACGTGTTTATGCAGTGGAAGTTGCTAATGTACACAACAAACCAAACAATTCAGTAAAGTCACTTCCTGCTGTTAGCACACAGTCTGAGGAAACGTCTGATTTTCAGTCATCCAGTGCAGACGTTCCCTTGGATCATTATGATACAAACTCACAGTAAACACCAATTATTCTCGTAATTTAGCAGTTTTTGGGAAAATTTGGCTCAAATGTTGACAGTTGCGCTCACAGTGAATAGCCTCTTGTGTTATGTTAGACGTAATGGTGTGAGTCACTCGGAAAGTGTTTAATTAAAAGAACATGAGATGCTATGAAGACTTCTGGTCGGTTTTGTTTGCAGGTTTGTGCAAAAGCTCCGAGTTTTGGAACGCAGACATGGACGTGTGCATTTCCTGCTCATCGTGTAAGCAGTACCCAAAGACGCCGTCGTGCAACACATGTAAGACTTACTGTGGTATTATGGATCCTGTGCAGAATGTGCATGTTCTCTACAGAGTATGACATTTTTCTTTAGGCTCTGATGTGTCCAAAAGCACTTTTGTATAATTATGTGACATGTTAATTTCAGCCACTTTATGGATCATAGATTTTGTTTTTGTGACCCTGGCATGTATAAACACAAGTCTGTGTTTTGGGCCATGACACAAGATCACAATGACGTGTAATTTAGAATCAATAAACCAGAAATCAATCAATTCATATAGTGCAAACATTGATTCAATAATTTATTCATTCATCGTCTGACGTGTAGAATAAAAATAGAATATACAATAGAATATAAATAATAATACTGTGTTATAGTTGGAGGAAAATGCAGCCTTGTGCCCCCTGGTGGCTGCTGGTTGATACGCATCTGTAACTTGTGCCTATGGCAAGAAACGTGAGTGAAAGGTGAGCACGTGAGGAACTAAAGTGTCTCCTTCACCTTTTTAAAGGTAAATCTGTGGACGAGACGCATGACGTGTGGAAGCTGGCAGCCATCACCAGTTTCTCGGTGCTCGCTGTGGTGCTGGTGGGGGCCGCGTTGATCATCGGGGTCATGGTTCTTCGACGCAAGTCACACAAGCGCCCTCTACGTGGTGAGCTTCACACGTATTATCCCAGCCATACACGCCTCTGTGTATATGTTTTTTTTCTTTCTAGTTTTGTTTTATGGCGGGTTAAACATAACGTTGACATCTCCTCGTTTTTTAAGGAGTTGAAATGGTTTGTTGTTGTCACGACGATGTTAACAGAATGAGTTATTGGCGATTCAAGGTTTACGAAATACGACGAACATTATTTGGTGTCTCTGGTGTGCAGCAGTTCCTGATAAACATCAGGGAGTTGTTTGCAATCTTCTGGTATGAAGAATCTGCAGCTGTGTCACAATCCTTCAGTGAAAACACGGAGAGGATTTTGTGTTAAACGGATAAAATCCAACCCCCATCAAAAAAAGAAAAACTATTACTTTCAAATCAATACTTTGTCAATTGTTAGAATTTGAACAGTTTGTTTTTGTTCAGCCTTTTCTCATCTGTCTTGTATCACATCTGAAAAACTTAGTCATAGTCTTAGTCATGTATATTACCGTTTTTTTTAGTTTTTCATTTCTTGCCACACCCGTGTTTTAACACAACATGTAAAATGATTTTTTTTAAAATATTTTTTCTTTTACAGAGCCAATTGAGGAAACTGCAGGACCTCTTTATCAAGCCTGAACAGTACAGTAGGTAAGACCGTTTAAAGAAAATGTTCACCTTAAAATAAATAAAAACTATGCATTATTCTAACACGTTGATCAGAACAAACTATAATGACTTATGCTTGAGCCTGGGGAAAATTCTGCATTTTATAAAGTTTGTTGAATATTAATAATGTTTTTTTATTCTTATATTTTTTTTAATAAATGTAATAAATGTAATGGCACATTGGAATGTTTGTTACACTGAGCAAAAGGTAAATCTTTGGTGTCCAATAGGGCTTTGAGATGACTTTGTTGTATTTTGCGCTATATACATAAAGTTGAATTGAATTGAATAGGGAAAATGCATGTCACATCGTCTCCTAAAGATGACAAACTAATGATATTTTTAATTATTAAAGGCTACTATCAAGTAAAGTTTTCTATTTCCTTAGCGAAAATAAATACAGAGAGAAAATTGTTATTTATTGCAGAATGTTCTATTGTAAGAAAACCTTTGACAATAAATCAGAATCATAATTCCTTTATTAATCCCAGGGGGAATTTGCTTTCGTTACAGCCACTTATATCACAAATGAAGAATAAATGTTAAACAAAGACAAAAGAAAGAATAAATGTTAAATAAGTGTATAATTAAATAAAAGACTGTTAAAAATAAAAAAATAAGGATTACTGACACACACATCACAGTACTAAAAAATTAAGTTGAAAAAAATTCCAAAGATTTTCCATTTTTATGCCTTACTATAGCCTTATCTCTGATATTGGGTGTTTGTCACTTTTTTCTCATTTTCATGCCAGATTGCATTTTCACCCCAGTTTAAGTATGCTCATCATATTTGTACTAGTTTTTAGGGTCTTGTGATAGCCTTTCTAAAAATATAGACATAAAAATAGAAAATCTTTGGATTTTTTTTCCTAAAAACTAGTGCAAATATGATAAGCATACTTAAACTGGGGTGAATATTGGGTGTTTGTCACTTTTTTCTAATTTTTCAAGCCTTATTGCATATTCACCCCAGTTTAAGTATGCTCATCATTATTGCACTAGTTTTGAGGGTCTTTTGATAGCTTCATCTCAGAAAGATTTTCCATTTTTATGCCTTACTATAGTCTTATGTCTGATTTTGGGTGTTTGTCACTTTTTTTCTAATTTTCATGCCTTATTGCATTTTCACTCCAATTTAAGTATGCTCATCATATTTGCATTAGTTTTCAGGGTCTTGTGATACCCTTATCTCAAAAAAAAAAAATAAAAAATCAAAAAAAAAATAATTTTTTTTTCCATTTTTATACCTCTAATTTTGGGTGTTTATAACTTTTTTCTCATTTTCATGCCATGTTGCATATTCACCCCAATTTAAGTATGCTTATCTTATTTGAACTAGTTTTTCGGGTCTTGTGATAGCCTTATCTCAAAAAAAAAAAAAAAAAAAAAAAAAATTTCAAAAAATTTTCAATTTTTATGCCTTTTTTCTCATTTTCCAATTTTTCCTCATTTTTCAAGCCTTATTGCATATTCATCGCAATTTAAGTATGCTTATTATATTTGCACTAGTTTTTAGGGTCTTTTGATAGCCTTATCCCCAAAAAAAAAGAAAAAAAAAAATTCCAAAGATTTTCCATTTTTATGCCTTACCTCTGATTTTGGGTGTTTGTCACTTTTTTTCTAATTTTCATGCCTTATTGCATTTTCACTCCAATTTAAGTATGCTCATCATATTTGCATTAGTTTTCAGGGTCTTGTGATACCCTTATCTCAAAAAAAAAATAAAAAATCAAAAAAAAAATAAAATTTTTTTCCATTTTTATACCTCTAATTTTGGGTGTTTATAACTTTTTTCTCATTTTCATGCCATGTTGCATATTCACCCCAATTTAAGTATGCTTATCTTCTTTGAACTAGTTTTTCGGGTCTTGTGATAGCCTTATCTCAAAAAAAAAAAAAAAAAAAAAAAAAATTCAAAAAATTTTCAATTTTTACGCCTTTTTTCTCATTTTCCAATTTTTCCTCATTTTTCAAGCCTTATTGCATATTCATCCCAATTTAAGTATGCTTATCTTATTTGACCTAGTTTTTCGGGTCTTGTGATAGCCTTATCTCAGAAAAAAAATTCCAAAGATTTTCCATTTTTATGCCTTACTATAGCCTTACCTCTGATTTTGGATGTTTGTCACTTTTTTTCTAATTTTCATGCCTTATTGCATTTTCACTCCAATTTAAGTATGCTTATCATATTTGCACTAGTTTTGAGGGTCTTGTGATAGCCTTATCTCAAAAAAAAAAAAAAAAAAAAAAAAAAAATTCCAAAGATTTTCAATTTTTATGCCTTTTTTCCTAATTTTCCAATTTTTCCTCATTTTTCGAGCCTTATTGCATAGTCATCCCAATTTAAGTATGCTTATCTTATTTGAACTAGTTTTTCGGGTCTTGTGATAGCCTTATCTCAGAAAAAAAATTCCAAAGATTTTCCATTTTTATGCCTTACTATAGCCTTACCTCTGATTTTGGGTTTGTCACTTTTTTTCTAATTTTCATGCCTTATTGCATTTTCACTCCAATTTAAGTATGCTCATCATGTTTGCACTACTTTTCATGGTCTTGTGATAGCCTTATCTCAAAAAAAAAAAATAAAAAATTCCAAAGATTTTTCATTTTTATGCCTTACTATAGCCTTACCTCTAATTTTGGGTGTTTATTACTTTTTTTCTCATATTCATGCCATGTTGCATATTCACCCCAATTTAAGTATGCTTATCTTATTTGAACTACTTTTCATGGTCTTGTGATAGCCTTATCTCAAAAAAAAAAAATAAAAAATTCCAAAGATTTTTTATTTTTATGCCTTACTATAGCCTTACCTCTAATTTTGGGTGTTTATTACTTTTTTCTCATTTTCATGCCATATTGCATATTCACCCCAATTTAAGTATGCTTATCTTATTTGAACTAGTTTTTAGGGTCTTGTGACAGCCTTATCTCAGAAAAAAAATTCCAAAGATTTTTCATTTTTATGCCTTACTATAGCCTTACATCTAATTTTGGGTGTTTATCACTTTTTTCTCATATTCATGCCATATTGCATTTTCATCTGAGTATAAGTATGCTCATCATGTTTGCACTAGTTTTCAGGGTCTTGTGATAGCCTTATCTCAAAAAAAAAAAAAATAATAATTCCAAAACTTTTCCATTTTTATGCCTTACTATAGCCTTACCTCTGATTTTGGGTGTTTGTCACTTTTTTTCAAATTTAATGCCTTATTGCATTTTCACTCCAATTTAAGTATGCTTATCATATTTTCACTAGTTTTCAGGGTCTTGTGATGGCCTTAAATCAAAAAAAAAAAAAAAAAACATTCCAAAATGTTTTCTCATTTTCCAATTTTTCCTCATTTTTCAAGCCTTATTGCATATTCATCCCAATTTAAGTATGCTTATTATATTTGCACTAGTTTTTAGGGTCTTTTGATAGCCTTATCTCAGAAAAAAAAATCCAAATTTATTCCATTTTTATGCCTTACTATAGCCTTACCTCTGATTTTGGGTGTTTGTCACTTTTTTTCAAATTTAATGCCTTATTGCATTTTCACTCCAATTTAAGTATGCTCATCATGTTTGCACTAGTTTTTAGGGTCTTGTGATAGCCTTTTCTCAAAAAAAAAAAAAAAAAAAAAAAAAAACTCCAAAGATTTTCCATTTTTATGCCTTTTTTCCTCATTTTCCAATTTTTCCTCATTTTTCAAGCCTTATTGCATAGTCATCCCAATTTAAGTATGCTTATCATATTTGCGCTAGTTTTTAGGGTCTTGTGATAGGCTTATCTCAGAAAAAAAATTCCAAAAATGTTTCATTTTTTTGCCTTTCTATAGCTTTACCTCTAATTTGTCACTTTTTTTCTCCGTATTGCATAGTCACCCCAATTTAAGTATGCTTATCATATTTACACTAGTTTTGAGAGTCTTGTGATAGCCTTATCTCAGAAAAAAAATTCCAAAGATTTTCCATTTTTATGCCTTAACCTCTGATTTTGGGTGTTTGTCTTTTTAATAATAATAATGCTTCCATTTTATATAGCGCTTCAACATAACCTTGCCCAAGGACACAATGACATAAACCACTGGGGTGACTGCCACCCCACTGTGGCACCTGGAATTCTCAGTGGTCTCCCATCCAACTTCTAACCAGGCCTAGACCTGCTTCGCTTCCAAGATCTAACAGGATCAGGCAATGACAGGCTGGTATGGTCAGAGTGCAATTTCACTCCAATTTAAGTGAGCTCATCATATTTGCACTAGTTTTTTGGGTATTGTGATAGCCTTATCTCAAAAAAAAAAACAAGGAAAAAAAAAAAAACTTTCCAAAAATTTTCTATTTTTATGCCTATTTTCTCATTTTACAATTTTTCCTCAATTTTCAAGCCTTATTGCATATTCAGCCCAATTTAAGTATGCTTATTATATTTGCACTAGTTTTTAGGGTCTTTTGATAGCCTTATCTCAGAAAAAAAATTTCCAAAGATTTTCCATTTTTATGCCTTACTATAGCCTTACCTCTGATTTTGGGTGTTTACCACTTTTTTCTCATATTCATGCCATATTGCATTTTCATCTGAGTATAAGTATGCTCATCATGTTTGCACTAGTTTTCAGAGTCTTGTGTTAGCCTTATCTCAGAAAAAAAATTCCAAAGATTTTCCATTTTTATGCCTTACTATAGCCTTACCTCTGATTTTGGGTTTGTCACTTTTTTTTCTAATTTTCATGCCTTATTGCATTTTCACTCCAATTTAAGTATGCTCATCATGTTTGCACTAGTTTTTAGGGTCTTGTGATAGCCTTTTCTCAACAAAAAAATAAAAACTAAAAAAAAACTCCAAAGATTTTCCATTTTTATGCCTTACCTCTGATTTTGGGTGTTTGTCACTTTTTTTTCTAATTTTCATGCCTTATTGCATTGTCACTCCAATTTAAGTATGCTTATCATATTTGCACTAGTTTTTAGGGTCTTGTGATAGCCTTTTCTCAAAAAAAAAAAAAAAAAAAAAAAAAAACTCCAAAGATTTTCCATTTTTTTGCCTTTTTTCCTCATTTTCCAATTTTTCCTCATTTTTCAAGCCTTATTGCATAGTCATCCCAATTTAAGTATGCTTATCATATTTGCGCTAGTTTTTAGGGTCTTGTGATAGGCTTATCTCAGAAAAAAAATTCCAAAGATTTTCCATTTTTATGCCTTAACCTCTGATTTTGGGTGTTTGTCTTTTTAATAATAATAATGCATCCATTTTATATAGCGCTTCAACATAACCTTGCCCAAGGACACAATGACAGAAACCACTGGGGTGACTGCCACCCCACTGTGGCACCTGGAATTCTCAGTGGTCTCCCATCCAACTTCTAACCAGTTCTAGACCTGCTTCGCTTCCGAGATCTAACGGGATCATTCAATGACAGGCTGGTATGGTCAGAGTGCAATTTCACTCCAATTTAAGTGAGCTCATCATATTTGCACTAGTTTTTTGGTTATTGTGATAGCCTTATCTCAAAAAAAAAAACAAGAAAAAAAAAAAAACTTTCCAAAAATTTTCTATTTTTATGCCTATTTTCTCATTTTACAATTTTTCCTCAATTTTCAAGCCTTATTGCATATTCATCCCAATTTAAGTATGCTTATTATATTTGCACTAGTTTTTAGGGTCTTTTGATAGCCTTATCTCAGAAAAAAAATTCCAAAGATTTTCCATTTTTATGCCTTACTATAGCCTTACCTCTGATTTTGGGTGTTTACCACTTTTTTCTCATATTCATGCCATATTGCATTTTCATCTGAGTATAAGTATGCTCATCATGTTTGCACTAGTTTTCAGGGTCTTGTGTTAGCCTTATCTCAGAAAAAAAATTCCAAAGATTTTCCATTTTTATGCCTTACTATAGCCTTACCTCTGATTTTGGGTTTGTCACTTTTTTTTCTAATTTTCATGCCTTATTGCATTTTCACTCCAATTTAAGTATGCTCATCATGTTTGCACTACTTTTCATGGTCTTGTGATAGCCTTATCTCAAAAAAAAAAATAAAAAATTCCAAAGATTTTTCATTTTTATGCCTTACTATAGCCTTACCTCTAATTTTGGGTGTTTATTACTTTTTTCTCATATTCATGCCATGTTGCATATTCACCCCAATTTAAGTATGCTTATCTTATTTGAACTACTTTTCATGGTCTTGTGATAGCCTTATCTCAAAAAAAAAAAATAAAAAATTCCAAAGATTTTTCATTTTTATGCCTTACTATAGCCTTACCTCTGATTTTGGTTGTTTGTCACTTTTTTTCAAATTTAATGCCTTATTGCATTTTCACTCCAATTTAAGTATTCTTATCATATTTGCACTAGTTTTCAGGTTCTTGTGATGGCCTTAAATCAAAAAAAAAAAAAAAAAAAAAAAAAAAAAAACATTCCAAAATTTTTTCTCATTTTCCAATTTTTCCTCATTTTTCAAGCCTTATTGCATATTCATCCCAATTTAAGTATGCTTGTTATATTTGCACTAGTTTTTAGGGTCTTTTGATAGCCTTATCTCAGAAAAAAAATTCCAAAGGTTTTTCATTTTTATGCCTTACTATAGCCTTACCTCTAATTTTGGGTGTTTATCACTTTTTTCTCATATTCATGCCATGTTGCATATTCACCCCAATTTAAGTATGCTTATCCTTTTTGAACTAGTTTTCATGGTCTTGTGATAGCCTTATCTCAAAAAAAAAAAAAAAAAAAAAAAAAATTCCAAAGATTTTTCATTTTTATGCCTTACCTTAGCCTTACCTCTAATTTTGGGTTTTTATCACTTTTTTCCCATATTCATGCCATATTGCATTTTCATCTGAGTATAAGTATGCTCATCATGTTTGCACTAGTTTTCAGGGTCTTGTGATAGCCTTATCTCAAAAAAAAAAAAAAAAAAAAAATTCCAAAACTTTTTCATTTTTATGCCTTACTATAGCTTTACCTCTAATTTTGGGTATTTATTACTTTTTTCTCATTTTCATGCCATATTGCATATTCACCCCAATTTAAGTATGCTTATCTTATTTGAACTAGTTTTTAGGGTCTTGTGATAGCCTTATCTCAGAAAAAAAATTCCAAAGATTTTTCATTTTTATGCCTTACTATACTCTTACATCTAATTTTGGGTGTTTATTACTTTTTTCTAATTTTCATGCCTTATTGCATTTTCACTCCAATTTAAGTATGCTTATCATATTTGCACTAGTTTTCAGGGTCTTGTGATAGCCTTATCTAAAAAAAAAAACAAACAAACAAAAATTTCCAAAGATTTTTCATTTTTATGCCTTACTATAGCCTTACCTCTGATTTTGGGTGTTTGTCACTTTTTTTCAAATTTAATGCCTTATTGCATTTTCACTCCAATTTAAGTATTCTTATCATATTTGCACTAGTTTTCAGGTTCTTGTGATGGCCTTAAATCAAAAAAAAAAAAAAAAAAAAAAAAAAAAAATTCCAAAATTTTTTCTCATTTTCCAATTTTTCCTCATTTTTCAAGCCTTATTGCATATTCATCCCAATTTAAGTATGCTTATTATATTTGCACTAGTTTTTAGGGTCTTTTGATAGCCTTATCTCAGAAAAAAAATTCCAAAGGTTTTTCATTTTTATGCCTTACTGTAGCCTTACCTCTAATTTTGGGTGTTTATCACTTTTTTCTCATATTCATGCCATGTTGCATATTCACCCCAATTTAAGTATGCTTATCCTTTTTGAACTAGTTTTCATGGTCTTGTGATAGCCTTATCTCAAAAAAAAAAAAAAAAATTCCAAAGATTTTTCATTTTTATGCCTTACCTTAGCTTTACCTCTAATTTTGGGTATTTATTACTTTTTTCTCATTTTCATGCCATATTGCATTTTCACCCCATTTTAAGTATGCTTATCTTATTTGAACTAGTTTTTAGGGTCTTGTGATAGCCTTATCTCAGAAAAAAAATTCCAAAGATTTTTCATTTTTATGCCTTACTATAGCCTTACCTCTGATTTTGGGTTTGTCACTTTTTTTCTAATTTTCATGCCTTATTGCATTTTCACTCCAATTTAAGTATGCTCATCATGTTTGCACTAGTTTTCATGGTCTTGTGATAGCCTTATCTCACAAAAAAAAAAAAAAAAATTCCAAAGATTTTTCATTTTTATGCCTTACTATAGCCTTACATCTAATTTTGGGTGTTTATTACTTTTTTCTAATTTTCATGCTTTATTGCATTTTCACTCCAATTTAAGTATGCTTATCATATTTGCACTAGTTTTCAGGGTCTTGTAATAGCCTTATCTAAAAAAAAAAAAAAAACAAACAAACAAAAAATTCCAAAGATTTTCCATTTTATATGCCTTACTATAGCCTTATCTCGGTTTTTGGGTGTTTATCACTTTTTTCTCATTTTCATGCCATATTGCATATTCACCACAGTTTAAGTATGCTCATTATATTTCCAGTAGTTTTCAGGGTCTTGTGATAGCCTTAACTCAGAAAAAAGAAAAAAAAAGAAAAATCCAAACATTTTTCTATTATGTGCCTTACTAAAATAGATAATACTAATAATAATTATAAAAATACAATTATACACATTTGTATACAAATATGATAGAGATAATTACAACAATCACGCTGTGAGGTTACAGTGATGCATTAAATAATATATTATGTGTCAACAATACCAGTTGCAATGGGTCTATTATTATTATTATTATTATTGTAAAGTATAGACAGGAGGTTTGTATTTTCAAACCTTTATTTTTCAAAAAGTGTTTCTTTGTGAGAGGATGTGTGTGCTTGTAGTTTTATTATTTTATTTGTTTATTTGAGTGGGACAGTGTGTATTAATGTACAGCCAAAGTTGTAAATACACCAGATTTAGCTCAACGCTCATTTCCATCTGTATTCCCATTGGTTGTCCGTCTCTACTCCCTGTGATTGGCTCAAGCACCCTGAGGAGAATAATACGTGTGTATAAAATTAAACCTTATGATCCGTGTCTCTATGTCTACAGCCTCGTCTTCCTCTGGAAACATGTGACAGAACCAAGGAGCGACCAAGAAAACTGCAGAGTGAACATGAATCACGGAGGGTAAAGAGAGACGTTCTAGGCTCTCGGATCTTATTCTCGACCTATAAGGACATCAGCAGAACAGCTCCTACGCCTCTCTGCATCTTTAGGTATCTTTCCATTCCACCTGGTTACGTCTTTAGTCCTAGTTTGATTCAGAAACAGGAGGTAAAGGACAGTCTCTGATGGACTCTGGTGATTGAAACACACGTGTAGCAGCAGCAGCAGCAGCTGATCCCTCACTGATCAGCAGCGTTACACAAGCTCGCCTCCTGTGGCCTTTTTAAATGCAGACATCTTTGGAAAGCTGAGAATTTATTTTTGTTTTTTGTTTGTTTGGCACATTGAGGCCATTTGAATGTAGCTACTTTTAATATGTACTCTAAGATCTGTCCCTGCCAGTACCTGCACCTACCTGTTTGTTTAAGTAGCCTGATACTGCCATTGGACTGTGGACTAAAAGGGGTTAACTGTACTAGTGCACTGTTACTGGGTCTGCACAGACCAAAATAACCTCTCATCACATTATTGTCAGTTGAAGAAGATGAAGAAGAAGAAGGATGTAGTTTGATAATCTTGCCCCTGAATCCACGCCACTGTCCTGGTGCTTGGAGAATGGATGAGTGAAACACTAGAAGGACAAAGCCAGCCTGTTAACATGTGGGAATGTAGTGAGGAATGCACAACCAAGCTGCACCTGCCTTTGTAAACGTTTGCTCTATCTCACCTCGTCTGCAGCAAACTTCAACATTATTGTAAAAAAAAAAGAGATACATATTGATGCCGATCACCATTTTCTACAACAATTCAAAAATAGTCTATTTTTATGTGAATTAACAATATACAGGTATGTTTTTTTTAAGAAAACAAAAACATTTTTCTACTTTTCTAAATGGTATTTTTCAAATGATGAACAAAACACTTTTTTTTTTTTTTTACATACATTTTAATGCCAAAAGTATCGGGACACTTCCTTTAGTTTCTGTTTTAAATCTGTAAGGTACAATGTGAGGTCCACCCATTGCAGCTATCAGGGTTGGGGTCAATTACATTTTTCAGTTACAATTACATCTTCAATTACCTATGTTCAGTTAGAATTAAATTATGATTACAGTGACCAGCAATTTTTTCCCAATTAGAATTAAAGTACAATTATTCAATTACAATTAATTGCAATTACTGTGCCTGAAATAAATAACCTAATAAAAGTTAAGCTTCCTCTTGTGTTAGCTTCCTGTTAGCATCTGCTATGATAACAGGTTCTAAATCAGCTGTAAAATACACTAAACACAAATATCTATCATGTAATTTATTTCCTATTTATTGATTACCTTGTTAGGGTTCCTAATCCATTAAAATATTAGTATTAATATTTTTGGTGTGGGAGTCTGAGCCATTTTTGTGTCAGTATAGCACTAGATTTATTTTTTTTTAATAGTAAAATGTGAGAAAACTTCATATGAAACATATTTTAATAATTGTTAACTACCTATGTGTAGAACTGTACATAGAACAAATTATGAATTATGAATTTTCACGGCAATTACAATTACAAAGTCAATTATCTAAACTGAATTACAATTCAATTACGATTACGACAGCAACAGATTTTTTAAAATCACAATTACAACCACGCCATAATTGTAATTGATTAGCAAATACATGATTACAATTATAATTGACCCCAACTCTGGCACAACGTTATGACACAACTTTTCTAGACTTTCATTCTTAACGATTTCTAAGTTTATTAATACGATTTATTTTAGGTTTGTGTGTTTTTTTTTTTAATTGGCATATTTGTAACCCATCAAAACTTTTGCCACAACTGGGATCATGAAATTGTCCAAAATGTCTATTACGTTTCTCTTCTTTAATATTAAAATGACGAGAAACCTAACATTATATCTTAAGTTTTTGTTTATCCAGACAGGTTTCTTTTAGGGAAAACAATTTTTTCAAAAAAATGTCCTGAAAAACCTTGTCTGAATAAAGGAAACCTGAAAATGTGTTTCTAAAAAGACAAAATGAACTTATTAAAGGTGCAGTCCGCAACTTTCAGATCCCTCTCTCCCCCTCCCTCCCCGCTGCTCTCTAGCGAGCTTTATTTCCACCTCTGAATCTGAACCTTTAAATATAAAGCTCAACATGAGACAATATTAAGCTTAGATGTGTTTAGCTACTGATCACAGGAAGTGGTTGATTTCATGACTAAAAGCGGTGCACCAACTGTAGCCATGAGAGTGATTTTACACTTGAATTCAGTTACAAGATGGGTCCCTTTTACTTTTGGCAACAAAGTGTATGTTGGGTTGTTTGAAGTCTAAAGTCTTAGTGTGTGTGTGTGATTGTTGGCTGACTTGCACCTTGTGAATGGTGAACATTTCCTCCTTTCTACAGACATTCTGTGATCCTAATGCAAATATATATGCCATAAATGACAGATGGAATTCCTCCTTGAATTCAATGCATTATATTTTCTGAAACCAGCAGGAGTCGTCGCCACACGTGCCTTTATAAATAAGTCTTTCCATATATATACGTTTGCTCTGTTTAAACTGTTCTGTATGTTCTGTGTGGGCGATTTTTTTTTTTTTTTACTCCAGCAACAAAAACCTGACAACCATTCTGTGTGTTCTACACAAACACATTCTTTAAGAAAAAATGGTCATATTATTTATTATCTTGAAGTATTTTGTAGAATTGCAAAGAATAACTGTGAGAAACGTGCACATTTTTTTTTTTTTTTTTTTAAAGGGACTCAGAAGAAGTTGACTTTAACTTCCCACAGCCGTCAATGTTGTTGAGCAATAACTAACACTTCTCTCCCCTGTACATACTGTACATGCACTGGCTTCCTTTTACTCCATCTTATAAACTGCTTTGTGTACTGAGTGTATTTTCACAATAAAACTGACAATTTATTACAGTTTGGGAAAGTCATTTTTTCACAGTCACATTTTTAACCACTTATCCAAAAGGCATCAAAAGTTTTTTTTTAAAAATTAACTCTCCTACATTGTTAATTTTGACCTATATATATATATATATATATATATATATATATATATATACAGTATATATATTTTTTTTTTCAATTTGGAGGTGAAAATGTCCTAAATGAAATAAACATTTATACAAAACACCAACTAAGTTTTGGTCAAAATTTAGTCATTAGTACTTGGCTAGTAATTATTATTTATGATATTTATGTATTATGTAGTTTAAAAATACACAGAATATTTACATCAGGAGCAGTACAATATTCCAAAATTACAAACATTTGTATGCATAGTAATGTTGTATGTATTAATATTAAAACACTGGAGGTTAATAATTTATGGCAAACAATTTCAAATACTTAAAATTGTACCAATATGTGATTGCTCCTGATTGCATTGTTTAATATATAGAAACAATAAAGGGTATAATTAGAAATATAGTTTTTTTTTTTTTTTAAATAAATAAAAACAAAAAACAATAACAAAAATAAAAAAATCAAACTTAACAGTTGGACAAGTTATGACAAATTTAATCTTGATGCAATTTTTCCCTCTCCTAATATTCCATAAGGTGAGCTAATTATTTAGACAAAATCACTTCTTAACTCTTTAATACTGGGTCCATTTGAATCAATACATGTTAAATTGTAAATAGCAAGTCTCTCCATCACAAAAAAAATGGTAAACAGTATTGTACAGTTCTTGAACTATTTTTGTAACTAGCATCTATATTTTTAATCGACTAAAACATACAGGATTTTTTTTTATTTGATGTGGACATCACAATTACATTAGTTACTCAGATATGTTGTTTTAAATGTGTTCGCACATGTGCTAATTTACATAAGATACAATTCTATGCATTTTTACACATTCAATTAGCATTTATCAACCTGGTATGGAACGGTATTTATGTATGTAAATATACATAAAATTACATGATCTCATGAGTTCTGATTGGACTTTGTCCCACGTGATGAAATTACAGTTTGGTTTTTATTAATCAATATATATTTGGATTTAGTGTTCGTTTTTATTAGTCAATTAAATTAACTCAGCTTTTATCACTTTGGATGGGTTTTTTTTGGAGATATGGGATAAATTTAAGGTTCTCTTCCATAACTTATAAAAACAAGTGACTAGCAAAGAAACCCACAGCCATTTTAAAAGAATGTGGAAACAAACGCAGTATTTTCCAAGCCTTTAATCAACTGCACCTACATTTGAAACTGTGTAATACTCTAAACAAAATAGTGTAACAAAATAATTATATAAATATGTAGTAGAAACTAAGCAGACATGTTTGATCGATGAAAATCCAAAACATCCAAGTATGAAGCAGTTGTGATTAATTACAACGTTAATGGTGTTATTTGTCTTCTCTTAGCCATAAATGTAAAATGATTGATTCCTTTATTATTAATGTTGGAACTAACAGCACCATAGCAGCCTATGAATCAGCAGATTTACTTTGAAACAGTTAGGAGGCGCTTTAGGATTGATCTGAATGATGTCACATACCGTAAATATCCATGAAGTCCATAATTAACGGACGTTTGCGCACTGAAGCAACACTTGTATATATTGCTTGAAAGTTTCCAACCTGCGAACAGCGAGCATTTGATTACATCTGAAACATAAACAAGCATTTTCAATCCAGCTTTAATAAACAGACCTAACTACATCATCTAATGAAGTGTACATGAACAGATTGAATGATGAAATGACATATTTGCTTTAGAGACGTCCGACTATATTCATGTCAACACAGATTTGTGCTATTTTTTTTTTCTTCTCTCCATCCTTAGGCTACAAAGTTCATCAACACGTGCAAATATCAATGTGAACAGAACCTGGAGAGGCCACTGTGTTAGAGAGAACAGCCTCGACAGAATACAGCGCAAAAAAGAAAAAAAACCCTCTTCAAACCTTCACTTGTTTGTGCTCGTATAAATACCTACGTTTCTATATTTACTTTCAGTGTATCTCTACAAATCAGCTTCCCGAGGCATTCAGGAGAAGCTGTTAGGTTAGCAGGGATTCTGAGGTATTAAATGCTTTCCATCGGCACCAAAAACAGCCAATGAAAATCTAAGCAGAGGATGTGAAAACAAGAGGCCAATGTCCACTGCAGTGTGAATCCACTCATGGCTGACTGCGTTGGTTCAGACGATGAAAAATCCGGGTAAATGAAGATTCTGTCATTTAGAAATTGCACATTTTTACAGAACACGTAAGCCGTCGATGAGCCGATACTAAAAGCCATGAACTGATTCAAGCTTGTAAATTAACTTCTGTATAAATAACTTCAACACTTAAAAATGCTAGTTTAGCTTGAGGAAATGTTTCAAAAGGAGACAATTTACTCCATTAGATCATTACCACATTGTCACATCTGATATTTTAGTAACTCAGGAGATAAAACCACCTGACGTGAAATATGTCAAATATTATAATAACCCTTAAGTGAGAAGGTTTACAATCGAGGCACTGGCCCTAAATGACCACTTTGAGGTCCAGGGTTGATCACAAGAGCTGTTATGCTGCGTTCACACAGGATGTGGCACAAAAGCTTCCGCAGAATCAAAAAACTCTTTCACTTATTATATTCGCTTCATAAACGCGTCTGAAGCGAATATCAAAGTGTCGCCAAGCAGACTCCCTTTCTTTTCACCATCAACTATGGAAGACCCCAGTAAAATCAATGCTCTTGACCTTCTGTGGAAGCTGAAGTGCACTTCAGCTTCCACAGGTTAACCAGCGCAGTTTCACCAGCACAGATTCCCCAGGTTAACCAGTGCAGAGTAACCTCGCCGAACTAGGCCTAATGAACCTGGACGAGGAGACGCTGGAATGACTTGCAACATAGCTGAGGATCTGAAGACTTACGCAAGAAGAACAACTCAGGCGAAATGACGAATGTCACAGAAAATTGGGAGCGCGCATGCTGCGGCCGTTCGGATCAAACCCAACAGGAAACAATTAGTCTCTTACCGCGTCTATCTCATTGACTTTGTATGCAATCTGGTCGCACAAACATTTCGTGACGCATCCGGTGTGAACGCAGCACTGGACTACTACAAATATCAACATGGCACTATTACAAATTAAGTAAGAGAGAGAAAATAACAGTTAAGAAAGTAATGATCGACCAAGTTTTACACATCAGGCGAAGTCCTTTAAAAGGTTTAACCCTGAGTGCTGACAATAATGCTCCCTTTGCTCAAATCTCCATAATCTGAAGTTCCTTGAAGGCTACATGAGTTTTAGTAGATGATTATTATTTTTTTTTTTTTTTTTACAACATTCATTATTAATGTTTTTTTTTTTTTACCAGGATGTGCATGTATAAGAATGAATAAATAATAAATACACCAATGTTCACAAAAGTTAGTCGAATTCATCTATTTACGGCAAAATAAGTCAGTAAATTGCTTTGTTACTGACCTTGGGGCACGCCCAGAGGTAATTGATGTTAAAACAGATGAGCTGTCCATCAACGCTGATACAAAAAGGTACAAGATCAGCGTTAGAATATAGAAGTCTGGTATACAAAGAGTCAGAATAGTGAAGCTGTACTATAACGTATCAGTTTGTCTTGAGTTGATGTCAGGGAGGGAGTGAAGAGTAATAATTTAATTTCCAGGTATTGAGTTTATTAATGAAACTCAAAGCTGTGAGACAAACCTGCAAGACCCTTTGTTGGAGTTATAGTCGGAAGTTTGAAACAAAGTCAGAAAAAAATAAGCGAGCTTCAGCTGGGAAGTGCACTTTATGGAAAATTAAAAAAAATACTGCGGTGATAATGGCTGACGGAGAGGAAAACGACATGAGGCACCACGACCTGCTGTCCTCTAAAAATCTAAAAAAATGAGGCCATGTCCAGGTCCATAAAAGCGTTGGCGTCCAGGCTGTAGGAGGAGTTGTAGGACTGGGAGGTCTGGTGCAGCTTCTGGTGGTGTCTCAGGTTGGCTTTGCTGGAGAAGCTCTTGTCACAGAGCATGCACGTGAAAGGCCTCTCCTTGGTGTGTATCCTCCGGTGACTGATGAGCTGAGTGGACACGCGGAAAGTCTTCCCGCACTCCTGGCACTGGTAGCGCTTTGGCTCGGTGTGAATGCGACGGTGGTTCCTGAGGGCCATCAGGTTGCTGAACTCTTTCTGGCACACGGTGCAGAAGTAGGAGCCGGTCTTGTGGCTGTTCTTGTGGTTGAGGAGGGAGCCGGCGTGGCGGTAGGTGCGGCCGCAGTGCTCGCACACGTGACTTTTCTCCTCGGTGGCAGAAGCGTCGCTCGACCTCTGCGAGTCGTTTACGTTCACTGGAATATGAGACAGAGGGGGCGGAGCCTTGTTCTTTATCCCGCCAAACTCCGAGCTGAGGTTATTGTGTTCAGGTTCTCCCATGTGCTGAATGTTGTAATGCTCCTGGTAGCTGGCAGCGTTGGGGAAAGTCTGCTGACAGAGGATACAGACCACTGTAGGTGCACGCTCCTTAGCGTGCACCTCCATGTGGCTGTCCAGGTGGGACAGCAGGCAGAAGGTCTTGCCACATTCAGTGCAGCAGTGGCGCCTCATCTGGGAATGCATCTGCAGAGTCAGCGAATCAGGGAAGGTCTGGAGACAGAGAGCGCAGTGGTGGAGGTTCTCAGAGTGGGTCTTCTTATGGTTGAGGAGGGAGCCGGCGTGTCGGTAGGAGCGTCCACACAGGTCACAGCTGCAGCAGAGACATGCTGATTAGCAAGTGTTCAATAAAAGTGACATGGAAAACAAGTGTGCTTACTGCTGTTTAGTATCTGATTACTGTTAAACACACGAGGAAAAATAAATCAGAGAAGCACGTTTCACAAAGATAAACTATACCAGGGGTGTCAAACTCATTTTAGTTCAGGGGCCAAATGCGCAGATTGATTTTATGCGGGAAAACGAGTAATTTTAACATTATTGATCCATCGTTTGCACTTTTACGTATACATAAAATACAACATATGTAAGAATCCAACAATATCCAAGCAATAAGTGACAGATACCAGTACCAAAAGGATCTCTACACTTTAAATTTCCTAGATTTCTATCTAATTAAGGTACTATTATATCAATATTTTAGGAAAATTGAAGGATTTTGTAAGAATTTTGAGTTTTTTTCAATTGTTTAACATTAAAAATTAATGCAATCATGTGAAATAAGCACGGGAAAAACTGTGAGCCTCTACAAATATTGTTGAGTTTGATTAACACAATGATTCATGTTTTCTCTGTCATTTTTACTTTCTCCTGTGGGCTGAATTGGATGCTCCAAAGGGCTGGATTTGGCCCCCGGGCCATGAGTTTGATACATATGAACCTAATAAACTCAACCTAGCATTAAAACAAAGCTCCCTAAACCCCTAACGCAACAATAATAATATTACCACGGGTCTAGGACTGAATTCAATGCCAAACAGAGAAAAAGAAATGAAGAGGAGGAAATGATTCATCCAGAAATAGCAGACTAAAGAGAAGAACATCCATCTTTTCCATGTCGCAGCTGTCACAGTTCAACAACACAGGCAGCTGCAGAGTGGTCAACATTAATCATCAGTACTTCCGTGAAAATTTTCAAAGCTCATATTCATAACTAGTAATTAATGCACATCCCTCACTGTTTTCACCTCTTTTTGCCCTGTTTAAATATTAAAACATACCAATTGAATAATAAACACAAAAATCAGACCTCTGCTTGTCCAATGCCACACTTCAACTTTGGATTAATTTTAAACTATAGCGGTTTGTTATGATTTGGTAACATTCGAATTTTAAATAAGAGATTTGCCAAATTAAAGGCACATCAATATTATCAGGCAATGTTTGCCATAAAATAAAACATCGATCACCATTGGTTTTTAAAAAGTAACTAAACCCCAAACCCCTTTTTCCTGCAGAATACATATTTAAGTATTAAGTAGTGCTGTTGATTGATCCTAGTCTAACTTTTAACATTTTAGTAAAAGTATTTCAATTGTGTGTGTGATTGTAGTGGGTAATCACAGATGTCACTGTGCGCTGTGAGTGGGCGTGTCAACTGCTTCAGGAGTAACGCCCATATTCAAGGCAGTTTTTGAAAGCAGGGGTTTAGTTACTCTTTAAACACCGATATGTGCTGCTGTTTGAGACAACATATTAAAAACAAATATGGCAATTTTTTACCATGAATAAAGTCATCACATTAAAAGAGTGATTGAAATCTTTTTGGCAGCTAGAGACGTACACAACGCAAAGCACTTTCTACCAAATAAAGTAAGCACGTGCAATATACGAGGGATGTTTAAATACCTTCACTTTGGATTGTGCTAATATGAAACAAGCTTGATCAAACCTGAGCCTAAATTGAAGTGAAATATCAGTGATAAGTGTTACAGTAACTCACGTAAAGCACTTGTCTGCCCTCTCTGATTGGGACGCTGCAGACGGCGCTGAGCTCCCGTCCTCACTGGGGCAGCGGTGCCGCTTCAGCCCAGCGCGTCCCTGGAAGCGCTTCCCACACGTGGAGCAGCTGATGCTTCCAGCCACCCTGTTGTGGACCTTCTGGTGGTTGTACAGGATGCTGGCGAGGCGGAAGGCTTTCCCACACGTCAGACACACAAACTTCTTCTTCTGTGTGTGGATGCGCATGTGATTGCGTAACGCCATGGGGTTGGTGAAGGGCTTGGAGCAGCAGTTGCAGATGAAGTGTCCCGTCTTGTGGGTGTTCTTGTGGTTCAACAGTGAGCCTGCGTGTCGATAGCTGCGATGGCAGATGTTGCACGTAAACGGCCGCTCCTCTTTAACTGCAGCTGTGCCCACCCTTGCGTCAACTGAGGGACCGTCACATGTGTGAGCTGCCAGTTGGTCACCAGAGAAGAAGGCCTGTTTACACTTCTTACACCTAAAGACTCGAGATTTCAGGCCCCTCCTGGTTTTGGCTCTATCCTTTCGGGCCTCTGCACACACATGAACCAACAGCTGCTTCTTCCCTCGGAAGCGTTTTCCACACTTTTGACAGAAATGCCTTTTAAATGAAAAGTGGGTTCGCATGTGGTTCTTCATTGCCAGTCTGTTAGAATAGGTGTTATTACATATGGAACAGTAAAATTCACCTGTTTTATGGGAGTTTTTGTGGTTGACTAAACTTCCTGCATGGCGATACGTGCGCCCACACTGGTCACATGCAAACGGACGCTCGTTACTGTTGTTCTCTATTTTTACTGTGGCATCTGTTCTTATTCCTTCTTCTGACAGCTGCTGCTGCTGTTCGTGGTGCTGGGGAGACGTGAAGGGCTGCGTTCCGCCTTCTGTCTTGGTCCCGTTCATCTGCATGAGAGCCTGAATCTGGTTGTTGAGCTCCTGGATTTTGGCTTGGTTTTCTTTGTGCCTTCTTAAGTGATTCAATAACTGCTTCTGGATTTTGAAGGCTTTGCCACACTCATGGCAAGTATGTCTGGGAGGACAGGCAATGCACAGGGTTACATTAATAAAACAAAAATGAAATTTCACCAATTAGGAAAACTTCACATAATTTCAAGGATAAAGATGAAATGTGTCAGTTTGAATGACGTTGTATTTGGCTTGGACTTACCTCTTGATGTCAAAGTGGGATCTCTGGTGGTTTTTAAGAGCCAGCAGGTTGTAGAAGCGTTTTTGGCAGACGAGACACTTGAACACGCCGGTCTTATGTGACTTTTTATGGTTGAGGAGGGATCCCTGGTGTCTGTAAGAACGGCCACATTGATCGCACCTGTACTGATGAACCTCAGAGCAAACAGCTTCTGTGCCAAGCGCCGCCTCCTCAACTTGTACCGAATCATTTATTTTCTCGTCTTCACGGGGATGCGGCTCAGCTTTGGTCTCGTCTGTACAGTTGTGGTTTTTTAGATGATGGTAACCACTGCAGAATATACCACACCTGCCACAGATGATGTTCTGAGGTTCCTCCTCCTCCTCCTCCTTGCTTTCAAGAACTTCGCCATTGTTCATATGTAAAAAGGGAGCATTGTCTACCCTGTCATTGTTATGTACAAGCTGATGTGTTATCAAACCCTGTCGATTAGCAAAACTCTCCCCACACGTGCTACAAATCATCATCTCTCCTGACTCGTCATCTTTTGCGTCTTCGTGGGAGGAGAAGGAGGGCGACCCTGATCCATGAGGAGCACCATGTGACTGGCTGTGCCCCCTTAGATGGCTCCTGAGAGCCCTCATATTAGTGTAACTGTTGCCACATAGCGAACATTGATAAAGATCTCCATCATCATCATCATCATCATCATCATCAGCAGAAGCAGCATTGTCACTTGCTATGTTGCCGTTTAGCTGACTGCTGCTCACATTTTCATGAAAACTCTGTTCAAAGTAACTTTGGCTCTGACTACCGCTGGGATTATGAAACTCTGTGTCACTCTCTGCGTCTCCACTGTTAATCGGCTGAAACTTGAATGGAGCAACGTAGTCTCCCATAGAATTGCCGTGTTGCTTCTGCATCAGTGGACATTTGTGTGATTTAATCCCTGCGATGTCTGCAAAAGTCTCATTGCAGTCTGCACACATGTGCCTCTGCATCATGTGATCACTGTGAGGTAGATGCGCCGTCACATCCTGGGAAAAGTCCGGAATGAACTGCTTCTCGTACAGCTCTTCATCGCTGTGTTCCTCTCTCTTTGTTTGATCCATTCCAAACATAGCATGAGCTTCATTGTCTTCCACCTCCTCCTCCTCTTCATCACATACTAAGGGAGGGGAGGAGCAGCCCTGCTGGTTCTCCAGAGTCAATGGTTCAGAGGAGAGCCAGTCTCCACTGACATTAAAAGATGTCGGATGACCTTTGTGAAGTCGGAGGTGACTTTTGAGTGCAGCCAGGTGAGGGTAACTCTTTCTGCAGATAGAACACTGAAAAATCCCGACCTGATGTGACCTTTTGTGGTTGATGAGGCTTCCGGAGTGTCTGTAGCTTTTACCACAAGTGTGACACTTAAAGGGCCGTTCACTGGACTCTACAGTTGAAGTCTCTTCAGTCTCAGTTGTGTTACCAGAGTTTTGAGGTGGAATCAGTGACGGACTGACCACGTATTGCGTTTCTTCCTGAGCGTTGCTGGGAAACTGGTTTTGATTGTTGGAGTAAGAACCTGAATCAATCGACCCATTGCTTTCTATTCTTTCCTCTGACTGATCAAAGTTTGGAACATTATTTATTGATGTCACAGAATGATTAGTCAGTGATTGGTAAAAATTGGACTCGGGAGAATAAACATTGTTGGCATACATGCTATGGTTCTCTGGTAAATTATCTTCAAGTCCAAAGGTTTGGAATGAAGAGTTGTGGATCTGGATGTGTTCCTGAAACTCATCATTGTTGGGGAAAAGCACCTGGCACAAATGGCAAAAATTACCTGAAGCATCCTGGTGGTTCTGAGGGGAAAACTGCTTCTGCGGTGCGTCTGTGTACAGTTCTTGAGGTGAAACAGGACCAGTGTCGCTTCTTGTCTTGTGAGTCCTCTGATGGCTGTGGAAAGCAGCCATGTTATGGAACATTTTGAAACACACCATACACTTGCATGTCACTGTTTGGTGAGTCTTTTTATGATTGGCCAGGCTTCGAAGATGAATGTATGACTTGTCACATAAATCACATTTAAATGGTCGATTTTCGAGATCATCTGAGCCCTCAGACTGCGTGCTGTAAAAAGCTTCTGTCTGGGCCTCCAGTGAACTATTTTCTACAGAAATCCCCACACTGTTGGAGTGCTCACTACTATGTGGGTCATCTTCTATGTCTACGTCAGCATCTTCCCTGCTAAATAATGGCTTATCACTTCTTGACAGATGGACCCTCTGGTGTGTAGCCAGCTGTTTTGATAAACGAAAAGATTTCCCACACTCTTTACAGGAGTGCTTCTTTTGTGAGGTGTGAGTCCGGAGATGACTCTTCAGGGCCAGAGCGTTAGAGTTCTCTTTACCGCAAATGTCACACTCAAAAATTCCCACATCGTGGGTCTTTTTATGGTTTGCTAAGCTCCCAGCATGCCTGTAGCCTCGCCCACACTCATCGCACTTGTATCTTCGATCCTGGTCTTGTTGAAGATGAGGATCCATGTGTTCCAGCAATCTGTCCATGTGTATAATTTTACATTCTTTGCAAGAGCGACCCTATATCCTGGTTGGGAGTCTTGAACCATCAATACAAAAATACTGATGGAACAAGAAACAACCCACACAAAATGTGTCTTTTTTTGTTTTTGTTTTGTTTTTCGCTTTAAGATCCAAGAAGTGTCTAACACCGTAAAAGCATGAGAAAGTGTTAAATCAGGGTTTGCAGAATAAGCAGATCCACTTCAGTCTGAAGAGCTGTGGAGGACACAAGAGAGACATTAGTTAGAGCTGCAGTGAAAAACAGCACATTTTTAAAATGTCAGCATAATCTGAAAAACAAAAAAAAGTTTCCCCTTCCTTAAAGTTGCAAAAGTTATATATTTTGTGTGCACATGAGACTGATTTCCTCCATGAGTTTATGTCCAGTTACATGTTGTTCTTTTTATTCATTTACCAAACTACTCATTGCATGTGTAATTGTCCAATTCCATGTGGTTTATGACTGCGATGGATTGTAAATAACAGAATCAGCAAACCAATTATAATACGTCAATACAACTTTTAAAAAGGTGTACCCTAATCAATAATTTTGAATAAAAGAGGCTGCTCTATTCCCTCTTCGCATTATCATCTGAAAACAAACAAATCAAAAAATCAGGAATCCACACATGCTGCTTAACTGTTGACTGAAGGCAGTTTTTTTATGATTGCCAAAGCATGGACTGACTGATGTAGAGTAATTGTAATATCAAACATGTGTCTTTAGTAACAGTCTGTGTCTCTAAGCAGGACTTTTTAAATGATTACTTGCCTTTATTGCAAAATGAGTTGGCTTATGTAGCAAATACAATACTGTTCAGTATTAAGCATTAGGGTGTTGGAAAAAATGGATTAGGCGATATATCGCGATTCTTGGATCGATTCTAAATGCATCCATAATCGATTTTTTTTTTTTTTTTATTTAAAAAATATATATAAATATATACTTTTTTAACCTTTATTTAACCGGGAAAGTATTTTCCACTGACATTGTAACTGCACAAAGAAGTGCACTGAAACCTGGGCATGTTGACCTGCTTGTGTTTTTTCAATAAAATCTAAAACGAAAGTACTAACTTTCTGCATTTATTTGTTATTCTAGGCATATACCTCAGTTAAGTTGCACTAAAGTCATGTTGCGCCTAAGTCAAAGTTGGTTTAAAAGCCACAGGCAGATTGTATGTTATTTTATTTTAAGTTGTTGGCACATGGCATGTTAAAGACAATGTTTTGAGATTAAAATATGCCAATAAAATATATTTCATACATAATGCTCTCATGAAGGTGTACACATTTAGATATTAGTTGTTTCTTAAGTCACATATATATATATATATATATATATATATATATATATATATAAAAATCACAATAATCGCCTTGTACTTTAATATCGGGATGTATTGTATCGTATCGTGACCTATGTATCGGGATATGAATCGTATTGCCAGATGCCAGGCAATACACACCCCTATTAAGCATGCATTTAAGTAGCAGGACTCTTAATTTTGTTGCAGGATAATAGAATGAAAATAAATGATATGCTAAACATAAAGCTGGAGAATTGATCATCTTCGATGAAACAATATAAGAGGGATATGTTTGACAGCTTTATTGTTACAGTCATGGCTTCAGAGTTTGTAAAATGACAAGTGAATTTTAAACTAGGATTGAATAAATTCATCTAGTATTTATCTACAAAAAGAACAACTAATCCACCCCAAAAATAACACTGAAATCATGCAGTGAACTCCTCATCAGATATGAACTGTAGTGTTATAGATTAAACAATTGAATATTTAAAGTAATGTAACTGGCCCGGTCAATAATCCAAGTAGCCCCGCCTCTAACAAATCGATTCCACTGCAGTAGATACATTATGTTGATGGATTCAGAAACACATCACTACAGTATATGTAGGTCTTCGCTGTGTTTAAAGAGAGAAAGTGAAAGTTAGCTCAGCTGTTGGTCCTTTTAAAAAGCGACAGCGCTAACGTTAGCTCGCAGCCTGCTAGCTTCTTTGCGGATAGCTAAACAAACATGGAACCAAAAGGGCTAGTAAAGTCATTTAAACGGGTGTTTTGTGGGGGTCAGTAAACCTATAAATGCAGGATCGAGGGTGGTAGTGACTCGACGAAACACTCACGTGTATACAGTTTCACAAAAAGTGGTTTTTGAAGCCAAACCCAGCCCCTTTAGATGCTCTTTTTTTTTTCATCCATCTCCATTTGCACATTGCTCTTGTTGATCGGAAACAGGAAATGTGCAACGTGGAAATGCGTCCCCCTTTCACAGGAAGCAGAAT
This sequence comes from Gouania willdenowi, assembly GCF_900634775.1. Taxonomy (NCBI): domain Eukaryota; kingdom Metazoa; phylum Chordata; class Actinopteri; order Blenniiformes; family Gobiesocidae; genus Gouania; species Gouania willdenowi. Next base: position 12,376,119 of record NC_041062.1, on the reverse strand, counting down.
TTCTGGTTCATCATCACCGTGTTTCTGTGAATACTAAACTTACGCTAATAATAATAATAATAATAATCATAATAATAATGAAAAAAATATTTAAAAAACCAGAAGCCTAAATCTAATTCTTCACTTCAGTAAAGGCTGTTCGCGAGTAGTTAGCTTACCTATGGAATGGACCATAATTTATTAAATCACCAATGAGTCAGAGGGACCAACATTTAACGATTTTATCTTTTAACCTCATTTAAAGCATTACATTACAGAAATAAAGTGTCCATATTGCGCTGTTTTACCATTAAAGGATGCACATTGTCATGGCTGCTGACTGTGAGCTGTCGTCATCGTGGTCCTAAAGCCTTCCCCCTGCTCCCACAGCCCGTCATCCGCAATCACCGTCAAGCAGTAAAAGCAGCCGTTCACCACACGCAACCGAGCGCCGATCCCGGTAAGAGTCTGTTTATCTCTTCAGATCACGCACCGTCGGTTAACTCCAGTTTAGTGTTCGTATGGTGAGGGTGACGGCTCCGTTCTCTCTACAGCCGGTCCTAAAGCCAGCCATTTTGAGTCGGTGACTATAACGCGGATCAGCTCGTCAGTTTTCCAGTTATGTGCTACATCCTGCTGGTTAGCTAACACACCTGTGATGATTCCTATTGTTTGTGGCTATGACACACTGACAGTCTGTGGATCCCGGTCTGTGATCCTTGATCCCTGACATCGCACAGACACAGACAGCCTCCCCTGACACCACAGCTTTTAGCTTATTGTCCCTGAGGTCCTAATGCCAGCCATTTTGTGACTGGATGGATGCACACCCACTTATTTCTCTGATTCTGTGGCTGGACTCAGTGTTCTGTTCTCCTGTGTTCAGTCAGATACTTTAGTGTTTCATGTTTGTGTCTCACTTCTCTGCTGCTGGGATTTTCACTGCGGCCTTTATTAGCACATTTACCCTTTTAATGCACAATCAATATGTTCAGATTATCTACCTATCACTAGGGGTGGGAACCTCTGGGTTGATACGATCCGCGATACAAAGCTCACGATAACAATTATCTCACGATATGACGATACTGCGATTATCGATATATTGGTCAGAAATCTATCTACAATAATCTATGACAACAAGAAAAAAAGAAGATTAAGTGAAAAAATACAATATTTATTTTATATCTCTGAAAGACAATAAATTGAAAAAGTGTCCTATGAACAGTGACACTATTTTAGTGCAACATTTCTGTAAATAAGTGTCAACATATCAATGTAAATGAATAAGTATCTCCAATAGTGGTTTCTGTAAACAAAAAATAGGGTCTTTCTTACCAGTGACACCATCATAGTGCAATATTCCAGTAAACAATATATTGGTTCCTTCAACAAACGGTGACAACATTTCTGTGAAGACCTACCTGCACATTTTAGTGAAAAAGCAGAAAAGGTTTTGGAAAATTTTTTTTTAAAAAAAATCGATACTTAGCGGGAGCATATCGATAATTGATTGTGCGGAAAAATATCGCGATATATCACCATATCGTCACACACCTGAGCTATAAAACCAGTCCAAGGTGATCTCACCTGGGACTAACCATCAGTTAAATAACACATTATATCTGGTTATTGGGTATTAGAGGTGGTTTGTTGGGGTGGGGCTTTTTTTTTTTTTTTTTTTTTTTTTTTTTAACAATGCTTTACAATTAATGCATTCTTAATGTAAAAATCAATATATTGCATCTTATAATGATTATTAATGTCAGAGTTGGCACATCACATTGGTGTAGTGCAGTGGTTCCCAAACTTTTTGTGCCCAAGGTACACCAAAGGTACAAGTAAAAATCTGAAGGCACATCTATTGTGCAAAATAGCCTTTACAACACGTGTTATCACTCATATCATGTACAATATCTGTAAATGTGCACAATTATTTACTAATGCCAAATAAAATGTGACAGACAACTGTATTACTCATGAAGTATTTGTTAATTAAATATTTAAAAAAAAACTCCTGCTTTTGGCCCCTGCTCCTAGGTTTTATTCCCATGCATGACACCTGAGACCATTCTATGCAGAGTTGGCATGTTCTCCTGCTTGCATGGATACTCCAGCTTCCTTCTACAGTCTAAAAATCTTTGTTTTATAATAATAATAATAATAATAATAATAATAATAATAAATGAAAAATGGTTTGGATTTATATAGCACTTTTTTTTCGAGGAGACTCAAAGCACATTACAGAAGTTACAGAAATTATTATTCATGCACTCTAGTCACTCACATCAGTCACACCAGTGGTGGTACAGAAGCATGGCTGCCATTTCACGCCTACGGCCGCTCCAATCACCGCCAACATTCATGCATAATTCATACCCATTCATATGAGGCATCGTGGGCAAAGTGCCTTGCCCAAGGACACAACGACAATGACTTGGATAGAGCAGGATTCGAAACTCCAACCCTTGGGTTATTGTACAATCCATTCTACCACTGAGCAACGGTCGCCCCATTTGAGCTTAATTAGGGTCCTAAGTGTCTTTATTCCAGTATACTGGGCGTCCTTGTCCAGTGTCCACTTTGTGCCCAATGTGAGCTGGAATTGTTTCCTGCGGTACGAACTGTGCCTCTGTTATTGACCTAATTCCAGTGAAAGATCTGAGTGATGGTAACTTTTATTTTAATTGCAGGTTAACCATCAGTGACAGTTAATTTACATTTAACATGTGAGATGTTATAATGTAAGCCTGACGTTCCCACATATTTAATCTACAGAATGCTTCTAAAATGAGGTTTACAGTTGCTTCTACTCTGGTATCACAGTGTAGTTAAGCCACAATGTCTTTGGAAGGTTCAAGGAACTCAGTATTAACCATATTTGTATTGGAGAAGATTAGGTGGGGAAAAAAAACTTGATTTAATTACTGGCTGCATGGCAGCATTACAGATCACTAACAGCAACTCACTCACTCTTTAAAGGATTTGATTGCAGTATCATTAACACACAGAACAAAAGCACTCAGAATGCAAGCCTCTGACAAGCACCAAATATCCTCCTTTCCATTGTATTCACACTTATTTGGATCAGTGATCCTCATCATGGTACTACATGAACATTCACATTTTAAAGGCTTGGAAGAAATTTCTATCCACATTAATAATACTGATACAGTAGGTCTAAATGTATGGTCATCCCCATTTTCTTTTGAATTGAGGAACCGACCAGACATAACTGCACCAAGTTCATAAAAATGCTCCATTATGAACCATCCATCCATTTTCAGACCCACTTTATTCCTGTTTGTCAGGGTCGCGGGGGTCTGCCGGTGCCAATCTCCGGCTCATTGAGCGCTGGGCTGGGGTACACCCTGGACAGGGCGCCATTATGAACCAAGATATGAATTTTAAAAATGTTTCAACTGATCCAGAATCAATATATTGATCTGGATCCCTTCCAAAATGTACTGGAATCTTCCATGGCTTTGGTTAAAAGTCTGTTAACTACCTGAACGTTTGAAGTAATTCTGCTAACAGACAAACATATGAATAGGTGAAAATATTACCTCCCTGGTGGAGGTGTTAATAAACATTTAAATGTCAAACAAGATCAGGCAATAAAAGCCCTCCCACTCATGCATCTAGACTACATAACTCTTCAAATTATTCTAAAGTTGCCTTCTTAATGCTGTCTCCTCTGCAGATATAAAGATGGCCTCTCCTCAGCCGGGCAGTCCACCTCTCGCAGAGCAGTACACCCCTCCTGTACAAGAAGAAGAGGCTCTGAGGGACAAAGAGATGGTAAAAACCCAGCCTGCAAAGAAACGTGGTAGAGGAAGGCCTCCAAAAGCCGAATCCGTCTTCAAATGTCCTACGTGCAGCGAGGCTTTTAAGAACCAAACAGCTTTGCGGTGCCACAAGATAAAAGCACACGTGAAGGAACATCAGCAGCAGCACCCGTGTTCTGAGTGCACCAAAACCTTCTCGAGCAAGGCTCAGCTCTCAAAACACGAGCGAACTCACTCTGCTCAGCGTCCGTTCCAGTGCCCCGACTGCCACAAAGCGTACAAGACTCCCACTGAGCTGCGTAACCACAGCCGCTCTCACACTGGGGAAAAACCTTTTGTATGCAAAGAGTGTGGAAAGGCCTTCATGCAGGCTATCTGTTTGAGGATCCACTTGACTCAGCATAGTGGAGAACGTCCTTACTCCTGTCCACAGTGCTCTAAAAGCTACCCAACTCTGTCCAAACTCAAAGTACACACGCGTTCTCACACCGGAGAGAAGCCATACTTCTGCGCCGAGTGTGGCAAGAGTTTCGCAGATCCCTCAGTGTTCCGAAAACACAGGAGGAACCATCAGGGCCATCGGCCATATGCCTGCGAGGAGTGTGGCAAAACCTACACAGAGCTGAAGGATCTAAAGAACCATGAACGCTCACACACTGGAGAAAAGCCATACCTCTGCTCAGATTGTGGAAAGGCTTTTTCCAGGTCCTCATCACTGGCCTGCCATCAACGCATCCACTCCCAGAATAAACCATATCAGTGTGAGCAGTGTGGCAAGGGCTTCACTCAGCTGTCCTCCTACCAGTCCCACCTTCGTACTCATTCTGGAGAGAAGCCATTCCTTTGCCCGCAGTGTGGCAAAATGTTCTCCGACCCTTCCAGTTTCCGTCGCCACCAGCGGGCCCACATGGGTTTCAAGCCTTATCCCTGCGATAAGTGCTCCAAACGGTTTCGCCAACCAGCGGATCTGGCCGTACATGAACGGGTCCACTCTGGAGAGCGGCCTTACAAATGCCAGAGCTGTGACAAGGCCTTTGTGGCATCTTGGGATCTGCGACGCCACATGCTGGTCCACACAGGTCTGAGGCCTTTCGCATGCACTGAGTGCGATAAGTCTTTTGCGGAACGCTCCAGCCTAAATAAGCACCGGCGAGTACACTCAGGAGAGAGGCCATTTAAATGTGAGGAGTGTTTGAAGTGTTTTGTGGTTTCCTCAAGCTTGCGCAAACATGAGAGGACTCACTTAGCAGAACATGCTGAACAACAGCAGCTACAGCGGGAAACAGAGACTGGGTCAGCATCTGGCTTTTCCTCCCACACGACTCTCCCACAGTTCTCCTGCACACACTGCGATGCTACATTTGGTACATGGGAGGAAGTTCAGGCCCATGAAAATCTGCATTCAACCGACTCCTCTTCTTCCTCGCTCACCAAAATCTTCCCTCTGGGTTCGCACACATGTGATACCTGTCACATAGAATTCACCCAGCTTGCAGAGCTGCAGGAGCATGAGAAGCAGCATCCAAAGCCGAGGCCACACGTCTGCGGCAGCTGCGGCAAAGGCTTTCTGAACAAATCCGGACTACGTAAACACCAGAAGATCCACTCCTCCAACAAACCTCACAGCTGCCCGCACTGTGGAAAAGCCTTCCTGTTTGCTGCGTATCTTCGCAAGCACTTACGCACACATGCAGACAAGGCTTCAACCATCTCTGAACTCGGTGAAATAAAGATTATTCAAATCGATGGTGTCCCCTCTCCCCAACCTCCTAGCGAGGCGTCTCCGTCCAGCATCGAACCCAACACCATCTCCCTGACTGTTCCAGTGACTGTCCCTGTTACGACTTTTCAGACTCTTCCACAATACTTGGTGAAGGATGAAAAACTTTGAGCATTTTTTCTCATTTTCCATTTGTTAAAAATTCAAATGCCATTAAGAATTAGCAAATGGCCTTAAATGCGTTTTAGATGTGTTCTTTGTTTGTATATTGTCCACTACTTATAATAATAATGTTTTCAAGTATAAATGGTCTTTATCATAATGTTGTATTTACAATCACAATATATACTGTTCACTGTTAATGAGTAAACATATCTGTAATTCACTGTTACAGTTTTTCTCGCATTTTTCAATCCATTTGTATTTATCGCACGGATTAAATTGTTAACCAATGCAATTACACTATAAATGTTATTTGAAAATGTCCTTAATGAGAAATATTAGCAAAATACAAAAATACCTGCTAACATTAAACCTTTTTATACTTGTTAAAGTGTTTTTAAACATTCCTGTGGAGGTTACATAACCAGAGCAAGTGTTTTTTTCATGTTAACTGCATCATTTAATGACAAATTGTGACACACTTTGACATAAAATCATTAAAAGGTGAATGGAAAGCAAGGTTGAGTTTTTTTTTTTTTAGTAGAATGAGTGTACTAAATACTGTATATCTGCAGGAAATGCATTAGATTTCTAGCATACGAACACAGGGGTGTTAGTTTTATTGGCTTAGATTTATTTTATTACACAGAAAAATAATTTTATTCTTTAATTGTCTACACATCATTACAAGCTGAGTCATCAAAACACTTATATTGCATTTTAAATGACAAACCTAGGACAGCACTTACAACAGTGACACAGAAGCACAAATGCAAGACTGACAGCGAAATCATCCGTCATTAAAGTTCTCGTCCTCCCCACTGTTATTTTCCCAGCAGCAGTGATGATAGCGGCCTGACCTTCATCTGTAGAAGATGCCACCGCCTCCTACATGTGTCACTGTCGTTTGGTGCACTGTGCGTCATTCCTGTGAACTTGTATGGTAAAAAAAAAAAAAAAAAAACATCTGTACAATGTCCTTTCATCAGACTTCAACAAGAACATCACAATCACCTGGATTTTCAGTGTTTTTCTACTTCCCAACCCTGGGCTGCTAATAGATCTCCCTCTTTATGTCTGCAGCTCAGATAGAAGTAGAAGTGCAGCTGGAAGCCTGATGTGGCTGCTAACCCTCGGGGAAGGCCTTCTTTGATTTCCACAAAGACGGAGAGGATGTTGGCTTTCCAGTGCTTGGCATCATATTACATTAAGTTGATGCCCTGCTCTCTTGGAATGTGCCTGAATAGTACTGAAGTCCACATGACTGCTGTTCAGACATCTGCTCAGAGTTACTGTACATGTTTGTGCTACGAAGGCCTCCCTGCAAAAACTCACGTCTGTTAATACTTTGTCTTAATTCTCAAGCATAAATATTTTTTGCATTTCGCTTTGAAACCTCCACAAATTCAAATGTTTATACTTAACTACTTTCCCCGCCTGAAGGATTCAAACTCATATTTATTGGTTGATCAATAGATCACTTATGAAAAACCATTCATTGTTTAGGCGGTGGAGGTCGTTACTGATGTTTTCTTTGGCAGTGAACGGATAAGCAGGATTAGAAGTACATCAGAGGAATAGCAGTTTGTAGATAATCCCTGCAGAGGCCAGATTTAGATGATTTGAAAATGTGTAGAGGAGAGATAGGAGATAATGGACACAAAGAGGTTAAAGATGGAGGAAGACTGATTCAATTATGAAAATATAGCCCAGAGAAGTCAAGTATCTGTTTTTGGAGTAACTGAGGTAATGCTTTGCAGTGCACATGTCAAATTCTGTTCAAATCATATATGTTCAAAACTGGATTTCATGAGCTCCAGATTAATAATTTTGCTGAATATGCTTTTGTTTTTTCTGAATGCACATAATTCAACCACATTTTCCCCTTTTTTTAAATATGACGCTGCATTGTTGTGCTTTTGGCTGATTCTAAACGATCCCAGTGTTGTTGGCTGCAGTCTGGGTGTTTTTCTCTCTGTGAAAAACCCCAAAAAAGTGTGAGACACACCTCTGTTTATTGTTCACTGTCCCAGCAGTTTTTATATTCAACACAGGAATATACAATTCTGATCAGATAAATTAACCGTACAGTGTACTGTGATGCCTTATTTACACACTGAATAATGTGTAGCCCAGTACTTTGGTGAGATCACCAGGCATGCATGCAGGATTTGTGCTCATTATTCAGGACTCCAGGGGCTGCAGTGAGGTAAAGGGTGGAGTGAGGCCCCTTGGTTGCAGTTAATGTTTAATCTTCATCGACTTCCTGTTGATGTTCTTCATGGTGTAGAACAGCACTGCACCAGCATCTGTGAGAGACTGAACCAGAAGGAACGCTCGTGTTCAGCAACAGACAAAGTGAGTAAACTGGAACCAGGTTAGATTCAATTAAGCATGGTTTACCTGTGTGTCTGAAGTCACACTTTGTGGCTGAAGCACGAAAACATAAAAAGTTAGTTTAGTGTGCGTGTTTTTGTAAACTACTTTAAACAGTGCAAACTCACCCTTGTTAAGTCAAATATGTTGTTGTATATTGGCTGCATTGTTTTAACCCAGTTCTGATACGTCTCTTTGTCTTCTGCATTGCGATTGTTCTCTCTACAAACACAAAACATCTTTATTTAAACAGCCCACCCTTCACAAACTTTATTTTCACCTTGTGTGAGCCCAGTTCCAGATTTCAGATGAGTTCTTGATATATTGTGGTCATTTTTTCCTTTTACTCACATTGCTTTCTCAATCAGCATCTTCTGCAGCTCTCCTTCGCCCCTGGCATCGAGGAAGCGGCCTCTGACAGCCAGAGCCGCGCTGGCCTGGGAGGAATTGAGCTGAATGATGGCCACAGAGAGGGAGGACAGGGAGGCCAAGCTGAGAGGAAGAGTCAGTTACCCTCAGGAGGCTTCCTAACATTTACAACAGCAGCTTTGCTTTTACTTTACTGATAAAACACATTTGTGGGGTCAGAATTATACATCACATTTCCTTAACGTGTGCCTCATGCCTCGGGCATAATTTTAGATTTGAAAATCATTTTACTTACAAATTTATTGTGATTGCATCACATAACCCATCCAGTGGTGAAAGTAACAGATACTCACGTTACTGTTTCTTTTATGGATACGTTAGAATATTTCTAAATCAGTAGTACTTAGTACGTTTTAAAATAAGTAATGTAATTCATTACATTTCCACACTCAACCGTTACTTAGTAAATTATCATTTTTAGGCTGGGCTACCGGACTCAAAACGCCACTCACTTAGTTCTTATTGTTGTTGTTGTTGTTGTGTACACAAGTTAAAATCACTACTCCTCTGTTATTCGTGAATGGTTCGGGCTGAAATATGGTAGGTATAATCTATGGATGTGTACGCATCGACACTCACAGCCCAATTTTCGATTTGGGGCCCCAAAAGAAAATTAAAACGAAAATAGATTTCTCACATATTTGCGATTCAAATATCACAACGGTTGGTGGTACCAAATTATTGGCACATACCAGTATATTATAATCCTCTGTTAGTTTTCATTAAATCGAAATGCAGCTTGGTATGAATACTCTATGAATGAATGAGTCACTCGGAGCCCGTTTTTTTAAAAATGGGGCCCACCCCCCATTTCCGGTAATTTCCAAAATTATGGGAACATAGTCATGTGATATATTGTTTCGAAGGTGATTCAATGAAGATTACGATTATGCCTTGCACAATTTGATCAGGGGCCCAGGGAGTGGAGGGAATGGAGGTTGTTTTCTTAGTTTTAGAGTTCATAAATGTAGCTATACTTAGAGCCTGAGGATTGTTTTTTATTTTGTATTTAATTTTTTGGTTTTATTTTATTTAATAAAATAATTGTGCATTTTGAGAAACCTTTTATTTTATACAGATGTCTTTGTGGAAAACAAATTAAGTTCCAATTGTGCAAGATTCCATCTCTTCCTTTTTTAAAGTTTATACATGAGATGTTTTCCTGTGTGCAAGGGAACCATGGCAACATTTATTACCAAAAATAAACATGGGAGGTGAAAGTAACTTGTATCTTTTACTTTGAGCACTATTAATTTGAGCTACTTTTTACTTGTACTTGAGTATTTTATGTATTTACTTGAGTAGGATATATCAGTAATCTTTACACCACTGCCCACATCAAATCTCAATGGTTTGTTTAAGACTATGAAGGGGTCACAGGCGGCAAATTTGGCAAAACACACATTTCTAAGATAAATAAAGCTTTGTGAAGCCTTTCTCACCTGTCATCTGTAACCTCCCTCTCCACCGTTAACACTTTGAGCATCATCTGTCCATTCCTCTTCTTGTACCTGATCTGCAGCTGGATGGACACCCTGCTGCCAGAGGCTGGTGGAGGCACTGAGAATAACACATACACACACTCACTGGATTTAAGGCAATCTGTTTAAATGTGTTTGGTATCCAGATATTAATCATTTGTTGAGCAGGTGGATGCCCGAGAGGGGGAATTAAGCAGCCAATTTATCAGTGCAAAAATAAATTCTGACTTCACAAACTACAGTCAGAAAATGAATCAGGCTGTGAGTCAGAGCAGCATTTTAAATCTGGACTCCCCCTGTAGCAACAGCACTCTCTCAGATGCTGAGGGACAACGATAGAGGGAACAAGTTTAATTTGGTTTTAAGTAAGGATTATTTCCCTTCCATTAATCCACCTAAGCATTAGAGATCTCCCTCTCCACACTTCTTCCAGCTTTTCCATGGGGACACCAAACATTCCCAGGTGAGCTGAGTGACATAGTCCCTCCAGCTTGTCCTGGGTCTTGCCAGGAACGCCTCTATATGTTGGCGACCAGGGGGCATCTCGGGGAACCTCAGCGGAATCCTCTCGACATAAAGGAGCAGGGGGGGGCACATGTTCTCAGTTCTCACCCTACACAGGAAATATCAGCAGCTTGTACCCAATATTCTTGCCTATTTAGTCATGACCCAACGATCATGATCACAGGTAAGGGTATGAATGTAAATTTACTGATAATCCATCCATCCATTTTCATACCCGCTTATTCCCGTTTAACAGGGTCGCGGGGGTCTGCTGGTGCCTATCTCCAGCTCTCATTGGGCGTTAGGTGGCGGTACACCCTGGACAGAGCGCCAGTTCATTGCAGGGCAAATGTTAGTTTGTCAATGCTGCCAAAGACATCGGAATCCACTCAGGATATGGAAAAAGTTGGAAGATCTCAATTGTCTGCAGAGATGGATTAATTCAGACATGTTGACACAAATGACTAAATATTGATATGTGTCCTGCATTAGCCTGTTCTGATTCCTGCAGTTAGTTCACATAAGGAATCAGTGTTAAAAAATCTGTCTAATGGATAAAAACGATGTTTCTATGACTGCTTGTTGATCTTTTTGTTGGACTGGAAAGCCAATTTACCCACTTTACTCACTTTATCAGCAGTGGGCAACCAGTTGAGACTCACCTGTTGTCTCCTGCACACTGGCCCCAAACTGGAAGGTGATCTCTGAGTCGGGGTTTATGTTCCCCACTTCTCTGATGCCTTTGTGCGATGACTCTCTTTCTCCCCTCAGGTGCCTGCAGCAAAACCCCTACATGAGTCACCACCGCAGGCTTTGTTAATAATGTCATTCTAAGTGCCTATAATCCTTTCATGTGCAAAAGATCTCTGGAGAACAATTGAAGGTGCAGATCTTACAGTGATTTCGGCAGCAGTAGAGTCACAGAGCAGTGAGTGGCGATGGTCCTGTTTTTAATAATCTGTTCAAATTCTGTGTGCAAGCAGCTGGGACTGGCAATAACTACCTAGAGGCATAGAAACGAAACACACTGACAATGTGACAAAGGCCAGTTTTGAAGATTGAACTGCGTGGTAAAGAAACTGGCACACCAACAATCTGACTCAGTCTTCAAAGTGAATCACACCAAAAAGTCTCTTACTTTCCCCCCAGTGCGATCAGCAAGTCTTCCCAGCTCATCTAGCCTGCAGTCTGTTCCCTCGATGGACAGCACAGACACAGTCACACTATTGAAAAAGAGATATTTCTTACCCTGATACTGTCTCCCTTTTTTAGTTTGACTCTGTTACATATTGGTTTCATTCTTTCGATTGATTTGGACGTGTGTACTGACCCATGATTAGCTGCATAATCTCCTAGGTCTTGGTAAAAGATTGTGGATGAGAGAAGGGTGCGAGCATCATCATCTTCCACCTCCAGATTACCAAGATCTGTGTTTGCTTTCCCGTCAGTACAGATAATTACCTTCAAGATCATCAGGAACAGAAAATCAGTATTTCCTCTTTCAATTAAAACCAATAAGTTAAACACAGTAATGAACAAAATCAGGTTGAGATGTTTACTAGTAACCAAAGCTTTAACCAGTGTCGCCCCAACATCACTTTTGACAACAACTACTACTGTAACGCAATATTTTTCTAAAGAAATAACGCCGTTACCGTTACTATATGGTGCGTTTGTCCGTTACTTTGCTAGCTGCAGTTTACTTCCTGTAGTTTACTTCCTGTTTACAGTGGTGCTACATATTTTCACGGGATGCCGTGCCAAACTTGGTAAAACAGTAGAAGAAGAAGCATTGTCAGCTTGTTTCTGTTTACATCACGTGCAGCAATCATGGCGAGTCAATGACGAGCTTCTCAGAGTGGAAATACGCGCATTATTTTTGTCTCCAAAAGATGCATCAGTGAAGCTAAGCTAACGCTGCGGCTGGATTTTAATGGACTGTCACTGTTATCCAGGAACAGGTCAGCCAAACTATTGCACGGTATGTTGTTGTAAATAAGAAGCCTGTCGCTACTGCTGAGTCACTGCTAACAGCAGCTCGTTAGCCTGATACGTTTAGCATTGTGTAGCTGAGAAAAATACTGTGAATTAGTTTTTCCACATTTATTTTCATAAGCATTTTCAACAGCAGAATGTGCACCTGGAATATGCACAGCTTACTTTACAATACTGTGCTAAGGCTGAAAAATTATTGTTTTAATTTTGGAGCAGCTGTTTTGTGCTTTATATGCACATCATTTATGGTTGTTTTATAGCAGTTGATCAACAGTGGATTATTATATTATTACAGCACTAATATGAAGCTGTATGGACACAAATGACCCAAAATAAATAATACATTCTTTAATTCTAAGTAACTCAAAAGTTACTTTTTCCAGTAATGCATTACTTTTTGGTGTAAGTAATCAAAATAGTAACTGAGTTACTTTATGAATGAAGTAACTAGTAACGGCAACTAGTTACTTTTTTTCAGTAACTAGCACAACACTGGCTTTAACTATTAATGAATATGGGTGACAAGAATAATGCATCACTGAGTTCAACACTTGCTGAAATGTGCTATACAAATATACTGTATTTGCCATGCCTTGCCAACTGTCTGTCACCAGTTAAATGGGAAAAACCCAAAGGATTCAGTTCTCAAGGGAGGATTTAGGTTTTGGACTTGTTGCAGCACAACGGTTTCTATTTTGAATCCCAGCATCTGTGCCCACCTTAGATCCCGAGTGTCTGGATGCCATTGCAATGGCAAGGAGAGCAGCAGGTCCCAGAGCCGTGGTCCCACTTTCAGATAGTCTATAGAATGCAGCAATCACAGCAGGGAACTAGATCAAGTCATGTTTATGTCATTAAATACATGATCAAATATGAAAATAGCCTTTTAGTCACAGTGTCTTCTTACTCAGTAACCTGTTTCTCTAAGTAGTCCTTTGTTTCTGAGAGTGGAGGAGGGGTGGGGAAAATGGCTGCAGCCTTTTTTAAGCAGTTGCTGTCAACCAGATCAGTATTGGTCAAAGAATGTGACGGGTGATTCTCAGAACCATGCATTGTGACCTGAACACAAGGGTTTAGAAAAAAACATGCATGAATACTAACATTAATATAGCAAATTGTTGATTTACTCTAATAATTGACAAATATGAACCTTGTAGTTAAAGGTGATGAGCCCCACTCGCATGTCAGGTTGTTGTATACTCAGTCTCTGGACACATTGTACCACAGCTTCCTGAACAAACTAAAAACAATTGAAAAAAAGAAAGATATTAAAGCTCTCAAAAGAAGAATTGTCTATTTGTTACTCCAGGTGTATATAGTTGACTGACAGAATATGGCAGCTGATAAGCTGTTCCCTGCAAATGATCAGATTTTAATTCTGAATTAAATACCTTTATTACATTAAAATGAGAAGAATGTCTTTTTTTAACAGTATTAGTATTTGTTTTGTTTTTTTAAACCTTGCTAGTGCTCGTATATAATTCTGTGCCTTCAAAGCTGACAACATCTGTGCAAAGTGTAAAGTCTGTAAACTACTAAACCACACCTGTGCCCGACTTGTTTTGCTCTTTGCATTTTGATGATAAAAGTGATGATTGCTCTTAAGAATTTGCATTTAAAAGGTTTTTAATTAAATGACTCACTTGGAGACGAGATCTGTAGAAAGTGGAGCCTCCCTTCGGCACCTTGAAACAATCCAAATGAATTGCATGAAACAACAAAATCATCCAATATTTCTTAGGATAGAAAAGTCCTGATTTATCCAAGAATTTCATGTGGCGTGCCGTGTCGTACCTCTGACGTGATGCTCATTGAGCCTGAAATATCGATACAGAAAATCAGCATAGCATCGTCAGCACTCCCGGGCTTCTCGTCAGGGTTGAGTAAAAAAAGTCCATCGGGGTAACCAGTGAATCGACTCACTGGTACTCTGTGAGTGTTTGTCATATCCACGGGTTGACAGAAATAACACACCTCAACCTGAAGTGCAAATCCGGACAGAAAGAGAGAGATTAGGTTAGGTTTTCACATGCAACAGTTGCCTCATCGAGTTTTTTACAATTTGTTTTCTTTTTTTTTTTTTAATCAGGTTATTATTATTATATTTTGTAGCGGAATTAGCAATCAATATTACCAAGTTGTCGTAGTCTGCGTCCAGCACAGAGCCACACTGCGAGCAGCACATGGGTTTACCTTTAATGGAAGACGCTGGTAAAAGGTGATAAAACATAATCAACACCAAACATGTGAATTTGGAATGATGACAACAAAACATACTGACGTTTTTCCTCTGAGAGTAATTTCCCCAAACTGACAAGAATAACGTTGGGATTTCCTGGTAGGGATCCATTGTTGTGGGATCCTCAAGAAAGACAAAAATCATTAGAATAAAGAAAAAGAATATAATGGTATTTCCTGTTGGGTGATGAGATACCTTTTTCATTCGGTGACGTGGCACGTGGTGAGGTTGTAGAGCTCGTTGACGGTGATGGAGGTAAATTGTCTGAGGGCAGCACCTCCAGGTATACCGGCATTGATGTCAGTGATGGTTTTGGAGGGACGGCGGGAACTGTTGGTTAACAGCAGAGGAAACTTTAACACTATTCAGTCATTTTATGTCAAACAGAGATTTAGCTTTGATTTCTACCTGATGGTGGGGTAACATTGGTATTAGTTGGCACCCTCACATCCCTACCACCACCACTATATCCCTTTGGTGCGTTGTGGAAGTTCAGATGACAGGGTCGTGTGGGTAACGCTGGTTCCTCTTTTGGCAGTTCATACATAAGCTCCTGATTGTTGTTGTTATGTGAAACAAGTGGAGGGTTGATGGTGGATGATGGTCTCATATGTGGTGGAAGAAGAGCTGGAAAAAAGTGTTAAAAAGAAGTAATTTACAACAAAAGAGTGGCAATCATCGATTTCATGCTCATTAAGGGGATTATCACTAGATTAGGTCACAATTTGTTGAGCATTATAACATTATAACACGTCTGTGGTTATTTATTTATTTTTTGTCAGTTTTTACTAATTATGTGGGGCTTTTGTTATTTTTGTGTTCTTGTTGTAATTTTGTGTAATTATCTGCATTTTTGTTGTCAATTTGTGTTTTTGGGGTCACTTTTTGTATTTTTGCTGGGGTTTTTTGTATTTTCCTGACTTTTTGTGTAATTTTGTCGACAGTTTGGGTGTCTTTGGAGCTATTCTGCAATGTGTTGATGTTCTGTCGTCATTTTGTTTGTTTAAGTAGTTGCTGTGTCGGTCTTTGTTGTCATTTTGTGTATTGTTGGAATTTTTTGTGTGTACTTTGTGCATTTTGCAGTCAATTTGTGTGTTTTTTTGAGAGTTATTTTGTGCATTATGTTGGGCTTTAAATTCCTTCCAACTTCTTGAATTACGATTATTGAGAATTTGCTTTGAGGGCCGCAAAAAAATAGACTAAGGGCCACATGTGGCCCCCGGGCCGCCAGTTGCCCATGCCTGCTCTAAAGCAATGCAGGATAATGTTAACTAACAGCGTTTATGATGAGATAAAAACCAACTTTTGAGCTCCATTTTAAACCTTGTTTTTTTTTTTTTTTTAACAAATTATCTTTATTGATTTATTGATCTATGAATCCCATGCTATGGATTTACATGATAACATTTACATTATTTTTGTGTCCAGCAGCTTCAAGTTTCATGTGTTAGAAATGATGAAGCCCAAACCGATGACTTAGTTTGCTGCTTTGTGTGTTTCCAGTCTGCAGTTGTCTGTGAAGTGGTAAATAATGTCAAGCTTTAAACAAGTAACAGTTAAAGGATTTAAAGATAATTTGACGAGCATGGGAACTAAAAGGCCGACTAAGATCATCTGATCCAACAGATGAAGTTAATGTTATCAATGGAGCAATAAAAAAAAGGACAGCAGGTCAAGCATTTATTTTTTTCTCCCCTTTAGGATACAATAACAGGAAATACCAGATTCCACACGTTTTCTCTCTAACTTTTTTTGTTTCCAGGAAATATACAAAGCTATACACCTATGTAGTACCTAAGTTATTTATATATCAGACCCTCTACTGCACAACTAGCCTAACATTGTGGCCTTTTTCAGTTCATTCTTTGCAGCATCTGTTACAACTTAACATCACAGCCCCCAGTCCCTCAGATTCAGAACTGCTGTTTATTTATTTATTTGCCTTACACTGCCTTTAGGAATGACTTTGAATACATTTTAGTTCAAATGTTTTGTTTTCTGTGCAGCTTACACTTTTACAGTATCCCATACCAGTGAACATCAATGTATGTTTGCAGTTAGTTGGTCATTTGTGCAATTTAACATCAAGATCATTCACAGATACAGTATATATATATATATATATATATGCATATATAGGGCCAAAGAAGGTTATCTCTACCAGAATGAATACATAATGTATGAGTATGTGGATTTTGTTTAAAAAAAAAAAAAAATGTGTATTGATTTTGTAGCAACATAAAACATGTACAACATTGACTGTACCTGTCTTT
The DNA here is from genome assembly GCF_900634775.1 of Gouania willdenowi. Lineage (NCBI taxonomy): Eukaryota > Metazoa > Chordata > Actinopteri > Blenniiformes > Gobiesocidae > Gouania > Gouania willdenowi. The sequence goes on along the minus strand of NC_041062.1, from coordinate 12,359,173 downwards.
TTTAGCAGGGATGCCTGCTGTGTAGATCCATTGTTGGAAGTTACTTTTGAAAGCAGTTCTTGATGAAATTCTGCATTTTCGTAGAAGGGAATTAGCTTCATGACTTTCTTTTCATTTTTGTTCCGCTCCAACTGATCAATAACCTTAGGAGGAGGGTTAACACACGTTGGTGGTGACCTGTTTTTAGGGGAACTGGTTGGAGGAGGAGGAGGAGGAGGAGGAGGAGGAATGCGAGGACGCATTCGGTTTATGGGTGGAAGGAGAGCTAAAAAGAAGGAAAACACAGTGGTGGCTTAAAACAAAATATAAATGTGAGAGAATGCAAAAATGAATAAATGAATACAAAAATCAGTGCATCATGGATGTTTTTGTTCCGCAAAGAAAGTTTAATTGAAGTGTCTTAGTGCTTTTTGTGAGTGATGTAAAGATTCTTAAAGAAATGTGTCCTCTGTGATGAACAGGAGCAGTTTAGTGTGAGTCACAGATTATTATGTAATGCATAATGTTATTGAAACAAGCAGTCACTGATGAAAAGTTTGGTGCATGGAATAATCCACCTACAGATACTCAAAAGTCCAATGAATTGCCATCTTTACTGTTTCTTTTTAAAAAATTAAAAAATAATATATATATATATATGTTACAAGGTTAAAGATGTCGTACAAAAGTGTCATTTGGGAGGTTCTTTTTAGTCTGGTGAGTCATCAAAAACACTGTTTAAATCTGCGACTGATGATAAAATCTAAGGTTACATGTTCTTCCAGCAGAAAACCAAAGCACTAAAACACATAAAACTGCATCAGGAATGCATCTGTGAGCTATTTGTGGAACTGAGAAACATCACTACGCAGTAAAGTGAACACATTGTTTTGACATCTGTCGTCGTATCTTAATGTCAGTTTTTTTGGTGACCTCAGATTTTCTTTTATTGATCTGCTGCCTGCGAGTGTTTGACTGAAATCAAACCTGAGTGCTTCATCATGTTGGCAGGGATTGGTTGGTCGTCCTTCTTATTCAAAGGTTTAGGCACGTAAACGAAGTCACAAGCAAATTCCATCGTGGTTCTTCCTGCCAGTGACAGAACGCAAACAAGTAATCAGACGTCCCTAAGGAAGGTACAGTATATTACCCTCCTACAGACAGAAAGGTCATCAAACATCACATTTATCTCTTTAGTAGAGCCAAAGGAATTGACTGCAATGGCTGATCTTAAATACATTTAAAACACGCATGTACTCACATTCGCAGGGTTCACTGTACGACCTTTAATGTAAGAGTTTCAGCTGCTCCTTAGCGTCCCTGTCTGTACCTGAAACATGTCACCCAACAGGTTTCAGTCCCACTGTCTTTTCTGAGTGACTGCTGAGCAAACACAGGTGGAAGGTTATTCTGCCACTCACAAAGCTGATGTCTGTTACCCAACTCAGGTTAAACATTTCCTGAGTCTACACAAAAGGCTTGATTTAAGCGTAGATAAAAAAAACAAGGCGGGGCAGAGTAGAAATCAAAGAACAATTATACATTTTTTAAGGATATTCTACGATTACTGAGTTGTTCCCACAATTATTTAAACGACCAAACAAAACGAAGCACTTTTTTTTCCTTTTAAATTTAGAGGAAAGTTTGAATATATATATTTTTTTATCTGAAATTGGACAATATATTGGCCTATCAATTGAGTAATCATGTTAGATTAATGACTAAAGTTGCTACTTCCCAATTATGTGCACAACTTCCTATGTAATAAATGAATGACATATATATTTTGAAAAAGGCAAACAGGTAAGTGACGCACACATTAAACAATGATTTCTGCTTCTTCGCCTTTCAAAGCAAGAGCCATAGATATAAGTTATATATTTGTATTCAACGACTCTACGTTCAACGTTAAAAAAATAGCTCATAATAGTTTAGAAAACAAGCAGCATTCATCGCTAAATTATGACATTTATTATTATTATTAGTTACTGCCCAATAACTGCTGCGTGTCTACAATCATTATCTACAGTGACGCAGTCCTTTACCACCATAAATTAACTACAACACAACAACAACAGGGTTTTTTCAAAATATTTTTGTAAAACTTATGATGAAATGATCGTTTTTATTTAATTTTCCTTTATATGTCATTTCTTTGATTAGTCATAGTCTAGTTATAGCCACTTAAAAAATATAGTCGACGAAAACTATGATGAAAACTTTTAGTCAACAAAATTAACACTGCGTGCATCTGTGTATTAGTTTAAAGACCCATATTTCTCAAACATGCACATTCCAACTCCCCACAGAAATGCAGAAGATTGAAACTGCAATAATTTACGTACAGTAAAGCATATTGTAGCTTCTTATATTTCCTTTTACGTAAGTATATTTACTATTACTTAGGTAGTTTATTAACCAGCTCATTCATGTATTTCTGTCTTATTGACTGCAATAAAGAAACAAAAAGACATTTCTGAGTGGGGCTGAAAAATACTTTTATTTTGAAATCCAATATCCGATTCCAAGTAATTTACTCGCTAAACAAACTTTAGGTGCACACATAATTGTAAACCTGCGCTCTTGTAAACTCCATCTATCATTATCATCTTAATCATAATGACATAATGACATAATCACATTATATTAGTAAATAAATATTGTCTCCTTTGTTTGACGAACACACCTTCATGCAAACATACACATTTACAGAGTCAGAAGTAACGGTGCGCTCTAACCATAGGTTCATTCATACTGCAGAAGTACTCAAACCAATCAGGTCAGAATATTAAGGCATCTGGATTTTACAGTATGTGATATAATCTCATATCTAAAATCAACAGTGTGACGACGTCCTAGATTTCTGAACACACTATATATTATATTTTCCAACCCTATTGCGGGAAATAAGTTCAAGATGGGTTTTGCAGGACAGATAGATTGATGTCATTCGGCAACTTCAACATAATTGGCTGGATAGAAGCCTTCTTTCCCTCCGCTTAGCACGCCTCGACACCAGCCCTGGTCATCCTCCTCCTCCACCTTCAGGAAAACTTCACCTGCCACCAAAAATAAGAACACTCAGTCACTGGAAATCACAGCTTGTTAATGTGGGATAGGCTATTACACCTGCACACTTTTTATTTCACACTTTTCACTATTTAAATATCCAGATTTATATTCAACGTCAATATACTGTTCACAGAGCATAGGTGTCTTTTTAGGAGTACGTAGTAGGAGTAGTCAATAGAAACTGTAACCGAAAGCACAGCTTCATTCATAATTTCTGGTGTCCAGAGTGCCGACAGCGTCACTCTTTCATGGCTAACCCACAGTTTCAAAGCTGCACTGCCGCTGGCGACCCTTCAATCTTCACTCTGAACAAACAACTCATAGTTCAAACTTTGATTGCAAATGATTGATGCTTTGCAGGATATTAGGAGAATAATTTGCCTTTGGGCTGTTTGCGCATTAATTGAGTGTGATTACTGTTTACTGACCTAACCTTGGTAACTCAGTTATTCAGACATAAAACTTCTGACTAAAAAAACAATGTCTAGAATTCAAATATGTCTGCAGTTACAGACTGATTATATCAAGGTAGTGGCTATTCGTACGGTTGCCGTATCAATATACCGACATTCTATCAGTACGCAGCACCCCATAGCCTAACCCTAACCCTAACCCTAACCCTAAGACTAAACCTTACCCTAACCCTAAGACTAAACCTTACCCTAACCCTAAGACTAAAAATTGTTCTGATATTGGGTTATAACCTAATCCTAACCCTAAACCTAACCCTAACCCTAAGACGCTACGTACTTGTACTTTGGTACCCGTACCAATAGCACCGCTGCTTGTCCGTACGCCAAATAGACACTTTCTTATATCAATAAATGTCTTTGTGCCAATAGCAACTAATCTGACAATCCTTTACAACATCAACATATTAGCGCTTCATTTATTGTTCTAAATCCTGTATTTTATGTATTCTGCACCACTATTCACTAACCCAGAAGTTCACAACACCACTTGTAATTCTGGATGTAGTCGTGACTCGTGTTCTAAGTCTCCCTGTTAATCATACGGCTTGGATGGGAGTTTTTCCAAGTTGAGCTTTACGTGGCTCAGTTCCCCCAAATACCTTAAAGTTTAATAACATCATGGCACCCCCGCATTAATCCTCAACACTCGCCAAAAAATCTCTTTGCCAAATATTGGCAGTTATTTGGATCAGTGCATCCTGATCATGGTACAACGATCAATCACACTTTAATGGCTTGGAAGAAATGTCTATCTCCAATAACAACAATATATTAGGTCCAAATCGAGCATTTGGAAAGTACTTGGTGGAGTAATTGGGATGGCCCTTAGCAAAAAGTAGTATACGTGAAGTTAATTTTATTAAGTATGCTTGAGTATAAGTATAAGTACAGTATAAGTATACCATGTACTTGTAGCTTACTAGAAAGTATACTAATTTAATACTTCTTCGGACTAAATTGGAACATTTTAAGTTTATAAAAGTTTACTTTAAGTATACTTTATAAGGTAATTTTAAGTTTACAAAAGTAAAAGCAAGTACAGTATACAAGTATACTCATCTATATACTACTAGTATACTAGGTATATACTTCCAGTCCACATTTTAGTTCATAAAAGTATACTTAGAGTATACTTTTATGAACTAAGAATAAGTGTAAGGTTTAGTATTAAAGTATAAGTGTCTTTATACTTTTCAGGATAATCTAAGTATACTTCACTATACTTTTTTTAAGTATATAAAATACAGTATATAAAAAGTAAACTACAAGTATATTGCCTCAGTTTTAGTATAAAATAAGTATACTTGTAGTACAAGTATAAGCTTTATTATTAAAGTTCAAGTGTAAGTCTAAGTATTAATGTACTTAGTCTTAGACTATTCTTTATATTTTTCAGTGTAAGCTAAGTATACTTCACCATACTTTTCTTAAGTATATAAAATATAGTATATAAAAAGTATACTCTATATATTCTGCCTCAGTTTGAGTATAAAATAAGTACACTTGTAATACACTTGAATAAACTACTTTTTGCTAAGGGGGGGAACCTATCTGACATTACTGAGTCAAATTTCATAAAGATTGATCAATTACTAACCATGTTATCATTTTTTTTATTTACTTTGCCAATAATGAGAGATAGGGATTCATTGTTTGTTTACAGTAAACTGTTCCAGAATCAGCATATTGATTGCGATCCCCTCCATATTTTAATGGAATTTTCCATTGTGTAGGATCAATCTTTGGGTACAATTTTGTCAAAAGTGCTTTTCCGTAATCCTGCTAACAGACAAACAGGTGGTAATAATATAGTATATTTTTAAATGATAATCACAATATTTAGCAGGTTATATACAGTATTTCTTAGCACCGTGTAAAAAAACTTGCTGCATTATGTGTTACCTGCTTTGAAGGATAGCTCGTCCCCCTCCTCACCAACGTACTCATATACAGCCCGAACTTTCACACCCCCGATCATCACACTGGGTGGAGAGAAATGGTAAAGAAAAAACCAAGTATATATGAACTGAATCAAATTTAATCTTGTTCACTCAATTAAAATCCAGGAATCCCTCAATAATTTTACACATGACATTGGAGTCTATCTGAAATCCTATTGGTCAATTTTTATTACTTGTTGAATGTAGCCAAAAGAAAATTGTTGTTCTGAAATTATTTATAAAAGATAAACATTATTTAAAAAAAGGAAATCTGGTAGTTCAGAGTGCAGTAAATACATATGTTCTACATCAGGGGAGAGTTATGAAATGGGGTCTGATTGTTATTAAAAGTTTAAGAAAGCCAGATTTTTTTCAATATTTTTGATACAATAAAACAAATAATGAATAGCTTACGGGTTGCTTTCCTTTCCTTTCTGGTCTCTCTTTTTTCTTTTCAGCTTTTTTACCGGTGGCACCCATTCCTGGAGCAAAAACATCAAATCTGGTATTAGTAAGAAGACAGTTTAGAGAGTTCAGTGACAACACCCTAATTTCAAATAGTGGAAGCATTTGACCAATGGAAATCTATATTTTACTTAAGGAAAAGGTTTTTCAAGAATGAATTATGCTTTTATTATTTTTTTCCAAATTAAAACAAAATACACCTTAATCTTTGGCCAGTCGGTTGCCATGCCAGGACCGTGATTGTTCTTCCACCATTTGAGATCTTCCTGCTCATCGATGGCCATCAGAGTTTGGTGGAGCTCACTGTAAACTGCCTTCACACTGGTATAAAAACACAGAACAGCATTAGTGTGTGTGCACGTTGCTGTGCGTGAACACAGAGGTCCAAAGGGGGGGGCAGCAGACCTCTCATTGTTGGTGACGTCCAGGTGTCTGTGAATGGAAAGAAAGGTCTGCTTCAGAAAGCTGATTCTCTTCCTCTCCTCTTCCTGAGCACTATCAAAAATGGCCTCCATCTCCTCCATGTACCGAGGCGTGTAGGAGGAAACATCCTCCAGAGTCTTTTCATATTGATCTCTGATCTGCAGGAAAACGGGGGAAATGTTGGCTTTCCTTCTAAAGTAAGAACCCTGCTGAGTTTCCTGAGAAAAGTCTAAACCATGTTGTTCATCTCTCTGTTCCCATGTCTCATAAACACAGTCGAGAGAGAGAGAGAAAAAAGCCTCACCATACAAGGAAAGGCTTGGATCAGATACTTGAGGCTGGGACTGTGTGTTTGGATCTGATGGTTTACAAACTGAGTGAACATAGCCGCACAGAGCAGCCAGAACAAACTATCTTGGAACTTGACCTTTTTTACTCAGTAGGTAGACATAGGAGCTGTGAATGGACTTTAGTCTGAGGGCAGTGTGTTTCCCCGTCCCCTCACCTTTTCTTTTTCCTCTGTGGCCTTCTCCCTGGCCTGTTTGAACCTCTCCTTTTTTTCCTCACTCATCGCCGTGTTCTCGTTTGATTGTTTCTCCTTTTCCAGCGCTCCCAGCTCTCTCTGACAGGACTTGAAATATGCCGTCCGAACTTTATCCAACTGTGGGGAATTCATCCGCATATTATACGTTTATATGAGGAAATCTATAACACAACTGAAGCTGTTTATAGAAGCTATAGAAGATTACCAGCTTTATCTATTACAGTAACATGTAAGAAAGTAAAAAAATAAATAAAAGCAGACAACGCAATAAATATCTGAAATATTATTTCATATAACTTGTGACAGAAAATAGTTGATGTATAAATATACACCTACAAACACATACAGACATTCTCTGAACCCCTTAGAAAATATTATAAAATGTGTGTAAACTCTTGTATATTCAATTTCTGTAAACCTACTGTGTATGGCAGGTTAAAAAACTATTCTTATTTATTTTTTTACCAAAGGTTTTTTCAATACAAGAGTTTAACTCCGTAGAACGTTATAGAGTTCATTCGTATCACTCTTGAAACTTCACAGTAAAAATGTGATGCTTTAATTAGCAAAATATAAAAACTGGAACAAAGCTGCTTGCAATAGTTCAACCCAATAAATGTAAACTGCTAACTTGTGGGCTGTAAAAGCGCTGGTTTTACGTAAATGCTGATACTGCCAATTTTTTTGTTTCAATTAAATATCTGTTTAAAATTGTATTATTATTATCATTATCATTATTATTATTATTATCATTATTATTATTATAAAATGTCTACATTGTAAATCATCTCATCATCTCCTGCAAAATAAAGCCACTAACTACATTTAACCCTTTGAAGGAGATTAATCAGTATTTTGTTATCATTGAGAAGTATGAAAGGCAAGGATGCACGATACTGATCTGGATACCGAACGCGATAACGAGGGAAAATTAAAAAAATGCCTTGATTATGGCTGGGTTTCTGGAGCAATTAAGACACTCCCAATTTATATTATAAAATCTGCAAAGAACAATCTATGCTATGCTAACTAGCTACCTCTCTATTCGCAATTTTTTTCAATCCAACCTACTCGCCACAGATTTGTCCACAGGTGCTAGTTTTTATAAAAGGGGCGGGGCTAACAGGGCTGGTTTGTGATGTCAGAAGCCACCAATATGTCACAAACCACCATTTTCAGCCAATGGCAAAATTCCCTTGTAATAGTCAGATTTCAACCCATAGAGGGCAGTCAATCTTGCATTTTTTGAAAAAAACACGCCAAATTGAAATAATGGACAAGAATCAATCAATAACACTATTTCATACTAAATACAATTGTTTTCAGGAGAAAATGTGGTTTGGAGTTTAGTTACTTTTTAATTTTACTGAGAGTGATAATTTCAAAATTGACAATAGGATGTTGAAAAAGGTTTGTTGAATCCTTTTATCAATACTCTGAATCAATGAGTATGCAAATCTGTGTACTGCTACTTGTATTTATTCTGAAAAATGGATCAGACATGCCACTGAAAACGAGCACATGCACACACTCAATGATTGATATAAATGTATGTTGAACCTTAATGAGTTTTTTGGACCAGGGCCTCTGCGCTCGTGAGAAGCTTGTGGTGTTAGTGTGGCTCTCCTTGAAGCCACAGAAGATTTTCTTGGGGAAAGTCTCCTTCTGCCAGGCCTTCACTCTGGCTCCCTCCTCTGTAACCAACGCCTGGGAGATGGAGGCATGAAGGGAGGACAGACGATCCGTGGAGGTGAAGAAGCTCTGCCACGCCGTCATTAGGGAGCCATAAAGTGGCCCTGGGGATGCAGAAAAATAGAGACACAAATGAGTGTAATGACAGAGAGTGCAGAGATGAGTCACTGAAGCAGTGCACTGTCGGGAACTTTAGAGTACTGGGTGTACATCTATATCGAGGTCACTTTGGGTTAGCGTCATGCTGCTTTTCATACTTACGAGACTCCGCAATGGACTTCCACTTGTTGCTCCACTGACTAAGCTGCTGAGCGTATTGTTTCTCCACATTGGCCCTTTCCATGAAACACGCCACAATGTCATTACAGGCCTGGAAAGAGCGATTTGTTCGTTGCACTGTGGGTACATAGTTTCCAGGCTGGGGAAGAAGAGAACACGTCACTTGTCTCATTATGACACCAAAATACTTCTTGAATTGTATTCTTTAGTCTGCAGTGTGATTCCTCACCATCCAGAAGCTCTGTTTTGCTGCATCCTCAGGAGGGTCTTTAGGAAGACTCGCCATGTTTGGGAAAGTGTCTGTTTGAGGAAACAGAGCAGAGAGAGTAATTGTTTGTGCTGTGGCAGATACTTGCTTGACTGGTTGAGTGCATTAAAGGACAAGAGAGACAAATATTTTTTGCAGGTGATGACAGTAGCTGCCATGCAGCAGGTTGGGTTTCAACTTTATGCAGTGTGTAGATACAGAGACTGTGTAGATACTTTCTATGATCACCTGACAAATGTAGAGAAAATGGCTGTTAATGTGAGGTGATATTCAGGGTGTATGATGTCCAGAGGCCTGCTGGGTATGTAAAGGGGTGTGTCGTTCCAGTAGCAAACTGGAATTCACAGGGGTGGGATCTGCCAGCAGGAATAGAACAGCTGCTCCAGCATTCTTCCTGTTGCCTTCCCAAAATAAACAGCACAGAAAGGTCATCTTTCCCTCTGATCGGACTAATACAAGGCCTAGAAGATCCGACTGACTCCCCCTCAGACTGCACCTGCTATTTGATTTATACTTCATCAAACGGGCAACAGAAGACATTTCTGATCTGTCGACAAATAAAGGATTGCAGAGGTGTAAGCCGCTAAACATAGCCGGAGTTTGTCACTCTGCATGTGACATGAGGCAGACACGCAGGAGGCAGAATGTAAACTGAACAAAACACTACAAGTGCATGCACAAACTTGCAAAGAACCGTCACATTCGAGCCTATTTCTATCCTGCAAACATGTTGACGCGCTACTGGCTGTGTAATTTGTAAGTGACTAACCACACCTCATCACAAGACTGAGCATGACTCCATGTCAGGCTCATCGTAGCCTCTTCCCCATAGCTTTGGATTGCTTTCTTGCTTTTATTTTGAATCTACTACATTCTTCCACTTTTAACAGGTCCCGCCAGTGGAAACTCCCTGGAGCTCAACTGCTTTACGTTATCCTGATTCTGTTGTCCCTCACAGTAAAGTAAGCAAAGCCAAGCTAGAAAACAGAGTCAGCAGCTCAACCCTACAATTTACTCCACGTCAAACTTTTTTGTAGCTCAAATGTCATTCACTAGCCAACAAAAGCAAAAGGTGGCAGCAGAGTAGTCATGCCTGGGATCAACCAGCACTTACGTGAACTCAAGTGAACACTTGTTACTGTAGTTCAAGGGTTGCTGCTGCTGCTGGAGGCTTTCTCTCCATGTCTTTCTCCCCCTATCCCAGTGAGTCTCTCCTCCTCTATAGCTTGTCTCCTCTCTCACTGACCCAATTCTCTCTTGGTATTTAAAGTTACAAGCACACAGTGTTGATCTCAAAGTAGGCGTGGGTCATTGACATGACTCAAGAGAACAGAAAGAAAGACTATTAAAGCATTTTCTGATAATTACCCTGATGCCGTTTGTCTCCGGGGCAAAAAAGCATAACTTACCTTTGTCGCTCTCCTCCCTCTTCAGCCTTGATTATAGTTCAGTCATAGTAAGCTGAACTTTTCCTGTTTCTGCTTTAGTTTCTATACATTTACCCCATCAGTTTTTTTCTCTAACTCATTGACTCCCTCCACATTAACAGCTCTGCCAACTCTCTGTGACTGTCACTCTCTGTGTTCTCCACACCCTAATATTGGAGAACAGCTGGAAAAATCCCCCTCCTTCCCTGCCACCGCCTGTCCCTCTCTCTGCCTCTGTCAATATGGTGCTAATGAGATGTTGAACCTTCCCTTTGACTGTTTACTGGTGACAGAATCGTGCCACTGTGGCACACTGTCATGTGAGCTTATTAGTGAGAGTGTGTGACAGTTGGGGGTACATGAACTTCTGTGCAAACCCGTATTTACCTTGAAAGCATTTTCAAGCCTCTTTATGAACTATTTTGACATGGTTCTCGCAGATCCTTAAAAAGTCTTAAAAGTCATTAAATTCATGAACCTAAAAATAAGGCCTTAAAGCTGCAATATGTAATTTTTTTTTTGGTTTTATTTGGTCAAAAATCTATAATGATCTTATTATATTGTATTGCATATTGTAATCCAAAGTGTTCTGAGTGGACAGTGAACCTCTGTTTCTTCTCTTGGCTCTGTAAATGAGCTTTAGAAATACAGGAGCGTGATGCTGGACTTTAGCCAATCAAATATTCTTCTACCAACAGGAAAATCCCATGAGCTGATTTAAGCGTTACTAATGGCTGCTCGAGCTGCTCATTAAAAATTGATCTGATTGTAGGGACAGTCCCATAGCTTTATATTCAAGCTGAAGTCTTTAAAGTGGCTTTTGGCAAAGCGGTTGCATGGCAAAGCAAGAGGAAAAAGGAAGACCAAGGTGGAGAAGCAACCGAATAAAGGCACAACTGTGTTCAGGAGGAATGGCGGACACAGGAAAGCCTTTGGCCTTGGCTGAAGAGGCCAAAGGAGAAGAAGAAGAGGACAGCCAGACCACTCTCATCTCCTCCAATGAAGCAGCTGGATGTTCCCCCGTTCCCCAGCTCCACCTGTTCTGCTTTCATGCGTGCACCCGAGGGCCCTCCACACGCCCCAGTCTCCCCGCTACCAAGGGACAGTCCGGTGATGGCCAGGAGAGACGGACATTTTCTACGGGAAGTTCCGTTGTTGTGCCAAAGACCATACAATTGTTCACTAGTCTCTATGGAGAAATCAGTTTCAAAGAGTTCCACAGATGTGTGCATGTAAACAAGCGTTCCCAAGAAGATCAGTCAATTTTTCAGGAGGGGAGGGGGGAGTGTGGAGTGCCTCACAATTCTACTAATTGCAGCTTTAATTGTTGTTAAAATGTCTTAAATCAATGTTTCAAGAGTCTTCCATTTTAACATGTAATAAACATGATTTTATGATTGTAATTAGTCTCACATTTTTTATTATTTTATTGTGTATTTACTGTCATTTTGTGTGTTTACTTTATAGGCCGCCAGTTGCATGTCTTCACTCATCATCCATCCAAAGGTTACCAAGGGTTATTCCACTAATTTCAGAGCAAAAAAAGCATAAAATGCAAAACCCATGAGAATGGGAACTCAGAATGAGTACAGCAAAAGTGCTTTGAACACGTATTTTAGCTCGAAGATATTGTTGCTGATTGAAACATCCCGTTGTCCTTTCTACATAGAAAACAATCCCTAAGATCTGTAATTTGTTAACTATGAGCAGAGCCTCACTAGAGGAACAAAGAAAGGATAACCTAGACTTAGGACGAAAACTCATCCAAGGTGTGTTATATTTACAAAATCCTCTAATGAACATTAAACTGGCCACGATTCTCACAATCATCCTCACCCAGGTGGTTTTTCATTTTGTCATGCCTTACAGCTGTATTCTGCTTTTCTGCATGATGCCACTTCAGCGTGGTTTGAATTAAGCAATTACCTTATAAAGATATACTTTATCCCCATTAACTCACCAAGTCGGATGGGAAAAGTTTTGGACCTGAAACCAATATTGTGTTCAATCACTGCAGGGCTGAAAATATCCATAGCCAAATGACTCATTCAAACAAAACATTTTTTGAATGGATCATTATGTAAATGTGCATACAGTGTAAATTAAAGGGAAATGCAAATCAAGACAGGGCCAGAGTTTATTTGTATATTTATTTCAACAACTTTTTTCTATCATAGTGTCTTTATATATACTGGTTTATTATACACAAAATGTATAAATATTTATTTATATATATATTAATTTATATATTTTCTATCCTTATTTATTCTGTATATCTTCACATTGCCTAAAATTCTTTTTAAATCATAGTTTGCAATGCTTTCTACACTAATGCACACTCCTTTCATTAGCACAGGCAGCTTAGCATTAAAATACAGTCACGTTTTTAAAAAAAAAAAAAAGCAGTACTCAAGCTTTACCGGGAATTAAAATCCAAAAAACAAGAAAACCAAAAGTAAATACAATAATGAACAATCAAAGTAACAAAGCTCACTAGTTGGAAGACAGAGATCCTTAAAAACAGACTTATTATTTCTCTAATATACTATATATTTAATTTATCATTGCCATTATTGTTATAATGATCACAAAAAGAATTATAAAGAATGCTTCACGGTTTATTTCTTGCAGGGAATGGCTTGATAGGCAATGGTCAAGATCAAAACATAGATTCCTAGGCTCCCCCTAAAGCAAGTTTTAAATTTCTTAACTTGGGACATTTTTTAGGTTTTAATTACAGGGTCATTTATAAATCGTGTAGATGAAAATATGTAAAATGATGAATAAACTGAAACAGATACATTAACTAATAGAGGCTTGAGGTTGAGGATGTTGGGCAGACAGTGATGCAGTAAAAAGCCCTTTTTCACCTGCTGTGTGTGAGAGAGAGAGAGCAGTAAAGGAGGATTTATCCTTCCTTTCATCTGTCCCACAACCACAAACACAAATACATTTGGACAAGTAGAAATGTTTCAATGACCCACTGATCACCTTTTTTTCATTTTAATGTCAATATGAAGAATGTTTTGTGATTAAATAAGTTTTCCTTTACCTATACGTCCTTGAAATTCACAGCTTGATTGAATATGTAATAAAAGAAATACCCTGTCTAGTTTAAAACAAGTGGTTATGATCAGCATTTAGTATAAAATGAACAATTTAACTAAATGGGAATCCCATTTAATATAGTGTATATTCAGCGCCTGCAAGTTACACATATAAATACAAAGCTTATTGTCGTATCCTTTTTGGGAATATGGAAAATATATATATAAAAACAATACTATTGTCTAATATTTCCTTTTAGTATTATCTTACAAACAAAACACTCTCTGGCTCTGATTCATATGATCACTGTTGTTGTTTCTGGCTCAGTAACTTTTATTTGCACCTTACCTTTTCAGCAGCGACTTAAAAACTTTTATTTGAACTCAGACTCAAGTATTGTTGTTGCCTTTAAGCAGGCGATGGTATGAGACTCCATTTGTCAGTCTATGTAAGAGTAAAAGTTTAGCAGTTTTAGACTTTTTAGAGCACAGAGCACTGTGCCGAATAAAAGCAGTTCCATCAAAAGTTTTGAAGTATTTTTTTTTTCAGCTTAAAAGCCTCATCTTCACAAATCAGTGTTTTGCTACACCCTTTTTGGACCAAAACACACACACCCTTCCCCAAAAGATCCTCTTTGCAGATTGCTGTCATCACAGTTCTCTTGAAGTCTTCTCTTAATGTTCATTCTTGTCACTTGTTCTCTCCCTTTTGTTCAGCTTTGAATCACTTTTTTCTTCTAATTTGTGTCGTGGGGAGAAGTAGTGACATGGAAAGGAGAGGAGAGACGCCTGGGGAGAGAAGGAGGCCAAATCAAAGCATAAGAATGGAGGTAAATTAAACAAAGATTGAGAAAAAAAGAACATGGGTTAATGTGAGAAGATGATAAAATTATCAAACTTATACATCTATGTGAATCTCATAGAAAAGTGGGATGCTTGAGCAAAATTGCATGAACCTAGTGATGCACTGACTCTCCTGCCCATCCAGTGCTCTCTTTTTGCCCTCTTGACTTTGCTGTCTTTAACTGTTCCAGAGCCTATATGTCCTCCCTCACCTGTCCGTGAGTTTCTTGAGAGCCCTTTCGATGTTCATTCGATGTCCAACACGCGTCACTCCGAGATCCAAGAAGTCATCCTTGGTAAGTGAAGGTAGATGAGATCCATCTATCTCATTGTCTATAAAACGATCCGTATGCTCTCCTAGGTTTAGATAAACTAGCCAGTCAGCCACGTCATACTTCGTCCAGTAGGGCAGAGGTTTGATTGCAAATGGTTTGGCTGGTGGAGGAGGATTAAGATGGGGATAGTTCAGACAGGAGGGGCTGGGGGGCAAGTGAATGGGAGTTGAAGCTCCTGAGAGGAAGTGAGTGGGTGAAAGAGAGCGTGACACAAGGATAGGGTTTGGACTCATAGCAGATGGAGAAAACAGAGGAGGGGTTGAAGCCTGGTAGGGATCTCCTAAAGGAAGGCCAGGTGAAGGAGGAGTGAGAGGTCCAGGAAATTCAAATGGGTTACAATAGACAGGTGTACTGGGAAGGATTGGGAGAGATGAGGGCCTGGGAGGGGTTGAATTTGGCTGATCTGTGTTGTAGATAAGAGGACTGGGAGCACGGCGCCGGGATACCGAGGAACGCATTTCCTTAGTAGGACTGCACTGAAAATCAAATGTCTGTCTGCGATACTTGGACCTAATCTTTGGAGATGTTGGATAAGGGCAGTAAGTTGGAGAATGAGGAGGATGAGAATGAACGGGGGATGAAGGCATCTGTGGGGAAGGGGATCGAGTCCAGCTGCGTTGTACTTGAGATGAGGGTGAGACAGAAGGTGTAGCTGAGAGGTTTGGATTCAGGATCTGACGATGCTGCGGAGAGGAAGTGGGCAGCGGTGAAGTAGAGTGACCTGTCGGGGGGCTGTGAAATGCATCTGTGAAATCTGCTGAGTATCTGAAAGAAAAACAAAAGAAAAATTAAAAAATGCTACGGCAGCTACACATCTTATATTTGTCATTAGGAAGTAATCAGACCTTTGGATGGTGGGTGACTTTGGAGAGTGGGCCCAGTCATCCATACTCTTAATACCACCCATCTGTTGCAGTTTTGAACTAAGTTCATTGATAATGCTGGTTTTCACACCAGAAAGAGGTGAGTGAAGTCTACGGCCTTCCATAACCATGCCACTGCTATAGCCTTGCTCATACTCTCCAATCTCATCCCAGCCCATGGATTGAGTCTCCAAGGGTCTTTCTAAACATGCTGCCAAAGCAGAACTGAAGCCATCCTCCGGTCTGGATCGGCTTTGTTTGTGTGTCGTTTCTTCTGCAAGAGTGTCATCGAAACCAGGAAATTCAGGGTTGCTCTGCCTGTGTAACTGCAGCGGAGCAGGGTTGGTGCTGTTCTGCCTACGTAGTGCTACTGGGAGGGCCTTCCCCCCTCTATCCTTGTAATGAGTCATCTTTGGAAACACAGGGTTGGCAAGTTTGCCACTAGGCACCTCATTTGTTTGCCCACCTGAGAAGGTTGTGCAAGGATCCTGATGTTCTCTGCCTCTCTCTCCCTCATTTGCCCGCCCATCTGCTCCAACCCCTGCACGCTCCCCTCTCAGCCCACTCAATCCAAGCATTTCTAAATGATGGTCACTGCTACTGTGACTGTCCAGCTCCTCAATTCCGGAATCTACAACGGCGTCTTGCCATTCTCCAGTTTTCGGTAAGTTAGTTGTGTGATAGTTAAGGTCAGTAACTCTTCCTCCTGTGCCCAGGTTGAATTTGGGACCAGTTGTTGTTACACTATAGTCAGAAAAAGATGAAGAGGTCGTGATGGTGGTCGCAGCTGCAGTTTCTGTCATGGTGGTGGTGGCATAAGTCATAGTGGCAGTAAGGGCAGCTGTTCCCCTGTCCTGGGCTGGTGTATGAACCCCAACTAAAGGGTCATTAGTAGAGCTGTAATGCGAATAGGAATGAGGCATGGGTTGGGGCCTGTGCAATGATATGGCAGGTATACCAGAAGTAGAGGTGGTTGTGGAGGAGGTATGAGTAAATATCTGTGAGGATGGGTAAGATGGAGACAGAGCTGACTGGGTAAGGTTGGCCACTTCACTATCATAAGATGTAAGGCTAGAAGCAGCAGAGTCACCGCCCTGTGAAGAGGAATGAAGGACATTTGGTGACTTTGGAGACACAGGAGGGTGCGGGTATGGTGGAGCAGCAGAAGCAGGATGTGGCTGATAGTGCTGAGAAAGCTCCTTGATTGTCTCATGCTTACCATTGGCAAACTGTAAAGGAGGGGGCAAAGGATCTGCAAAGACAAACTCATCGTCTACGTCTATTGAGGGAGTGGGTGGAGGCAGAACCATTAGTCCCAGTTCTCCGCCCTCTCCAGGTCTTGCTTCTCTCATTGCTTCATGTGTCTGTGCTGAAGCTGTGGGAACAGTGTACTGAGGAATGTAGCTGGTGTTAGAAGTGCTTTCCATCTGCAAAAAAGAAGGTCTGTGAGGAGCTGGTTTAGTAGGTGGAGGTGGAGGCTGTATAGAAGTAGCAGGTCTGTTATCATACATGTCCCTTTCTCTCTCTTTGGGACTTTGAGTGTAATACTGAGTTGAATATTCTCTGGCTTTGTCCTCGGAAAACCGAACTCTAAGTCCCTCTCGGGGTCCTCCTTCCTTCTCTTTATCCATTCTCTCCCCACCTCCACCTCCCAAGCGTAATATCCTGGGTGACTGAGGCCGGCTTAATGATGCAGGGGAGGTCGTAGTAGTAGGAGAACTAAGATGGAGAGAAACTGGCGAAGTGGTGGCTGATTGTATTTGGGCTGCAAAGAGGGAAGGTGCTTGAACAGGGGTTGGGAAGGCTCCAGCTGTGGACAGCTGACGACTAAAAGGCCTATCTTCCCTACGAGTTCTACGGTCATCCTTTAAAGCCCGCTCTCTAGCTGCCAAGGCCAGTCCAAGAGGGGAAGAGGGATCCAGGACTTTCCCTGTAAGTGGGTGGATGAATGTAGTTACATGTTGGGAGCCATACATGGAGGGAACTGATTTAGGCTGACCATCCTGACTGAGCACAGAAGAAGAATACTCAGGCAGTCCAAATGCAGGAGGCATGCTGCTGGAATAGTTCACATAACTGTCCCCAGAAAACATGCCTTCATCGATTGATTTGGAGGGTCGAAGTCGAGGAGTGGGTATTTCCATTTGTGAGCATTGTGAAGGCTGCATTCTTTGAGGTCCTTCACCTTCTCCTGCCCCTCCCCCTGCCTCACCCTGAATGTCCTCTTCAGATGAGAGGAAGAATGAAGCACTTTTTCTTCTCATTTCCTTGAAACGCTCCCTTTGCTTTTGAGCCCCAACTGTTCCTTCTCCCAATGTTGTGCCAAAAGTTGATGTGTAATCCAAATTATCCACATTTTTCTGTGAGGTAACAGATAGGCCAACAGTAGTTGAAGGCAAGGTAGTAGATGTTGGGGGCTGAGGTGGCAATGGTGTAAGTGGTGAAGGTAGGCTAGCATTAGGACTGTCTGTGGTGGCATCTTCGGATGTGTGGTCCTCCATATCTTGGGACGGCTCAGCCTCCATACTGCTACCCTGACTACTTCGACCGCTACTGCTTGTGGAGGGCGCTTTTACAATAATTGTGGGAATGGGAATAGAGCTCTTCTCTTTGGTTGCACTTCCTTTTCCTCGATGCTGCCTGAGACCATCTTCTACTTTTGATTGTTTCATCAAAGCTCCACGACCCCCTCTCTTTGCCATTCCCCTGCCAACGGCAGCACCTTGCTCCCTGTTGGGCACATGTGAGTGATGTTGCATTGACTGTTGGGCCTTTGGTTTAGCACTTGTTGGTGGTGTTGCACTGCTGTAGCCTCTCCGTAATGCTCCCATCTTGCCACCACCTCTTTTGGGTACATCTTGATCTCTGATGCCCAGTCCGTCCGATTGTCTCCGGAGGGTGGGAACCATAACTTGCGGATTTATCCCACCGAGTCCTCCCCTCTCCCAGCCAGCTTGAACTGGGTTTCCAGGCTGGGAGTGGAACTGAAAGTGGGCTTGTGATACAGAGGGTATGGGCATAGCTTGCCCTCTCCCAGAGTGAGGACCAGCAGATAAGGGTGGTTCTGGAGCAGAAGTGTTAGGGGGAGGTGGAATTTCCTCTGGTCCAGGCACTGACAGACTGCGAGCCAGCTTCATAGCAGGTGGGTGAAGGTATTGTCTTTCCTCCTCAGTTATACCTGAAAAAATAACAAAGGGTGTTAAAAGTCTACTAACATTACAGAGCAGATAATGTAGTTGGCAGGTCACATGGATCCCTGTTACCAATAGATTTTTGACGCATCATGACTGCATGTTGAGGACCATGGCCTAGTTGAAAGTGTGCTTGATTATATCCATATCCTGGACCAGGCTGTACCATGCTCCCAGATGACTGCTGCTCAAAGGATTGCTGAAGAGTGGGTGAGGGGGAAGAGATGGAAAAATTCAGTTACATATAATCATCTAAAACTGATTTTTGTCAGTAGAAAGAAGAGTTTCTTTTTTTTTTCTTTACCCTTGCAAATGACTCATCTCGCAGCTTATAACAGCAGACAGGCTACTGCTATATTTTTGGTACTATTTTCCATATAAAACCTTGCCAAGAGAGCTCCATATAACAGCAAAAAAACAAAATAATTTCCTAAGAACTACCTCATTGGAGATGTGAGGAATAATGGTCTTGCTTCTGTCCTTCTTGCCTCCGTGACCTCTTTGACCCTGGTTGTCTGATACAATGGTGTGTTGGGCCGCAGCCAAGATTTCATCCAACTTATCTAAGACAAAGGCAAAATAGAAAAAGAATGTAAAAAATAAGAGAGAAATCGGAGTAGGATGAAATAAAATGAAGGACACTGTCAGCAAGCCCTGCCATTACCCTTAAGGTCCCAAAACACCCCTTATACAGTTTGTCAACAGCAGGAGAGTGACTACTAACTCAGTGCCATTTGATATACTGTCCTCTTCTTATCAGGGCCTGGAGCAGTCTCATAGTCTATAGAAATTGATGAAATATAAGCAACAAACAAACTGATTCTTAAATACTGCCAAAGGGCTGATTGGAAGATGATAAAAGCATATATTAACCTGCTTTCTTTTTCCATGGAGATGCAGCTGTGCATAAACAAGAAAACAAAAAATTAGGTGCTACAAGAACTGTTATGTCATCAAGTGTGTAAAACAGATGAGAGGATGAGATACATACTCATATGATGGTGTGAATGCTGATGTGATGAGAAGGATGATGATGGGGACAGACAAGATTATGAATGGATACAAATTCACAATCCTCCCACCTTTGTTCACTTATGCAGTGTAATTGGTTGAAAAGAAGAAAAAAGACAGCAGTTAGTGACTGATCGTATCAAATAGGGTTTTCACAAACAAAATCTTTAGACACTGTTTAGCTATCATCTTTCTTTCCATGCCTGAAACAAAATGTGCAAATGAACCAGACTTTTCCTAACTATTCCAAGAAAAACTCAAAGCAGACCATTAACTTTAATAGTGGGTTTTCCTGATCATATTTCCTACTAATACTGGAATTTTTTTCTTCCCTGAGAAAAGCTGCAAATCCACTGAAAAAGAGAACAGTTTTCAAAGTGGACAAAGCAAAGAAAAAAGAAAAAAAGAGACAGCAACCTAGGACTCATTTTCTCAGCGCTTTCCTGTTGTACTTGTATCTTACCCATGTCTTCCAGTTCTGATGTCATTGACTTGGAGCGCAGGGCAATGGCAGGGGCAGTCAGTCTTTTTGTCTGCTGCGGGGCTGCCAAAGGGAAGTCAGCCAAAAGCAGAATTAATGTTAGCGATTTGTGTATAAACACGCAGTTACCAATGACAACCATGCAGCAACAATGTTTTAGGGTGAAGTAAGCTAAACCAACACTTAGAAGTGGAGAGAACATACATGGAAAGTGTGACACCTACCTCTCTTTCGAGTAGTGTCTTCTAGTTCTGGGTTCCGAGCAACCATGACCACTTTCACCATCAGACTATTGCCGCCCTGACGAATCATGTTGACCACCTGCCGATGACCAACCTTCACCACGTTCTGTCCATTGACCTGACAGAAACAAAGAGGCAGAAGAATCTGATAAAATGTAATGTTTAAGAGTTATGGACTAGAATCCATCCATCTATTTATCCATCTGGAGTATCTGGAAACCCCAAA
Organism: Gouania willdenowi; assembly: GCF_900634775.1. Lineage (NCBI taxonomy): Eukaryota > Metazoa > Chordata > Actinopteri > Blenniiformes > Gobiesocidae > Gouania > Gouania willdenowi. The sequence continues at coordinate 12,338,372 of NC_041062.1, read as the reverse complement.
CTGACTTAGTGAGCACATGCAAACCGCATCCATGTTCATGACATGTTATTCTTATAAAAACCAGGATTCACTGATGAAGCAGGAGTTCAGGCAGACACTGAAGAAAACCACTCTAAAGAAAGCTCAAGCACCCACCTAAGTGACTCATGTAAGGCTGAATACCAATTAGCAGAATGTGTCAGCCTTAACAGAGATGTGACAATCACCATTTTTAAAGCACCAAACGGTGGCTAAGAGCAGCCTCTCCGTCCAACTAAAATAGATGACAAAGAAAATATCTACCATATAACAGAAACGTGTAGCATTAAAGTTTTCTTTTTAACTGTAATATCGCAAGTAGAAGCAATGCTTTGATAACTTTAGGAATTTGTTTTGCAATATTTATGAAAATGATTCTAAATTTATTGTTCTTTCTCAGCAGGAGGTTCACCAGATGAGGTTAGATTTAAGAGATTGCCATAAAGCTGGTAAACAAACTCAGCAGCTTATTTGTTTATTTTTGAAGGCGTCACAGCTCAAATCTTTTTTTATCTATTCTTTTTTTACTGTAAATTCTGTTTCTGTGAAAAAGCCAGACATTAAATCTAAATCAGAAATTCCCCTTGTAACCAAAGAAACTCTTTTTTGACAGCTGTATGACTCTAACTTACATGTAATGCTCCTGCAAGTATGGTTTTCAACCTTGAAAACAAAGCAGCTATCCACTGGAATATTATTCAGCATTGTGTGGTTTTAAACCTTTAAGCTATTCGGAAATATCTGTGTCAAACATTGGTGGGTGTGTTGCATTTAATGATATACCTCAATGAGGAAATCCCCCATCCTCAGGCCGGCTCTCCACGCCACCCCCCCCTCATCAACAGACTCCAGATACTGCAACGCGGGAAAAGCTGGTGTCGGAGTGAACTCCTCTATTGGAGTTTGAGCTGCAGAGGTGAGGAAGAAGAGGGGTCGCCGTGAGTTAGTGGAGTCTTTTGTTCTCTGGAACTAGGACACAATCTGTAAAAGTAGTCACCTTTGGCTCCTCTAAGTACAAATCCAAAGCCTTCATTGTCTTTCTTCTGTAGGAGCACTGTTTTCTCCTTAATGATATAGTCACTGAGAGAATGAAGAGGAAGCAAAGGAGAAGAGATCTGTAGGACTTTTAAAGCAGCCAGAAAAGTTACCACCATACAAATAATACATTATCTCAAAGGAGAAAAACAGCTTTACTGCATCACATTATGAATTCAGACTGCAGCAAAAAAAAAGGCTGGTTCAAGAATATCATGCAAAAGAGTTAATGGCATGGATACGGTAAGTGTCACAATGGATGGACGTCTAAGGCAGAACCAGATATTGGAAAAATGTGCACATACATTGATGATGTAGACCCTCAATGCCGTTAAATGACTACATTGGCTTTTACTACCCCTGGCAGCTTGTGCAAGAACACTGATCCAAAAAGTCCTGCACACATCTACCGGTCTTATATGACACCTCCAATTATGTCAGAGAAGAAGTTGGCAAGGCCTCTAATGTCTCCCACAAAGCTTTTCTCTTGCTCCTCTACATCATAAGGGCATAGAATGTGCGATGGCAGTCAGACACAATCCTCTTATTAGGATAGAAACACAGGAATACTAATTGTAGAAAGAAAATGAAGTGGTGGCATCTTCCTTCATTAAGTAACCATTTCAGACATTTTAGACAAACTGTATTAACCAGCTCTCTAACATAGAAATGGTTAAATAGAGTCTCCACCACCACACAGTCGCATCTCATGACTCATTTCTGGACTTGACTTTCTAACAATGTCAATAGTCGAAGCCTGTGGCTATAGCAGAGATGTATGCAGGAAGTCTAAGAGATATTCTACAATATTCTATTGCAGATAAATAATATCTGTTGCTCTGCTGGCACTGATTGGCAATAGATCCATGCCACATGACTCACGTGATGTACGCCCCTCCGCCATGTTGGAAGAACAAGCCACCGCAGGAAACGTTTTAGCGAAGCAGGGAGCCCACAGCAATGGTAAACTTTTGTGCTGTTTGGGTGTTCTAACATGGCTGGGACTGGAGTACACAAGTCTTTCTTCAGGAAATCAAATTAAAGTAAACTAAACTAAATTGTTTTATTTGCATTGATCCAAGTGTGCAGATCTATTTTTCACACAAATGTATGTGCTAGCTCAGATTCTGAAAAACCAGCATTGCACACTCCTATTCCAGATTCATTTTGAAAAACTAGCGTTCTTACCCTGGATTTAACCACATAGAGTCCAATATGAATAAAAGCAGCTACTTCACAAATCAAGCCACAAACAAACTGGTTGTAAGCTTCCAGTCCCTTGAAACTTTCCATGCCGTCCATTGTGTATGAGCTTGATGTAAAGACGAGGTAGTTCACAATGTCAGGATAAGTCACTCCCGGGATAAAAGAGACATCTTCATTCCATTTGTCAACAGGAACATTGTAGGGGTCATTCCCGCCGATCAGACCCAGTTTCTCCTTGTACCGACTTCTCTCAGCTTCTGGTAAAGTGTCCGACATATCGAGGCCAAACAGTGACGACCTTCGACAATCGTTTAGCACATGGGCTGCTTTCACTAAGTCAAAAAATAACAGTATTATTCAAGTCAACACACACACGCAGGTGCATCCGTATAAGGCCGTCATCTTCCAATGTGCCGTGACGTCAGTCGCAAGGGTCTATAGAAGCATGAGATTTTTTTTTTTTGAGCACTAAGCTGTGGGGTAATAGTTTGGCATAAATAAACGTTTCTCTAATAAAGCATGTATTAGATGTACAGTAGGTGGCGATATGCACTTATCAGAATCAACTTTCAGAATCAGAATCAACTTTATTCAAGTTGGTTGCAACACGCCAATAACAAAGAAAGAAGAAAGAAAGCATGTATTCTGCTAAAACAATTCCCCTCTTAAGTAGTTGCATTTGTGAAAGTTAAGAAATAGCTAAGGGATTTTTTAAAAGGTTTTGATGTAAAATCTTAAATTTGGTGGCCTAAAGGGAAAAAAAAAATTTACATTCATACTTTAGCGTGTGTTCTTCAAAACGGTTTGCAGTGGACACTCAAAGCAGCACAGAAAAGACTCATTCAAAAGCATTTAAAAAAAATCAAAATTTTGATTCTGTTCTTAGAGTAAAGGCAGAAGACAAATAACTTTCATATTTAGCAAAGAAACCAACCCTCCAACTATATTCTGTTTCAGCCACTTCTGTAACACCCACTGGTGTTTAAAAAAAACAATGAGTGAGCAATATAATACTTGAGTCCATACCAAGGTCTTCTATAGCCAAGGCCAGCAAGATCATATAGGAGCAAGTAGAGGTCCAGCAGAGTCATGAGCGATGGCCGGCAGGCCTGGAGTTCCAGACTTTAGTGTCAAGCTGTAACTTTATCACTGAACAGACGACTTCTTCTTTCCCCTTCTGAGGTCCATTCCTTGTATGTTCTCCATCAACGTTAGTGTTTCGCCAACGCGCAGCCGCCTTCCAGCCATCTGCTCCTCACACCTCATTCCCTTTTCTCTTCTCACCCTGTCCTCCATCATGCTTTCCCTCTCTTAGGATCAAAGGAACCCAAAGTAGGTGGACAGAACTATTGTGCGCTTGATCCATACAATTGAACATGACTGTACAGTTCGTCCTTTGGGTGCATCATGGCCGACTTACAGTAACACCAGATTTCTTTTACACACCTGAAGCTACACTTATCCAACCCCCTAGGGATCATCCAGTACCCAACCAGGATTAACCCTGCTGCCTAGTAATATACTACAAGATGGCAAGACACACACTTTAGCAATGAATCCTTAGCTTTATTATGTACCATCCTGAGTCATCCTCTTTTCTACCCACAATTACTGTGAGAGAAAGCTTCTCTTTTAACCATTCACCTGCTGATAGTGACTGCAGATAGATTGTCTATGTAGAGAGGCATATCACAAGTGAGACACATGACACGAACTTGGGATGGTGACAGAAATACTTGCACAGTAGACAATCTAGAACCAGTACTTACATGAAAGCTACATTTATATTTCTCAAAATGTTATGGATATATGCACAAGCTCATTGAGACAAAAGAGCTTGTTCACATACACACACACGCGTGCACACGCACACATTTTAATTTCTTTATGCTAATATACATATAGATAAAGAAAATCCTGATAATTTAACAATATTTGATGGAAACGGGCATGACTCAAAGAGAATGAAATACACCCACACTGTCTGACTGAAGTGCAGCAGTACTCTTTCATGCACTAACACACACACTGTCGACATTCAGAAAAATACAGGGGGATAGCAAAAAATAAACATGCAGCAGCGTCTTCATTCATTAGCTATTCCTGCAACATAGATACACACATGCACAATGAAAACACACATTTCAGGCACAAATATTTGCATAAAACACACACACACACACACACACACACACACACACACACGCACACACACACGCACACATGCACACATAAAGAATAACAGCGTCTGTCTTAAAAAGGCACGGCCTTCCAATAGCATCATCTACCTCTCCCCTCTCTCCATTGTCCTCTCCTCACATCCATAGCCAGCCAATGAATGAGGAAACAGCCGCTACCTGTAAATGAACCACACGCTCCTGTTTCTGGGGCCCAGTGACGGCCACGAAGAAGAGAGGGAGAGAGAGAAATCTCTCTCTCTGCATCCCCCCATTGCCATGTACCCCCTCCTTTCTCTCGTGAGCGCGCACTACGCCAGCACCTCCTCCTCCTCCTCTTTCTCCTCCTCCTCCTCCTCCAGCTCAGTGAAGAGAGAGATGCAAGAGAGGAGGGGAGCGCGCAAGCACAAGAGAGATGGGGAATGAGAACAAGTGAGAAAGTGTGATGGTCTGCACCCAGAGCACTTCATACAATATCAAATGCAGGGATCATTGCAATGTGAAGAGAGCGATGGTGTTTAATGTAGAATATGAAAGGGAATCAGCGACAGCGAAGAGGTTTGATGGTAAACTGTGAGAGATGTAAGGATGCGGGGGATGGGCATGCATTTAGAGCTGTACACTGAGACACATCGCTTGTTACAGACATCTGATAGTTGCCATTCCTCTGATATGTGGATGTTATCATCACACAGGCTAACAAAGCCTGAATTGGTTGAAATGGTAATTGACATTTTCCCAAATGTCCTGCTGCTGCATTGACTGAACATATTCTGTATCGCCTTGAGCTTAATCGAACACCACTTCATCACAGGGCGGCACTTGTGCCCAACTTAGCTCAGGTAATGTTGCTATTTCCTTATAAAACATCTGCCACAGCTGCTTTTAATCACATGCGTAAATGGCAGCAAAACCTGATCCACACAGAATCCATTCTCGGATATAATGTAGGACAGCGTTTAAAACCCTAGGACGACTCCTGGAAAGTCTTTGTCAATAGCCCAGAGCTTCAGCCTCCAAATGACTCATCTGCACAAGGGCATTTTCATATTTGCATGCACATGAACATAAAAAAGCGTCATAATCACATCACTGGGAAAAAGTTTCATTCAGCAGCAGAAAAATATCCCTGATACCTTTCCCGTCAATATTTTTGTGTTTAGTGTGTATTTGTCTGGTGAAGACAAAAGGAGTGGAGCTGAAAATGACACGGTTGCTGTTTGTTCATTAAGCGCTGACGTGTTCACAAAGCACCACAATAGAGAACAAGAGCTGTTTAGGATCAGCATGAAACAGACACATGCTGTTCGCACAAGGACAGGAAAGCACAAAGAAACTCATGAGTGCACGCAGACAATCCTCCTGTAAGCTACCATTACATTACAGTGTCAGCTTTCAATCACCTTGTCTTGTCTTATAATAGAAAACTCTGAGGAGACACTGGATTGGCAGTGCACACAGTGTTTAATAAAACCCTGTAGGAGGCTGCAGCCAACTCTATTTGATAGTATTAAGCAGTGTTGGAACGTACGCAATGTTTCACACTTAGGCCTTTAGTGGTTGCTGCACGCAAATACCTCTTTACGCTGTCACTGCACCACCAGTGCTATGCAAGCAATAATAGGCACAACTAAAGTTTAAAGGGTCACTGCATCCAATAGTTCAAAAAAACCCAATCATAAAAAGAATTCCTCTACTGCAACAAACATTAAAAATATATAATTATTGGAGTACGGATAATGATTTTAAAACTGCAAATACAATGCAGCTATAATTTCTTTGATTGGTCAAACTACCTATTATTTCACCATACAGCAAATTATGATGGTCTCAATGCAGATTATTTTACAGATACAAATAAAGATATCAACCAATATCACATTTTATCAGCCGATAATATTAATGGGCCGATAATATCACCCACAGTAGAGGAGTTAACCATAAAAATCTAATCAAAATTGAAACTAGCAACAGAACACAAAACAATGAAATAACTATTAAATAAATGTGGACTATTAAATATCAGATCGCTTTCGTCTAAATCTCTCCTAGTGAATGATCTTATACCTGACTATCTATTAGGTTTATAATGTCTGTTGCTGTTAATGAAGGCAGCCCACCCAGCTATGATGACCACCATATTCCCCATGAGGGCGGTCGGTAAGGTGAGTGGCAGCAGTTTTTCACTCTAGCTTATCAGTCACCCCAAAAACCAAACTTAACCACAATTCATTTGAAAGCCTTTCTCTTGAAATTTGTAACCCCCACAAAAAAAAATAGAAAAACCCACCTTACTGGCTATAGTTTATCATCCTCCTGGTCCATATTGGGAGTTTCTCTCTGAATTTTCTGACTTTCTCTCTGATCTGGTACTGAACACTGATAAAGCTATCATAGTAGGTGACTTTAACATTTATGTTGATGATAAAAACAACAGCCTAAATACATTATTTACCTCACTATTAGATTCAATTGGCTTTACACAAAATGTAAACAAACCAACTTGTTATCTTAACCATGACCTTGTTCTAGCATATGGTTTAGATATTGATCACCTGACAATATACCTGACCACCGGTTGAGAATCGCTGATCTAACGTAACTCAGTTATTTTAGTGTAACCTGACACGACTTTGCTAACAGTTAATGGCTCACTAATGGTTTTTCCATCTAGCATGCATGGGTTTAATAACAAAAACACGTGCAAGTTTTAAATCAAATAAATGATTGTTTAATCATTGTAACCAGCTACACTTTGCTACACACAATTTTCTTACCATGGGCCATCGGTGCCGTCATACGCTCCGACCGTGACGTTACGAAACAGCTTCCTCTTTGCTTTCTCGCTGCGCGTCTCTGTAAGAAGCATTCAAAGCAAACATATGTTCAATTTCACCTCATGTTATTATCCAGTCTTTTTGTTTTGTCTTTAGTGCAACTGAAATCAGATGGATTTGCACGCTCGTTTGTGTATCTTCCGTGTGGCATATGGTTTGATTGCTTCGTGAACAGTGCAGCTGTGAAAACTGGAGAAAAAGGGCTTGCTGGTAACCGTGTGTGTGACATGTGCCGGGTGTTACGATGATTTAAAGGATAATTGAAGCCTGAGGAAACATGCAACCCATATACCAGCATGTCCTTACTCTGATCTATGTGCTATTTTTATGCGTCTTGTTAAGTTCCATTTTGACATTGTACACATTAAAATAACTATAACTAATGTACTGTACTTGATACACATGTTTATAGATAGCTGATACAACTGATTGTAATATAGTAACTCTTTTTTAAAATTTTGGCATTTCAAAATGGCTGACATTTGGTAAATAATGAGCCTTGATGTCATTGTATCAAGAAAAACAGACTAGACTAGATTTTCCTCTCTTAAATATATAAGCCAGAGTGTGTTTATCAAGACAAAGTTCATGTGTACAATGACAAAATAGTTTCTTAATTTTGTAGAAAGTCAAGTATTAAAAAAGTTAATTACTGGAAACCTAAATGTAAATAAGCTTTGGAAAGCAATATCAATGCATAATAGAAATAAATATGTACTAGTTCATGTATATTAACATGAATTTTGTAATGTGACTACAAATGAAGAAATACAGACATATAAACAATACAGCCACATTAATATATAATATACATACTGTATATTATACAGTATATGTATAAAGCTTGGTCCAACCTGTTCGATTGTTTTTGGGAGCAGCCACTTCTTGTACACAGTCTGAAGGAAACCAACCAGTGCGTCCTTTGACTGTCCCCTCCCAAAATCCACCCTCTCCTACACTCAGCACTGACACACACACACACGCACACACACACACACACACACACACACACACACACAGACAGACAGTCCATGAGGAAAAGCTCAGGGCAATGGATTAAAAAGTAAATGTAAGTACAAATTTACATAAACGATGGTGTTTATGAACGAGAACTTGACGAAGCAGAATGCAAGTATCGCATGGAAGGCACGACAACTGAAGAAAGGAGGAAAAATTGTGATAACTTGGACCAGAGGCTGCAGGATTTACATCACACCCCCAGGAGAAGAAAATGGAAAACCCATTCTAATCGAAAGGCTGGAAGACCTGGAAAAATACGAATGAGGTACCTAAACGACAAGAACACTGATAGAAATTATGGATATGGAAAGAATCACTAAAAATCATCCACAACATTATCAACATCAACAACGGGAGATTAATCAAGTGGACGAAGTGGACCCAAACAACTTTCCACACTGGAAACAAGACACGAACTGTCATTACGACACAGAGACTGAATTCAAAGTGGAAACAAAGAAGGAAAAAGGTCTGTCACTTATTCACTGTAATTGTCGGAGTATGTATGCAAATTTTGAAGACATTAAGGATTACATCTCCACATTGTATAGGTTTGACATAATAGCACTGTCAGAAACTTGGCTGAAAGAAAAAAAAGGCATGGAGTTTATGATAAAAGGATATAAATTTGTCTATAAGAACAGATTACACAAGCCAGGAGGTGGGGTGGCACTATTCATAAAAGAAAATATTGAGATGGAGATTATAGAATCGATGAGTTTAACCGTGGAAGAAGTGATGGAATGTATAACAGTGAAAATTACAAGTCCAGAGGGACGTAAGATAATAATCTGTTGTTTGTATCGTGCACCTGACTGTAAAATAGACATATTTAATGAGAAACTAACTAAAATGATAGAAGAAATTAAATATAAGAGATTACTGATATGTGGAGACTTCAATATAAACATTTTAAACCCTTTAAAAAATACACACATTGAAGACTTTACTAATTACATGTACACAAATGGATTAAAACCTCTCATAACAAAACCAACCAGAATTAATAAACACAGCTCAACACTGATAGACAACATCGTCACAAACATACAAAACACAGATTTAACGAGTGGTATATTAATAAATGACATCTCTGATCATTTACCAATATTTACGATACTTAACACTAAAAAGAAGAAGAACCTTGAAAATCATAACACATTGACATACAGAAGACTGGGAGGAGAAAAACAACTAGAAAACTTTAAACAACAGATAAAAAGAGAGACGTGGAGAGAGTGTTTTCAATGAAGAAGACGTGAACGTAGCATATGACACATTTACAGACACAATAACAACAATATACGATAAATGCTGCCCTTTGAAACAAATAACAATCAAAAGTAAAACAAACAAGGTACCATGGATTAATAAGAAAATAGCCAACGTATGCAAAAAGAAAAACATATTATATAAAAAATATATAACAGAAAAAACATTAAAAGCAGAAATACGTTATAAGAAATACAGAAACAAAGTCAATAATTTACTAAGAGAAAAAAAAAGAGAATATTATGAAAAACAATTAAAAGAGAATAAAAACAAAAACAAAAAATTGTGGGAAATTATAAACACCATAACCATGCGCAAAAGCAAAGAAAAAATGCAGACCACTTTATAATAAACAATGTAAAAGAATACAATAAAAACATAATAGCACAAGAACTCAACAGTTTTTTCATAAATACTGGAAAAAAACACGGAGAAAGGGATCAAACAACACCCAACACTTAAATGGAACCATTTTGACAATGAGAAGAAAGACATTGATAAGTACCTTGTACTTGAAGAAGTAACAGAAGCAGAGGTGGATAGAATAATCACAACCTGTACCTCAAAAAAATCCAGAGACGTTAATAATCTGAGTCTAATAAAAACCATAACAGCTGAAATAACCCCGCCACTAACACATATAAGTAATCTCTCATTTAAGAATGGTGTTTTCCCAGAAAAAATGAAAATTGCAAAAATCAGACCGATTTACAAGGGTGGAGAAAAATGGAATTTCACTAATTATCGACCTGTATCAATATTACCACAATTATCGAAAATTCTGGAAAAACTTCATGAAAAGCCTCGACAAATTTATAGAGAGACAATAATATACTACATGAAGGACAATATGGGTTTAGAAAAGGACGTTCAACAGCAATGGCTATAATTGACATCACAGAGAATATAAGAGAAGCATTAGAAAAAAAACTATTTGTATTCGGAATTTTTCTGGACCTAAAAAACGCCTTTGACACAATTAATCATGATATTCTAGAAGAAAAACTTCAAAATTACGGAATAAAGTACAACGCCTTAAAATGGATTAAAAGCTATATGACAAATAGGAGACAATATGTTGACTTTGAAGAACACACATCAAAATGCCAAACCATACAATGTGGTGTGCCACAGGGTTCAATTTTAGGGCCAAAACTGTTCATTTTATACATAAACGACATTTTCAAAGTCTCAAATTGCCTCAAACTAACGTTGTTTGCAGATGACACAACCATCCTATGCTCAGGTAAAGACATTAAAACTCTAATAGAGTCAACAAATGAAGAACTATCAAAAATTCAGACATGGTTAGATGTAAATAAACTAGCCCTAAACGTCAGTAAAACAAAATTCATCAATTTCGGAAAGAGAAAAATAACAGGAGATATAAGACTGAAACTAAACATGGAAATAATAGAAGAAGTAAAAGAATATAGGGTACTAGGAGTGTGGATGGACGACAAGCTGACCTGGAAAAAACATGTACAAATAGTTAAAAACAAAGTTGCCAAAAGCAGTTACATCCTATGGAAGCTTCAACAAATCCTACATACCAAATCACTTAAAACAATCTATTCTTCACTCATAGCATCGCACTTAAATTACTGCTCCGAAATATGGGGTAATAACTACAAAACGTATCTTGAACCACTATTTAAACTACAAAAAAAAGCTATAAGAATTTTACATAAAGCACCACACAACGCACACACAAACGAATTATTCGAGAAGGCAAAATACCTAAAACTGCAAGAAATAATACACTACAACACATAAATATACGCATTTAGGGCTTCATCTAAAAAACTACCACATCAAATACAAAAACGTTTCACATACAATCAAAATTCCTACGACTTCAGACATAATAATGTGTTCAGACCAGACAGGGTCAAATCGAACGTTGGCAAACATAGTACTGTGTATAGAACCATGAACCTCTGGAATAGCCTTGACGCAGAGACACAACAATCCGTAAATCTGAAAGGATTTAAGGAGAAAACACGGAGGATATTTCTACACGCATACAGGTCTCAAGTCAACTCTTCATCGAACTATACAGCGACGACATGGAACTCATCAACTGGTCATTGAGCGCCATCGACAAAATCTTCATGACGAGGCAATTACTACAGCACGAACCAGCGTGTCCAAAGGACACATACCCAAGTGGATATGTCATGGATGCACGAGGGAGAAGCCAGATGCTCTGTCTCTCCCTGCTGACAGTGGAAGATGTGGAGGACATCTATCTGCTAGGGGTCATGATCTTTGGCCTGCTAATGATGGGGTATGTGTATGTGCATGTGCCTTTCTGATGCATCGTATGCTGAGGCGACTTTCCGAGGATATGAAGGTACTCCGAAAGAAAAACTTTTCGTTTGGAGAGTTGGAGGAACGTAAACAACGACTGGAAAAGAAAGCTCGAGGAGATACGGAGAAAAAGGACAGTGAGGAGGAGTAACAACAGGAACAATGACTGCAGACGAGAACACATCACATAAAAAAGGACAAAAAAAAAAGAGACGTTAATGAAAAGATGAAATTATGGTATGAAGAAGATGAGAATGTTTGACTAGGGAAGAAACGAGGTTTGATGTAAAATTATCTGTGTTCAAATCAGGGGACGGATCTGGATAAGCAAAATGCTTTTTTCCGTCGCCCTTTCCGGCATGCAAAAGGACAAAAAAAAAAACAATGATGTGATTTTGCTCTGAATGTCAAAGTGAATTTCTGTGATTGCAACCATGTCGGAAATGAACTGAATAAAAAAAAATAAAATAACAGCAAAATTGAAATTGAAATAAAACTTGCTTTACGATGGAAATCTTATAACTGACATGACATCATCACTTGTCACCTTTAACCTTGTCCCCTTTGCTGAGGGACAACTCTCTGTCTCCAGCGGCAGAGTGTGCTCGAGTGGCCACATACACTCGTCCTGGTACCGCACTGTACATTCGCTTCATCTGACCGATTGCACTTCCACCTGATGATGCCCTGCAGATAGAGTGGGAAAGATAACAAAAATCAAGCTGAATGCACGGATCACAGTGCAACCTAAAAACAAGACAATGTGCTGATTTTGAAGGCTACAAGAGTCAGAAATCACCATTTGATGCAGTGTTTACTTTCTGCTTTTAGCGTCATTTTGTCTAATTCATATCATACACAGAGAATTCTAACACAATCAGTGAGACCTCAGACTCTCTCAAAACAATGTTGATTACATTTTAAGTCAGTATTAAAAGGTCACATTAGTACCGTAATGAGCTAAAAATACTCCTTTACATGTACTTACCTGTAAACTGGAGATGACTTGCACACAGATTGTGCAGCTTTCTAACTGCAGATAAGGTAACATTTCCTTTGTATTGTTTTTTGCATGTTGATGTTGACATTTACCAGACAGCAGGCCAGGACCTAACTATAGCTTCACTGTTTAACATGCAGCTACACATCCATATCATGTTCATTACCATAGAACCATTATATCATTACTATCGTTTTAAATCCTCTTTCTGTCGTGAATATATCTTGTTATTTTTATTTGTAAAAATGCATCACGCGTGTCAGGCACGGTTAGGGTCATTTTATATAGTAATTGGGTAATTGATAACTAATTACAATTATGATGTAATTATAATTATAACTGTAATAGTAATCTTAAAAATATATTGTTGTCGTAACCGTAATTAAATTGTAATTGAGTTTAGCTAATTCACTTTGTAATTGTAATTGCCATGAAAGTTCTCTAAAAATTGCCAATTATAATTTAAAGCAAAACTGGGGAATCGTGTCATAGTTCTATGTACAGCTCTACACAGATGCAGTTAACAGTTATTAAAATATGTTTCATATACATTTTTCCCATATTTTACAATTTAAAGAAAATTGAAATTAAGGAGTATACTGACACAAAAAAGGCTCAGACGCCCACGGCAAAAATATTAAAACCTATGTTTTCATTGATTAGGAAGCCTAACATGGTAACCAATAGGTAGGAAAGAAATTAAATGATAGATATTTGTTTTTAATGTATTTTACAGCTGATTTAGGACCAGTTATCATTAGAGATGCTAACAGAAAGCTAGCACAAGCGGAACGTAAACTTTCATTAGGTTATTTATTAAAGGCTTAGTAATTGTGATTCATTGTAATCGAACTTTAGTAAGTGAGACCGTAATTGTTATTGACTTTCTGAGGATAAAAAATCATTGCAATGTAAATGTAATTGGAATAAAAATTCAGTCACTGTAATCGTAAATAATTGTAATTGAACATAGGTAATTAAAGACATAAATGTAATTGAAAAATGTAATTGACCCAAACCCTGTTAGAAATGTTAAATAGTAAAAGAGTTTGCAAGTGTAATAAAACGATCAATATATTTGTGTACAGCTGATTGTAAGCGTAGAATGGGGCTTTGAATGATCTGGTGTAAATTAGAGCTGAATATGGTACCCCTGTCTGCCTCGTGGCTGCCGATGCCTCTCCTCAGAATCACTTTGACCTCCTCTCCCTCTGGATGGAGAACGAGTACCAGCTCTGGGGCTGCTGGTGCTTCTCAGACCTATGGAGGCCCTACGCTGACCCTACAACAACACATCAAGTATCAATCAGACTGAGAGTAAATAATCTAATAGAACAGGAAGTGGGGAATGGGCAGATGAGCATGCAGAAGCTGTTTCTCAGTACCTGCACTTGGTTTGGATTGGTTGTCTTGTCGGGCAGGACCAAGGGGTCGGATTGGGTCATGGTATTGTCACTATTAGCTCGCAGGAGAGGGTGTGAGTGAAGTGCAGGGAGAGGCAGTGTGATGGAACTCTCTCTTCTCTTAGGAACAAACTTTGGTGACTCCAAAAAGGGCACTGAGGGTGTGAGGCGTGCGGATAAAGTTTACAGTGAGCGTTCAGAGGCAAAAAGGAAGAAAAAGTGCCCGGTTTGACATGACGGGATGAGAGGTCGTGAAGATAAAATCAGATTTTTGCTAAAAAAAAATTGAGAGATTTAGACACTTAAAAACCATCTTACCTACGTCCGAATCTTTGTGGTTTTTGATGATTTCACCGAGTTCAAAGTGGCCAGACATCACAGCAACCTGGAACCATACAATCCAACTAAAATAATAATGTTCAAGCTCTCCCAAATCACTTACTATATTTCTGAATAGCTTTCTTAGTACAGATTAACTCAGTTGCTCACCTGGAAAGGCGTCTGGCCACGTTTGTTTCGAACCCCCCTTTTCACTCCCCTATACAGAAGCACACGGAGGCAGCTTTCCTGATCACACACACAGAAAACATCATTGTTTAACCCCCTTAAGAGCAAAGCATTGAAGATTATGGCTATAATAGTTCAATATTGAGTGCTTGCTTCATACTTGCCTTATTGTACAGGGCACAAATGTGAAGCGCAGTGTTCCCTGAGGCGTTTTGTGAAGTGGTGTCAGCCCCATAAAACAGCAGATGCTCCAAATGTTGTGCAAAGCCATTCTGGCAAGCCTTTAATGATTATGATAGAAATATCCAGAATGAGTTAGTTTTAGAGGCTGGAAGAAGGCAGCACTGTCTGGAAAAAATGACTCTCCATAAGACAAAAAGTAGACAGAATGAGATAACGGAACTTACTATGGTGAAAAATAAAGAATCAATTGTGATTTTAGATTAACCTTAAGGGGAAATTATGTGTAAAACAAGTTACATTTACATGTACTTGGACAGATGTTCAGATAAGCGATATTTGCATTTAACTCCTGTGAAAAATAAAGGCTGCTACAACAGAAAACAAATCCTTAGCAATATATAAATTGGACTCATATCTTAACAAAATGGGTGCAAATAAAGAAAGAAAACACAGAGCAAGGCGATACTAAAATAAAACACCATGACAACCAGTTTGCAGCACAAACACGTTCTGCAAAACTTCACAGAGACTTAATGTAGGCAATGCACCTGCATCCACAGTGAGAAAGAGATCACATCTAGGTTCTTTCTCAACTGGATTTGTCTGGACATGAGTTAGCTTTAAAAATGTTTTTGGGGGGGGGACAAATGAATCAGCCCAATCATTTCTGCGAAGTGACACATCAGAGTTGTGCGTGCCTTTATCTCTAGAGGCCTGGTGGTGAGGGTGAGGTGGTGGGGGGGGGGGGGAAGGATACCTTATGTATTTCTTCCATTCCGAACTCCTCTTCATCCCTGCGCTATGGAAACAGAGACGGAGGAGAGGAGGAAGAGAAGGTGAAGAGGAGAGTGAGGAAGGCTGAGAGGTGTAAGACAAAGCTGGGAGAGGTGAAATGTGATGACGCAGGAAATCAACCACTGAGAGCGAACGTGAAAATGTTGGTGCATTGCAAAAAGTCACACGGCAAAAGACCAAGATTGATGTTTGCATCAAAGAACAATCGTAAACACAGAAGAACCTGATTGATTTGTTTGTGGTTAAACTTGTTCCGAATCTACCTGATGAGACTCGTCCCATCCATTCTCGTCCCTCGTCCCCAGCCTTGCCCTGTAATAAAGCAAGGTCTCACAGCAGGAAGTGTCCCCCCCTGTCAGCACAGTGTGATACAGCGGGGTCAGGCCACAGCGGTCTTTGTAGTCCGGAGACGCTCCAAGAGAAAGGAGAGCCTGAAAATACGCGAGAAGCAAAGAGCAGCTACTTCCTGTTAACTAAGCAAATGCTGCAAGCTTATATCAATGCTTCATCATCACCTCATATCTAACAAAACATTGAAAGACATTGGATAAAACAATCTTGATTGGCTGGTGAAACGTGGGACACTCCAACCCCCTATAAGAGGAGGAGGCAGACGACTCACATCATTCAAACACCTCTTCTCACTCTTAAGCATATCATGCATCTTTCCTACCAGCTCAACTGTCCACATGAGGATCTTTTTTAGCCTCCGTCTCATATTACTCATAGAACCGGGGTTATGTAAACAATATAATCTCCTTACCATGTGCAAACAATCACCAAATTTTGCACAAACTCCCAGTCCCATGCAAATTGATTATTATTATTTTTTATTTTTTTTTGACAGCATTTTGAATTTCACTCTAATTAACACAAAAATTGCACTTTTAAACATCAGTTTTTCACTTATGGATCCAATAAATTATTGTTTAAAACAAATTACCAATGACTCCATTGTGTCTGGACGCAAAATGTGTTTTTTTGTGTTATTAACGGATTTTTTACGGTTTGAAATCAGCCTGTAAACGCTAACAGCTGCTGTCTTGCACACAGGTGACTGGCTTGGTTAGTTAGTGAAGCTACAGGTGACATTTCCATTTGCCAATGAACTCGGTGACACAGAGGATGTTCGAGAATGAAATAGTTGTGAAATGATTGACTTATTAATTAATTGACTAATCAATGCATCGGTAGAATTCTTTTAATGAGTTAGAAGAGGTTTTAAACATATTTACAGCTAAGTTGACTCTTACCAATAAAGATGAGATAGAACATCATCTCTTCAAGCCTCAACTGATGTAAAATGCAATAATTTAGTTTAAAGTTTTATTGAAAACATATACAGTGTTTATTAGAAGTCGTTTTCATGATGTCAGTCCAATAATCACTCCACTTATGCATTACTTGTTGCAGAGTCCCTACCAGAAGCCCAGTGTGATTGTGCGCTCTGACGGCTTTGTGCACGGCAGTCATCCCGTCTCTGCTTCTGAAATCCAGGTGAGCCCCGCCCTGAACCAGAAGCCTCACGCCCTCCAATGACAGGCCTGACTGCATGGCTACAGAGAGCGGGGTCTCTAAACCACAGGGAGAGGATCAAATAAATAAATAACACATCACAACACAATCTGAGATACTTGCAGTCTCACTGGGTAATAATGAAGCTATTAATAACTGCTGTTTTCCACCTAAAATCACAAACTGAGATACTTACCACCGCTGTCAGGGTCGAGGAAATTCGGATCGAGACCTTTATCGAGGGCTTTTGCTATTTTCTCTATTGCTCCCGTTTGAATGTATTCTAGAAACTTCTTGAGACTGGCCTGAAATATGGATGAAAAATGTTATAAATGGAATGTTACACTCCAGTGATTTTAAGAAATAAAAAGAAAAGAAAATACCTTCGTGCTGAGTTTGGTGAGGGCCTTTTCGTCTAAGTTGGTCTGTTTATAAACTCTGGTTTTATACCTAAACTGAGGATGAACAAAAGATATGTGTCAGGAAATATGATCATACGACACAAGCATTTCTAGCTACAATGTGCATAGATGAGATAACGGCGTTTTAACAATGCATTATAAACAGAAAACAAAAGATAAGTTGCTGGGAGAGCTACTTATTCTGAGTCCTCCCTATTTGTTTTGCTTCAGGAGAAAGGGTTAACAGTTTGTGAGACTGTGAAGAAACAACGTGTGCAGGGAAATAAGATCCACAGCTCAAAACAGAAATGAGAAAATAAAGTGCAAACAAGGTGCGATGAATCAGCGTCCTTGGAGAAGTTTGCTATCTTTTGTCTGGCTGGATTAGGTAACGACAAAACTGTAATGCTGATTATATCTTTAATCACAGCCAACCACTTCACACCAAAAAAAAAAAAAGCAACATACATCAGAGAGCACTTTTTAAATATGATTTCTCTGATAATGCGTCAGGTGGCTATACAACAGTTTGCCAGACATGTAGCTGAAATCAATCACTATTAGTGTGATTATTTCCATCCCTTAAAAAAGAAAAGAAGAAAAAAAAGATCTTGCAGGAGAACAAGAAAATGGCCTTATCAACTAAACTGTAAAGTAACCCATGCATTCAATTGGCATGTTGGAATTTGTGACTGCCTAAATAAAACAGTGTAAACCACTATACGACCTTGAGACTGTTTTGCCTTTGAGCAAAAAACAAACCCTTTCAATGAAAACCATCTGACTGAATGTTCAGTCAATGTTGTAACGGCACCATTTTCACCAGCTGGAGTGAAAAGTCTCAGATCTGCAGCCGACTGCTGAGCAGAGCCACACATTAAAGCTCAGGCGTGGAGGACAGACTGCTTTCCTCAGTAATATGAGGTTTGGTGCCCTGTGTTTAGGGGCCAGCAGGTCCATGAGCACAATAAGCAAAGCAATATAAGAGTTAATGGAAGTCTAATCCACAGCAGGGGTTTAGGACCAACCTTAAGACAGGAACACATGCAGCTCCAAAAATGTAAGAAAAAGCTTTGTCCAAAAAACACTTTAAGCCCTTCAAATAGCAAGGATTCCACATGATAAGAAAGTCAGATAAATGGGAAATGTATCTGTACCTCGTGGGGTCTTTGGGGGTATGCAACCCAGATAGCACGCATACGTCTTGCCGATGTCGGCCTCAGATCGCGCGTCGGCATTCTATTCCTAATGCGTCATTTTGTGTGTTTTTTTGGTGATACTACTTATAAAATTGTAGAACTGTAAAATGTCACTTCCATGAAGCTGTTTTTGTGCTGCTGAAAATACATTTATGATCATGAACTGTGTCTCTCTTTATTTTGTCCACACACAATAAGCTATTTAGTGGTAGTATATTGTTTTGTTTTTTGGTTGTTGTTGTGATATTGCCATATTCCTATCAGATTTAAGTAAATACTCGACTAAGGATAGCATCTTTAATCCATCGTCCAAACGCCGATGTCTCCGCGACTTCTGCCCAATGAGCAAACGCTCTCCATAATATGTCTCGCCGATGCAACTTTATTCATCGTGCCAACGTCGGCGAGATGTATGTGTGCTATCAGGGAATAAAATAAATTCATTATTTAATTTCTTGTGAGAATAAACATGCATATAGTTGTCACTAAAACATTACAGAAAGAAAATAGCCATAAGAAATCAGTATGAAAATGTGAGACTTGGCTAAAATACAACAAAGGAGGCAAAAACAACAAGAAAGTCTGATCCAAAGAAGCTTTGAAACTTCACCGAAACCAAAATCCCACAAATGGTGCAGTCGACTTGTTCTTTAACCACATCAGTCATTCTCACAACTTTTCAGCATCTTTTGTGTATAAAGCACTCCTAATATGTGCCATGGGAAACATTTCAGAGTGAACTTGTACATAGTGTACACTGTGTGAGTGTATATGTATGTCATCAGTCTTCTGACACGCCCTCATCTGGAACTTGGTCAAGAATGCTGCACGAGCTTTCTAAAGCCAACAGAGTGCTGCAATTGCAAACTGTAAGCCCCACCCAGCTGGACTGCATTTACAGCAGCATGGCCACCAGAGGGCACTGTGACACAAAGGACACTACATTTCATAATGAGTCATATAATATGACTCGAGTAAGAAAAGAAAAGAAAAGAAAAGAAAAACTCCATTACCAAGTAAAACAATATAGAAAAAACAATTACTTTCTTTGATGAAGAACTCTGTTTATTAATGTAGAGTGTGATTTATGGGGATTTGTTTTGTTGTTGAAAGAAAGATTAGAAAAAAAAATCTAGATGTCATAAAGCACAAAATAATTAGATTTTTTTGGGAATTGCAATGGGTTTTTTTTAAATTATTATTATTGGGAAAGTGTATTGCTCTTGAGTGCAAGCTCTACTTGGTGGCCCTGGTACTTCTGTGCAGAGTTTGCATGTTCTCTCTGCATTTGTTTTTAGATTCCTCTTATAGATCCTCTGGTTCTAAGTTAGTGATTGTCTGAGTCTATGGGCAGAGAAGGAAACATTATAGTTAAAGATCTCAGCTTGTTATTACAGCATCAGTCAGATGCAAGATTATAACTATGCAATATGAAATTATTTTGTGATTTAAGAAAAGTAAAGCTGCAAGTTTTAAACCTGTTGTGTTTCTTATATCGCATTTAAAGTGTAGTTTTAAATATTTGCATCTATTAATGCTTGCGTGCACCATTTTATTTTTGTGATGCAGCTCCAGCTAATCAGGATATTAACTTGTGATGAACTGTGTGTAGCTGCTGCTGTCATACATCGACTATTATAAGCTCTAGTGCCTTACAACCCTGATCAATATGTTCAAGTATATAAAAGTGACACTCAGTGACATGTATCTTGGCTATACCTCCAGGTAAGGAACCCCTTTCTCCAAGGACTGTGAGTAGTCATGCAGGGGTCGCTCTTCTTCCAAGAACTTGGCATCCTGCCCTTCTCCAGCCGGCTGGAAGAGACCGTAGTTATAGACGTCCCACAGCGACTCTGTGAGCGAGCAGATGATCTGCTGCTTGGCGTTCCAAACTGTGCAGTCCTGGTCAAACTGTAGATACCTCTGATGGTCAGAAAGCACAGGGCAGAGTGATTATCTGTTTGGATCAGATAGTATGCTTGTTATGTGAGTTTTTCTTTATGAACTTTTTAAGTTACCAATAATTGTTCATATATAGTTCAGTATAGGCTTTGAAAATCTTTTATCAATTGTTAACTTTTTAGTCCATTGTAAATGATAGACACGTGGAAAGCTGTTTTGTGCAGAAAATGAATATTACTCTTATGTATTTAACTATGGAAATTGAAGGAGTTACGTTCCCCTCCAGTATGATGTCAGCATCAGAATGAAAGAGCTGAGGGGACGCTGCCTGCATGAGTCTTATTTATCCTTTGCTGTGGTTCCATTACAGCAAACTGTGTGAAATTGCACAGCTCAGCAAAGTTCCCCATGTCCCCTGCGTCCCCCTTAAGCCACTAGGATAGTGAAGCTGAATCTATTGGCATGGCAACCAATTCATTAGTGGAGGCAGGCGCCCGTTGCCATAGTGATGTCTTGGTGTTCCTAGGAGGTAAACCACATGCTGTGGATATGTGCATGTGTGTTTATGATGTATTTGTGCAGTGTGCGTGCGTGCGTGCGTGCGTGCGTGAGATCCCTGCAGTGTATAAAGTAATGTGGACTGTACAGTGCCACTGCTCAGCCTTTCTAAGACTTTTTAAGGTACTTAGTTTTTTTTTTTTTCCAACCCTTTCCCCTATAACAGTCTTTCCCCCTCTCCGTCTTCCTTAACAACTTCTAATATTCACTCCATTTCTGATTATCTGACTTTAATTCACCTCAATATCCTTCCAGCTGTGGGTTTTGGAATGCTGAGAGTCTGTACAGAATTAGGTGTGATGCCTGTGGCTAGCATGACAGCAACAATGATTTTCACATAAATCTTCGTTATCCAGACTCAATTCCTCAGCTCTCCCCTAACTCATTAAAAACCAATTAGATAAAAAGAAATGACTGTTGTATTGAGGGCAGATTAGCTGACATGTAGAACGCTCGGCATGTTCAGGGAGTTGGGAGGGCGGAACCAGGGGAGGGGGTTATACAGGAGCACCTATTCTCACCTGGATCACATGTGGGCTGGACAATTCTCACCTGCCACTATTGTGAAGCTGGGGGCTGCTACAAGTGTGAAATGATACTAAATTCAGACTAAATGTGATCACATCTTCCCAAAAGCAGATGTACACAAGATGTCGACTGAGTGTCAGCCCCTAACTTCCCAAAAATAAGTTTTTGCTGAACTTTTATTTCCAAATCAGTTCCTTATAAGTTGTTTTTTTTTTAAAAAAAAAACAACGATAACAAATTGAAAAATGGACAATGTCCATCCCACATGGCTGTTCTTAAAGTGAGGTACATGAATAAAAATTTAAAACAGTCTGACAACATTGGAAACTAGGCTATAAATAGAGCAGCAGTCAGGAGCCTCCATGCATTGCCACAAATTACACAAGATGCCCTTTTGTGGTGAGCAAATTCATTACATTAAAGTTGTAGCAAGTTGTACTGTTTTTCACGGTTTCAGGCTAATAAATATGCTGTATTATTTGCTATATGTTCAATCAACAAATGTTTGGTAGAATTCATTCTTTCGTGAAAATGCCATTAATTGCAAACAAGTGATAATTCTGAATAAATATGTTTTTCATGTGTGCGTACAGAATATTATTACTTTTTATTGTATATATATATACATATCATTCCTCAACAGGATAGGTAAAATTCAGAGACAAATTTCACTGTAGGGCTACACTGTATCTGACATTATGTTATTGTGTTTTTAGGTGTGCAGGTGTAGGGGGCACATGGGTTCAGGTTAAATGTCTGGAGGGGTACGGGACTGTGAAAAGTTTGGGAACCACTGCCCCATAAAACATCTACTTGTTGAAAGTATTTATCTGAGAAGAGAAGCCACCAAATGAAAAAAGTTATTGCGACTATTAAATGAATGTATTTGACACACAGACATTGACCATGATTCCAGGTGCACCTACTGTTTGTTTGATGTCAGGGATCCCGATGCGAAACACCATCATGGTCATGAAAGTGTCCTCCAGGGGAGTCATAGTGGTCATGCTGCGCTCCATCATAGCTAGCCTCTTTCTAGCTAAGAGATGCTGCTGCTGCTGTTTATTGGCTACCTGTCGGTGTAGCTGGCCTAAATTGGCTGTGTAATTGATGACTCTGTTGGCCAGGTTGCTGGGCCTCAGAGGCCGCTCTGCTCTTTGTTTGCCGTACACAATGGCTGCTGGTTTCATCACTTCGTCACCTTTCCCTTCCCAGGACAGTTGTCCTCCTGTCATTTCTTTCACCTCCAGATCTTCTACGTCTCCATTCTCCGTGTCACGCCCGCCTTCTCCTTTTCTGTTTACACTTCTCGGTTCCTCTTCCTCCTCTTCATCTTCCCCATCATTGCCATCCTGACTGGGATAAAAGTGCTCATTATTTCCCAGCATCCTTTGGTGTGCGGGGCTCACTGCAGAGAGGGCTGCGTGATAAAGCTGTCATGGAGACAAAACATGGCTATCCAATGACACTGGCTCCATCCTCCTAAACAAGCTGTGGGAGAAAAGTAAAGAAGATGTTAACTTTGGTTATTAAACTTGTATTTTGTGTTCCAGGCTAAAATCAAGCATGTTCAATTCTAGTATGTGAAAAGCACGATCAAGCCACTGGCAATGCTATTTAGTCCACATGTGTGAATTAGCACAGAGCTGGTCCACATTTCCCATTTAGCCACTGGGAATGCATTGGGGAATAGCAGGCTGATGAAAGACAAGCTAAATATAAAACCCTGTGAATTTGCATCAAAGGTGCAAGTTGGATGTGATCTTTGGCATCTCCAGAGGTCATGATCATTGTTACTTTGTGATAATGAGGTAAACCTTCTGTTGAGGCAAGCTACAGCCCAGGGGCTAACAGGTGAATGGGATCGTCTTAAAGAAAAATTACACCCTGAGAAAGAGAGAGACTTGGAGTGTATTGTGAATCTAATTTGAATGTTCAGGAACCCAAAGTGTTGAAAAACAATTCCTCAGTGAACATTCAAACAGAGAATATCTGATGTTACTTAGTTCAACTGGTAATTGCTAGTCGTCTCACTCAAAAAAGATATTTTGCAATGAATATTCTTCCCATTTCCATCTCAGCATTCAATGGACCAATGAAAGACTTCAATTATGACTAATAACTGACTAATGGTTTCAGCCAATTGTCCTTTTTTCGAAATGATTGGAAGATAACTCACTGGAAAATACATTTAGGGTTAAAAAAAAAATCATTAGTAATTTACTAATGACTGTAAATATTGAAAATGGCAAAAATAAGGTAAATTGGAAAGTGTGTTGCTATCCGGTAACTAAGAATTTCATGTTGCATGTTTAAAGGCTAAATTGTTGTCTTTTTTTATTGTATGCAGTAAGGCTCATACATGACAGCATAGTAGAGATGGTTACTTCTATTTTAGGTTCTTGGCGTGAGTGGTAAAAAGAGAAAAAAAACACCAACACAAGCAGACTCAGGGTGGGCGGTCGTCTGGCTCGAGCACTGAGAGAGAGAAAGCACCGTGGGCTCCGTGTGGTGGATTTTATTCTTTAAATCTAAAGTTTAAACTTTATTTATTTATTTATTTTTTCTTTTAATCACAAAAAGGAAAGGTAAAACTGCCTGTGGATTTTTAAAATAATTTATATAAAACAATATTGAGCTACAGCATGTCTTTTCTGACACGGTCTTTGATCTTTAGCTGTAGATACATCAACTCCATCACCAACACTCTTTCAAACCAGGGTGAGAATTGACTTTAAGATTCTCGTACTGGCTCACAGTGCTTTAGTGTTGGCCACATGGGTGCCTCCATCTGCTCTTTCCAGGCTTTCCTGGTGACGTCTGGCTAAAAAGGGCTTTTGCCATCATGCAGACTTGGACCATTGTCAACAGCCATAACAATAATGGAGAGTGACGCAGGGAATCTCCCATCACTAGCAGTGTGGTGGTCAGAATAGATGTCAAAAAGCTCACATGGACAGATGGAGCTCATGGAGACACAACTCAAACTGCCAATACTCTATCTGGTTGATAATTAGATGTGTTAAAACAGCATTTAGAGAGACATAAGGTAGCATCTACAGGTGTTTACAGTTGACATACATAGCACGGTTTGTAGAGATGGAAAAGCCAACGGACAGCCAGACATCAAACACACATTCCGGAAAGTAGAGCCACAGTATAAACACTGGGAAAGATATAATCCTCAATGCTTTCAAATCAACAGATTTAGAACAATGAATAAAACAATACAATTTCAGAAAACCCATTTCCCAAACTGTTTAAAGATGCAAAACGTTTATTTTATACTTACGATGAAACATTCCCATGTAAAAAAGTAATGACTACATCACAGCTTGTCCCCCGCAAGCGTTTAAAGTACTTTTCATTGCAAATGCAGATTCAGAATCACCTCTCATTCTCATGAATAAAGTTTACACATGATAGTCTTTTAGCAGAGCTGTCTTTGTCATTTGGGTTGAGTATCCCTTTAGCTGAAAAACAACAACCCTCAATTAGGGCTGGGCGTTACAGACCAAAATTCACAACTCAATATTTTTGTCTCAAAATAGTAATATACAATGTAAATTTCAATATTTTTAACTCAATAATGACAATACTGGGTTATATCTGCTGATGCAAAATGCGACACATGCACATTTATGAACAAACGGCTACATAATATGTGCCACTTTTGATTTTTTCTTCTCTAAGGGACAGCACGTGTGAGCGAGTTCTGTAGTGTCGCTTGTTTAGGCGAAGGTCGGGGTTAGAACGCACTCAGAGATCCATTTAACTGAGCTTTTCATGTTGTTCTGAGAAGTGGCAAAAGCAGTGTCTATTAAAACAAGTATTTTATTACAAAATAAGCTATAAAATATATATATACACCTGTATATTGTTATAGGCAATATTGTAATTTTCTTTATTGCCATCTTTAATCTCGATATATTGCCCAGGCCTACCCTTGATCATACTCTATCTGTTTACAATACCAACATCAAGCTTTTCAGTGCAACCATGCAATATAATTATGAAGCCTCTAAACAGTCGTTTTCATCCATATCTCATTGCTCAAACGATCAGCTAATGCATTACTTCTGAACACCATAATAGGAACACAAGTGATAATTGTTTTAGTGGCAGTTTATGCTAATTCTGTGCAACTAAAACTTCAGATAAGACTAGCTTAAAATAGCAGTTCACAAGAACCTATGCATACTTCAAAAGTAAACTGGCATTTGTTGGGTTTTTTTCTCATGTACAGTATACAGCATGCATATAACGAGGCCTACCCCTGCCCATTTTTGGAAGATTGACAAAAAGTGTTTTAATCAAATGCTGACTAAACATGATTTGTAACCACCACTGAAAGGCGGATGAAGATTAGCGCTATCATTCAAGTACACCGGGTGGGAATAGATGAGCCTGATTTATGAACAAAGCCTCATTAAATATTGAAAATCATTGAGTGTGAGCGCAGCAAGATAAAGAACTAAAGGGGACGGGACATGCCCGTTGATTGGGATGTGAAAGCTAAAGAGGAACGCACAAGGGAGATCAGTGGTGAGAGTTGTAGTTTGTATAAAGCAGAGTAATCACAAAGAGGAAAAGAGTAGTGATGAATGAGTTGTCATGTGAGGACAAGACAGACGCACTTTGGACTCATCCGCAACTTGTTTCTCACACCCGTCATTTTGTTTTGCTTGTTTTTGTAAATAAACCATGCAATGCAGCATCGGTCGATTATACAATCTCTTGTTTTTTTTATTGCAACTGAACAGCCAGATTCCACTTCAATGTGATGACTGTGAAATCTGATCTTCAAGTTCTGACTTTTAGCCTTATTTTTGTCCCTACATTCCCTTGAGATGTTCTTTAATATGAATTTCCAATGTGGGAATTTTGTTCGTACAACCTGAAAGTCAATCAAAAATGCTTAGGCCACTTTTCACATCAACATTTGCTGATGATGTGATGATGTTAATACAACTTGGATACATGATTTATATAATTTCACTCATCCCACAGTTGAGAAGTTTGGGTTATTACAGCTGCAAAAGCACTTCACACGCTGTAAAGGATAAATGAAAATGAACCAACAAAGGCTAGAAATGTAATAAATGATTATCATTTGAATATGTACTGAGAAAGGCTACATGGATAAACTCAGCAAGTTAATAACAGCGGTTGATTTTAGATTTGAGAATGTAGTCATCTCATATAACACAATTATCATTGTCTACAGGCTAAAAATAGTCAAAATATTGGAGCTTACAAAAATCAATTTATATGGAATTATTTTTTATTACTGTATGACTGTTAATATTAAAATAAATAACCATCCAATATGATGGCATGCAAATCCAAATTTAATTATTTCTCCTAAACAAACAAAAACATTGTTACAGTACATGACAATTTTGTTCCTGGTGGTTAAAATGAAAGTGTGACATTTGTTGATCAGGAGCCATGAAGGCAGTTTTTCCAGTGGATGTAGATGTGGACTGTGGGGCTATGGGTCCATTGACAGTGAGGTAATGAAACAGATATGGAGCATTCGGAAGTGATTAATCACAGTATCATAGACAGAGATGGATCTGCTATGCAGTCATTCAGACTGCAAAATCTGAATGATGTATGCATGTTGATATCAATATTAATACACATCAACCCTGCCAAATAAGGGTGGAATTTAGCCATGTAAGAAATTCACATACACTGGCCAGTTTGTGCATTTAATTATTGTAGTCTTAGGTTAAATATAGTTGTAATTGTCTATGTATAAATTATTAAATATCATTTTCACCACAAATATTTTTTAAGGAACGGCTACTTCTGTAGAAGTATTCAATTCTATAAAATGTTTAATGATCATTAGTATAGGCTTCTCTCTTTCTCTTTGTCACCCCTCGTCTTCCATGTAGGACAGCATGTGTAGATATATTTTCAGTGTAGTGGTCCCCAGAAAGTAGAATTGGAGATCATCCAAGGAACAGATTGTCCCACTTTTACGTCCTGCTAAAGTGGAGCAGCCAAGTTCTGTCCTCTGTATCTCTGTCGTTGACTGGGTCTCCACCCTATAGCATCTCTCAAGGTCTACTTCAGCATAGGATGGATGGATAGATGGATGGATTGTGTGAGTCATTAACATTAGATTAATATGAATGGTGCAGCACGGCCACTTGGTAGGGTGGTGGTGGGGGGGGGGGAGGCTAATGTTTATAAGCGGTGCTATATATGCCAGTTTATACGATTAATTCAAGCAGAACGTCTGCGATGGACTGGCATCTCGCCCATGGTATACCCTGCTTTGTGCACAGTGAGAGCTGGAATGAGCACCAGCAGACCCCTGGGATCCTTTAAAAAACCAGCTACAGATGAAGAATAAATTAATCTTATATTGACGGGCTTTATATTCGTACTGTACAGATTTGATGAGACAAGGCCGTTGGTAATTAAATCTGTGCTTGATGAAATCATCTGAAATGCATACTCTAAGTTGACAATCACCAGGGGTTTGATTAATTTTGCTGACAGATAATCCCAGCATTAAATGTACCCGCCACAAAGCCAAGGTATCAGGCATTTTTCATCAGCGGGAACACAGAAATGCTCATATCACGCACGAGCAGATGCGTTCTAATCAAATGTTTATCTGATGCTAATCAAACAATATTAATAACCTTGCTAATCAGGAATTAAGTGGAAGATTTAAATGATCACCCCTGGCTCTTCATTTCACACTTATCTTTGTGTCTTATGTGTTTGATCTACGTGCAAACTGGATCCCTCCCACAGCACCTCCTCACAGAGGACGGTCTTTTTTTAGGAAAAAGGGGACACACTTGTCTACTTAGGTCACAAGCTACTTGCTTGTAGCTTGCAGCACGTGTGCATTGCATTGCATACATCTGCATACGTGTGTGTGTGTGTGTGTGTGGTTGCATGTACAACCCAGAGGTGTTTAGGCTGCAGAGAAACACATCTGTTTAGCCAGTACCAGCTTGCCCGGTGGTCGCAGTAATGTATACTGCATCTTCCCCTTCACACTGACTATACTGTAAATAGGTCAGGTGAAGTGTGCTCCGAGGGCCTCACAGAGGTTTAAATTGGTGCCATGAACCAGGAGACCTGCAGCGCAGACACAGTGGATACCTATTTAGATATTGAGTTCTTTCCTCTTCTAATGTTTGATACAATACCGAGGCCAAGGCAAAAACATAGTGTGGACAGTGAGAAAAAGCCAACAACTCTATCTCTTACTACATAACAGGACTCTCCCATTACAAATCTAATTACATCATTTGAGCGTCAAATGATTTTCTTCCTTTTTTGCGGCAGAAGGTGGTTGATTGAAGCCAAACCTCTTTTATGTTACACTAACTAAAAACAGGATACTGATTATCTTCAGGCATGTAAATTAACCAGCCCATATTTAATCCCACATTGATAAAACACTCAATGCTTTGTACAGAACATAAATGGCGATACGTCAAGAGGGATACGTGCATCTTAATGTAGATAACATGGACTAACTAAGCTTCCTATTTATTATACTTTCTTTGAGACTCACAAAGTCCACAAAAAAATGTGATGACCATATTCTCATTTTACAGGTCCTTCCCGACTACATCTGAGGGTTTTTGCAGAATAAAGACAACCATAGTAAGCTGTCATTGTATTTAGGGCAGCACTTCCTACTGAATACTAGGGCTAATACCTGGTTTAGTAACCTGGTTTTGTCTTAATTATAAACTGATGTCTAAGCAGCAGAGCACAGGTAAGCTTCCTTCTTTCGCTGAGCTCTTTCAATGCCATTGTTTCAAAATGGATTCATCCCAAAGCACCAACACACCCCAAGCGTCAGATACAATAAAAGCATTGCACAGACATACAGAGATGAGTGCAAGTTTCAGCCTTTATGATTGATTTTATGCTGGTAAAAAGCCACAACATTACTTTCTACAACTGACAGTGTTACTTACCTCACACTCCCCGTGACATAAACGATAACACTGAGAGACAAAAGTCAACAAGATGCTAATAAAAAAACTGTTAGACATGGTTGACAAAGTGAGCACCATGTCGATGCCTGTCAAGCTTCATTACAGTTCATTCAATGTCCATGTAATCAAGAGAAATTGGCTACCGACCGGAAGACGTGTCAATCCTAATCGCTTGACTTTGAATGAAGAATTTACTCTTTCCTTCAACTGTCAAATGAGTAGGGATGCACCAAAATGAAAATTTGTGGGCGAAGCCGAATAACATATAAACACTTGGCCAAATACCAAATATCGGATGAGGTTGTTAAGTTTTTCACAATTTTTTTTAATAGTGGATGAATAGCCTAGAATACATTTTTGGACATGTTTTTTTTAAAGAAAGTAAATGTTTATTGAATATTCTGACAATTTTTTAGATATTCCAGTAGCCTTTCCGGTTAAAAAAAAGCACAACAAAGTTTTTCATTTATATTAGCCGTTCAAATAAAACAAAACATGCATTCCAAAAAAAAAAATTAAAGTGCATTAAAGGGGAGGTATGATGAAAAAGGGATATACATTCCTTTAGCCTAATTCAGAGGGCCAAAGTTGAAAAAGTTATGTTTCCTCCCTCCCTTGTTATTCCACATTTTGTAAAAAGTCAGCTCCAAACGGGCGAGTTGGGCGGCTTCCAACGTTTACGTGGTGACGGAGAGCGGTAAGCGGAAAGGAGAGTCTGGCTGTGTTTGTACCCCGAAAGGAGGAGCTGCTGCTGCTGCTCTGGTTCTGCAGCAACGTGCACACACTTTTCCGACATAAAATCACTGCACGTTGTTTGATTGCGTCATTGCGTCACACGCTACTATTCGGTCTTGCTTTTTACTCACTAAACCAAAGGCCGAATGTGGCTTTTTTTGCAATATTCGGCCGAATATATTTGGCCACTGAATATTCAGTGCATGCCTACAAATGAGCTACCTAAAAGCCTCTACAAACACGTACACATGAACTGAAAAAACAAACATATATCAATGCATGCTCTTAAACTGTAGTCAGAGTTTACTGACAGATGGGTATCTTTCTTTGTAGAAATCCCCCTTTAACAAATAACATTCTGGTAATGTATTTGATGTTGGATGTTTGTTTTTAACTGAAGGGTAGGAAGTTGTCACTGAGCTCAAACAAACACAGTTGTTTGTTCAGCACTACTGTTGGGTAATATTTTGCTTGCCTAGAAGAAATAACCTGTGTATTCGACCCAGTGATGTTTTTATTGAAAGTTTTTGCAATCACAGCATCTGGAATATGATTTTTTTATATCTATACGAGCTCCTAATGTGATTAGACTATAGACGATTTGATGGTGCAAAGGTAAGTTTTCATAATGGTAGATGTGCTTCTATTTTGCTGGCTTATGGCAACCTTTCAGATCAAGCCCCAGGGGAACTCTTCCTGTACGTAGTGATGAAAAGCCTGCAGAGTCAGGAGAAACAGCTCTACTCAAGTGCTCCTTTTAATGAGCATAACAATGAGTTTACCTGAATTTCTTAGAAAGAACATAATAAAGTTAACTGGACGAACTGCATTGCCCCGAGAAAATGAGGAGTGAGGATAAAAGACCTTAACTCCTCAGAGTCATATTTACCTCTTGGAGCCAGTATAACCCATCAGAATAATACAGTGAACTGGAATATAATGACTAACAGCAGGGGGCACTGTGTTCACCGTTCCAATGGGTTCAAATGAGAAAATTTAACATAATTTTGCCAATTAATCAATATTCGTTAAACTTACAAAAACACCAGAGGAAAGTAGGAGTGTCATTATTGTGTCCGCTGGGGTTCCCTGATTGATAAAGATCGGACTAAATTTTGGGGACGAGTTATAAAATCTACAATAGTGAGAATGCAATAAATCCTGACTCATTAATAATTTAATTTCCATTTCATTTATTTGTTTGGGACAAGAAATAAAAACAAAAAGGAACAAAAAACTCTTTGTATACAATGAAACCCCAATAGAGAAAACGATCAAAGATGTTCAAAGTAATAAAGGATCCATGTACACTAAAAATGGAAATAATTTGAATATGTACAGTATGTATCCGTACATTAAAATGGGTTCCTATGCCATTTGGAGATGTAGCCAAATGGTAGGTTTGTAATGCATGTGTATAACCCTGATTGTACATGTGAATACTGTTGTATTCACATAGCTTTTCATAACTCTATATGTTCCCATGGGGCTGATTTAAATATATACTATATTCCAGTCCATACAGCTGCAGCAGCTCACATACAGATTCTGTTTGAACCCTTTTGGATTATTCTCTCAGTTTGTTGCTTGCTTGTCGTACAGTCCTTCCGCAGTAAACGCAGCAGCAGAGTTACAGCATTATACAGCACCATCACATCTGCTACACTGACCAGTCTGTTTATTGACTTCTGCTCCTCCTGCAGGAGTTGGATAGAAATCCAGGATATGGTGCCAAAATTGAGAAAATGATCAGATTTGGCTAGAATGTCTGAACCAAAGGAGGACAATGACACACACACACGCACACAATTGTTCTATAAACCCTCTTTTGGCGGTAGTCACATGCAAATCACTCTGTGCCATCCTGGCATTGATAACACCACCCAGTTGTTGTATTTCATTTTTTTTCCATTATAATCAGTTCTTCTCACTTTTGTGGAGGCCATTAATCTTATTTTGCCCGCTCGACTCTAAATTGCCCTGTTTGTTTTTATGCTTCCAAACGAGTTCCCCCTGGCACAATTTTCCAATGCAATAAAATATGCCTGTAAAGCCTGCATTGCTTGTTGTGCACTACTCTGTGAGGAAATGTTAAGAGAGGCTTTGCAAAGTCAATTAGGATGAGAGTTCACAGAGCAAGAACAAACCACTGGCGTTCAGCTATAAGCACGCAGCACATCACAGGGTTTAGTTCTCACAGGTCCTCCTCGGAGGGGTCTGCACCTTTTCACCAGCTGTCTAACTACGAGCCGCCAATGGTTCTGAAGAGTTGCAGCTGAGGAAGTGTGTGAAATGTGGGTGTTGATCAGCTCCCATTTGCTTCTGCCCATCTTTTCATTTCAAATCCAGTTTTCTGTGAACTCACTCAGTTCCGTGCTGTAAAAGGCTGGAAGGTATCATTACAGATAGTGCACAAATGTGAGCTTTACAGGAACACCTGGTTACTTACTACAGATAGTATGTTTCTGTCTCGGGAATTGGGTGTAAAACCCTGAATTGGGATTATATAACCATTAGGAGTTACAGTAAAGATGCTGAATTCACAAAAAGCCGAGTGTTAACTAGTCTCAAAGGATTTGATTAGGCTATGAAGCAGGAATTTGCATGAAAACTCATTTAGTGAAGTAACCTTTTCTCCATTACTTCCAACTGAGTTCAGAGGAAGCTGTGTTGGTGCACTCTTAAAAACATCACTCACTTTGTAATTAGAATTTCTCTAAGCAAACAGATGCACATAACCTTGGTTACGGATGCTGTAAACTGTGTCTAATAATGTAAATATGCAGCCTGATCTACTCAGGTGCCCTGAAAGCTGTTTGGAAAAGACGTGAACGTTATTACAGAGTTTTCTTATAGACACTGTGATCCTTGTCCCACTTTGCTTTCCCTCCCACCTGCATCAAACATGTGAATCAAACCTCACAGGACGCTATTCCCAAGTGTCTTTTCACTATATTTTCAGCTGCACCCCATTCTATAAGTTTCTCCTCACACTACAGGGAATTCATTCATTTGTTTTATTTCCCCAAACGGCATTTAAACACTATTACAATGTTACTTTCTATCAAACACATATTGCATCAATGTGAGGCAATGATATAGAAAGGATTTGTCAATAAAATTCCAGACAGTAAAAGGACTTAGAGGAAAAGAAACAGATACCTTTAAACTTGGTGTTCACTCCAGGCTGCGTCGCTCTTTGTTGTATCCGTACTGGCCCTTCTAATGAAACCCAAACAAGTAAAAAAGTGTTCAAGATTACCATTAAAAAAAGGTGGCAAAATCCAATCGTTTTCCCTTTCTTTCCCTCTTTCCTTTAAAAATGCTTCTGCCTGAGGAAGCTCGAGGTACTGTACCGAGCAACCACTCCCCCTCCTTTTCATTCACACACTTTAACCTACTCTGTGCCCTGATACAGCTCTGTCTCTCTCCTCTTCTCCACACACATTCACTCACTCTCTCTCTCTCTGACATGCCAGATTGATCTTCTTCCTCTGCTCCCCTTCTTCTCTGTGTTGTACTCTCTTTTCACCATCTATGTGTCTGTTTTTGTGCACCCAAGTGCTCTTCTATTCAATTAGCTCCAATTTTTCCACATCTCTCTCTCTTACGGTCCTTTTGTCCTCCCTCACCACCATATTCCAGCCTCTCCAGCCTATTATTTCAGACACAGTATCCATCAAACACACTCACACTTGACTGCGCTGTGATTCCACCCTGACTCACACACTCCGCAGATGGACATGTACAATTCAATGAGCCCCCTTTTTTTTCTTTTTTCTTGATGCTGACAGCTTTTCAGGGCTGCCGCGACTTGCTTTCAAGTTTTTTTTTATTTAAATATCCGTGTAGCAGAACATAAAGATGTTGCTGCTGCATTCGTCACGTCATTTTTTGTTGCTCGGTAAAAATCCCACGACAGTTTGGTCTTGTTTTTCCCGCATTAAAAGGTTAGCAGGATGTAGTCTGTACTGACTGACATGATGAAAATAATCAGAACAAGCCTCTGACTGTTAGTAGAGAAAAACTAATCATATTCTGAATGTTAGAAACACTTATTTAAAGGTTAGCTTTGACCCATTGGGCTGTTTTTCCTCAGCACTCACAAGCCAAGCTTTTGAACAAACAACCTGATAACATTAGAGAATTCATCAACACAAGTGTAGGAGTCACCAACCTGACTAAGTGTCAGTGCACAGATCACAGAGGCTGAGTGAAGAGTCATCTAAGATTATCACAAACATACAGCGTTCATTGTGTAACTCTCGTAAAAGGAGGAATTTTTCAGTGCTAAAGTCAACATTTCAAAGAATACCAAAATTTGTTTTGGTTTTTTTTTTTTGGTTTTGGATGTTTTTGCTAAAAAGAAAGTCTGTGTAGAGCGTTGAACCCATCCAGAGTTTTTCTTTGAAACATTTTCAGTTCTGAAAACACCATTTAGAAGAGAGGTGAAATGTCTCGAGACCATTTAACTTTACTACATTTTTCCTGGATTACTGACATTTTTCAAAGTGCAAACATTACAGGTCAACACACACCGAATAATTACAAAAAAGAAAAGCTTAAATGCCTTTCTGCTCCAACACGCTATATTCTGACAACTATTAGATACACGTAAAAGCATGTAAACAATATAATGTACCATTTAATTCACTTTAATTAAATGCAGATCTATTTTATTATATAGTGCCATATAGAACACAGTCATTTCCATCTCATATCAAATCTACAGAGACTTGAAACAGATGAAAAAATTGTATCATGCTCAAAAGCATGAGAGACCTCAGCTGGGATGGAAACCATTTACCTTTAATCGGTCGGGGGGGTAAGTGAAAAGGAAGCAAAGAAACAGGATTATGAGATGATATCATTTGAAATATTTTGAAATGGTAAGACTGGAAACCACAGATTAGAGACCATCTGATCCAAAGCCTGAACACCTGCAGAGAGGAAGAGAGCATGGAAGAGAATCGAGGATCCAGACGGAGGCAGCAGGGAGAGTGGCAGTCGTAATACCAGTCCATAGTTTTATTTTCCACAAAAACACAAAGTAACAAAAAACCAAACAAGGATAATCCAATAGTAGAGTTGTAACAATTCGTTTTAGCAACGATTTGATTCGAATCATGATTTACTGTTGCCAATCTGATTCAAGGACGATATTGGTTCATTTAAAATGATTCAGTGACTTGAAATTGATTCAGTAACTTTTTAGCCAAAATAATAATTCAACCAGTACGACTGTGGAGTAAATACTTGGATACTGGACAGTGTAGGTGAGCTTTCATAGATACCTGATGTGTAAAGTAAACAACATTTAATGGCAAATGTAATCACATTTTATTTGAATAAAGTCCAAGCAACACTTCAGTTTAAATTAACAGGATGTTAACTTTTCTGCTCTCATTTTCAATATTTAATATAAATACACAATAGGTTTACCTGACTCTTCTGCTTTGTTTTTCCAACTTTTCATTTTAACGTGATGGTTATCACAAAGCTACTGCGAAGCTAATGCTAATGAGCTAACGTGACATGCAGTGAACGCTGCCAGATGGCCCTGGTGGTCGACACAGTAAGCAACTCCTTTAAAATATCTTAACCTGTGCTAAAGCCAAATTGTTTCCACACACTTGACCCCAAAAGTGGATTGATTTCTATATTTAGTTTGCTTTCTGCTTTCTTCACATGATTTTATATTAAAAGCACTTAAAAAACACATGCATATAAGGTCTGCCATGCTTAAATCCAATGCGTTAATTCTTTAAATCTATAGAATCGATTGATTACATTTAAAACAATTTTAGATCGATTAATGACATCCGGAAGACCAACTTGACGACCACAAATTGATGCAGTTGGATCATAGGAATATAAAGCAATTCATCGATCTAATGGATGAATCGGTACACCTTTACGTGATAGGGAAGAGACACCATGACAGAGAAACAGGGCCAGAGAAAGACAATGACAACGAACCAGAGAACATTCTGTGTCCAAACACTCAGCTAAACAGTGAGGGAGGCTCAACCAGAAATGCAGCACACCTGGGTGCCAAACAGGAGGGAGCCTAATCACTCAACAGCACAAACACACTGACAAGAGTGAATAAAGATTTTTAAAAAAATGAACTAGAAACCTAAAAAAGGGAATGCTAAATTAACAGACACTGAACCAAACATAACTAAAAGATGTCTCACACGGAAATGAAAACAAACTCAACATAACAAACCATGACTAAAAAGGTTGTAAAAAGACGGATGGTGCAGCAAGTCTCAGACGTAACTGTCAGCGGGCTTATAGACAATTGATGAATAATGCTCTTTAAAATGTTCCCTTCAGTGCAGAGTATGTGTTGTACATTGTGTAGCTGCAGTTATACAGTTGGAGTGCGGAGAAACTCATGTCGCCTACTTTGATGCTTTTGGGGTTATCAACAGCCATATTATAATAATACCGCAGCAGTGCATTCAGAATGGGGTCGATATGAAAGTAGCCGAACATTATTAGCCTTGAGGGCGACATGACACCTGCATCAGAAACTTTAATAAGAGTGCTGGTTCTCCTTATGGCTGCACCACTCCATGGTGCCTGTTTTCATCACTTACACCCCACCTCAGTGCTTCCTCTGCTTATAATGTCCTTTCAGTGAGATGAGGACCTATAATGTATTCCTGCTTTCAGGTTTAAAGGGTACCTATAGGGGACATTTATATAACATAAAATGTGTTTAATGGATAACCAATAAACAAAATGTGTGCATTTATTTAAAAAAATAACGATAATTATTTTATCTATCTACTATCGATAAAGCAAGGAACCTCTGTCTGTGTGTGTGTATGTGCGTGTGTGTCTCAAATATCTCAGCGCATCAGGATCAGACTGACCTAAGGGTTTCAACATGGCTGCTGGGTGTGTAACGCGGGATTTTTTTGCACCACAATGATACTGTTCATGAATTATTTCATAGAATTGTCTTAAATGCAGCTTTGCAGAACAGCTCAATGTTGACAGGTAATCATGGTATCTAAGGATAAGTTGAAAGCTGTGTAGAATCTACAGAGTGACCGCACAAAGGGCTTTTAAAGACGACTAAAGTGGGTCTAATATCCTAAAAAAAAACACCCCGTAAATATTGACCAGCAGGTGTCCTCAGTGAGAAACATCTGTAACTAAGGTGAGTATTAATAATAATAAAAATAATAAAATAAAAATAGGCTTTTAATATATTAGCCTATACTACAGTGCTAAATATTATGCTCTGCACAGTTCATTTAGTCGACTAGCTACAAGTTTGTCTGTTTATACTGCCGCGCCGGCTTGCAGAGCGAGCTGCTGCTCCAGCCCCTAAACTGTAGCCGCGGTGCGAGCCCAGCCCTGAGAGCCAATCCTTATCCCGAAGTTACGGATCTGACTTGCCGACTTCCTTTACTAAAGAATCCACGTTCAACTGAACTATCGCGGCGATTAGTGCACCATTAACCAACACTAAAATACCATATTGTGCTCTTTTGGCTGGAACAGAGGCTAACTCGTTTCAGCTGCCCACAGCAATGGCTCCGGGTCAGGAAATACCTGTATGTTGTGACACCACGTGGGAATTATGTATATCCGAGCCTGTGGTCACGTGACTGCCGTAAAGTGAAACGTTCTCCAGGCCACATGACCGCTGTATAGTGGCCTGAGGAATCATTTAAAATAACTCATATGGGTCAACTCTTTAGGTCAAAAAGTCCACGGTGTGCCTTTAATATAGGCCTCAACAAAATAGTATTTGAAGTGTATTGCCCCAAACGCATCCCTCTTCCTGAATTTCAGCAGGCTAAAAAATTGCTCTAACTAGCTCCTCTCAGAACATGCTGTTTCTGAGTGTACTACCGAGTATGCAAATGAGCTGTGTCTAGCCACGCCTACTTCACATTCCGCTCTGGGAGAGGAGCGTTCACAAGCCAACATTCGCAAACCTTATGTTGAACATCGACTGATATAATTTGCTCTGGACAAAATGTTAGCAGCAGTAACTGAGCAGTGTTAGCTTACGTGCTAACGTTACACTGACATTTTTAACAGCAAGCAGCTTATCATGCTAGTTAGGCTCATGCAGTAAAAGAAACACAAAATATTAAATATTATGAACTTACATCTTCCACGTTTGTGCTTGAGTCATGAAGTGTTTGTATCTTTGAGCTAAGCTAGCTCTGTAGCCTACCGGCCTGTGTTTTCAAAGCAGTCCTCCGTGAAATGCTGGGCACACACAAACAAATGTTTGGTTCACAACCAAAAAAGATAAAATCCAGCCACTGGGTCCTGAGCAGCTCAGCTGAGGGGAGGAAAAATTAATTGTGCGTGGTGTTCTGCCTTCACCATGTGTGTTTACCCCAAAGTAATTAATTAGGGTGGAGCTAACCTCAGTGCAGTGGCAGAGGGAGGGGCAGTAGGAGAAGTTATTCTGCTTATGACATCACAAACGGAGCAAACTCAAACTCGCTTGTCTGAGCACATATTTCATAGAACGTGGAGCAATTAAGAGATGAAGGAATCATACTTTTTCTTTCAAGTGAAATTTGTATAATATGGGACCTACCTTTAAAGAAAATAACCAGACTAAACCTCTAGAGTTATATATGATATTTAAATAGAGCTTGCAATTAAAATTCACTACATGTACCCTTTAACTCTTCTCATTCTAAAACCAAAGGCAGGAAAAGTGGGTTGTTGGTGTGCAGAACAAACTGTAGAGATTTTTCTGGCTGGGTTTATATCCTTCTTTGTGTTTAGTGAGAACAGCATCATCGCTTTTAGTGAAATCCAAAAGAAAACCAACGCAGAAGATGAGACAAGAGATGAGAACAGAAGGAGTGAGGGAAAATATTGATTTAGGAATTTTGATTTGACGCCCAAAGAAGGCTTTGCTTCGATCGCTATGTCAAAAAAGTACATACAACCACACATTTTTTTTAAAAAAAAAATTATCAAACAAGGGCTTTTAAAACCTGCAATCAGACTCCAGTTAACATTTTTAATTTTGCATGACGAAATCCCATTTTCACAGCTTGTGAGCACTCTGCTCAAACACAGGAACTGATTAAAATATGCAGAACCCCAGAAACAATGAATCACTTTGGAAATCAGTCTTTATGTGCAATCATTTCTTGTGTAAAGACACTTTCAATAAAGACACGAGCTCCAACCTGCTGCACAATGCTTTCATTTCATTCATTCATTTTCTTCAATGAGAACTTATGCAATGCTGGACTCTGGTGGCCAATAGAAGAACAAGCGTGTTGCAGCAAAGGTGCTGCCTTTAGAAGTGCAATCCAAATGTTTTTTTTCCCAAGGTAAATTAATTAATTTAATTTTAAAAGGGATGGTTTGAAACACAGATCAGAGATCTAATTTATCTATTTTTCTAGTCTATCCTAAAGGTCAGGATTTTGAGAGTTTTTTTATTTATATTTTTATTTTTGAGTGGCTCTGTCTTATTTGTGCAAAATTAAATGAATGACTAAACAAACATAACAAATTATAAAATTTAAAATCAAATACAAATAAATAAATATAAGTGGAAATAAAATACGAAAGTTAATATAGAAATATGTCCAATATGTCCAAAAAGTAAATAGAGATGATAAATAAAAATGGAAGTAATAAAGAAAATACAAATATTATTGTATTTTATACATTAAAAAAAAAGAGAAAATTGTTTTTATTTTGCTTTTATTTTTTTATTTTTTATTATTTTAGCAGGTTTGGTCCTCCATAGATCACTACTGGTGCCTTTCAAATCCCCTTTTCCCTGTTTATTCCCTCACTCCTTAAAAAACAACACATCAGATAATAGAAACGGGATCATTAGTACCTGAATTATGCATAAAAGAGGAAACCTGGCTCAAATAAAACAAAAAAGGACGTAGCATGTAAAATGAATGTAAAATCTGACACATTATTCTAAATATATACTTAAATCAAGATACATATTACCATTATAATAATAACGGTGTACGGACAGTTTTAATTCCTCGTCTAGAGCGATATCATCACCTTATTTGATTATTAAATAAATAAATAATTTGAATTTTGAATTTTAATTACTTTATTAATCCCTGAAGGGAAATTACATTGCACTCGGTTAATTTTAGGGACATGCTTCTCACATGTTGATGAAGAAAACACTGAAGTACATTTAATGAAAAACGAGTCTTTGTATTATTATCCTGTGAGTTCCAGTCAGTGAAACAGGCCCATCCCATAACCTGACGCAGTGCAACCAGTTCAACCTTAAACTTTTATTTTGGGAAATATCCACACAGTTTACTACATATACAAACAAACATATACAAACAAACATACTGATACATTGATCACTATTTGTTAATCAGGCTTTGAATAATTAATTGATTTTGGTTCAATTTGGTGTTTGAGGTTAAGTTATGGAAAATAAATAAATAAATAAAAATCCTGAAAGCAAATTATTAAAAAAAATATTTAAGACCAGCAAAACTAAAAAAAATAGGTTTTAAAGTAACAAATAAAAGTTGCTCCACACACAGTCATGTTACGAAGAGTATAATACATTATGTAGGCATTTTCAAAACTGTTAAATACACATAGGCCTTAATTTTTTTGTTTAAGAAAACTTGCACCTAAAACTGATTAGCAAATTAGAGAGCATCACAGAAAGCTGTTGCATATGAAGTTTTTTATATACCAACACCACAAAAATAAACCCTTGGTGTATTGGCACATCATTATTTTTTTTATTCATGCTTTAAAAAGGATGATAGTCAACACTGCTTTTAAGATATTCATGTATAACTTTTAGTGAACCTTTACATTGCAGGTCCATGGGCTGCTCTTCTGCGTGGGAATAAAGACTATGTTATATTTAGTTTAGTTTTACTTTAATGTTCCTTTTATAGTTTACAAATTTAACACACTTGACAGGGTCATCAGGTATTTGAAATGTGCATTTTTTTAAAGACTATAGTATGGGGGCCCGATTGTAAGGTTCCGCATTTTAAAATAAACAGCAACTTTTTGCAACATTTAGCAGCAAACCGCTAAATGTTAAATCTAAATATAAATGTTAACTCTAAATCTAAATGTTAAATCTAAATCGAAATGTTAAATATTAAATCTTAATGTTAAACCTAAATGTTAAATCTAAATCGAAATGTTAAATCTTAATCTAAATGTTAAATGTAAATCTTAAATGCTTGATTTTGAACATTTAGGTACAGATTTAACATTTAGATTTAACATTGTTATTACATTTTTAAGAGAAAAGTAAACAAATTTCGCAAATATTGCTGTAAATCTGGTCAAAAGTAACGTGAAAAATTTATCAAACGTCGTTTGTTTGCTAAATGTTGCAAAACGTTTACAATCGGCACCCCACAGTATAGAAACAAGAGGTATTGAAATTCGACTCTTGTCACGTTCGGTTATCATAGAAATATCTACAACGAAGAAACATCAAAGTGAGCCGTATACAAGACCTAAACAGCAGCTTTCCGCCAACAAATATTTCAGGAAGGCTGAAGGTTTCTATAACACTGTCTCACACACACACATACACACACACACACACACACACAAACACACACACACGTGTTACAATTACTAAGGATTTTCCCTCCAATGTGCAGTTGAAATGAGTTCAATAATGATGACACAGGCAGACTTGCAGAAAAAGTGTCCTTGTCCGCACTCAGATATAAATCCCCACAGATAAAGTTGTTTGTGTGCAATGGATCTGCTGGTTTTATGTCAGTTCTCGGTCTCCTTCTCCACCATAAAGGTAGTTATTGGTTCCGGCTGGTTGAACGTACTCCTCTGTCTTGTCCCAGTCTGAGACCCAGCCGCCCCCACCTCCGTTTGGATCGGAGGCCTGGTTCATGGCTCCGTACCCACCTCCACCACTTGTACGATACAGTTCCTCTGTTTCATTCGCAAGCTCATCTTCATCGAGGATGCCACATTTTTCATCACTCAGCTGTTCGGGTTCGGCCCAAACTTGTTTCTCTCCAGATGCAAAGAGACCTTAAGAACCAACACAACCCAAATTATTCAATGTAGCACCAAAATGCACTCAGTTTTTAGCTATTACTCATTCTTTCTATAGCATTTTTTAAGAAACACATCCTTTCATATGACTGAACTACCAAGACAAATTCCTTGTACTGTCCTTAAAACTGTACATGGCCATTAAAAACATTTCTGATTCTGATTTCTGAACACATTAATAAGATGTTTAAATGGATTATACACACCATAGAATATGACACCTCCATAATGGACAAGTGAGGCAATAAGAAACACGCCTTGCCACTCCTCCCGGGTCTAGAGAGGGAGACGAGATGGTAAATGGTAAAGAAGAAGAAGCTATACGTAATGTTCCAGCTGTTTAATCTGACTTCTGATCTGAAGTTCCCATGGCAATTGTGTAAATTTACCATCTAAATGCAGGGTTAACACAGACACACACACACACACACATTTACTTCAATGATTAATTGCATCATCAATGTACCAAAAGATTCATGTTTTCTGACTCCAGGAGGGAATAGTGACCCAGCATATACTGTATTTGTACTCATAATGATTAATTATTTCAAACCCACATAACAACAGCAGACGAATGCAAAACGTCAAACACAATGTAGTAAAATTCAGCTTCATGCCATGATTTTTATTGCGTAAATATCATCATGTGTTCTATTGATAATATTCTCACCTTGTGCTTCGTCATGGCGCCGACTATAAGTGGGCAGACCATACCAGACAATGTGCCGACCCCATTG
Source organism: Gouania willdenowi (assembly GCF_900634775.1). NCBI lineage: Eukaryota > Metazoa > Chordata > Actinopteri > Blenniiformes > Gobiesocidae > Gouania > Gouania willdenowi. The sequence continues at coordinate 12,294,977 of NC_041062.1, read as the reverse complement.
GAGATACCCATAAGGATGCTAGCATATCGTGGTGCAATGTCCAAGTGATTGACATTAAATCCTATTGATGAAAAAAGAACATTGTTTTAAAACCATATTCCCCTTTACAGTATATGAAGATCTAATCATGTATATAAGCAAGATTGTCTCTTACCTGAAATAGCAAAACCTGAGAAACCTACAGCCAAAACCAGGAATGTGATAGCAACACCTTTGGTGTGTGAGAAACCAACCACCAACAGCAGAGTCGCCTCCATCCCAAAACCTGTAACACCCCACGGCAGGTTTTATACATGAAGGCACAATACAGAGGCTTGGATCAATTAGGTAAAATTTACTTTTGGTTTTTCTACCTTTAAAAATGCAGCAAACTTAAACTTATTGATTAACTCAAACTAAAGCTTACTATATTCATTAGGGTTTGGGCTTGGTTTTAATAACAGCATCCATTCGTACCTCCACAGTTCATGAGCTTCCTGACATTGGTGGTGGTCATGATTTGGTTTGAGCGTAGATAATCTGCAATCTGACCCCCGATGGGCACAATGATGGTCATAACCAGATGGGGGAGTGCAGACACTATGCCCACCTACATGAGAGAAAGACGGAGAGAGGTTTATTTTTCTCATGCAGTGAAATAAGATAATTGGACGGAACCCGACTACAGTGAGGGTTTTCTTACCTTACTGATCTCAAACCCAAACACCTCCTCAAAATAAGCAGGTTGGCTGATGAGGAGCAGGTAGAAGGTCCAGCTCCTGCAGAAATTGGCCACAATGATGGCGTATACTGGCATTGAGGTAAAGAAGGCTCTCCAAGGTGTGTTGAACTTCTACAAGACAGAATTGGAAAAACAATAATTGAATTAACATGTTAAAACAATGGATTAATTACATGTGCAGAAAAGGAGATGTGCAGCTGTAGAACATACACATTATAGAAACTCCACAGTCAGGAGTTCCTCAGGGCTCTATTCTAGGTCCAATATATATATATAAACATCCTACTACTTGATCTGGAAAAAAGACTTCATTTACATTAATGACAAAAATTCAACTACTGTAATAAACACAGGACTTTAAGTTTCCAAAAAAAAAATGTTAAAAACTTTAGTTTTCAAAAAAAAAAAAAAAAAAAATCTTAGCACTAACGTGAAGCATATTATTAATCAGATTTGGTTCTGACTTGTTGCACAATTACCCTAGCTTTGAAATTGTAAAAGAAAACAAACAAACTACCCTGTCAGTTGTAAAAATGCCTCTTAAAATGCATTTTTACATCACTTGACTTCTTATTTAATTTAAAAGCTCATATCTGCAATGTGTGTTGTGCATTACTTTGACCAACATAGTTTGATTTACACGTGCATTTAAATGAATTAGACTTCATTTGAGCTCTTTGATTTAGAAAAAATTGGCAAAAAAAAGACAAACTAAACAGCACATTGAAGCAAGTGAAGAAAAAACAACACTAAGATAGAAAGTGATTCAAGGAATTTAGACTCATCTGCTGCAAACTGACCGTCACTGTGTGTTGGGCTGATTCGCCGATGCTCTCCTCGATGTATTTCCTCTCCTCTTCAGTGATGCTGGGGTGAGCTGCTGGACTCTCATATGACACCAGGATCCAGAAGCAATACCACATGATACCAAATGTTCCTTCATGGAGGGGGGGATGGATAAAAAACAGACAACGATAAGTATAATCTTAGCTGGAAATATATGAAGGGGGTTGAATTAGCAATTATAAGAAGGGCTGCAAAAATCTGTTACGTTTACAAATATTAACAACATAAAATTCTCTTCATCTCAGACTTTGAGTATCTCAGACCGTATACGTAGAAGACAGATGACCATCCAGAGTATTGGACAAGGATTCCAGCTAAAGGCATGGCGATCACAGCACCAGCATAAGAACCTAATGAGAGTAACAACATGTTAAGGGTGAAAATGCTTTTCAATGGTATTGTGATATATAATGTAACATCAATACATTTACAGTTAACTGTTTCATCAATAAGCGTTAGAAAAAGTATCAAACTCATGGCATGACAGGTAAAAAAACAATGCTTCGGTTTGCAAAAAAAAAAAAAAAACATCATTGTGCAATTGTTGCATTTTTTCAACAAAAAAACAATACATTGTGAATTTCTAGGGAGTTTAAATAATTTGATGTATTGCCGACACGGGACACTTTTGTCACCGTGGGGGCCACAAACATGTGATGGTCTGATCTGAGAGCAATATTTTGTATATATTCCTGTCATTTACGTGTATTTGTTACTTTTTTTGGTGTTTTTAGATAATCTGGTGTTCTTTGAAGCCCTCTTGTGTATATGTGTTGTACTTTAGTGTTTTCTTTAATTTTGTATAGTTTTAGGTCATTTTGAAAATTTCTTCTTTTGTGATTTTGTGCGTTTACTCTGCGGGCCGCACAAAATTAGAACGAGGGCTGCAGGTTGCCTATGTCTGATATGTTATTTTGCTCTTTATATTGCTCTTTACAAAAGCTTAGCAGCTCTATAAACGCAGGTGTCTTTTGCATCAGTTGCTGATACTTATTCCATAAAAATGCTGAGTGGGCAAAGTGAACATGAGCTCACCACAAAATGCTGTCGTGGCTAAGCGACTTCTCTCCAGTGGTGGGGCCCATTTCGCCCAAATACCGTGACACGCAGGATATGAAACACCCTGAGGAGTTGTAGAAAACACAATCTTGTGTATTAACAGACAGCACGTTCACTGTATTTAAGATGAACAAAACAAAAAAAGATTCATCTACCTCTACCAGTCCTTGAAACACCCTGACGATGATGACACAGCCAAAGTGCATCCTCGCTGCTGTTGGGATCAGCATGTTTAGGCATGATGTGGCCACTATGGCAAAGCCAAAAACTCTACAAGAGACAACAAGCAGAAGGAAAAAGTAGTTACATCTCAACATTCCCAAATTAGGAGCACAGAGATTGTTTCACGTTGTGTTTGTTTTCACAAACCTGTTTGCTGCAAACTTTTGGCAGATAAACCCTCCTGGAATCTGAGTGACGATGTATCCCCAGAAGAACGAGCCATGAATCATTCCCACCGTTTCTGGATCCCAGTCGAACTGGGCTTTCTGAAGAGAGGTAGCAGGGAAACGTAATAATTAATGATTACAAGGAAGGGATTTACCTTAACATTGAACACAGGGTGGAATTATAGAACAAGGGAAAACACTTTATGTCAATTCAACGATTCCATTAAAGTTTATCTTTATCAGAATAGAAGAGAAGACACCAGCGGTGGACTGACCATCTGGCATACCGTGCATCGTCCCGGTGGCCCGTCGATGATGGTCAATTCAAAGTGGGCCACTACGTTTTTTTTTTTTTTTTTGTTTTTTTTTTGACGAGTTAGTGGAGGCAGACATGGTAACAGGTGGCCAAAAATTGCCCAACAGTGGCAAAAACAAGGCAAGAAAATAGTGTAAAATGACTAAAATAGGCCAAAAGCAGTCATAAATGGCAAAAGATTTGGGCAGGAACTAGCAGGTATGTAAAGGGTAGCGTAAATGGGCAAAATGTGGAAAACAACAGTAAAAAAAAAGGGCAAAAATGTGCAACAAAAACTGGCAAAAGGTAGGAGGAAAAAGGAAACAAGTTGTATTTATTGGGCAAAAGTTAGCTTATTTGGATGAAAAGTGGCCAAAAAAATTAAAGAAAGGAGAAGAAATCGATAAAAGTGTCAAAAAGAACTTGCAAAAATTGACAAAAAATAGGGAAAAACTGATATTTATTGGCAAAAGGAAGCTGAAGTCTGAGAAAAGTGTCAGAATGTTTTGTAAAGGGGCAAAAAATTGGAAAAAAGAAAGTTGCAAAATGGTCAAAGGAAATAGGTAAAAAGAGGTTAAACATTCCCCCCTTTGAAGAATTTCTGGGGGATTAATACAGTAATTAAATTTAAGACATTAAGGACCACATGATAGAAAATGCCAGGGCTGAATTTTTGCCCCAGACCACCCCTGGAAGACACTCTTTGTCTAGATTTGCTTCCTTCTTGTCCTTCTGTGTGGCTCACAGAAACTATCAGCACTCACCACAATGACCTCCTTGTTGTCTCTGTAGGTGGTGTGGCTGTTCACCATGCTTACGATGGCCACTCCGAGGTTACATCGGATACCGAAGGAGATGCAGAACCCAATGCCGGACAGGATTGCGATGATGTAGCGTCTTGGCAAGCCGAAGCAGGTGCAGTCCACCACTGGCATCTCCTTCTCCTCCACCAGCTCCGGCCGGCCTTCTGCCGACAGCTCGATGGTCTCACCATTCTCCTGCTTTTTCTCGAGAGCCCTGAGGAGCAAAAAGACAAAAAGCCTGCTCAAAAACGGCAATGTCCTGCAATTCAGTCACATCGTTGTGAGGAGAACGTAAACCTGTTTTGTTTAAAGTCAGTTAACCTTTTGATTTGTTGCTGCAACCATTCCTTTCTTATTAAGAACACGCTCACATACTGTAGCTGCAAACAGTTGTAGTGTTTGTTGAGATTTTTATGATAAAGCGTAATCCACAGTGCGAATGATCAAGTCAAGCCAAGCAGGATAAAAATGTCAAGACGTTCAAACACTTTTTCTTGCTGTCATTTTAATTCATAACTTCACTCCTCCGACAGCTATCTGGGACTTCTGGTATTCCTGATGTTTCTATGAATTTGACAAGTGTTTACACTAACTGTTTCCTTCACCTTGAGGCTAACTTCTCTGAGAAACAATGACCTCTGTGAGCATTCAGAGCAACAAAAAAAAAAAAAAACTGAGCATCAAATATGTATCTACATGCAGCAGCATCTATTAAACATGCACTGCGGTCTGAGTTCTTGAAAGAAGGAGTGATGCAGAATCAGCTCTGTGTTAACATGTCTCCGCTAAGGTCAGCCTTCAGCTTTCATTCTAAAGGTCAAACTAAATGTAATTGTATGAAACTGCTTCTATCTAAAGGTAGATTAAGCTTAGTTTTAGTCTAAAAATTTTGGTTTAAGCCTTTATTTTTTAGTTTTAGACCAAACTCATTATAACTTTATTTTAATTAATCTTCAACAAATTCAATCTTAACCAAATTATTATCTATTTCCATTTAAAAAATTGTATTATTCCACCAAAAACCAAGCCACCTTACTTCTGATTGACTTAACATCCTGTCATACCTTTTTTATTTACTTACACCAACTATAAAAGTTGTTGGACGGACTTTGTTCTGATTATTTTCAGTTATTATAAAGGTTTTTTGTTTTGTTTTATTTTTTTTTTGACAAAACATCTCAATCAATTATATCAAAATCTTGTCTGCAATTAGTTTTAGTGATATTTAGTCCAATTCAAAATTGTTCTTAACAAAAACTATTGACTACAAGTCAATAAAAGCTGGATTTAATATGAAGTCTTTAGTCAAACTTAATTAAATCTAAGCCAAAGGAAGCATTATGAACTGCCACAGTTATTCAAACAGCTACGCCTCCTTTTAAGAGATAACGTAAATAAATACAGATGACACCAGTGATAATCCTGTTACAGTGATCATACAGATGCTTAATCAGTGCATCTTCATTTAGGTACATCTGTTTAACTCTTTATTTTGGACTTTACTGAAATCAAACCTCCAGCTGTAAGCACATTGAAAAATAAAAGCTTCCCGTATAAAACATACAAGCTCTGTTAGTTACTGTAAGCTGGGGTTCAAACAATCTTCAACTCTGTTCAAGTATTAATGATTTGTACTGTTCAATTATTTATATCTCTGGCTCTCTTGGTCTATTTTAGTCTGTCTCTTCATTCTTCCTGTCTCCTCTGCATCTTTAACCCTGCCTTTTACCGGCAGTTCCCCTGACTCACTCTCACCATTCTCAACATTTTTTCCTCTGTTTTAACACCAATTTATTTCCCTGTACCCAGAGGATCAGCCTTTGCTTGTTTTTTCACATGTTTTCTAATGTATCAGTAGTGGTGACTTTTCATGACTGACCCCGAGTTAAGGAAAATCCTTTTTAATCCTCACAAGCTTCCTGACCTTCTTCTACCCACTGTCATTACCACAGCACAATGAAAGAAACTAGACGACATTTATACATTTTAAAGACGTGTTATTTAGCTACACTGTTCAACCCAGCAAGTGTAGGCATGCGTCTCTGGAGTATAGAATTTGAACTTCAAGGACAAATGTCGGGACAGTTCAGCGCGTTGTTTCAGAGTGGAGTCAAGAGGATGGAGTCATTGATTGGTTTGGAGGGAGTCAAATAACTGGTCGGGATTGTTTGGAAGGCTGAAACACTCATTGACGACAAAAGCAAGACTTCCTGTGTGGAAAAATCTATTTATTATGGACATTTTTTTTTTAGTTGACAAAAATTGTCATAAAATAATGAATTTCTGTGAATATTTACTTTTAAAAAAAATAGTACAACATGCCATGGTAAGGTTTCAATTATTCAGACAAACATTTTTTTGAGGATTTTTTACTTTTATCTTCTGCCAACTGTCAGTCTTCCTCAGAGGCGTCTGCTGATCGCTTTGATGTGTCCTTGTGAGTTTTTTTGGGGGGGCGTGGCCCATTTCACAGTTCTGCAGAGTCCCAGATGTGGCGGAGTAAAAATGTTCTCTCATCCCAAGTTGGCCACACCAAAGCAGTCAGCAGACGCCTCAGAGGAAGACTGACAGTTGTCAGTCAACGTGTCAGGAGATCAAAGTAAATTTCCTGAGAAAAGTTGTCCGAATAAATGAAACGTTAACATATTGTTCAGAAAAGAAGACAAAATGAACTTGCTGGAATTAAATGGTATAACACATACACATTGTGTGGGATTCATACATTGTTCCCTCCTAGTCTTTAAAAATATGAATTATTATGAATTTCTGATGAGAAAAAGAACATGAAGAAGATAAGGATGAAACATTTAGTGGTTTATTGGATGGATGGATGGATGAGTGGGTGGATGGTGACCATCTCCCTGTTTTTCTGTCTTAATCAGTGAAATTTAAAAGTTTTCCTGCCAGTCTGGTCTGGGAACTGAAACGGAAAGATCTGAACACTATTGCTCGTAAACACGATTATAAATGGTAATAACTAGAAATTATTTTAGAAAATGTGCTACTGATTTCTGTTCCTGTAATCCATCAGTGAAAAAAAAAAAAAAAAAAAATAAGAAGACAAAGCGCTGATAACTGAGAACTTTTTCTCTTGCGTGCTGGATCGTGCGCCTTTTACGCACAGACGAACACGGAACACCTGAGCGGAAATAAAAGCTTATACAGGCCGGGCTCTCACTCAGAGGTGGGAGTGTGTAATCCTGGATGTTGGTGTGCAGAGGGGGAGGGGGCACGATGGGGAGCTATCAGGCTACTTAACAGGAGAGAGGGAGGAGACCTGCAGGTGTACAGAGCGCAGGGATTTACATGGGCCGACAGCTTGGAAGGGTGGAGGCTATTTCTGGAGAGGATTTAAGTGTTTAGGCGCTGGATCAAATCCCGAGAGAAAGAAAGGGAAGTGCATCTACTCTTAGATCAATAGCCAGGCCTCTGTTTATAACATCAGGCACTGTTTCCAGCTGTGGCGGGGTTTTATTGCAATTTTATGGACAACAAGGATGAAGGAATTTGACAACTTCTCCACTTGCATCAAGTGAAATTCATGGTTATTTTTGAAGAACCTGATTAGAAGTTGTCACAGTGACAGATGTGATATACTAAATTAAACCACATTCAAATTGATTATATGATGAAAAATAAAAACATGCTCCATCACTACATCTTGATAAACTCTTTGTATAAACTGAGGTTTATTTTTTACTGAGGTAAACTGTTAGAATGGAGTATTTTCTCCCCACTTTGTTGGGTTTTTTCTTTTTTATTACAAATTTTATATTTTGAGCGCTTTGAGATGACTTTTGTTGTAATTAGCGCTATATAAATAAAGTTGAATTGAATTGAGGTGGAGCTTGTGATGGGACAGTATATACTGCAGGGGAGATCTAAAAAAAGAGTCTGCATAAATCGATCACTAGTTTCATATTTCATGCCTGTGAAACAGTTTGGTCTAAAAGTGAAATCTAACTCTTGGGTTTTTTGTGTGTTTTGTTTTTTGTGGGGGTGGGGGGGGGGGGACAGGTTTTGGGGCACGTGAAGGTGTAATTCACTTATCAGTGCGTGTGTGAGCGATCAGATTAAATTCAAGCTTCAGGACCTTTCAGTGCAGCTCAGGGGAAACACAAGCAATCGTTGCACACATCACTTAGTCTGCGAGCACTTTGTGTCCTATAAGAAGGAATGATCTAACCATCCTTTCCCCTGTGGTCAGCACAAAAACACAGCTTCACAGCATGAAAACCAACTAATAGACAACTTCAATCTTTTTTTCTTTGATTTCCTGGATTCCTTACAAAGAAGAGAATTATTTGACATACCCATAGATTTTCCCAAGAGTCTGGGCTGCCACAGCCTTAAATCTGTCCGGCCGGATCTCCATCCTCGCGGCTCCAGGACCGGATCCCGGTGCAGAGTGTGCCCTGAGCGCACAGCCGTGCTTCACTCACACATAAAAAACCCCACTTTTCTTGGTTCTCCAAAGTCCTTCAACTCACAGCTTCTGGTGCAGATCTGCAGTCAGCGTGCAGTCACAGTGGTTGATCAAAAACTCGGTGGTCATCAGATGCATGATAAACATCTTCACCAGCGTCCAAAAGGTCCCAAAAGAACTTCTCTACGATCTTTGGAGTGAGAAACGGTCTGAGGAGCGCACAAGGACACTTTGGGCAGAAACCATGGTCAAACAGTGCCTCTGACCGTGGTCCTGAAAACAGATTACTGCCACCTGCGCACTAATCTCTCCGTGTAGTAAGAGGAAGGCATGTCACTTCCTTCTCCGCAAAACCCGGTCGGCGTTTTAAGCAGCGACTATTCTGGGAGCGCACAAGCCTTGAATGGAGAGAATTAGAGTGGACACGGTTTGATGGAGCCATCACAGCCTAAGGAGGGATGGGTAGGTTTATCTATGGGCTGGACTCTCGTTTAACATCACCTTTATGAGCCAAATAGTATTGAAAAAGTATATAAAACTACACCATATATGCCAATACACTCAAACCTCTATCTTTGGAGAAATAAAAATACAGGACAGATGATGATTTTCTTGTTTCTTCATGCGTCCTTTGTTCATAAAGCAGCATTAAAATGACAGCACTTCAATAAGACAAAATGGTTCTTTCAAACAGGAGGTCCGACTTAAGCAGGCGCTTACTTTTATATATGTAACAAAAAAAAGACCACAAATTAACCTTAATGATGGCGGTGAGCTTAAGTCATTGAATAATTTAATTTAACTAATAATTGATGTGATGATGTAGAATCCCAATTCAACAACAATTACTTAAAAAATATATATATATATATATATATATATATATATATATATATATATATATATAGGATTCATTTTTTTTTTTTTCCAAAAAAAAATAAAAAATAACTTCCAGTTCATCCCTCCCAACTCCAACTTGTGTTCATTCAGGTTTTTTCCCACTAGAGGGCAGCCTTTGGTTTTGAAGATGCAGCAATATTGCAACCAATCGTTTCTTTTAAATGTATATACAGTACTGCGTTCAGTTAAAAAAAACAAAAAAAAAAAAAACAAGCAGAACTTTTAAATACATACATATATGTTTTTTCTTTCACATGCACCATTTCGTCTGTTTTGACTTCAGGTCTGCAATAACATAACACTTATCACATATTTCCAAAAACACATCGATTTGTGAATATTTATTCTGATATATTACAACAATGACAGGATATTTGTTAAATGTAACCATATACTTCCACATGTTCTGCCTTTTAAAGCATAGATGAGTCGAGCTCCTCTGTACATTGTGTGGATCCAGTGTAGGCTAAACTGTAGCATGGAATTTTACGCCCAACTCATCTATTTTTGTAAATGCATGAGTTAGGCATAACATCTCAAAATGGCCAAAACATGACTTATGCACGTTCGTTATGAGGGTGACGATACATATGCCTGATTAAAAAGGTGAAATTACTCATTTGTGTGTAGTTTTTTTTTTTTTTTTTTTATAAATATAAAAACAGTTTCTTCATTGTTTAGTAATATTTAAAAAGTTTAAAGGACACTAGAGTTCACTCTAAAGTCAAAGGCAAATAAACGCATGATCTAAATACTGTAGCAAAGTTATTAAAAAAAAAAAAAACAGGTAGAGCTCAAGCACATTTTTTTTTCTTTCTGCAGAAATTTATGATGACACATGGATTCCAGTTTAATGAAACATGTATATATGTAGTATAATCGGCCAAATATGGGTATTCCCGCAGTACAATTTCTCTTTAAAACAAACCGCTTACACATTAAATACATTTAAATTTTTTATTTTTTTTTTAAAGTGGATCCTTTCACTTTTATTTGTTTTGATTTATTTACTATGATTTTATATTAAAACATGTACATTTCTCAAATTCCTGCTAATTCTGCAGGTCAGTGGATGCTGAATTTACTCATTCCCACACACCCTTAAGGCTTTTAACTCAATGTGTGAGAGGTATAAAAAAAAAACTTAAACAAGGCCATGGAGAACATGCAAACTCTATAGTTCTTAATTCAACCCTAGGTCACATGCAGGAGATGTAGGAAAAGAAATCCCACATACAGTTTTACACAAATCATCCATCATGCAGCAATGTAATGAGAGTTTGCTTCAGATGCAGTTCTTCTCCAGGTCCTTGGCTGATATAGTTCTCAAGGAGTGAGAGGAAGAAGAGAGGAAGCGGGGAGGGAAGGGCATGGAGGAGGGAGGAGGGGACAGACTGGGTGGGATAGAGATAATGGATGGAGAATGGGAAAGGGAGCCGTAACCAGCTTTCATTACGTCTAATGCGCTGTGTTGAACCGAGCCGTGGAAAACCACTGGTGGAGGATCAGTGGCATCTGAGGGAGGGTCTTCTGTGCAAACACAACATGTAACAAGTCATTATTATAGTGCTTCCACATGGCAGCACAAAGGTCAAGCGTGCACGGCAACAGGACATGTTCTGTCATGCTCACAATTAATAACGCAGTCTAAATGGCTCTCAGGAGACAAAGGAATCACAAAGACGGGAAGAGAAAAGCTGCTGGGGACATGTTTGTAAAGTAGCATCAAGTCACTTTGTGCCTGGTTGGTCTAATGCAGTCGTTCTTAAACTGGGGTACTTGAACTCCTCTCAGGAGGAACACAGAAACATCATTATAGATTTTTCATGCAGACTTTTTTCTTATCCATCAATAGTCATTTGTGGCACAACTTTTTAAAATGCACCAAAAGGTGAAGTTCAAATTCTAAAACGAGCCAAACATCAGAAATAAGTTCATAAAAAGGCTTCGATCAGTGATTCTCAACTGTGGGTCATGGACCTGTACTTGGTAGGTCGCAGACAGTTGGTCAAAAATAAATACTTAATGTCTCATGTTGGACGTGTCTTTTATTTTGAAATACATTTTTCTTTTGACAGACATGCACTGAAATGCATGTTGCACAGGAAAATATAAAAATTTATGTTTTTTAAAAAAAGATTGTGTGTGTTTTCACAATCTTCAAATTCACAAATTTAGTTTTTGAAAAACTAAATTTGGTTGGTTGAATTCTAAAAAAAAAGTGGGACCCATTGACAAAATGTGGGTCCCAAGGTGAGACCAGTTGAGAACCCCTGGCCTAGATTCAAGGTTAATGTTGGACGAGACACAGGACAGAGTTTAAACGAGCCAGCAGACACAAATAAATAATGTATAACATGACATAAGAAGTCATTTGGTACATGGGGCTATAACGGAATATTAATTTATTTTCCCCAAACGCATCGGTATAAAATAAAAGGTCTGTTAAAATGTACAATTACGTTTTAAATAGCATAAAACCAATGAATTCAATTCTAAATTAAAAAAAATAAAATAAAAAATCTCAGGCTCCAAGTGTAGCTACATTTATGAATTTTAAAACAGTGCCGCACCAAATGTACCATGTGGGTAACAACAAAATACGTAGAAACCCCACTCTGAACTCAAGAAATGGGCTGGGCGTTGATCAGAAATGGTACGACTCAGAACATACTAGTATGGATTATGCGAAAATAATAATTAGGTCAGTAAACGGGTGTAGAAATGAGATGAATTACTTTACTTTTTAAAAACGCACTCCAGTACAGGTACATTTAAAGCACAAGTATCCATAAAAGCAACTTAATTACATAAACGTAAGTACATGTAATCCATTACTTTCACCTCCGCTTAAAACCCATTTAAAAGCAGTCAAACACCAACAAATATAAAAACCCTCTCTCCTATAGCCAAGGGCCAAAACACGTACCTGGATCGTCAGTGAGTTGAGTGTGTAAGTACTGGTGTTTGACGTAAAAGTTGTTGTAAATACAATACAGTGCCACCATCAGGGAGAACGTCCCTAGAGCTGCAGCGATGAACAGGCCAGCTTTGGCATTATCTTTGTCCACATGAGCATCTGATGAGAGACACAAACCCTGGTCAGAAAATCCTGGCGAGCTGAATAATAACATTCAACCTCTGATAGACCAGGAGTTTCCATTAGCGGTCCTGGGGAGACACAGTCCTGCATGTTTTAGATGTTACTGCATGCTCATCTGTGTGGTTTTTATATCCCTGTGCCACACTTACATGTCTTCATGGTATTTAGATTTTCCTCTTTCTTCAGCAGGTCTCCTATGCGAGGAGCAGGGTGAGGAGAAGCTGCTGGGACATGATGGAGGCCGACTTCCTGCTTAGATGGAGCCGTGCTCTGAGAGTTGCTCAGGGAAACAAACAGCAGCAGGCAAAAAACTGACCGGTCCAACATCATGGCTCATCCACTTTCACTCCTACACAGGAATATCAGATTGTTTCCTTACATGTAAAGATTAAGTGTAATAAACTGTGTTGAAAAAATTAGCTTCAATTTAAATCTGTGTATGTTTGGTTTTTGATTGTCAAGTTAATATTTATTAAGAAAAAAATAAATAAAATAAATATAAAGTGCTTACCTGAGGCCAAAGGGCAACGGCTTTGTTCTCTGATGTGGTGTCGGCTCCGTCTCCTCTGCTTCTGTTGCGCTCTGAGGAGAAAACGCATCCAAGACAACCAAAGTCCCCAAATACCTGCAATATCCTAAGGGACACCTGCATGCAGCTCCTGGTAAGAAATGATTCAACTCTGACGATAAATTCGAAATGAACAAGGATATGTTTCAGGTGCTTTGCCAAATTTCCAATCTCCAATGATTGGAGGGTATTTACATGGAAATTTGGTAAGTAACATTTTAAACATGTTCTCCTTTTGTTCCAAGGATCAAAACTAATGTGATACTTTATTATAAATTAAACTGTGATGCTCAGAGTCAGACTGGCTTTGGAATTAAAAATGATTGCAGTTTCAGCTGTGTTCATTTCAAGTGAATAGTGCCAAAAACAAACAAAAAAGGATGGGCTACACAATAATAATCACTCATACACAGACGCTTGAAATAGATTGGGAACCACAAAGTTCCTAAATTCTCTCAAACCGTACGACTGATATTCACGAGAAAACATTTTGAATATGAACAGGTAATAAATAATAAGCTATGAACAAACTGTGCATGCATTTTTAATAATTTTGATTTGAGACAGAGAGGATTTGTGTGTTCAAAATACGCACCCTTGTATATAATTCATCCAGCCCTTTTCTGTAGCAGAAATAGTGACTGTATTATATTTATGTAATTATTGCCCCTTACTTCCACACAGTAGGATAGGTGTAGCTGAATTAAAGAGCAGGACAAGGTGTGGAGTGCATTATGATTAGCGCTATTGATTACCGCAAGGCTTTTGGAGACATTAGTAGGAACACGCCTGATGTGTGCTTTCCAACTTATCTTTTAAAGCAAAATTTTAGGAATCACTAAACAATAAATTAAAAAAAAGGCTTAAAAGCGTTTTTATTATAAGAACTGTAACAAGTGTCAAAAATTGTACAGCACTAAAAAAAATACTACATCATTGATTCAACACCAGAGATGTATTCAGTTTGATCAAAAAGTCTTTGTCTTTAAAAACATTTAAATTCAAAAGTCTTATCAAACATATAGTAGTTAAAGACAAACTGGAAGAACGCATTTGAATTGAACCTTAAATAAACATACATGCACAAGCTGACTTTCACTTACACAACAGCATCATAAAGTCATACAAGTGACAGAGTTTAGGGCTGTTCTATGACGGAGCTGAAGAGGACTTAAAAAATGCAATTATTTACAAAATTAACACCATGATTACAGGGAAAGCTGCACCTGCAGTAGATTGTAACACGGCATGGTCAAGACCAACTAACGACATCCAAAATATTTCATGCATAAATAAATCCCACTTTACAACCACATAATACATTTGATCTAAAAGACACTTGATATCTATTACAAACATATTTACGTCACAAATAGATATTTACCTTAAAGTATCAGTTTTGACACATTTGGGGCGGCAGTGGCTTAGTCCGTAGGGACATGGGTTGGGAACCGGAGGGTCGCCGGCTCAAGTCCCAGTACGGACCAAAAAGAACGAAAGTTGTTCTGGTAGCTGGAGAGGTGCCAGGGCACTTCTCAAGCACTGCCGAGGTGCCCTTGAGCAAGGCACCGACCCCAAACACTGCTCCCTTCATTGTAAAGCGACTTTGAGTACCTGGAAAAGCACTATATAAAATTGATGTATAATAATAATTAAACTTTTCTTTTTTTCCCAGAAGTCCTCAGAGGACTCCCATAGGTTTCACAAGGAATGTTGACATTAATTTTGCTATCAAGCCTGCAGCTAGCCCTTAAATGTAAACACCAACAGGATTCTGTTGCCCTGTTACATTGCGAGATACAAATTTTAGCTTTTAAACGTAATCTCTTTGCGTTTCTCATTTTAAGCCAAGTTCAGTGAACTCAATTCATCCACATTGTTCATTGAGTCTCAGTTAACGAGTCATTACCACTCACGTAACAGAGGTGCATGAGTCATCAGTACAGGTCATATTTTAATAAAGTTTGATTCAGCAGCTGTTCTTAAAGAGTAACTAAACCCCAAAACTTTGTTCTGCTGAATACATATGTATTTGGGTATTAAGTTGTGCTGTTGATGGATTCTAATCCAACATTTTAGTATAAGTATTTAAATGTTGCGTATTTAGTTGCAAAATGTCAGAGTTACTGGCCAATAAGAGTTGAACGCCGGCTATTACGAGTGAATTTTGCTATTGGCTGAAACGGATTCTTTAGATTCCCCTGCTTCATCAACTGTCACTGTTGGCCCCGCCCCTCCTATAAAAGCTGAGATGAGGGAGGAGGGTTTCCTCCAATCACAGCCCTCATTGAGCATTGATTGACAGTTTTTGAGGATATCTAATGCTCTGTGCATTCCAGCGGTGATGTTTTTGACTCTGTGCTTCTAATCAAGGCATTTTTTAAATTCAGCAGAAACAGGGGATTAGTTACTCTTTAAGCACTAGTGTGAAAATTAAGGTGAATCATGTGACGTATTCGTCCTTACACTGACTGGTACTTTAATGTTTGGGTGCAAACTTCCAAATGGAATCCAGGGCTCAGGAAAGTGAGGATGCGTGCCTGTTGGGTGGCTCCAAATTTGCCATGTCAGTCATTGGAGACTCGTCTGTGTTTACTATACTGTACTGTCCAATCTCAGAGTCTCTGGAAGCCCGCTTGTTCTTCTCCAGCAGAAGAGCACGGATAAAACCCACTGGGATGGGCAACATAGCAAATATGATCAAAGAAGTTAAAACAGCCAAAGCCCAGTCAGGGTACTGCAGGTACACCTCAGTCGCCTGGAAACACACAAAACAATCAAAGAAGATTCAATCACTGATAATGACTTCATCTCAATTTACAAAAATCTGTTTAATCCAGTGGTTCTCAAACTTTTCCCCATTTTGAACTAAGGTCAACTTTCAGGACCCATCTGTCATACCTCCTTTCCCCACCAGGGGGTGCACCACACTTTGAGAAGCACTGGTTAAATCCATGAATGCAGCAGTTAGTTTTGTTACTGTGTGAATGATACGTACAGTTTCTTTGTCCCATGCCATATACGTGGGCCGTTTCATGACCATGCGAATAGTGGTGGCCGCCAGCAGTCCCAGCATCCCAAGTAAGCTAATGTACTTCCACAGGTACTTGTAAACAACGTAGGGACGCCAGCCCAGCATCCTTTCAATGTCGTCAAGAAACCTTGAAAACCGTAGTGATGAAACTAATCAGATTTACACATTTATTATGAAATAAAGACTATACGGAGACAACGACTTACCTATCGGCTCCATAAAGCCAAGACACAGTGAAAGTCTCAAAAACCACCACAATGATGAGGGGCAAAGTGGCAGAGTAATCATCAAACATGGTGACAAAGTAACTTCCACAGCGCTGAGTGAAGAGCAGGCCAATGGTAAAGCCAAGAATGCAGCTGAAAACTAAAAGGACAACATATCTTCTTAAAGAACAAATATCAACCCAATAAACTTATAAATGAAACCAGGGCTGTGAATGTGTACATTTGAGATCTCCTGAATGATCACATACTTGTGAATTTGGTCTTGTTGTTGGCCAGAATCTTGAAGCGATCAGTGAGGGGAGCGAGGATTCCCTCCATGGTGCCAAACATGGTGCTGAGCCCCAGATTAAGTAACATGAGGAAGAAAAGTGCAGACCAGAAAGGACTGCCCGGCAAGCGGGAGATGGCCTCAGTGAAGGCGATAAAAGCCAGACCTGTGCCCTCCACGCCCTGAAAACAAGCACAGAATCTCTTTAAGAACAAAACAACATCCCACTGAAGAAAACTTACGGTTCTCACTAGAGATTTTTTGCAGCATAGGGGGATCTAATGTGTCTTTTTTTCTTTATAGTATTTGTTACTGCCTCACTTAAAAGCATAAAAGTTATTTGTTGAATTGGTGAAGGGTCATGATGAATGTCGTTTGAGAGTTACTTATGCTTGATATAGGTCCTCCACTCAAAGACACTGTATAGACAAGAAATAACATTGAATTGAAAAGTGATTCAAAGACACTTTCCAAATTCAAATTAGGAATTATGTGAGACCCACAGTAATATTAGGACTGTTATGGACACACTGGTTGAAACACACCGAATGGGACGACACCACTCCATTGGGGAGCAAAATTACACCGGAGGGGGCCCTTACACTCAACAGCGCTGATGAGAACCCTGAAACTGACAAGACATCAGACAATCTTTACCTTCTGCATCTCTTTTTCAAAGTCACAGTCCGACAGGTTTACAGGGATTTTACTTCCAAACTGTTTGAACCAGCTGCGGTAGTCGTCTACATCCACAGAAGCAGAGTCAGAGTAGTTAAAGGCAGGCATCAGGCTGTGGTCCACAAAGCCATTGTTAAACAGCTCCACCAGCTCCTCAGTGTTACTAAAAAAAGAGAAATAAATACATTAAAACATTTAGCTCAGATGCTAACCATGAATAGAAAGCCTTAGTCGAGCACACGTGGAAACACACCTAACAACACAATCCTGGACCTTGACTTTGGCCTTGAAGCCGAGCACGGCGAACACAACCAGAGTGGCCAGCACAGACGTGAGGAAGTTGATGGTGGAGACAGTGAAGGCATCGCGGTGGCAGTTGTTGTTCTTAGGATTGTAGGAGGAGTAGGCGATTATTGATCCGAAGCCGAGGCCAAGCGCAAAGAACACCTGCGTGGCCGCCTGCCGCCACACCTGCACATCTCCCCAGATTTCCAGCTGTAACAAAACGGTGTGTCAGTGATGCTCTCACCCTCCATGAGTGACTGGGAGGTCACAATAGTGGGTTAACATGTATGCTATGTGTAAATACCTTGGGATAAAACATGAAGGTGACGCCCTCCAAAGCTCCATCGAGCAGGAAGCCTCGGATGAGGAAGCAGAAGAGGACGACGTAGGGGAAGATGGAGGAGAAATACATCACCTAGGAGACAAACAGGACCTCATACTTCAAACTCCATCTGAAATAATGAACTTTATATACTGGAGCTGCCCTGGTAAAAATAGAAGGAAACATCTGACATCAGCAGCTAAAACATGTACGTTAGTGTGTGTGAAAAATGAACGATGCAAACTGATCATGCTGGTGTGCAATATTCACATTTAGCTGAAATCAGTCTCATTCAGGAAGTCAACAAATATACAAATTTTTCTCTCTTATTTACATCATCACATTCCACAAGATTTTCACCTACAGCGACTCAGAGCTCTAGACCAACACATGACAGGGAGTTCCTCCTGCTCGGAATGTGGAAATCAAGGTGGTTATAACATTTTGATATGATTCCACAAACATCAGTCAGCACCCGTAAAGAGAAGTCACAACACCCTTTAGTCAAAGGTCAACCCTATCACAACAAAAGGTGTTACAACTAGGGCTGTGCGATAAGCCTGGAAAATGTATTGCGATATAAGTGTTTCATAGCAGTCGATATTGATAACTATTTTTCATGCTATTAAAAAAGGGGAACAGGAGAAAAAAAGGCTGAATGCCAGTAATTTTACTTTATTTAAACATGTGTTTTTTTAACATATAAAAAAGGTCAATACTAGGGATGTAACGATTAATCATAAGGCAGTTAAAAATCGATTCATAGGTAAAACGATTCACATCGATGCTGTGAAAATTGAATCGCAGTACTTTTTTTTAACCAGCAGAGGGCGCTACCCAGAAGTGTGGGCGGCGAGCGAAATCTGCTAATACTTTCTTTCTGGCCGCCTTCTACTCTTAAACATATTCATAAATGATTCATTACCCCTTTAGCACCGAAAGAATATCTGTAATATTACGTGAATATCTGTAAAAGTCACGTTTTTCTATTAGCTCTGTCTGCTAGCATAGCATCTCTTCCTCACTGCAAAATATCTGCATGCCAACCGACCACTGGGTTACCAGCGCCCTCTGCTGGTTCAAACAAATATCTGACCTAAATACAGTAAAATGACTGTTTTTTTTTTGTTTTTTTTTTAGTCCAATTGTAAAGGTACAAAATACATTTTCAGTTGCACTTTTAAAAAGAAAAATAACTATTATACAGTTTTGTTTTGTTTACTATAGAATCAGATTTTAAATAATAAGCTTCTTCTTCATTTGTATTATTCCTTTATTTATTTCATTCAAGATTTATTTTTAGTTAAATTGCATTGTTTTGAATAGTTTATCAAGGGATTCTTTTGACAATGAAAAATAGTGTAGTATTTTCCCAAAAAAAATAAAGGAATATTTTTCAGTCATTTATATACAGTCCCATTTTGTAAAATAAATCGTGAGAGAATCGTATCGTGAACCCAGTATCGTGAATCGAATCGTATCGGGAGTTGAGTGAATTGTTACATCACTAGTCAATACAAGTGAAAAAATGTCCAAATATAGACTATTAAAAAATATTTAATCATACACATTTAGTATTTTGTAAATTATAAATGATAATTTAATAATAATACATCGGTCGGCTGATATTATCGGCCGATTTTTTACATGTATCGGCATCGGCCGATGCGGGCTGCTGCGTTCGCTGATCCGCAATATTTACAGAGAGCAGAAATATGCTTCAATTGTTCTACATCACCGTTCACGTTTTTTAATATTTGTTAAATATTTTTTACTTGTTGCCATTCTACCTCACCGTTGTTAATTTCAATAAATGTTCTTTTTTCTTAAAGTTGAGACTCGTGAAATTTATTATTATCATTGTGTATTTTTTATGATGTAAATTGAGGGGGCAAAATATTGGCTCAAGAAAATCAGCAGTATGTATCGGTAATCGGCCCTAAAATATCCATATCGGTCTATCCCTAGTACTAAATATTTTATTCTAATGAACTCTAGTGAAATTATTGAACAATATATATTATTGTTTTATGGCCCAGCACTAGTACCAACTATCCAATATCTCTCCAAAAGTTGGAGATTCTCACAAAAATCAAAGGAAAATTATCTGTGGGAATTGTCTCAGTGTGTTATCTGTAGAAGGAAATTAAAATGCTGAACGCTTGTGAAAAGGATTATCAGATATTTTAGTTATATGGGTGGATAGATCTGGTGACGGTGTTATTTGGATAAAACCAATACCTTCACAGAAGTCTTGATACCCTTGAACATTCCTAAACACACAATGGTCCAGGCTGCCAGCAGACACAGGACGATGTATGTGTTGAACGATCCCATTTCGTCAATTGAGTCGGTGATATCCAAAGCTTTACGATACCAGAAGTACGACGTGTTAGAGCTCAGTGCACACTCTTTTACTGGAACAAGAAAAAGCAGAAAGTCAGTCACCAGTCGGACTTCACGTACAGTAAACACCATTTAGTAATGAGTGGTGTCGTGTGAAATTTAAAGTTTACCTGTTGTGTTGCCTTGTTCTGGACACTGTTCCCATGGTAACGGGTACTGGAAGGAGTTCCCGAGATAAAAGAGACTCCAAGCAAGGATCACATTGTAGTATAGAGCCACGAAGAAACAAACCTGCAGATATTTCACAGATGTTTGCCCGTAGAAACCAAGATGGCAAATAGAAATAAATGATAAATAGTCATTTATATTGTTGTGCTGTCAGTTACAATTTAACTCAAAAGAGAAAGTTGTAACATTTTGAACAAAGCAACATCCTGCCAAAAGTCATCAAATTCTTACCACACAGCTGGAGTAGCCAATCCCAGACAGCCTTGGAGAGATGTGCCTCCACACTCCAATACTGCCTTGGCGAATAGCCTGACCAGCAGCAAGCTCCAAGAAGAACAAAGGAATGCCTATAACCAGCATGAGCAGCACGTAGAGCAGGAGGAAAGATCCTAGAGGAGGAAAGAAAATAAAATAAAATAATAATAATAATCAGGAATACAACTGTCAACGTATTAATACAAAAAGAGTTTTGTTCACAATCTTTCAAACATTGTGAGTGATCGTAGCGCTACGCACCTCCTCCATTCTGGTGGCACAGATATGGGAACCTCCAGACGTTTCCTAGTCCAACACTGAACCCCACCTGAGCCAGGAAGTACTCGATTTTACTGTTCCACCCTGCCCGGGCCGCAGGCTCTGATGCAAGCTGCGTGTCCTCCTCGCCATAGCCGCCGTCAGCCTCTGTTTCCTTACTGATGTCATCAGATGGCAAAGGCTGTTTCTCCATCTGAGAAAATAATACATTTAATAAGTTTACATAATAAAAATGACTAAATAAAAACTGTTTTTTTTTTTAATTTAAAGTACAATAAGTTTAATATACGGAAAAAATATAAATGCAACAGACGTAGGGCTGGGCGATATATCGAATATACTCGATATATCGCAGCTTGTAGTCTGTGCGGTGTTGAAAATGACCATACCGTCAAACTCGCGACCAAAAAAAATCGCGATAAGTCGTGAAATCTATTTTCCCCCACACCTCTACTTATAACCTAACACGCACCCGGGGTCACGAATAGACACTTTCTGTTAATAACCGATCAGTCAGGGTCTCACCAGCTGTCTCAGTGTGGTCGCACTGTATCTAAACTGACACCCCGTTAGAAAACAGATGTGCTACACCATAACATCTGCCCACATCATACAAACACGTGTCCGTGTAATGGCTTTCAATATCTGCAGTTCATCAGTGTTGTGTCCTCATTTGATCCGTTTAAAGCCGCTGAGCTGAGCTCCGTCCACCGCCTCTTAATGATAATTCACTACAAACACAGTAGTAACAACCCCCACCCTTTAAAAAGTTCCACACAGAAGGAGAAAAGACACTTTTAATAATAACAGGCCGATACAGGTGTGGGTTCCCACGCTGACTACAACTCAAAAAAACACAAAGCGCCCCACCGCCTTCAAATTAAAAGCCCCAATAACTAAACCTCTCTAGCTTTTCATTTCTACACACTATAGCTAAAAACACAAACAGCAAATGTTGGAATACCGATATTAAAAGGAACTCACGGTTTTTTTTTTTGGCGGTATTGAGAGGTTTGTTGTAGCGTGGACACGCGCTTCCGGGTGACGCAATAGGCACACCTTCCTATTCTAATGATGCGTTCACGGACCCCACACAAGTATAGGATATATTGACTTGCATAAAAAGGAGAAAAAACAATTTCATTAATTATTTAGTTAATTTATCTTCTATATTAACTCAATCCCACACAAGGTCGTGGGGGTCTGAGAGTGCATACTCATGGTGGATGTAAAATCCTAATAATATGTAATATTTATTGATTTTACATTGCAATAAGGAAATAAAGTGAACTTATTTCTCTTTCATGCCATTTAAACTATATTTCCCCCCATGAAACACTCATGACAACATTAAACAAGAATTAACGTTGATCTTCTGTTTTATAGGCACGCCCGGTTTATCGTTTGGTTTGTTCATGTTATTGAATAAACAAACAAATGCATCTAAATAAAAGTAAATATATAAATTAAATTGTGATGATTATAATGAGGTTATTACTCAGGTTGGAAAAGTGTATTTCTTCTTCTTCTTCTTCTTCTTCTTCTTCTTCTTCTTCTTCTTCTTCTTCTTCTTCTTCTTCTTTTAAATACATTTGATTGAGGAAAAAACTACAATTAATGTCATAGTTTTTAAAATGTGTATAATGGCACTAGATGACTAATGATCTGACCCTACGATAACAAATTATTAAGCTAGAAAAATATTGACTATTACGAGCAATATTCATCCTGATAATGTTTCCCATATCGATCGATGGTAAACTTTTTCCAGTTACACTGACCTGATCATTCGTGTAACACACACACACACACACACACACACACACACACACACACACACACACACACACACACACACACACACACACACACACACACGCACACACACACTCGTTGTCTGCCACGTATGCCTTTGCTTATCCTTCCCTAAAGGCAAATAAAACAAACTCAACAAACAATTAAACAACAATAAACACTGAAATCACCCACATAACCGTGTGTTTATAAGTAAATTATAAATACCTCGAGGTGTCAAGCAGCGAAGTTCCCTAGAAATAATTTTGCAGATGTCCTCAAACCAAAGTCAACTTTCTCTATTCATCAGACTCCGCCCACTCGAATCTAGCCCACACGCGCCTGTATGCGCGCGTGTTAAAAAAAAAAAAGAAACACTTCTGTCCACGTGTTTGACGAAGCCACGTCAAAACACAACGCAGTGTACTTTGTGTTGTTGTTATTTATTGTAACTTTTTGCATTGGACATGTAAAATGAACATATTTTCACATGCATTTTACATTTTTCCAAATTCTCAAGATAATCAATTTCTTGAATTCATTAACATTTGATTTACACTGCAACACACATTGATTCGACAGCTAACCAGTGGACTTTATTACAATTTAACCTTTATTACATTTAATCGATTATTAGTTTTTTTTCCCAACTTTGTTTCTTTTCTTTTAACTGACTAAAGAGGCTCTAAAGGCAAACGAAACGCAGAATGACTAAAAACCATGACCGAAATGCATGAAGTTAGTGTCAAAAATAAACCTTGAGGATAGCTCCTAAAAGTGGTACACAACTCATCACATGATTAGATGATAGTGATAGCTCCAATGCTTAATAATAAAACTTTGTCACTAGTTCATGTAAGAAAATGTCTTTGGAGTCATTTCTATCAACTTTTAGAATTCAGATATACAGTATTATCCCTAAATGTGTGGGCGTCGTCATTTTGGAGATTTTAGCCAATCAGCGTTTTGTATATCATGTTTATGTCACATCAGGATTGCTTTATATATCGATCCAGAGGGAGCCTGGATAGCATTTACATCTGACGTTTTAGTGCCTATTATGAGTCATTCAGTTTCTTGGACACTATATATTATTCCTAGGAATACCAGGAATATTACGGTGGATAGATTTGGACGTTGCATTTACCAAGAGAAAAGAAATCCTACTTTGAAAATGCTGGTTAGCGCAGAAATTGGAGGCCACAATTCATGTATGCCTTCCAGCTGTACAAGGAAAACCCCATAAAACGGGTAAGTATACACCACGATTGAAACAATCGGATGCCTTTAACCTCATAAAACCAGTAATATTCACTTCCTTTAGTAACCACTATTGTTGTTCATTGCATATGCAGCTTCTAAATCACCTCTCATTAAGTTAAAAGTCTTGTGGTTGGACTGTTTGTACTCAGGGTTTAGTATCACTTCAGGTTTAAAATTAGAATAAACTATTTTCAAGCAATCAGTGGCTTGTTTGTTTAGAAGTAAGCACAGTTCATGTGGAAGGGCGAGACATAAGAAGGATTCTTTGTACGATTTATGGATTATGAGTAACTGGTTTTTACAGAATCAGATTTAGAAATACATGCAGGAATGATGCCTTCGTAGCACTTGAAAATTCAGTCATTACAATTGCATGAATTTATAAGAAAAAAAGAACAATAACATGTTAACATTTAATTCATTTTATCATTGTTTGTTATTTCGTAGGTCACATAATGCACCATACACATGGAAAAAAAATCAAATATTAACTAACTTCTAGTATATTTTTCAAAATGAAATGAATTTCCAAAACATTTGAATGTCCAAATTACTTATATTTGAGTCCATTCAAGTTAAAACTACATGTTCTTCTACTTTATTCTTTACTCTGGTGTATTTATCTCTGCAACAGTAAAGATTATAAGCCTGGCTTTTGTGTCAAAGAGTTGCTTTTCGGTGTCGGTGAGAGAAAAATAGACATTTCTGAGGTGGGTTTGTAGTGTGGGTGGAGCAAAGGAAACTGACACACCTGTGGTTTCAATACTAAAGATTAGAGTGATACCTGCAGTCACACTAATACTCTTGGAATGAACACACATTTACTGCTGCCAGAATTAGACATAAAGAACTAGAGCTGGTCATCTCTGGTAAGCCATTTAACAGTTGTTATGATTATTAATTATTATACGGTTTTTATTTTGGAGTTTGATTTTTTTTTCCATTTTTCCAAATTAAGTTTTTCCTAGAAAATGTTAAGAAACAATATTTTTAATTTTCTGGGAGGCCACATCTAGTGTGTTGATTGGTATTTTTTAATCAACAAGTTTAAGATTGATTCATATTTGTTGAATTGTATTGACATTTTATCAGTTTTCCACAAAATCAGTGTTCTGTTTGTAATTGCACCATCATGAGAAGCTTTTATTTTGAAATTACCCATATGAAAACTTCACATTTAGCATTGATTGCTTGAGCAAATTCATTATTTAAAACACAATTCTTCATGTTTTAGTCAAACAATGGCTAGGTGGGATTTCTGGGTGGTCGATGAGTCTCTGAGAGATACTCCAAACTGTAGCCAGACTGGTTGTGCAGCTCACACCCTTACATGATGTAACCCCAGGCTGCCACAGCTGTCGCACAGACGTGACTTAGAATAAAGGATTGTCAAGTATGAATCAGGACTTTGCTGTCATTGACACTTTTTATTTTATGTAAAGATCAAGTGCAAAAAAAAAACCTCAGCTCATCTATAAAGAACACCACCCATGCTGGACTTGTGAGGAAGTCCAGCAGCTGATCACAGTTTTCTTGGGCTGAACATGGCAAACTTAAAGCGGCATCTGATTACGGTAAGAATTTTTTTGCTTAGCAACCATATTCTCTTTAAAATGTGTGTTTTTTGGTATGATTTTCTAACTTTGGTGTTTTTTTCCCAGCATCTGCTTACATTTTCACTTCAAGATGGAGAAGTCCAAAGCGTAGAGGAGGCTCAGGCACGTCTCTCCGTTCTAGCTCAGAAAAAAAAGCTATGGAGTCAACAGATGTTTCTGGATGTTGGAGAGGCAGCTATACACCTGAGAGACGTACAGAACCAGGTGATACTTGATGAAGGCCAACGGTCAAGTCAACCTTCTCCTTCTTTCTTCTTCTTCCATCTAAATCTGCCCTCTGACTCTTTTTCCGATCAAGGACGAGCTGGAGAAATACACTTTTGAGAACATCTATCGTTGCAACTCCATCACAGACAAAGAGTTCCCGTCACTCCTCCAGTTAGTCTGCCAAGGTGCAGAACAGAAGAAACCGGACATTCACTTCTTCAACTGTGAAACCGTCACTGTAAGAGCAAACGTCCATTCAGCACTGAAACACCTTTACCTGATCCAGGTTACTCTTTACATCTTGATTTTTCTTTTCACAGGCAGATCAAATCTGTGATGACATCACACGTTCAGTTTTGGTTTCATCTAAGAGTAAATCTCTTCCTAATAACTACAGGTAAAGGCAATATTTGTCCACTGGGAGTGAAAGAAGTGGACAGAGTATAAAAGATGTTTCAGAACGGATAAATTCATGTTTGTACTCACAATGTTTGAAACTAGGTTAATGGATAATCCCATATTAACACAAATGGAAGCAAAACAAAAGTTTGGTCTTGACAATGAATGACATTGAGTCAGTTTCTGCTCTGTGTACCATTACGTCTCTTTTTCTGTTGACTTAGTCCATCCCTGTACCACCTGAATGTGAGTCAGGGAGGACAGTGTAAACAGCTGAGAGAGAAAGAGAGAGAGACTCAGACAGAAAGAGAGAGGGAGAAAGAGAGAGAGGGGAACTTGTTTGACCAGTTTGTACATAACTTAAGAAGGTGTGACAATGATAACAATCCACTGTGAACCAAAGCACAGAGCGTTCAGAAGGGATGACGGCGCTATAGTCTCCTGACTCTGGGCCTAATAGGATTCTTTGCTTTGATTACTTCCCCTTTGAGAAGGAGAGGGAGAGAAACATGTGGTGAGGATTTTTGTGTTCATATTTTTAGAAGTACTGTTGTGATTTTTGTATATTTTCTATGTCAGAAGTTAAACTTTTACGTAAATGCTTTTGAATAATGATAAATGTGCTAATGGTGCTGGTTAGAAAGCAATTTATTCATATTTGCTCATATGGTTACAAAGGGCATAATAGTGAGTTAGCTCAATCAGACTGTTTATTTTAATAATGGAAAAAGAGCTTTGGGATTGGATATCAAAGCCTCAATGCTTAGAGATGACAGCATTTTTAGAGCAAGTGTCGCAGGTCAAACATCTCCTCCTTTGCTTCATTTACTGTCCGTCATTCAACGTGTGTTTGTGATTTCTTGAGCGCTCAACCAAGGGCGTATCCTTGGATGTTGCTGAGTGAAAAAGCCAAGCCATCATCAACACTAAAGCTCTTATCGCCTGTCGAAACTCTATGATTTGCCTTCAGGATGATGCAGAGAGAGGACGAGATGCTGGACCCTTATGGGATTCCGAACCCTCCTGGTCCTCAGGCTCCAAACCCCCCACCACCTTACCCTGGACTCAGAGGTCAGAGACAAGTTGTTGTTCTTTTTCTCTATAAATGTTATTTGAAAGGTGAAGGATTCTTAGAGAGCAGGAAATGCTTGAAAGGAGGGTTTATTGCAGCTAAGGGTCCTTTTTACTCCCTCCCAACAGCAAACAGCGTGAACGGCGGTGCTGATGTATCTTTGCTGCGAGCAGAAAGAGAAGTGGTACGCCTTCTTGTCACCGTTGCATCTTTTCAGTCACCCCAGGGCTGTGCTTTGCACTTGCTGTTGGACACTGTAACAAAACTGGTTCTGGTTTCCCCAGGGGATCCTCAATCACTGTTTTGATGACATCGAGAGCTTTATGGGAAAGCTGCAGCAGACTGCAGAGGCTACGACATTACTGAACCAGAGGAAGAAGAAAAAGAAGAAGAGTAAAAAGCAAAGTGCGGAGGGTGAGTAAAATAAAGCTCCAATAAGTGACCGCACCTTTGTTGTAACTCATGATGACGCTGCCATGTGATGTGTTGCTACAACAGATGACTTACTCATGGCTAGGGCCCAACCTCCACCAGAGGAGGAGTTCATCAATATCTTCCAGAAATTTAAATACTGCTTTAGTCTTCTGGTGTGTATCCATTCACTCAGGACACTACAATTTTTGACAGTCCATTGTGCCATATTTTAAAAAAAACAATGTTTTTCTGTTATAGGCTCGCTTGAAATCAGCCATCGCCAACCCTTCATCCGAAGAGCTCGTCCACCATGTGTTCAAACCTCTGGATATAGTGAGTTAGTGTTAGAAACTCTACCTCTGCACCTGCTGCTAATGCTGTAACATGAGGTCTGATCTCCAACAGCCTATAAAGCAAACAGAGCAGGAATGACCTTGAAATAATACAGAAACTCCCCCTATCCATTCCATCTAGACAAACAGGACTTTTTTCTAATGTGGGATTGATCCGTTGGAGATGAATTTAAAGTTCACATCAGGAAATCTTGTTTGGTTTAATAACTCAGTTAAAGAGCTGCAGAAGCAATGCTAACAATGTTTCCAGCTAGACATTGTTTTGGATTCAGCCGTCTGTTACATCTAGTTCCATCTAGTTCCATCTAGCTAGATGAAAGGTTTTTATCTCATGCATCAGGCAGTAGGTCATAGACGATTACCTGTCTTTATAAAGAAAGACATTTTGATTTTATCTTGAAAATAAGTTGGTGCTTAATTATTTACATGCTCAGACCTTTTTTGAATTTGCCATAAGATTTGCACTTTGCACCTGTAAGTCTCTCTCTATCAACACCACCAGTCATTTTCCTCTTTAAGAAATATTTTAATAGTGTATTTCTGTATAATGCCAGGTTCAAACACTAAAAAAATGCTGTTTTTTTGCAACCAATCACAAACTGTAGAAAATATGAATCTTGTTGAAAGAGCTTATGTCATTATTTTGGATAACTTGATAGCTATTTTACTTATTTTGAAAGGAATTGGGAATTTAAACAACTTGATGCAAAACAAAAGGCACAAAAACATCTGATGTACGATATGATTGAAGCCTTGGTTTATTTAGTGAAGGTACATTAGCTTTTAGAAATAGCAGGTCGCTTCCAGTGTTTGCACAGGGCCGTTCCCTGTACCAACCATTTACTAAATGCACCATTTGTTTGTTCTGTGGCTCCTTTTGATCACAAACATGCGCTCTTTGATTGGTCCATACTTCTCAATTCTAGTGGTACTTAAATTCAGAAAATGTATTTCTATTACAGTAATTTATTTAAAGTAATCTGAGCTGCTGTAGAAAAGAAACTTCCAAGCTACTTATTGTAGCTGTTTGCACTCTGATGTAACCAATTGCTGAGTCAGCTGTAGTTGGTGGGAACTATGAAATTGGAAGCGAAGAGAGTGTGTGTGTCAGTCGTGCAGTTTTTTTTTTGTTTTTTTTTGTATTATTCCGAAGTGAAACAGTGAGACGGGCATGTTTGATTTGTGTAAATAATTGTTGGCACATCATGCGCGTCATCTCTGCAATACACAAAGCATCCATTTCACTGTCATCAGTTGATAAAGGCTCACTGGGAACAGATTGTTATTATGTAATGTGACTGTGTACAGATGGTGAAAACCACAGGTGGACCAGGTATGGGAGCCTCAGTGTCCAGCCCTGCGATGACCACCTCTGCCATCTCACTGCTGCAAGATACCATGAATGAGGAGGAGAGGGAGCTGTGGACATCTTTGGGGCCTAACTGGACCCACACTCTGTCAGTATCCATAGTCCTTTACATATTTAACCAATCCAGACTCTATTTTCTGAACCCATCTCGTCACACATGTAGCAAAAGCCAGGATCTACTCACAATCCTATACAACTGAACCAGTACCCCAACAGACAATCACATGCACATATTTGCAACTGTATGTTGATTTAAAGTGACATTTAGTCTTATGAGACAATTAACTGCAAATACTGTATGTTCCCAGTGGTTAATTTTTATTATTAATTAATTAGTGGTCATCATAGTAGTAGTAGTAGTAGTAGTAGTAGTAGTGGTAGTAGTAGTAGTAGTAGTAGTAGTAGTAGTAGTAGCAGTAGTAGTAGTGGTAGTAGTAGTAGTAGTAGTAGTAGTAATAGTAGTAGTAGTAGTGGTAGTAGTAGTAGTATTAGTAGTAATTGTAGTAGTCGTAGTAATCGTAGTAGTATTAGTAGTAATGGTAGTAGTAGTAGTAGTAGTAATCATAGTAGTCGTAGTAATCGTAGTAGTAGTAGTAGTATTAGTAGTAATGGTAGTAGTCGTAGTAGTAGTATTAGTAGTAATTGTAGTAGTCGTAGTAATTGTAGTAGTATTAGTAGTAATGGTAGTAGTAGTAGTAGTAGTAGTAGTAGTAGTAGTAGTAGTAGTAGTAGTAGTAGTAGTAGTAATCATAGTAGTTGTAGTATTAGTAGTAATTGTAGTAATCGTAGTAGTATTAGTAGTATTAGTAGTAATGGTAGTAGTCGTAGTAGTAGTAGTAGTAGTAGTCGTCATAATAGTAGTCGTAGTATAGTAGTAGTAGTAATCATAATAGTAGTAGTAGTAATCGTAATAGTAGTAGTAGTAATCGTAATAGTAGTCGTAGTATAGTAGTATTAGTAGTAATCGTAATAGTAGTCGTAGTATAGTAGTATTAGTAGTAATCGTAATAGTCGTAGTAATTGTAGTAGTAGTTGTAGTAGTAGTAGTAATCGTAATAGTAGTCGTAGTATAGTAGTATTAGTAGTAATCGTAATAGTCGTAGTAATTGTAGTAGTAGTTGTAGTAGTAGTAGTAGTAGTAGTAATCGTAATGTAGTCGTAGTATCGTAGTATTAGTAGTAGTTGTAGTAGTAGTAGTAGTAGTAGTAATCGTAATAGTAGTCGTAGTATCGTAGTATTAGTTGTAATTGTAGTAGTCGTAGTAATTGTAGTAGTATTAGTAGTAGTATTAGTAGTAGTAGTCGTAGTAGTAGTAATCGTAATAGTAGTCGTAGTATTAGTTGTAATTGTAGTAGTCGTAGTAATTGTAGTAGTATTAGTAGTAGTAGTAGTAGTAATGTAATAGTAGTCGTAGTATCGTAGTATTAGTTGTAATTGTAGTAGTCGTAGTAATTGTAGAAGTATTAGTAGTAGTAGTAGTAGTAGTAGTAATCGTAGTAGTAGTCGTAGTATAGTAGTATTGATGTAAAGTGTGTCTCTGCTCTCACTCTCAGCTCACAGCTCAGAGGGCCTGTTGCTCCGTACACACCTGTGTTCTTTAACGGGTGGAAACCAGAAGCCCTGAGGGCAGACGGGCAGGTTTGGGAGGATCCGATCGAGTCACAACACAAGTATGAAGCCCTCCTGGAAAAACAAGAGGTATGGAATACCTGTGAAGTGTTGGGACTTAGTCTACTGAGTGACAGAAGAGATAAAGCCTCCAACACGTGTATACACATACAACACAAGGGTTGAATGTAATAACACTGTGTTGTGTGAATATGAAACACAGAAAGCGTATTGTTATTATAAAAGGATAATTCAACCGTTTATCCACTAGGACTGCAATTTCATTATGACTGTAGAATGTAACTAAAGCTTTCCACTTCCTGTCTGTTACCTTAGACTTGTCATTTTAAGGAAAGTCATTTTTAATAATAACAAATAATAATTAAAGGTTTGTTATTCAATGTCATTTCAAAGAGCGATAAGTATGGAGGATTTGTCTTCTTTAATCAATCACTAAAATATTTTGGGATTTTAACAATTTTTTCTTTGATTGAAAAGTGTTTTTTGATAAAAGTGAGTTATTATTTAATTGAAAATTATTATCCTGACTGAAGTCATCTTTCTTTGTATTTGGGCCATATTATAGGTATGGACATTTGTGTCTTTATTATTCAGTCCCACAATATATTGCTTCAATTTAAAAAAAAATAAACAATTTAAATCAAAAACAAAAAGTGTTCAAAAGCAACATTTTAGGTTTCAACGATTTATTTGCATTCAAACACATTTGTTCTTTGATTGAAAATGTTTTGTTTTTCTGTTTTTTTTTTAATGGAGTGAAGTTTGCTTTTATAGAAATATTTTTTCAATTAAATAATATTCATAATTAATAATAATAATGCCTTACCATGGTCCAAATACAAAAAAAGATTACTTTAATCAAAATGTGTATTTTGAGTCAAATAACACTTTAATATTATATTATATTATATAATAATAACAAATAATTAATAAATACAATTAATGAAAATAATAATAATATTATTAATTAATTTGAACACTTTTTTTATTGAAAATGTGTTTTTTTTTTTATATAAGTTCAGTTTTTTTTTTTTTTAAATGAAAATACTTTTTTGACTAAAGGAACTTAACCTTAAACACACAAATCTATCTCCATACATAAGATTTTAAAATACAGTTTTTAACAGAAAACATGTTAGTGTTAATAAAACAAAATAAATAACAATGTTCTTTGTGTTTCTGTATTTGTTGATCTTTCCAACTCCCTCCCACAAAAGAAACAGCCACCTCAACAGATTGGTCCTCCAAATATCAACATCACTGACGAAATGTAAGCCTTGTTTGAAGACGTAAATCCAACAACATTGTGCTGGTGAATCACCCAACACGTGTTTGTTTCCTTCACCCAGGGACGGCATGGGGCTCATACCATCTGACAGACTCTACAGCTGTAGTTATGACTTCATAGCCAGGAACAACACTGAGCTTTCAGTGCAGCAAGGGGAGACGCTCGAGGTAAGGCCGTGACCGTGGTGCATTCAGGGAACTTTAGAGCTTTGACTTCGTGCATTTGTGATTCATCATCAGGTTTCCTGTAGAATGCAAATTCATGTGTTTAGAAATACTCACACACAAATTCTGTCTTGTCATGAAAGGGCATTAAAGCCCTATGTGTGTATGTGAGTTAAATGACTAAGGCAAAATGAAAATTAAGGCCTGGGGTCCATTTCTGAACCATCAAAGCATCCAAGTTTGCTGATTTGAAACAGAAAATTATACTGGGGGAACTATGAACAGGAATTATGAAGTAAAACTCTGTACAGTAATGTGTTAGAAGATGTTTGTGTATCACTGTTTACTTTTAAGCAGATTCTTTTTGATGTGTAGGAAGTCACTTAATGTGAACATTTGTGGTCAAATTCTCATTATTTCATTATTCAGTTTAGGACGCGTGACAAAGACTAAACCTTACCCTAAACCTAACCATAACCCTAAAAATTGTTGCGATATTGAGTTATAACGTAATCCTAACCCTTGACGCTACGTACATGTACTTCGGTGACCATAATAATAGCACCAGAGGTTGCCTGTATGGCAACCGTACAAATAGACACTTTAATTTTTTTTCACCTTGAGTCAAACCATCCTGTGGGTCGGATTTGGCCCTCGGGATTTGAGTTTGTCCTAGGGAAGAGGAATGGATTGACAGTAATGTAAACAGAGACTTAATGGATGGATAGATGGTATGTACACAAGGGGCTACCCTGTGACTGTTTTCTCTCCGACAGGTGATTGAATCGTCCAAGCGTTGGTGGAAGTGTCGCAATCGGTTCAGCCAGGTGGGCTTCGTCCCATTCAACATCCTGGAACCTGTGGCTCACATAGACAGCCCTGTCAATAACACAGCCCCCAGCGTAAGACACACACACTCACACACACAGTGCAATTATCCCATCTGTACATTCTGCAGTGATGGTCTTTGGTAAATCTTCTTCTTCTTCTCTCTCTCTCTCCACACTGCTGCAGATCCCACCTCCACCTCCTCTCACCAACAGCTTGTCTCTGGTCCCACCGAGCCCACCTGCCCTCCTCCCCACCATCTCCCAATCCCCCAAGCGCGCGCACACCCTTCCGGCCTTCACCCAACCCATGCATGCTGCAGAGGAGCCTGACAAAGGTACCAGTCGAGTCTTTTCCACAATCTCCATCCATCACATAGATCATGGTTCAGCCCAACAACTCTTTGGAACCCAAACACGTCTATGTACTACCAAATAACTTCCAGGCAGTGGCTATCTGTATAGTTGCCGCATCAATACACCGACATTCTATCCGTACGCAGCGCTCCTATTTGGCTAGTTTAGGTCACATGATAGGTCAGTCAGTCAGCATGAGTAAGACTCAACCTTACCCTAAACCCAACTCTTTCCCTAAAAATTATTGCGATATTGGGTTATAATCTAACCCTAACCCTAAAGATTGTTGCCATATTGGGTTATATAACCTAACCCTAAGACGCTACATTCTTGTACTTCAGTAACCGTACCAATAGCACCGGTGGTTGTTCGTACGACAACCGTACGAATAGACACTTTCTGACTTCTATAGTGTCAAACTAATGTCTCATCCTTTAGCAACTCTAATAAGAGTTCTGACTGGTTTTCTGTTTATAGATACATGAATGTAACTACTTACTGCAGTTCATCAAATAAATTTAGCCTGTGAATGTTAAGGATTTGACATCAGCACATAAACTACCTGTTTTTAGAAGTGGTCTGAAAGTTACTTTTCAGACGGCTAAAACTCCGGAAAACAGGCGAGTTTAGGAAACTAAACCTCAAATATTATGTTGTTGGGGTTCTTAGAATGATTGGAGATTGGTGAAAAATAGCAGAAGACTTGACCTATAAAGTTGTAGTGAGTTGTATTTCACAGTTGAAAGTGTCTATTTGTACGGTTGCCGTACAGACAACGCCCGATGCTATTGGTACCGCTACCGAAGCACACGTACGTAGCGTTTTAGGGTTAGGATTATAACCTAATATCGCAACAATTTTTAGGGTTAGGGTTAGTCTAAGTCACGCGACCTAAATTGGCCAATGACAGACCTATTACATGACCTAAACTGGCCAAATAGGGGCGCTACGGATAGAATGTTGATTTATTGATACGATTATTGGTAAGGATAGCCACTGCCTTCACAGTTTCATGATGATGAATATGTTGTATTACTGCTATATGTTCAATCAACAAATGTTTGGTAGATTATTTTCCTAAGAAAAAGATTGGTTCCTTATTGAAAATGCCAGTAGGCTAAATAAATTAATAAAACAAACAAGTGATAAGTCCGAAAAAGATGTTTACTAATGGCTTCAGGTTAAATGCCTCAAGGGGTACAACTGTGAAAAGTTTGGGAGCCACTGCTCTAGAAAAACCTTTATAGACAAACATGCTAAAGAAAGGCTGTGCTGCCATTTTTCTTTCAATGGTTGTAGCATGTTTGTTTTCAGCACGTTGCTCTTCAGTTGTAATGAAGTGACCATATGTTGACAGTGATGATGGTGAATGATGAGCTGCTCCACAAGCTGACCAATGGAAAGGCCAACCTGAACAAACCTCTGTTCATCCCTCGATCATCAGACACTTCTGTTCCTCTGGACTACCATTCTCCTTCTGAGGAGGTGGCTGAGTGGCTCAGAGGGAAGGGCTTCAGTGAGCCGTGAGTGACGTCATAGGCTGTCAACGCAGATGAGACTGAAGAATGCACAGTAGCCAATGAGGGCAGGTGTTTAGGATTGTGGTGTTTGTGTTTCTCAGGACGGTGACGTGTCTGGGCGTACTGACTGGGGCTCAGCTCTTCTCTCTCAACAAGGACGAACTTAGAGCAGTGATTCCAGATGAGGGAGCCAGAGTGTACAGTCAGCTGACTGTGCAGAAAGCACTTCTGGAGGTGAGGAGGACATTACTTTATTATCAGCCTTTAAAGCAGTGGTTCCCAAACCTTTTTGAATCGTGACCTCATTTCGACATCACACATTTCTAACAATTTAAAAAAAAAATTTATTATGAGTAGCTCAGATATGTTTATACCGTTTTATTTTAACTAGATTCATATTTGAGAAAGTATAGAAGTTATTTTAATTTTTTTTTTAAATGTAATAGGAATTTACGTAATTATTTTGTATCTTTCTTTGAGGCATTTTGTGTATATTTGTTGTCAATTCATACATTACTGTTATTTTCTAGTATTTGTAGTCGTCTTGTGCAACTTTAGGTTAATTTTGTGTGCTTCTGTTCACATTTGATATATGTTCTCATTTTTAAATTATTTTGTGAATTTTTATTGTCAATTAATACATCACGGTTATTTTTGTGTATTTTTAGTCAACTTGTGCAACTTTTGTGTGTTTCTGTTCACATTTTAGATTAATTTTGTGTTATTTTAGTGTATTTTTCTGTCATGTATTTTTTGTCATTTAGTGTATTTTAGTTATTTTATAAATTTCTCTATTATTGTGTGTTTCTTTTAATCATTTTGTTCGTTTACTTTCGGGATGTGGCCCCCAAGCCTCTTGTTGCCCAAGTCTGAGGTGACAAAAATGAGCAATATATATATTTCTAATCAGTAATTACTTTACATTTCAGGCGACCCCACATGGGGATCATGACCCTAAGGTTGAAAAACACTGCTTTAAAGTCTATCGAGCCATTAGAAAGTGATATAAACACTTCAAATCCCTTTATTGTTGCTCCTATTCTCTGTACAGGATGCCAGGAGGGCCACAGAGCTGGAGACGGTGATGGAAAAACAGAAAATGAAGGTCGACCTAAAGCTGGAGAGCAGTACATTGTAAATTAACATCAAGAAAACCATCTGAACGTCTGAGTAAAGAAACGCCAAACAGATCCACTAAGCTGTTATACATGTAAACACTGTACATTAAATATTCCAACTCGATAGTGAAGTTTCAATTTGTGTTTTAGTTCCTACAGCTTATAAATCAAATAAGGCAAGAATGCTAAACATCAAATGGTGGATTTTTTTTTTTTTAATTGAGACATTTAAAGAAATATCTCCAGCAGACCATGAACAGATAGGATTTCACACATAGGGGAAAGCAGTGCATCACATTTCGAATAAACTCATTCGTGCACGTTCAGCCAAAATTCATTTACGTAGGTCTGTAGTTTTTAAACCGATGGCTTTCAGTGCCAACGTCAATTGGGGACTAGAACTTTTCACTGTGTTAAGTATAAAGAACTCATAAAAACAAACAGTAGGCTTTCCTCTGTTACAATTCAACACAAGTGTTTTTTTTTTTTTACTCGGACTGTCCAAACCGACTTCTGTCGCTAAAGAAACATAAAAACACATCGGGTAAAACAAAAGGGGAGGAAGAAAATAAACGCTCTGAATCTCCTCGTCAGTCTCTATCAGCACCTGACCTTCCAAACTGTGGGTGATTATGTTGGAAGATATTCTAGAGCTGCACTTTTCAGAATGAAAAAACAGTAAAATTACTGACATGGATGAAAAGCATCAGTAGGCCCAATGCATATTTACAGACATTCTCTTTACCTAAAGACCATCAGGTAGTAATAAATGAATGTTTGAGTAAAATTGCTAACCCCGTCCTTCACATCGGCTCCTGTTGTTTCAATAAAATTACATCTGAATGGATTATAAAAAAAAAAGTGAGAGCCGTCAGAAAACAACCTCCAAATTACAAACGAAGGCATTACATTAATCAGAAACCTCTCACCATAAAATAACTGTTTATTTATGGATGACAGAAAAGTGTTTTCACTGTGTAAGTAGCAGTAAAGAAAAAACAGATGGCAGGCAGGAACATGTGACATTATGTTACTATGAATGGACAAACAGAGGAGGGACACGAGAGGACGATAGGTGGTGGATGTTGGTCCTCAGAGATCTCCCATGTCCCTATCGTCCCCACGACGAGAGTCTGACCTTCCATTCATGCCGTCCCTCCTGTCTCGTGACCGGTCCCTGGATGAGCGCTCTCGGTCCCGAGATGACCTGGAAAATCAAGCAACAGATTTAGGAGGTTTCACCAAATATTGAAGAGCAAAAAGCTCCAAATGCCTGTAGCCCCTCCCCTCTACCCCATGCGTTCTCCTCCACAGGTGTGGGTGACTATTTACTTGTGTCTGGAGCTCTGCTCGTGGCTGTGACGATGTCCTCGGCTGCGCGAGCGAGATCGGCTGCGGTGTCGCCTCTTCCTCTCTCTGGAGCGGGAACGAGAACGGCGTCTTTCTCGTGAAGCGGAGCGTCTCTTTTTGCGATCGCGAGATCGAGACCTAATATTGAAATAAAAGCAAACATCAGCTTATTTATAATATGACAAACAACACAGGTAACTAAATAAATGAAACATCTTACTCACCTTCTATGCTCACGACTACGGGATCTGGTCCTAGAGAAAAAGGTAGATATTTTTAACAAGATGTTAACTTTTATCACCATTTATTCTAAAAGTCTGACCTTCTCTTCATCTTTTCCTCCTTTTCCCTTTCCTCTCGTCTCTTTAAGCGGTCCTGGTTCCTCTTCTCCTGCTTGTCGGCCACAGTTTTCTGATCAAACAAAACAAAATAGGACATTAAAAAAACTTTATAAAGACCTCAAAGAAAGTCAATTCATCTTTTCAAACACATAGCTGCATTACATCAGATTGTGTATTCATGCATTTCGTGTTGACAATATGTGGTTAGCTGATACAAACCTTTAATTGGTCAAGTTTCTCTCTGATCTGGATGAAGCCCAAGTGAAGTTTCCCACCAAAATGATCAGCCAAGCGACGGTCGTTGTCATGGAGACCGAGGTAAGCAGAGCACACCTCACACACCCGAAGCTTCTGCTGCTGGAAACTGGAGGCTGGCATGGAGTTTCTGTATTCTTCCTGAGGAGAAACAAGAGGCAGAAGAACCCTGAGTGATAAGAAGACATGATCTCACCAGAAGGAGATGCAGGAATCAGACATGATTTCTTTCTTCACCTCTGCGTCCTTCTTCCTGGTGCGGACCTTCTCCACTTCCTGTAGGACTTTCTGAGCCTCATCCACGTTCCCTTCAGCTCCAAGTTGCTCTGCTTTGGCAAGCAGCTTTCCAATTTCCTCGTTCAACTCGTGAACCTTCTCTGCCTAGAGGACAATAGAGCCCAATGAACATCAGGCTGATTTGATCACACTGATGTAAAGAGAGTGGGAACAACACGACTTACCTTTGCTGCCACCTCAGCACTGATCTCTTCCTGGGTCTCGGCCAGACGCTTTTTTGCTAGCTCAGTCCTTCGGTCACAGTCAGCGATAAAGGACTCCAGATGATCCACAGCCTTTGGACAAGAGAACATGAGAGTAGTTGTTTTTATAATTTATAATAAATGTGCACTTATGATCTTTGATTATTTCAAATGTGGAACAAGGATTTTATTAAATTGTAAATCACATAAACAATATAAATAATTAACTATGTCTTCAGAATATGGAAAAAAGCTCAGGATCATTTAAAGTTGTAGTAAATTGGCAAAAAAGGTATTTTCACTTAAAACTTTACCAAGAACAGACAACCATTTTGAGGGTAACTTACATCAAGCTCGAAAAAAAGATCTCTTTCCTTGGAGGCAATTTCATAGTCCGCC
Organism: Gouania willdenowi; assembly: GCF_900634775.1. Lineage (NCBI taxonomy): Eukaryota > Metazoa > Chordata > Actinopteri > Blenniiformes > Gobiesocidae > Gouania > Gouania willdenowi. The sequence continues at coordinate 12,255,731 of NC_041062.1, read as the reverse complement.
CGCAATGCCAGGTCATGGATCTTCGAGCAATCCCCCAGGTCCATCCGCTAAATTAAAACCAAGGCAGCTATATTTCAATTTCAGTCACTGGCGAAAATGATCATGCATCTACTAATATAACTCTACTAGTAATTAAAAAAAATGTATTGTACAGTTCATGTCAGCATGCAATTAGCCCTGATCATTAACCTAGGAGGTCTCACATGAAACTGAGTTCAGACGCACCGTTCCAGACAGGATGTCATGAGGACAGCAGTTGAGAAGGTGACTTTTGCAGACTCGATCATCAGTAAACTTCACCCTTTGCCGCGTCTCATCACCTGAAACAACCAAAAATTGATTGGTCAGAAAACTCACATGCCTGATGACACAAGTGAGTCATCCACTGCTTAAAGACACAAAACAACATGTCATCACATGAATCTGACAAATACATAAATACTAAATAGTGTACTTTTGGCTTTTTTTCTTCATAAGTTTTCATATTACTTTTTCTTTCAAATGTTGACAATTTGCATGAAACAATTACAAAAAACGTATAACTGTTCTTTACTAATCTGTTAACATTTAAAGGACAAAACCCCCTGTTGGAGGCACTTTCAGTGAGACTCAGTGCTTACCTTACCAAAGTCTCGAATGGAAGAGCCTCAGCTCATTTACCATATTCCGTCACCTATTATAAAACACTGAAGAACTTAACTCAGGACCATATAACATGGCCTCTTCATGAATACTTTCAAAAGTGACATTTTTAACCTCAATTAATTTCAAAATGTTACAAATACCGTAAAAAGGCTGGCGATAAAACCCATAAAAGGTTCATGTAAACATTTCCCAGTCCATCCAGGTCACAAGTGTAATACAGTTTTGGAAAAATTAAAGCAAAATGTTAAAAAATAAATAAATCTAAGGAGAAAAAGTGGTTTATACACACTGCGATCTGCACCACATACTGTACCCTTCTGCATCTTCAACACCCCAGCTGCAGAATTTTAAACCCGCTGTAGAAAAATATAAATGGGAACAGTTTTCTTGCGCATACCTGTGGTAAGAAGTTAGGAGTCATACACAAGTCAGATTGTAAAGGATGTGCGTAAATTGTTTATGTGGTCTGATTGAAACGTAGGTGTTATTAAAATGTGAAGTGCTTGTATAGGTTATAACGCGAGCAGACGTCTTAGCTTAACCTGTACAAAACCACTCCAAAATCCTATTGCAGTGCCACCGAAAAAGTACCTAGATTACAAAAATATATATATGTTAAAAAATAGTTTAAATAGATTCCGGATGGCAAACATATTGTTTGGATATTCATCATAACACTTTAAAAATTATGTGTGACTCACGGCTCGATGAACATGAGGCTTTTCTGCACATCCTTTGCAGATTGATGTAGGCTGGCAAAGATACACTGAACCTTAATGAATAAAATAAAGGGGCCACAATTGTTCAGTTTGTATGCAACAAATGTATGGGAAGAATTTGATATAAATCTTATCACACATACATCCACAAATGCACAACACAAATTCACTCTTACAGTACAAACCAAATAACTAGTTAGATGATCCACGGGGCTGATTCACATGTATTTAAAAGGCAGAGCATGTAAAAATGCCACTTTCTGCCTAAAATAACCAGAAAAAATTTGTGATTTTGGCAATAATGTTTGAATCCAAACGGCTTGAAGTTTTACTATATACAGGCAGCTAAACTACCAAGAGATTTACCACCCACAACACTTTATTTACTATAGTACAGATAACGTGGGATTTAATTATCTTTATCAAGTAGCAATGTTAATAGGAAATTTAAAATAAAAATACAAAGACTTTCCATTAGAAAATGTGTAAGTCAAAAGTCAAATGTTTCGCTTTGAACAAGGAGACAATTTAAAGTATCTTATTATATCTTTGTCTTACTTGTGAACTACGTTTGTTTATTGCAAAACCACTAAGAAATATTCTGAAAACCATATTAGAAAAGATTAACACGTAAAAACATAGAAAATTGCTTTAGGAATACAGGGATCATTTAAACCAGTGCTGGTCCCCACAAATAAACATTAAAACAAAAGCTGTTAGACAAAATTGAATTGTAGGACAGGAGATGAGTGCATCGCTTCGGCATTAAATACACATACATATATTGAATAGATAATATTAGACGTTTTATTGTATGTGCGTATTTAAAAAAACATAGAATTTGTCATAATAACCGTTTAAATCTTAATCAAAAGTGCAAGGTGCAAAGTATCTGTATAGTGTGTGTAGTTTCGTGGCCTACTTTTTCCGGAGCTCGCACTAACGCAAACCATTTTATGAGGCTAAAACTAGCAAAACACAAATCAACTAAAAGCCGTGTTGGATCCAAACATAAAGCTTTGACATTTTGCCGCAATACACAGCTTGAACCAAATACTACTAGAGTAAGACAGCCCACCGCGGTACATCCATTCATGCAACTGTGTCCCACACTCGACAACAAACCAGCCTCGGAAGAGACTCCATCTTGGCTAGTTAGCTAGCTCAGCTAGCATGCTACAGCGACTCACCGTCCCTCGCTGTTCCCATCAGCTGGTCGAGTAACGCTCTCATTTGAGCTTGAGCAGACATTACTGCAGCTCTTTCTTCGACGTTACCTAATAATATTGAAAACAATCCCTTGATTTAACAGGTTATTTGATCTATTTTTTCATTCACTCATCACCGACGCAGTTTTTCTCTTTTCTATCAGCTTCCGTCTGATAACCAAGAAGTGACGTCACTGCTTGGATAACAAGTCTGTTTGGAAACTACAAGGGGCGGGACATTTATAAAATCAACCAATGACGGGTTTCAAGCTCAAGCTCATTGCCAATCAGATCTATTCCCACAGAGTGTCAGTGTGGATTTTTAACCCTGAGCTTAGTTTGTCAGGTCGAAACTGTGAGTGTAGGTGACGCAGAGTTTTGTGTAACACATCGTAGATAAACAGTATAATACATTTTTGATTGATAGATAGTTAAACTGAATAACATTTTCCTATCCTAGGGGATTTTGGAATTGCGAGTACCCGTTACCTGTAAGACAAAGTAAGGGTATAATCAGCCCACAGTAATGAGTGTAGCCTGCGGTGGGTTTGTTTTGCTAACTCTGACAGGCCGCTGTGCTGCTACGACCTCCTTTTAGCGTCACAACAACTTCACAGAAGACTCAAAGTAAGAAATGAACTTATTTCTGACCAAACTGAGCTGTAGAGGTAAACCTTAATTGTGTGTTGTATGGCAGAGAGAGCGTTATTATGAGTTGGCTTTAGGTTTGCAAACTATACGCAGAAACCAGGCGTTCCATGCTACTCCCCTAGACTCGTTACCAGTTAAACTAGTTCAGCCTCTTTAACAAACACACGTTTTATAGCACAGCTTTATATATTAAGCCTTTCAGAGTGTTTTGTTAGTTAATGAAGTAAATATATAAGCCTGGAGCTCTCACGCACCCCTGGCTATACAGTATATATATATATATATATATATATATATATATATACAGTGACACAAACAGCAGGGCGTGTTGTCCTCTGTTGTTAAAGAGAAACCTCTGGAGTCTGAGCTAGCAGCTCTCAATAGATACACAAAGGTTGATACAGCAGAAATAACTGGCTGTAGTTTGATTCACCTGTTTGTTATCCACCACACAACATCTGGAACACATGAGGAAGCTGTTTGTGAGTACATTCACTAGATAGACTTGTGATCATCTTGTGTGTGGATTGAAAAGATGATAACCTGCATGAAGTTTAGGTTGTAATCAGTTACTAAGTGTGATAGTGTGTTGTCATTGTTGTACCACAAATGCTGATTGTATTTGTTAATGTTGAAGTGTATTTCAGTTAGGCTTTGCACGATCAGGATTTTTGGGCAAAGCAGTGAGTTTAAGAAAACGATCACCGATCATATGAATTCCTTCGGTATTACCTGATACAGATGACACTGGTGTTTGACTTGAATTTTCACAGGATAGATGTGATATAGCAGGATACGCTTTTTATAAAATGTCTGTCTCTGTGTGCGTGTGTGGCTCAAATATCTCTGCGGTTCAGGGACAGACAGAGCTGAGACTTTCAACATGGCTGCTGCTTGGTTCAAGGGTGTGCAGCATCAGATTTGTATGGACTGCAATGATACCGTTGATAAATAACTTTTTTTCTGAATTAAAGAGGAATTAAAGCTCCCATGTAAACTATCCATGAAAAAGCTACTTAAACTCCTGCTTCCCTATCGCAAGACATACTTCCTACGGGCACTCCACTAGTAACAATAATTAAAGACATTCATGTTCAAAAGGGGTAAGAAGAAGTGTAAAACTTTTCTAGTCCTGCCCACTTGTATTATTTGTTTAATAGTGGAGTGAAAGTAAAACGTGTTCTCCAAATACAGTACTCAAGTAAAGTACAGATACTCCAAAATATTACTTGTTTTGTATTCACATGTGCACAGCGGAGGTGGGGCACACACATGTGCACAGCGGAGGTGGGGCACACACATGTGCACGCTTCTATGTCCCCCACCGCCGTGAAATGGACAGAAGTCTCCGGTATGAAAGCGAAAGTAAACCGTAGGGCATTGTTCCACTCTTTTAACATGCTAAAGCTGAATAAACAAAACAAGTGCGTGCGCACACATAAAACACACACACTAACAGCAGACACTGCCCCCGCTTTCAGATCCAGCAGACGGGGGAAAGAAGTCCGGCGTTCAGCCGCTTCGCTCCAACCTAGAGACATGTTTGCCGTTCGCTCATAGGTTTACACCTTTGTGCATAAATGCGGGTGAAATAAAGTTGTGTCACGTAAAGCAAACAACTCTTCGGTGTAAAAGAGATGGATAAAACAATGCAATGGGAGCATCTGTAGAAAGTTTTATCAAGACAATGACGTCATTGATCGGATCGGCGAATTAAGACATTACAGCCCATCACAATAATTGCATAAAATGCAAAATATCAGCCGATCAGATCGGTGCAAAGCTTAATTTTGGTGAAGCCTTTAGCAATTGTTTCGGTACAACATTTCTCTGTTTTTGATAACTGCCTACTTCACCAGATGTTATTGTAAAAGGTAGTTTATTATCAGTTCTTCTGCATAGATGCATGATGACACCTTCATGTACTGTAAGTCGTTCAAATCCTGCAGGATTTTCTTACCAAAGTAAGAAACTCTGGGCTGTTGTATTTTAAAATTTTTGATCCTAATCCAAAACTAAAGTAATTGTTCTGCAGAGTGATCTATTTCTAAACTGGTGAGGTCAAAAGAGGTGAAAGATAGTGTTTGTTGTATTTGGACACTGTGGTTTAGATCAAGGTAGACTGACTAAGGGAAGTTGGGAGCCGTTTGTCGTCTGCTAAAGGCTGTTAAAGATAGTGTTTTGCATTGTTTTGTTAGTCAATATTTAGGGGTTTGCTATAGTGATGATCGTGCCTGTTTGATTAAAGGTGAACTTTGCCACCAGCGCAATTTATAGGCTCTCAATCAGGTTTGGACGTTGGAATTCTGGGTCACTACGAAGTGTTGAGGTGTTGCATATTAATTAGGTTTGGTTCTTGACCTACAATTCAATTTGCGTAGTTAGCATTAGCATCTTGCCCCTAAGAATCCTCCACCCATGTTCTTTCTTCCAATCAAAAACAAATTTCCCCTTAAAAAAAACCATCTAAACTTCAGTGTTAGCTCTAATTCATCTTCCCTTCAGGTCAGTAATGATTTAGACACCAATGGAGGCCACAGACCATGCCAGAGAGGGCGACCCTCTGAAGAGGGGGGAGGATGGAGCGGAGGCGGGAACGGCTTCGCAGGGCACGGAGCTGAAGAAGAGGAGCTGCAAGGAAAACTTTGGTTTGTCTAAGCTGACCCACTGGAGGACCGGGGTCTTCTTCCTCTCATTGTTCCTCTGCCTCATCATCGTGTTTGCTTTCTCCTTCATCATCCCGTGTCCTGTCAGACCGCAGTATCTCAGCACCTGGAACAGAACCTATTCTGAAGCAGGTTTGTAAACTGGAGGGTGTTTTTTCTCCCCCCTCATGGGTAGATAGAAGACTTAACCTGTGGTCTGTTTGTGTTTACAACAGCATCATACGACTTCTTGGGTATTGAACATGCCAGTGACGACAAGGTGATGGATGTCGTGTTTGTCTACAAAAGCACGGAAGGAACTCAGAACTTCACCTGTACTGGTTCAGGTTGGGCGTCTTTTATTTAAGGTGGATGTTTATTAGCTCAATCTGAGTGAGTAAAAACTCTGTGTGTGTGTGTGTGTGTGTGTGTGTGTGTGTGTGTGTGTGTGTGTGTGTGTGTGTGTGCGTGTGCGTGTGTGTTGTAGGTTTGCCGTCGCCTTGTGTGATTCTGTCAGCTGTGGACGGGACTGATGGGGAGACGCTGTGGGAGCGTCCACTGAGTCCTGAGTTCCACTGGGCCCAGTGTGGCCTGGAGAAAAAGATGGGGAGAAACTGGGACTGCCTGGTGTCTCACGCTGATGGCATCACAGCCGTGGACAAACGCACTGGTTAGCCTTACCGCTAGCTTAGCATCCTTACATACTTGATTATGTAGTTTAGTAACGCTGGGTCCCCTGTGCAGCCCAGGACAGGAATTAAAAGGCAATAAAATACATTTTTAAGCACAGATCTAATAATAAGGACATTTTGGGCCAAACTTAAAAAACAGTAACCAAAGATCTATTTACTCAAATGAGTTTCTTTAGATTTAGAGTTTATTGATCCATTGTCACTTCTGTCGCTTTGAGCTCATTCCTTTGGTTCACCTTACCTGGATTTCTGAGGATGTGTGCGGGTAGCTTTATGTACACTCGATACCGAAAGCATGTCGTATGAATAAGAAGCTGTTTGTGTTTTTGTCATCAGGTGAAGTCATGTGGCAGCAGCCACAGGCCACCAGTCTACACAGTTCACTGCCCGTTCTCAGTTTACCAGATCTGGACAGTGACAAAGTGGGTGATGTGGCCCTGGTGGGATCTGACAACACACAGGTAAAAATAGTTGGATATTTATAGGTTTAAATTATTGTTGTGCCACAAAACTGGACTTTTATGTACACACAGCTATTAAAGAGAATGATTCACAGTGTTGTTTAATGGGAATAATCCAAGTAGTGCTTTACAAAAGGGGAATTAAACCTTGTAATAATCATTTGTCGAGGTTAATGTGAAATAGCATTCTGATTAGCATTCCTAGCAATGCAAACAATATTGTCCCTCCTGCAGACTCAGCTGGTGCTGCTCTCAGGGAAGACAGGAGATCAAATTGGCTCGACAGTGATTCTGGATTCCATCGAGAAGGCAAACCACCTCCTCCACCGCACTGCAGGGGGCTCCTATTATGTCCTGCTACAAAAAGGTTTGTGGCTGAAATCAGCATCACAGACAGTGGTTGCAGACAATCTGTGTACCCCTCGTTCTTTGGTTATTCTGTTTTAAAACCAAATCAAAATAACAATTAAATAGTGTGGTTATTTTTTTTTTCTGATTTGAAACTACAACAGAAATACAGGAAAACCTAAAACCAGATAAGCAGCGTTTTTCTGTTTTTTTTTTTGTTTTGTTTTAAACTAGTTCTGTTTGTGTGACGGGGAAATTAGAGCGAAAACTAAACCCCACTGCACCTGGTTTCTCTCCACAGGTCCTGGACCAGGTCTTCTCACACAATAGGACTGTTAAGGATTTATTTCAGCAATTTTCTAGTCCTTCTCCTGTTTTCATTCAGTTTTTGGAAGTTTTAGCTCATAAAAAGCTGCTCATGTTTATGATTTGTTTCGCGGTGTTACGGTCCAAATAGTATCCAAATAATCTGGTGACTGACTATTGACTGTGAGGCTGGTGTGAGGAACAATTGATATTAGAACTTCTAAGATTTGACACCTTTGCAAAAACAATTACAGCCGTCAACACACGGAAGTTCACAAGAAACGAGGAGCACCAGTAGTTAATTACACCACCTCTGGTTCCACAGATGTGCAGGTTTTATGTAACATCCCTTTTTTTGGTTTTGATTTATTTATGTATTAATAATGTTTCAATTCACCAGTAATGTGACTTACGCGTTGCTTCTTTTTATGTCTTTTTATTCAGCAAAACTCCACCCAGTCTGTAACACTGTGTGGTAAAGTTGGCAGATATTCACAGATTCAGACTTCCAGCATCAATAACTTTTTAACGAAACGTCATCGACGCACAAATTACACCTCTGCCATCAGTATGAGGTGGACAATATGATACAAGATCATTTTTTATCAAACGCAGCAGAGTAAGTCCGTCAGTTGGTCGTTCTGTCTGGTGAGATTAAAACATGAAGCTCTCGTCCTAGTTTCCCCGTAAATATCCAAATATCTCAGAAACACAACCAGATTTAATTTTAAAACAGAAAAACGCTGCTTGTTCGGTTTTTCCGTTTTCCTGTTTTTGGTTTTAAATAAATAAAACAAAAAAAACAATCAGTTTTCTTCTATTTTTTAATTTTGGTTTTGAAACAAAATGACGAAAGAACGAAGGGTACATGGATGTTTCCGATCCTTTCCATATTCTAAAAGCAAGCCATTAATGGATTGTTCCCTTGCAGACACTGGTTTGTATGGACTTTCACTGAAGAGGATTGCTGCTAAAGCGGGGGTGGCGGCGGGCCTTCAGGATGACAAACGGTGGGAAAAACAAGCCGTAGCCACATCTGGCTTCGTCCCCATTTACGAGTAAGAAGCCCATTAGAGTAATTGTGTTTGTGAGGATTTTTTTTTTTTTTGAAGTGTGTAAGATTTGGTTTTCCTTTTGTTTTGAAGGTCCGACTCAGTGCGTCATGTGCTCACAAAAGACGAATCGGATGATAAGACCAAATTTGTGGTTGTCAGTGAGACGGAGGTGGCTGTGGTGGATGCAAGAAAACTGCTGCTGCTGTGGAGACACAACACAAGCTCAGTCCTCGGGTTTGTATTAATGGACCTCTATGTTAGATATCCTCAGCTTGGAAAACATCACTGACATCATTCTGAGTCGATTCAACTGTGATTTCAATTTATTGAATGTTTTACGCTGCTTTCTTCCCACAGTCTGCCCTCGTTCGGTCACTTTAACAAAGACAATGTACTTGATGTCGTGATTCAAGAAGACATCGGTAACAACACAAAGAGGGTATGATAATGAGTTAAAATAAATACAGTTAAGATGCTTCAATTCTCTGTCAGAGGTTCTAAACCCCATCTCATCTATAGATAGCGATTCTTGATGGGAAAAGTGGGGGTGTGTTGTGGGAAGTCGACCTTCTGGCCAGTCCCAATTCACCCCGACCGGCCTCCATCCACACCACCAACTCTGTGTCAGTGTTCATGTTTTGGGGCGTTTTTTCCTCTCAGGCCACTTCCTCTGTGAGTTTAGTTTATGGAAAAGGACAAATTTCTACACAAGCTTCACAGACACTGAGAGATGATAAAAGATTTGTTTCAGGTGCCGTTGGCTGAGGACAGACGGTCGTACATGCTGCACCCTCTCTACTCTAAAGTTCTGCTGGAGTCCACGAATGTCAATGACCACATAATATCATTCAAAGGTGATTTCTCATCATAGATGAACTCTAATTCAGTGGTTCCAAACTTTTCACAGTCCTGTACCCCTTCAGACATGTACCTCAACACTATAATAATGTAATATCATATACAATGTAGCTCTACAGTGAGATTTGTCCATGAATTTAGCCTATCCTGTCCAGGAATAATGTAAAAAAAAAAGAATAATAATCTGTAAGCACACAAGTAAACATCTTTGGTTGGAATTATCACTCACTTTATTTAATTCATTAGCCTACTGGCATTTTTGGTCATAAATAATCTCAAAATCTACCAAACATGTGTAGATTTTGAGCCAAAGTCTTAACAGCGTGTTTGGTTATAGCGCAAAGCAATATAGTTCTTATCATATTTGCCCTTTTTTGATGAATGTTTCACTGTAAACACTAGAGGGTAGTCATACACGTGTAATTTGTGGCAATGCATGGAGGCTCCTGACTGCTGCGATATTTATACTCTAGTTTCCAATGTTGTCACGCTGTTTTTAATTTTTATTCGAGTACTCTTTGAAAATGTGCGTGCCCCACTTCAGGAACCTAGGCTCCAATTGAAAGAAACAGAAGGATTATGGCTTGTGTTGTGTTTTTTTTCCCTCCTTTGTAAAGCCACACTGATGGAGCGTGGCCGCCATGCTGCTTACATCTTGCTGACGGGTCCCGCATCAGAAGAAGCAGACGCGACGGTCGTCCTCTGCAAGCGGAAGCTAAAGCAGGACGTCCCCTCCAGCAAAGTGCTCCCGATCGGCACCGAACCAGAGTTGGAAACCGACGAAGAGATCAAAGAGGCCTTCAACCGACTCCGATTCAGCGACTTGTGAAAACACCAGCTGTAACTGGGACTGTCGGGTTCATCCCAGTCTGTTTGCTGAGCTGACTGGAAACCAAAGTTTAATGTGCAGTGAAGATTTCCCAGCTTCATGGCACCAGATAAATGCCTTAATGTTTAAAGTGCTTTAGCTTAGTTTGATGCGAGAGGTGAGCTCCAATAGTTGTTATTGGGGCAGCAGGGCATTGTGGGTCTGCACACTTGACTTTATTATGACTTTCACATCCTGAAAGCTGCTGTTTGGGCACAATTACTGACCAAGATGGCTGCAGTAATGCCAAAAACGCCTTCTAATGCTGTTACATTTCCAGCTATTCTCATGTCTTCATGCAATTTATTGATAGACTAGCTGGATTTGTCCGAATCTATCCAACTGTTTGCTGATCTGTGCTTTAAATGCAGCACAACACTGTCCTGCTAAATCAGCTTTAAAAGGAAAAAGAACCCTAAACTATATAGATAATCTCATATTTAAAATTCGACAAACTGTAACAATCGTACTTGAGCAGCTAAATATTCAGCGTTGTCTCCCGACTGCAAGGATTTGAGGTAGTTGAAGGACAAACCACACATTTCATGTTCCAAGATGCTGTAACTATCACACACTGAAATGTATTTTTCAAAGTTTTACTTTCAAGTACTGCTGTGCTGTGGGGTTTTAACTGCTTGTACAGAATAACACAAATGAACGAGTGGAACAGGCTTTTATCAGAGGCCATTTTATTTTGGCAGGTTGTCAAACAAGATTTTGTATTTTGTTAAAGGATAAACGACGAGTGCACAAAGTAAATGTAATATTGTTTTAGTGATTTAAGAGGGGAGTCGGAAGAAATAAATGTAGTTTTACAAAAGTGAAACTTGGAAAAAACTTATTTTGTGCTCAACAGTTAATAAGTAATGTATAACAGAGGAATAGAAGCCTTTATTTTTCATTAGTGTGTGTATTTGGTAGAAGCATTGAGAAACTGAAAAAATGAAGTTTTTTTGTAGTAATTAAATACAGATGCCAAATTCAGTTTGTCTGGCTTTGTGCAGAAAGCATCAATGCTATATTTAATACAGCCATTACTTAATGTTGTTATTCTATTTGTCTTTCTTGGTCAATAATTACATTATTTTATATTCAATATATATGCACTGTAACTATATGACTGGAAGAAGAAGAAAAAAATCATCTCTAGTGCTGCCCTCTAGTGGACTGACATGAAACATCTCAGCCATAAGCAGATTGTATGGGCGATCCATTGGCGTGTATTTGTCTGTCACGTATCCCAGGTTGCATAGCACAGTTTACCGCGTGATTTATTTCCTATGACGCACGGCCTCTGACGGGCTCGCGCTCTCCTGAATCTATTTGGCCAATAGGAAGTCACTCTATGTAAGGAAATTGTGGTTGATGACATGGTGTCAGGACTCAGGAGGCGAAGGAAGGGGAACAATGTGCCGAAGAGAAAGTATTGGCACCGTGCGTAACGGAGGAGCGCGCAAATTCCAGCTCCCTCATGGTCCAGAAACAGAATGCACGCGCACCAATTATTATATGGGTAGATTATTATAATTCAAACATTTTGCGCTGTTACTTGTTGCTTCCTACAATGTGGAGACGTCAGCCCGTATGCGTAAACGGACACGCGCTGCTGGCTTCCATCCTCTGCATCCCAGGCACTCACTTTCCTCATAGACCTTAAACACACGTATTTTAAACACGAGGCTGCTCTTTAACCGTGTTTTGTTAGTCATCTATTAATCATTAACCTCGAAACACTTCTTGTACTATCGATGACTTTACACGCGCGCAAAAAAATGAAATAAACCCCTGTCAGATCCCCGCAAAGCCCCAGTGACCCCATTTGAACCCACTGTATTCACCTTGTGTCTGGACGCAGACAATGACTGTGCTGGATCTGCTCATCATTGGCTGTAGTGTGAGTTTCTCTCATTTCAATGTGACCTGAGTCCGCCATACCGTCCTGATAGGGAGGCACGGCTGCATTAACTCCAAACCGGAGCGCAGGCGCGCATTGCGCACAGGAACGACACTGAATAAAGTCCATCACTGCCCGGGTCAGCTTCTCCTGCAAAGGTAACATTTAACCACATGACTATTATATGTTTGAACATGTATCATCCTGTGACAGAGTCGGTCTATGTATCTTTAAGGATATCTTTTTTTAATGATCGTATATTACAAACGGTATAGCTGCTGTATCAGGAAGTGATCCTCAAATTAAATTTAGCATTTAGATGATTTCTAAAGAGCCTATTTTGGCTAATAATTACGTGAATATATGAAATATAAGAGAGTTGTATGATTTTACAACATATTTGAGGTAAAATAAGGCTGATTGTTGAATAAAATGTGCGCACCGCTGCTGATGTGTTTTGAACTCTAATGTTGGCATAATCCCGTCAAATATGTATTTCATACAGTGATCAAGATTATATCCGAGTGTTTGATGTGGTAGATTCAAAGGTTAGATCATATGTTGCACCCCTTTAGCTTTCCTAAATAATATAGTCAGTCGTCTGCCCCTCCTAGATCAGAAAAATGTTGTGAGGATTCATGAATGTATCGAAGAGGATCATTTAGGCCATTGGTTTGGACTATGTAGTTGGTGTTGGTAGGCTAATCATTAATCTTGTCTGCAGAGATAAATATGGCTGAGGACATAAAGGCCAAACTGGAGAATTACCGCACTGCTCCATTCGATGCCAGATTTCCCAACCAGAACCAGACCAGAAACTGCTGGTCCAACTACCTGGGTAAGGCTGCGCATCAAGGTCAAAACTGGAGATTACTGAGACTTTCTCAAATAATCCCAAACACACACAACAGTCTGTGTATCAACTGTAGATGGTGAGTTATATTAACCCTTTGTGTTCTGTATATAGGTCACCTCAGGTCTTTATGGATTGATGTCAGATCGTGTTTAAAGTTAAAGACAGACTCTGAGTCTTTGTGAGAATCTATAGAGTAGGGATGGGCAATATTATCAGCCGATATTTAACATAAAATCTAATATCGGTCGACATCAGTATTGTTTTTTCCAGATATTGAAAAACTGATATGTGGTGTTGTTTGAGAAAACACATTAAAGACGATTATGACACTTTTTCACTTCTGAAGTTGAATAAATATTCTTATTTTCATGTTTATTTGTGGTTTACTGTACGTCAAGTGGGGCATCACATTAAAAGTAGACTGAACCTGCTATTTCTATGAAGTCATATATATAATGTGACCTAAAATGAGATGAAGGGAGAGGTCTGTGTATATATTATATATCAGTAATGGTTGGTATCAGAAAAAAAAACGTTGAGCAATATCTGTGTATTAGATATTGGCAAAAAGCTAATATTGAATTCCCTACTATAGAGTTATTTGTTTAAATATGCTCAGAGTGATCTGGCTTTCGTGTACGTGACCGGCTGTTATTTACTTTCTTTGTTGCTGTTGTTTCTATTCATAGATTACCATCGTTGCCAGAAAGCTCTGGATGCTAAAGGTGTAGACAACACCCCATGTGATTGGTACAAGAGGGTATATAAATCCCTCTGCCCGATGTCCTGGGTAAATATGATTGATTTACTATATCTTTATAAGAAAAGAATGCATGACTTGTCATTTTTCTCTTTGATATTCTGTCTTTTCAGATCGAGAAATGGGACGACCAGAGAGAAGCAGGGACCTTTCCAGGAAAAATTTGATGCGGATGTACACTTCGCTGTCAATGTGGGAGAATGTAATCAATTTATAGCTAAATGTTTGTAAAAGTGGGACAAATCTGCATGTCAATGCCTTTTCAGCTATTGTGAGCCCTTTGTCCTTGGAGCTAAAAGACGATGAACGGTCATTCCTTCCTGAAACTGTTCAATGTGGCACATTCTGCATTAAAAGATGGGATTATATTTATGGAGCTCGGCTGTGCCCATGTGTGTTTTTTGTCTTATACGACATTACAATTTATTTTAGACACACAGTAGCATGGGGGGGATTATCTGCTGAACAGTTTTTCTCGTCTTTTCCTTTAACAACAAACCCCCAAAAATAGATGCAGAGGACACAGTTGTTGGATCACTTCCTTTAAAAAAAAAAAAAAAAAAAAAACTTTTAGAAGACATGCATGAATTCTGACTACAAAAAGTGATTGTAAATTGTTTACTGGACAAATATTAGGCTTTTAAAATGCAAGTATTAGAATAATAATGACAAAAAAAAGATAAAGCTAACCTTGACAAAATGACAGGATCTCAAAAAAGATGTTAACTATTATTAGTGGCTCAAATTAAATATTTATGTTCTATTTAAAGTATGTTTTGTAATCAAATTGTAATCCTACAATGTATACAGGTAATTATAAAACAATGATAACAATTGGGATGCACATTTTTAGAACAGAGATTCAAAACAAAAACCTTCAATTTATTAGTAATTCAAATAAACCTACAACATATATACACACACACACGTCATCAACATATGAAACATTATTTTAAAACACTAGATGTCCCAAAATACAAGAATAGCTGAGCAGATGACAGAACTTTACCAGAACCATACCAAACTGAAATTAAATACATAAAACTGCATTTAATATACAATAACTCCTCAGGTAAAAAGAGGAGGAAACAATTGGAATTTTAACCAGCGCTTGATTAAGCAAAAGAGCATCACATTGTCTAGATAATAGATAATGGTGCGGAAGCTTTCCCAGCATGCAACATGTTGTAGTAAATATCGAGTGTAAAAAATGCACAATGACGACTATATTGAGTGAAAGGATCCCTTTTTTTTTCTCTCCATACGTCAAACTCCTCATTCTGAGGTAAGAGTATTTAATAGTGTTTGCATATTAGAAGTTGCTTGTAAACTATTTTAACTCACATTGGTTTACCTGCTCAACAGATATTTGTTTATAAATATTTAGCTAATGTACAAAGCAACTTCCGTAAAGGTCACTTAGATCTTAAAGGAGCTTTTCCACCTGATGCTGAGTAGAAAAAAACACCCGACCTGTAGTTCTGAAGCTGTATCTGTGTAAAGAATGTGAACCCTTTTTTATTTAAGTCATGCATTTATATATCTGCTCCTAATTACTACCTGTTCAAAGGTAGAAAATCTTCCTCAAATGACAGGGGCGGATTCACTAAGATCTGAAATAAAGGGTAGTAAATCAGTTGCTTCCCTGAATCCTTTAGTGACGTAGTTTCCTCACCTGCTGCACGGAATTCACTAAGATTGCAGCAATGATTAGTGCACGTGCAGAACTGGTGCAGACCGCCCGTATTTAAATGAGCGTTTTGTACGTGTTGTGTTGAACATAGAGGGTGAACATGAGTGCGTGGAAGCAAATATACAAATATGAAGCAGCAAAATTTAAGGTGTTGGTAGAAGAAACAAATAAAAAAGATGGATGAATTACAGCCGATAGATAGATATTCTTTATTTATCCCACAGTGGAGAAATGCGCGTGGATGTGACTGTGAGAGAGGAATTGGTGCAAGCGCGCGGCTGAGTGTGTGTGAGACAGTGGTCGGCAGAGGAGCGATGGATGCACGTCCAACTTTTTTTCGCTCTCGCTCTCACGCACACGCACACACACACACACAACTGGAGCATTTTTTTCGTCTCCGCTGTGTTTTCTGTCCACATTTATTGCAGCGATGATCTCTGCGTGTGTGTTTGCATCTGCTTGTCAGTCGTACTATTTTCTAGTACTAGTACTTTTACTATCACTGCAAAAAGTTCCAGATTTCATGAATTGCATCGCGTCCCCTGCACATTTCCTCCTCCCATATTTTTGCTCCCCCTGGGAGATCCGCCTACTATGCATATTCAACGCACTAAATGGATTGAGGGGGCATTGGGAAGTGCAGTGGCGGCGCATTCCTGATTCCCTGGGCTTTGCACTCCTTATTAACACGTAAAGTGATGTTTGCACACATTTTAATACCACTAAAACTTTAGTGAATCCGCCCCATAATGTACACCATTCGGCCACAACATTACCTGTGAGTGGCCGCTCTTTTATGGATGATGGCAGCTGTATTGAGACAGAAATCAGCGGCTGCATAGCATCATGGCTAACGCACAGGTGGGAGTTTCCATTGGCTTCATAACCAGCAGATAATAGTCGAGGCTGGTCGGTGAAAATGTTTTCATTAACAAACGTAGCATCAGCCACATCCTGATGTGGAAGCTTGTTCCTGTTGCCGTTCTTTGAGTATATACTGTAGTGTACACACCACAAGCAGCGTTTGTATGTGAGAGCAGCCACAGATAAAGTGATCAGTCATAGGCACACTATAGGAGGCTGAGAAAACACAGCCTTACATGTTTCTCCTGGCACTGTCAGAAGGAGCAACAGGGCTGATATACAGCACACGTCCATGGTGGCAACGTGTGTGTGTGTGTGAGTGTGTGAGAGAGAAAGCGAGTCACACTCACACTGATTAATCTTGGCTGGATTGCTGCTCCGATGTTTTAAAATAAAAATCACCCACACAAAAGTAGAAGATCTATTCCAGAATCGAGTCCTCTTCAGTCCTTTGAGCTTCATCTCCATCTTTCTAAGTCAGTATCTTCTTTTCCCATGTTTGCCACTGTCAGTCATGCAGGTCTTAGGTCGGAGAGCTGTGTTGGGAGAAAATAAGGTTAGAGGTGCATAATCTACAGCCTAAAGGACCACAGGTAATTGTAAAAATCAAACAGAACATATTACAGTACATGTATACAGATGTTTGTCGATCTCGACTTGTTGTAATAATCAATTAAATTCTACATTGTGTAGTTCCAGATACCTGAGATCATATGTTTTGTGTCTTTATAGATCCCCTGTGATCTGTAAGTTGAAATGCAAACATGCATTTTTCTTCATGTGTTTTGCAAAAATAACTTTTTTTTTTTTTTTTTTAACTGGGAATTGTGATTATTATTAGGTTAACATGTCGTGATTTCAAAGCCTGTCGATAAGCCACACCCACTTAATTACTTTTTATAAGAAGCTCTGTTTTAATAGACCGGGATATATAGTGGAAACCACAACAAGAAGAGGTTTTAAAACCGTTTATATTGAGGAAATATGTTTGTGCCGTGCTTCCAACTGGATTTACTGGATCTACGCTTGTCACGCTATTGTCGTCATGTCCGCTCTTCATTTGATTGGTTACTTTGTGCGTGTTTGTCCCGCCCCCCCAGAATTCAAACGCCTTGTGAGCACTTCCAGACTAATTGCCTGTATTAAACAGTGAATAACACAAGGAGATTAGGATGCTAATGAATTCACTGCTCTGACCCTGTTCAGATCTAAATGGTGGTATATTTTTGCTACATAGTCAAACATCATTCTATTCCAGCTTTTTAACCCCAGTTCTAACCTGGATCTGCAGTCGGTTTCTTCATGTTGTGATGAACTATTTGGTTCTCGTCGGTCATCTTCACATCCTGGTCCTCCACATAATTACTGCAACACACCACAAATAGAAGAAGGATGCTGCAGGTGAGAATGAGCTGAACGACAACAGAGAACAGGATGAGATGGCTGAGGGACATTTGACAGCACTGCAGGAACCTTCAATACAGGGTTTGACCACAGGGAGGTGCTAACAAGCCGTTTAAAGGCTCATACTCACAGTTGGTGTTGTCTGCTGCCTCTGGGGCTAAGATGAAGAAGAATATCTCTTACTGTGATCACGAGGATTAAACTAACCCATTACACACATTAATATAAACACATAATAACATTGTTTGAGCACAGATTTAAGGATTGATGAACAGAACCCCAGCCAGCGTACCTGATAACAGTGTTCCTCTCTCTGTGGGAAATGTAAACATCATCTGTGAACAGGATGGTGTGGTAGGGCACCACCGGGTCACAGGTGGGCAGAATTCCTCGTGACACGTGGTTTACACAGTCCAAAACGCCGTTATACACCAGGAGGTCATCCACCAGTAACTACACACACACACACGCACACGCACACACAGAGAAAGAAAAAAAGGGAATTACTGTCTATTGCCTGACGTCCAAATGCCCAACAGAGAGCCTCTCACCCCAAACTCCTTCACCCCCCTCTGAGGCGTCTTCGAGTAGTTCCACAGCTTGATCATGGACACGGTCACTGGCTGATCGAAGATGACGTACACACAGTTCACCTACGAGTAAACAAGGCTTAATTAAACAAACCTTTGTGTAAATCTGATCACGTTCACTCGCACGTCCTCACCAGTCCAGGCAGCACGGGTGCTAACCACATGTGTTGTCCATTATGGGTGCTGTTAATTCCATCAATCAGCTTATCTGGGGTCCTCACGTCATTATTCACATTGTCTAACATGTTGACACTGTCAGGAAATGCTGCGATGTCTGATGACTTCTTGTTGAGGACTAACAACGGTTTCTTGCGCTGCTTTGTTTTTATCTAAAGCTGTGAGAAAAAGAAGATCTTCTTTACAGCAACGTTTGACAACAATGTCGTCTCTAATCAGACCCTGACTTGCTCTTACTGTTTAGTAACATTGTTGAAGCACAGACAAATGATCAAAACAAACGAATCAAGGATACTGTTGTCACTCAAACTGATCCTTTCATGGTTGCGGTTGTAAAATTCGAGGCCGTTGAGGCCGATGTAATACGGGTCCCCCCATGTCGTTAACAACTGCAGCTGAAAGATGACTGACAGGTGAAGGTCAAGGAGCATAAAACAACATTTTATATCACACGAGGAAAATACCAATTACTCAGCAGGCGACAGAGGCTGCAATAATCCTCTCTGCAATGTTTAAAAAAAGGCCTTTGGTTTTGAACGTTCCTAATGGATAATTGAATGTGTCTGATTCTACAGTTGATCGTAGACTGAAGAGCAAACTGCTACTAATGGGTGCCAGCTTCATCAATTATGAAAAGGATACATCCACAGGGCATGATGGGAGCTTCATAGTCCATGCTGGCCTGCTCAGGTTTTTTAGAGATGGTTCTGAATGGTTAATGACAATGTTATACATGAACAAAAGAAAATCTCACAACTTGTTGAAGTCACTGAATTTGCTGTGCTTCATACCTGTGGTAGTCTTCATTAATCTTATCATCAGTGGGTGTGTGGAGGAAGTCGATGAAAAGAATCTCTTGGGCAAAGTCAAAGTGACAGTTCCCTGGTCCTTTCCTGATTAGGAACCCCTCAGGAGGAGAGACGGGGACTTCATCCACAAAAAGATAGATCACTTTCACCTGAAGGAAACATGTGGATCATGGTTTACTCCAGAGATGGGTTACTTCTATCACAGTGGGAACATAAAAATGTGATGGTATGATCTGAGGGCCACATTATCAACATTTAGAACGATTACCAAAAATTAAAACATTAAAGAACGAAGGGTTTCTGTGTGCTTTTGTTGTCATTTTGTGTGTTTTTCTGATTTTGTGTGTGTTTGTTCTTCTTTGTTTTTAGATTCATGATTTTTTTTACCTGTCATTTTGTGAGTTTATGGAGTCAGTTTGCAATTTCTTCTATCGTTTTTCTCATTTTGTGGTTTTTCACAGTAATTTAGTCTGTTTTTGGAGTCATTTAGTGTATTTTCTGTGTCATTTTGTATATTTTTCTGTCATTTTGTGTATTTTCTGTCTTTTTTTGCCTTTGAGCCATTTCTGTGTTCACTTCGGAGGCCGCACAAAATTATACTGAGTGGCCCCTGAGCCGCCAGTTGCATATGTCTGGTTTACTCTAAAGCTATGAACTATTATATACACTTTGTGAAAATATCTCTAAATAATAGCAATAATTAATTTATGAATGAAAACATTAAAATAAGCCGGACCAATTTCTTTAGCTAAAGGGCCTTTTGTTTCATCCTTTAATAATGCTCCACTAACAGTCTGTGCTTAGACTTCTCTTTGTGCTGTTACAAAGACATCTCTTTCTGATGAACCAGCTCAGCTTCTGACACTTTGACTAAAATCTATACCTTGTTGTCACTTTTTACAATCTCATAACCCCAATTATTTGAGAAAACACTGGAACTATGGGAAGTGACACATCCAGGCTGCTGGTTATATTATTTTGCTTTATGATCCATTATATTATATTATACACACACTTAATTATTCATGTAAGTAATATGTTTCACATTTCAACTCCACCACCAAAATACTAATGCAAAGTCTCTCACCCCTCTGTAAGAGTCTTCAGGAGACTTGTTGTAATTCCAGATACGAATCCCAGCGATGGTCTGAGGCTTACTGAAGTTAATGGTGAGGATGTGGGAACCTCCATGGGAGAAAGGGATCAGCCACATGTGCTGGTCTTCAGTGGTGATGTTGTGGCCGTTGATGAGCCTGGGAAATGAAAGGAAAGCTTAAAAGATGGCACCACCGTGAATGAAGTCAGAGTTAATAGTGAGGCGTAGAGACTCTGAGGCGTACTTATCCAGTGTGCGTAGGTCCTGTCCATACTCGGGGAGGTCATTGAGGTCTCTGGGTGAGGCAGCCATCATGCTAATGTCTAAAGGTAAACGCTCTCCATCTTTACCCACCACCTCCAGCCCTGTTAGGCCCAGGTAATGGGAGTCGCCCCATGTCAATGCCAGTTCCATTCTAAGGCCTGTTGAGCAAGAGAAAAGTCACTCATTCACAGAATAACAATACAGTGTCAGGCACAGGTTAGTGTACTCACACATTCCAGTGTACATCCCAGGAAAATGATCCAAATTCTCCTCCCATTGGCTCAGGCTGGGATTCAGCTGAAGTTTCATTTGAAATAATAACAACATTTAATCTGTGACAGTTTCCTACAGTTACACTGCACTATGTAGCCTTTGCACTGCTGTACTTTAGCACTGTTGTATTTGACCTTATACAGTATATACACACTACCGGTCAAAAGTTTTAGAACACCCTAATTTTTCCAGTTATTTATTGCAATTCAAGTCGTGCAAGTGGAATGAATAGCTTGAAATGGTACAAACGTAAGTATTAAACAGCCAGATGTTAAAAAAGTTAAAAAAATAATAATGTACATTTCAGAATTATACAAATAGGCCTTTTTCAGGGAACAAGATGTGGGTTAACAAATTAAAGCTGTTCTGCAGCAATGGAAGCTGAATCAACCTTGAAAGCTGGTGCTACTAATTCCTACAGGTGTTCCAACTTTTCTTGGTTACTTCCAACCTCCTCTGTCTGCATAAAAGCAGTGTTGGAACACACTGTGGTACCAGACCCTCATGAGCATCAGGTGAACAGTATTGTTCATGGATTCCATGATTCCTTTTTCAACTCAAATTGCTTATTTGTTCTATGCTTTTATTTTAAAGTGCAATGACACAATAAACCAAATAATTTTCTGTAAAAAACTGGAAAAAGTGTGTTTTTTTAAAACTTTTGATCGGTAGTGTAAATGCCTTTAATTTTTTCTTAAGTAGATATTTGTGAGCTTTTAATTTATTAATATGTCATTGTTATTCTATTTTTTTTTAAGTGTCGTAACACCATTCTCAGCTGCTACAAATTCCATTCCATGACTTTGAACAATGACAATGATCAGTTAGTCTTAAGCTATCCTTGATGATCATTTGTGTTAAACACAAAAATAAAGAGGGTGCAATGCTGATTGGCTCATGTTAAGCTTTGTTGAATATCTGACAAGTTTGAAAAAAAAAAATTAAAAACTGTCCTAATGATAAATCCATCCTTACAGTGAGGTCCTCCTCTCTGAATCCAGCCTGTGTGAACGGTCGCTCCTCCCCCTCCCCGTCTGCAGTGCGGGGTCTCTGCAGCTCCTCTTCATACACCAAACTCTCAGCACCTTCACCCTCAACCAGGAACGTTTGATCATAACGAGACATGGACTCCAGAATCTCATCATCAGTGGTGAAAAGGATGGTGTCTCCAAACTGGTCCAAACCTGAGGTGAGAACAGAGCAAAGCTAAATGTAATGCAGTCCACATTCATTATTCAGCATTTATGAGGTGAATCAAAGCAGTGACCTCCTGTCAGGGTCCCAGAGGCCTTGGCGATCTCGCCCCTGAAGATGCACCTTCCGTCCAAAAGCATCTCTACCTCTCTGGCACCTCGAAATGAGTGGATGCGGGATTTGTTGTAATTCCAAACACGAATCATAGCCAATTGATATGAAGCACCAAAGTCTAAGAAGATGGTGTGGCTGCAGCCCGGGGTGAATGGAGCGAGCCAAAGATGCATGTCATCCTGAGTGCGGTTAACTCCATCGATCAGGTTGGTCACCACTCGTGGGTCCTTGCCATATGCTGGGAGAATGTTGATGTCTGGAGGGTCAGCGTGTATGTGAGTAGGCCGGAGAGACTCCCCACTAGAGCTGAACACCTCAAGGCCATTTAGACCCACATAGTGACGATCGCCCCAGCTGGAGAGGATGTTGATCACCAGGTGTTGGCCCTGTGGCAGCACTGGGATTTCAAAGTCATCCTCCCGCTCCAGGGATGGGTCATCGTCCACACCTTCACAAAGCATTCCCTGAGTACTCGGGGTGGACATCGGGCTCCTGGACGTTGATGAGGGATTGACTGGGACTGGAGGTTGAGCGCGAACCTGACGTTGAAGGAACTCATCAAAGATGTCCCCTTCAAAGCCCATGTTGGAGATGCGCCCGCGCTGAAATTGGTTGAACTTGGTAAGAGAGTCCCAGGACTCCCTTAAAGTGTCATCCTGCTGACTGTGCAGCTGGGCCCGAGCGCTACTCTGCCTCCTGCTAGTGTTCACCAAAGACAAAGGCTCCTCTGGAAAACACAGAAACAGGCCATGAGGAAACAAAGAAAAACCTGAATGTAACTGACTTGAATTTACAATGTGATGCTAAACACACACACATAAACAGAGTTTGTCACACAGGATAAAACAATTAAAGTTTTACATTAAAATGTGATATTATAAAAAGTATTTTAAACAATAATTAAAGCTGTCAATCATTGCAGCCAGGCAATTTTAGGCAAAACAAGACAGCAGCTATTAGCATGTAAAGGCAGAGTTCAAACGGTTGTCAAATAGTCACTTATTAAGACAAAAATTGGAAACTAAACATATTGCATCATGGCAGCATGGAGATGTTGGTAAGTTGCTTTTAACAATGATTCATTGATCGATTCATAAGTGGAAAAACTCATGTTTAAAAATGCAATTTGTGCATTGACTCCAATTGTTCACGAGAGTGACATTAAAAACACTGTAAAAAGAAATAAATTGAGATAAAATTCTAAATATTTTTTTATTTTTCAAACATGACTCCAAAATGTTCACGTTTTTTTTTAGAAGACTGAAAGTGTATTTAGCAAACCAAAATTTGGTTATTATTTGCACATGGGAAGTAGGATAAAGAAAGAACATGCAGGATAACAGAGGACCAAATTATTACAACTTACAGAAAAGCATCAACGTATGATAATCTGTTTATAAAATACCCACTGATGTCTGTGTGAGATGCAGCTCTGTGGTGCTCATCTGAATGTCGGGCACTGGCTGCATGGATTCTGTATGAGCTCCTGCGTCCACTGATGGGCCTCTCTGACTTCTGCTCCTCAAACTCATCCAGGAGGTCATAGCTCATGTCCATGGTATCAGCGTTCCACTGAGCTCCATTCCCCGTCCTCTCCCCTCCCCTGCACACCCTGCCTGGGTTACATGGCAGCTCTGGGAGCATGGATGAAGAAGGCGATCCTGGCACGAGTTTGGGCTCCGTGGAGTGCTGAGGAACGAGCCAGCGAGGCCTCTCCCTGCCCGTCTCACAGCCATCTGGTGCCGCCCTGCTCAGAGGCTGCAGCCACTGGGGGGCCACCCGTGATGAAAATGGCTGAGTGGTGACCGTCTGCTCTAAGGGTGTTGGGTGCTCCGCCTGCAGCCTGGGGGACTGGGTCTCTGAAGAAGACAGATCAAAGGAGTTCCTTTGCATGGATGAGTGACGACTTGAAGATGAAACTCCCGCTGTGGGACCTATCGGAGGAAGAGGCATGAGGGATTTCTCCTGCATGTCTCCCATGCTTTGTCCAGACGTGTCCGACAACAAATTTGAACTCTGGCGCCGCTGGGTGCTGCAGGCCTCTCCTGATTTCCTGTCCTCATGTTGTTGAGGGCTGGCCCCTCGCAGAGTGTGTCCCGACGACACAGGGCTGGAAAACAAGGAGTCTGACACCTGCAGGTCCTGAAGATCAATAGTTGTGCTGTAGTCAAACACTTGGTTGCCACAGCCCTTCTCCAGCTCGCCCTCAAACACCAGCGTACTGTTTAGGTACAGCTTTATACGCCGTGCACCAATGTCCAGCTCCTGTAGGAAAAAATTAAAAGATAATACTTGGCTGTTTTTCCTCTATTGTCTATCAAAACAAACATTTAAAAAGAAATTAGAATAAAAACTAAACACATAGATTTTAAAAAGCCGTGCAATTATTAACAATAATACAGTATATTTTCTAAATGATACCCTCTGAATAAGCTGTCCATCTATTCTTATGTGCGCTTTAAGCTAGCAGTAGTTAGTGCCATTGCGAAAGTGTCCAACCGCTTGATCCTCTCATCATTATTATTCCACTCTAGCCCCGCAGCTTCTTACCTTAAAACTTTAAAGCCCCACTTAAAAATCCAGCCAAAAGATTTGCTAATTTTGAATGGCCTATGTGAATATGGGGTGAGGGGGGGAACAAAAACAAAAATGATTGGCTCTCTGCCCTTCCACGAACATCCTGACGCAGCGAGGCAGAAGCCCATGTTACAGTAATCCTCTGAGGCTAATCTCTCCCTGTTCCACATTTACAGACAGACTGGCAGCTCAGACAGCCACTGCTTAAAGAAAACCCATCACTGAGATAACAACACTGATGATGTCACTTCCTATTTCAATGACAACAATGAATGATTGGTTTCTGCAGGCAGCTAAACGTCTCTGACATAACTCCAATGAGTAAGAAATCATAGGAAACTTCTAAACTGTAAAAAATAAAATAAAATAAATTATTCAACCACTTGCATTAAGGCTTCTGTTGTAGTTCCACATTTTGATGCAAGAGATTCCAAAGTCTGGGGAGCGCTCTGTGTTCCTGATGATGAAGTACAACTGTATGGGAGGGTGGTATGGGCAAGTCCACATGTGTCGTTCTTTGGTGGTCTGTCCATAAAAAAAAATTAAAAAAAATGAGCAAATCCTGTAAAATAAATATGTGCTAAACAGCGCTTTCACAACAAACAAGGTCATCGGCAAGAAACAATGTCTAACACGTTGCTTAAGTAGAGGGAAAAAAAAAATTCCCACCTTTGCTTTTCCATTGACGAGCGCTCCCAGGTTGCCTGGCAAGTCGGCGTTCCTGATGTCAAGGTCGTGAGGAGACACGTACAACTTCTTGTTTCTGTGGCAGAAGAACTGCACCTCGGTCAGCCCGACCTGCAAAGCGTTTCCCCAGTTTGACAGGATCTCCATGGTAACATACAATGCTGGGGTGATCTCTGTCGAGGATTTCTTTCTCTGGAATTATGGCACAACATAGTTTTGATTATTACACAAGGCGTGTCAGGATGATTCCTATTGTTCGACTCACCCGCTGTTTGACACTCTGAGGAATGCTGTGGCTGGGTCCATCTTCAAGTTTCTCCAAAGCTTTAAGCAGTTTCTGTTGTTGCCTGAACAGAATGAGAAAAATCTTGATGAATAATGTGCTTCTGGTTCATGCAAAGTGGTGAAAATGGGATTAGCTATTACTATGCGAGAGCATACCTCGGTGCCATGAGATTGATCTTTTGCATTGCAAGAGTGACATTGTGTTCATCCTTGTCTTGGGGGTTGTGATGCGGTGAGCCGTTCACCTTCTGGCCTCTCTTGGCCTTGAAAAAGAAAATGAAAAGCAATCACACACACAGAACAAATACGATGACAGCACATACACCAACGCCAACATATCAGGTGTTTTGATTTGAGTCTGTGTCGTGCAGACCGTGTTGTGTCTGAAGGGCGCAGCATTCTGCACAGGCTGATTCTCTCTCTGTATGGACTGTTGGACTCTGAAAGCCACTTCCTCTGGGTCTCGCTCCTCCACAGACGCCTTTCTGAGTGCTGACAGAGGCCTTTCCACCCGACTACTTGATCCTGTAGCAACAAACACAACGTTTCTCAACTGCTTCTACTCAAAAATCAGTGATGCACAAGGAGTTTTTAGCCTCATTTACTATTTAGCATCAAATACAGTTGTAGAAAAGACTCACTCTGAACATCCCAGCTCTCCTTTGAAGGTGGTCTATCTAATGTTTTGCTCCGAACCAACATGGGCTTGGTGGGTATAAATGTGTCAGTGTTTTCTTTTCGTTTAGCAGACAGGGAACGTTCAAGCTTACGACCTGGAACATCAGAACAATATCATTTCAAATATTCTGCTTTTTTTTTTTTTTGACTACGCATTTGCATTTCATCAGAAACATCATTTCATGATCAAGCAGAGTCTAGTGGCACTTGGCTCGTTGAGACATGACAACCTCCTTCTGCCTTTAAACTTTTTACTTGAAAAAATATAAGAAAGTTACAATGTCTGACGCACGATGAAAACCCTGTGTTGCTTCTATCACATATTCAACAAAAATAAGATTGAATCACCAAAAACAAATAGGAGTGACGTCATAAATATAGAACATTTTTAACATGTAAGCACATCCCTAAATAATGTATTTTAAACTAATATGAAAAATATGAATTACCTTAAACTTATCATTAAAAAAATCTTAATATTCAAACACAAATATTACTCTTACAGAGGAAACCACACACACTCATTTTTTTTAAATTTCAAGTCAGCATACCCACCCACCTTTAAATGAAGGTGCAAAATCCAGAACTATGAGGTTTCCTGAGTCATATTGGCTTTTGGACCCGTTGGGCCGAGAGCTGGAGGAGGACCTGGAGGAGGTGAGAGGAAGCCCGAGTTCATCCAGACTCTCAGTGCTCTCATCCCTCTCAATCTGCTCCTCTATCCACTCCTCGTCAGACTCCTCCCCCGCCGAGTCACGGCTGCTCCGTTGCATGCTAACCTCCAGGCTCCGACGCAGAACCTAGTTTTCAAAAGGTCAGCATTTATCCATGCATGAATAAGCGCCATCGGTCTGGGCACACACACAGGCACAGACTGCAGACAGTTTAACTGCTAAACTGATTTATAGCTGCCACAAAATCCCTCCTAGAGCCACGACAAAACATTTATAACTCAAGCAAGTGCAAAAAATCAGAGAAGGAACATTACAAATGGAAATGTGCTCTTGTTTATTCACCTTTACTTCCTCGAGGTTTAAAAGCAACTTCTCGTTGAGCTCCTGGGCAGCTTGGCCTCCCTGAGTGTCGGGGCTGGAGCTGAAAGAGTGTTCCCTTATGCAGCGAGGACTACGAGGTGAACGCGAACTGGAGCTCTGAGTGAACATGGTCATTAGAATAAAGTGGAAAAGAGAAAAAAATGCAATGCACTACAGACAGCTGGACCTGACATCCAGCCCCTCCCCTACAAATTCCCCCCATGCAAGCTAAGTAGGCATTATTTTGTCTTCAATCTACCTCCATGTCTACACTTTCATAGGGCTCAAAATCATCCGAGTAGCGAGTTTCTGGCGGTATTTGCAAACTTGGTCCATCCTTTGTTCGAATTTTAACAGATTCCTGTACACAACACAAAACAAAAAGCCTTTTTTTTTTACTGTACTTTAAGGTTACTGCTATACCTCTGTCATGCATTATCAAATAGATAAATGAAAATTAAGCTTCCCATACCGGCACCCATTCTTTCCTCTGGACCTTTTCAGGAGCCGTTTGGTTCCTCTTCCTGTGGGTCCGCTCCAGATTACGACTATCTTCAGTTAGCTGGTGGGTGCCTCTACAGACATCTGCGGATGAGTCACAGCACAAGAGGGAATATAAGTGGCGAGCGACAGACTACTGCCTTAGTCAGAGGAACTGACTGTCACAAAGGCAGATGGTCCACAGTACATTAGTAGAGAAAAGAAAAAGAAAAAAAAGAAAAAGACTGGCTGCCAGCTAAAATTGTCACTATCATTTATTCACTGAGACTGGGCATGTGATCACATTGGGCAAACTACAAGCTGGGGAGAAGTGGAATTTAGCTGGTGGTCCATATGGTCGAGGGGCAGCAGTCGAAACAATAATAGAGCCAGAGATGCTTCATTTCATCTGAACCAAACAAGACTAAAAACTAAGAGAAAATACTCCGCAGCTCAAAGGACATAATAAAACATGAAGGTTTATATAAAACCATGCATACTTGAAAGTATTTTGACTATGAGTTTCAAAAGGAATGCAGCTGCGTACCTGCTGTGCGTGCGGATCTCCTGTCGTGCAGATACTGCACAGGGTTGAGGCTGCTGTCCTTTGGCCGTTTCTTACCCACTTCAGCATTGGCTCCGTTAAGATAAATGGAAAAGCCTTGCTCGAGTCGTTCCAACTCAATTTCCCTGGGGTTTTTAACTTTAAGGCGCTTTAAGATCCTGAGAGGCAAAAAAATAAAATGTAAAAAAAAAAACATTTATTTAATATCACAAAATATAAGAGAAATGACTCAACTAAGAATAATGATGCTTCAAATTTCCAAAATGAACTTAAAAGAAAGTTTTTTAAAAAAAAAATTAAAATATATATATATATATATATATATATATTAAAGTAAATCAGTGCTGCTATGAGGGAGCAGCCAAAAGCATTGACACGTTGTGCATGTCCTTACTGCAATCCAATCCGTCCCTCGCCGGAAGCCTGGGCTAACAATTCACCTGTTTTTGAGCTGAAGGGCGATTAAATATTCATCCTGAGCGTCATCTACAGCCGAGCCGGTAAGGTTCTCTCCTTGACACGTCTGACTCTTCTTCCAAAGCACACGTCCATAAACACATAAAGTCAAGACTCAGAAAAGCCTACGTCAGCCTCATTAGGGATATAAACATCAAGTATCAACAAACATTCATAAACAGAAATTAATATCAATTTTGTTACGTGCGTCCATGAGCAATCACGTACACCATCACTTAACATAGCAAAAATAATGTTTTAATGGCATGATTGAGTAAGACATAATCTGTCTCACCAACAACACCAGACTGTCCAAATTAGACAACATGCACTGTTCATTATGAAGGCAGCACATGCACGGCTTTAATTTTAGTATAAAATCCTGGTTGTGGTACAATATGTGGATTTAACACATAATTCATGTGTGAAACACAGTTGTCTAAAGTGCATGCTGATACATTTTTCACAAATAACATGCAGGATGAATAAATAAATCAGAACAGTGCTTACTTAAAATGTAGAAGTCAGCTGAGCTATAAGCTCTGAGTCACGAACAAATGCATGGTTTGAAGTTTGAAGAAAGGATAAGAATACATTTTTAGTAATAGACTCAGGAGAGACAGATTCAGATGTAAGAGAAGATGTGCATTATTGTAAAATAAAACAAACAAAAAAAAAAAATAATAATTTTCACACAGAGAGGCTAGGGCAGAAATAAGTGATAGATTAGCAGAAATTCGGCTGTGGAACACAACATTCTTTAGCAAATTATATTTAAAAAATAAAATAAAAATAGAGCTGAGTTAAAAAGAAAATCGATTTATTGATTTGAATGATTTTACTTTGGATTCTTAATGTAAACATGAATATGTTTTAATACTGCACCAAGTTATTTAAAGGCACAGTGTTAGATATCTGAGAGTATCCTCCAATATTCAAGCAAAACTGACATATCTTTAACCGAATTGAATCAAATCAGTCTAAATCGATTCCCAGCTCTATTTTTTTAAGCTAAAATGTAATCAGGAATAAAACAATGATAATTACCTGGTTATACATGGTGAGGCTGTAGGGAACGTGGTTTACTCTGCTCTATCCCATATCTTGAAAAAGGTGTGATCACTAGCAGATGTATGATTTAAAATAGTGCTGTGCACTGGTGCAGATCAACACATGAACCCCAAGGTTACCCCTAATATGAAGCCTGCATCACCTACTCAGCCACACCCGCTGGACATGACAAAAGATACCTAAAGATATACAGCTATAGTTTACTCCTGCCACACTGTTATCTCATTTATTATGTAAGGTAAAAACATCCATTTACTGTAATGACTTCGCATCTAGATTTATCCTGAGCATTACCGCAGACAGCATTATTGTTGAAGTGTTACCCTTTGTTGCATCGATATGTTTGCGATAATTTTATATAACATGACAGCAGCCCCGGCCGTATCAATGTTACAGTGGAGCTAAAACAGCATGCCAGCTTTCATCACTACAGGCTTAATATTAAGTATATTAGTTCCCGCATTTAGCCTGAGATCAACTCCGCTAAGCTAGCTTGACGCTAACAACAAACTCAAATGCTAACGAGTTAGCGTGTCGTTCAAATAAGACACAGGAGCGCTTACATTCCTCCAAAATACAACATATAGACCCCGAAATATATATAAATACTCACAACCCGTGTCAAACGGCACTTCGTTAGCCATTAGGTAGGAACATTAACGGGTTTATTTTTGTTTTATCATATGCCCAGACAGTGTGTTGTGTTGGTTGGTTACTAGGAGAGTTTTCCACCAATGAACAGAGCCGCATCACAGTAGGACACGCCCCCTAACCTACAGTTTATGATCCTGGGTTTCAACCATAGATATATAATACAGTACACGTGTTCATATCTATGGTTACAGCGTCAGATTTTCTACTACATTGTACTCTATATTACCAAAATCCTCAGGATGCCCGCCTTAACGCACCTGAAAATAATAGACAATTTTATTATGAATTTTATATTTTATGTTTTGATAAGCACATTGAGATGACTATTCAATTCAATAAAGTTGAATTGAATTGGACTCATTCTAAAATTGTAGCTTTAAATATGAAATTCACCCATCTTTACATTTTCTGAAATGGTTTTCAATCTAACTGTACGGCTTTTCCTTTTTCAAACTAATATTTGACAGGGTTATTTATAAATATTGAATAAGAATACCTGCTGATACTACTGTCTTTTTTCAAATTAATCCAAAAATACCTTTTATGGGGAATGTCTATATTAGCTTTTAGCTAATATGTCAATATTGGCCAAGACTCAGTTGACGATATTAACCAATATCAATAAATACACAGACCCCTTACACCTAATTTTAAGTCACAGTTTATATTATAACTCCATGAAAATGAAATAGCCTTTCAAAATCTATTGTGGCAAAATCTGAAACATGTCAAAAATGCATTGGTATATCAAAGCGTAAGCATTCCTCTTATTAGACCTAAATTGCAGGCTTCAAGTTCATTGCCTGAAAACTTCCACACTTTACAGTTGACAGTGTGGTAAAGCTATTCACTTTCAAGCTAAAACTTGTTTATGCAGGTGGACTTAGAAGCATTTGTCTCAACTCGAGTTCCGTGTAATTCTATAAAGCACGTCTACATTGTTGCGTTTGACTCACTTTCCAGATTCAGATTCCTGCAAACAAAAAAACCTCAGGGTACTTTACATATTGTTACCCTCCAATGCTTCCACTTTAGTTGATTTTTGATTATTTAGTTAAGAGAATAAAGTTGGCCAACTTGTGCACCCGAGTCAAGCCCTTCTTTCATAAATATTTATAAAGATAATCAGCATGTCAAGGGGTTTGATTTGATACAACTGTTGCCAAAATAAAGAATACTTGGTAAATCACACCAAAGTAAATATTTTTGCAGTCAGCCACTTTATCAGCCAAATGTTTACAGATGAGCTTCTTGGGTGAATAATTAATTCAGTGAAAAAATGTGTTATGCTTGTTTTCTTAATAAATAAGACTTTGGACACAGTGCTTATAAAAAAAAAAAAAAAAAGTACTGTAATAAATAATACGACAGATCTTTAAGGTCAAAAATTCAACACCGTTTTTCTTTATTATAAATCAATACATTTTTTTTGTTTTATATAAAAAGAGCAAAGAGAGGCTCCAAATAAAACCATTGCAGATGTAAACCAAGTAGATCTGGTTACCTCTTACACTTAATCCCTGTCACAGACCTTGATTTCTCATCCCAAAGCCATCGCCTTTAGATCAAAATCCATCTGTAGGTTAGAAAGGAATGAGGTCGACATCAATCTCCACGCAAAGCATTCCAAATATAGCAAGTTAGCATGCTATTGGACTTTGTGCAATTCGTTACAACTCTCGCCAGCAGCAGTCAACATTATTTGTGAAGTGTGCAGATCAATTTTTTAGAAGCAGTGAATGCTCAAACTCCTGAAGGTAAATAATAAAAGCTTCACATGGTTCCCAGTGTGGAAAGTCTAGAACGTGACACAGGTTAAATTAACATCTTCTGTCCAGAAATGACTTTGACCTAATCACCAATGATTTGCTGAGTTACAGTTTTTCCTAACATGACATCAATTAGGCAGCTGAGATAAACCGACACCCCTCCAGTCCATTACGCACACGTTAATGCTTCTCAGGAATAGGAGGATACAGGAGGTGGAAAGGAAGCCTATTGGCTGCTTACACAAGCGCTCAGGCTGCTCACTGCACTCAAAGACACATCACAGAGGCAAGGTCTGTTACCATGGAAACCAGGTACATTCTGAACCCTACCTTGAAAGTTAAATGAATTGGGTGCAAAATCTAATGCTCGATCCAATTTGTTACAAAGATAAAAATGTAACCAATTCATCTCAACAGCACTGCAAATTCAAACATCCTACATTCCCAGGTGGGACATTTTTAGAAGCCCAGACTATATCGAGGTTCTCCCGTTAAGGAGTAATGGACCTATTTGCGAAACTGCCAAAATTTCCTTTGGATTTAAAAACCCTTTTCCCTCCCAAGAAAATGTGTAAGCAGTGTTATCAAGTCAAATCTGTAAGAAGTTATGGCTTCCTGTTACCTGCTTTAAACCAAGCTGTTGCTTAACTCATTCTGCTGGGTTATGGTAGGTAGGTGTTCAATAAAATGGAGCACATGTCAGATCAACAAAAAGGAAAAAAAAAAAAAACATGAGCAAAGACAAGGTCAACAATAAGTTAAATAGAAGTGCGTAAAACATAACAGTTAGAGCCCTTTTAGAAAACCAAACAAATGGTTGCAAAGCAGAAATCCCATCTGAACTGAAGAGGACAGCTGCATGAATAATACTCATAATCAGCCAATGAGTCACAGCTGTACTGATCACCTATCGGTCAATCCCGCCCCTCCGTTACAAATACCACTTGTTACCGGTCAGTGGCCCCCCCCACGTCTGTGAGCCACGGCTTCCCTCTGTTTCGATTCTGTCCGTGCTGGGCGAACACTCCGTCTCAGTACACATTCCCTCTTTCTCCTCTTCCTTCGCCATCAGTGCCTGTTCCTCCCTTTTCCTGCGCTCCAACTCCCATTCTACAAAGGTGTCGAATAGGCTAGGCCAGGCCTCGTCCTCGCTGTAGTTGCTCAGATCAGGCCCGATAGCCTGGGTGAAATTGAGGAACATGTTCCACGTGTCCCGCGAGATGCCCCGAATACCTGACGGGTTCTCAGCCAGGAAGTCCAACCAGTGCTCCAGTATCATGGGCGTGTCCTGGGTGAAAACCAGCCGCCAAAGCGCTATGGCGATGTCTCGCTGCAGCGAGCGTTGGCCCTCCTCAGCGTCCAGTCCAAACTGAAAGGTGAAGCGGTACAGATCTTTGAAGTTTTCCTCACCCTGGGCCTCCAGAAGCATGCAGGAAAAGCGTGAACAGATGCCCTTGAGGCTGTCCGCCTGGATTGCTTTGCATCCCTCCACAAACTCTTTCCTGATGACACATACAGAACACGAAAGAATATAAGATAAGCAACAGACAACATCTTAAAAGGTCAGACAACACGTAACCAAACAGAATGATTAGGAAATTGATCTCTGAATGAATAAGTATAGCTTGTTATGCTTACAGATGCTGCATGGCCAGAAATGGCTTGATTAAAGATTACCTTCCAAAAAAAAAAAAAAAAAGCTGTGACATTTGAAACGTTTTTTTTTTTTTTTTTTTTTTTAAACTAAACAGAGCTTCAGCAGCATGCATTTGCATGTTGTTTATCAGAGTGCAGCATTGCTCTCAGGATGAAGGAAATATGGGGGAGGGCATTAAGTACCCCAACCAGCAGGCAACCCTATTCATGTGAGCCTTCAGCAGGACGGAGTGCACAGCAAAATCTACTTCCTGTGTGAACCCAACCAGACAGGACAAGTGCTCACGTGTGTACCACTAAATTCAGAAGGCTTACTTCTGGCTTTACACCTCGTTTTCTAAGATATTTTAGGAAAGCAAGACCACAGGATGGGTGTTCAAACTGTAGCATAACTACACAAGGTTTGATAACAGAAATAGAGAGAAGACCTCAGACCCGTAAATTAGTGATGTATCAATGACGCAGCAAATAATACAAAGGAATCTTACATTTCTCTTCATTTTTTGTATAGCTTCTATTGGTTTTGATATGAATTGGCAAATGTTTTAATTACTTCCTATGAACAGTTAGCCTGCTTAAGGCAGCTGGGATAGGAGACAGGACTCTAAAATTTGTTAAACTTCTTGTGAAAGTGTTTTTTTCTAAATCAATGATAGGCATTGTTGAGAAGTGGTTACGGTGTGTTTATTGAGGCTCAATGAGACATTTTTGCATTGGGTTTATATAAAACAAACAGTGTTGTGTTAATTAAAACTGGAAAAGCGTATGCTATAACCACTAAAAGCCAACTGTAAACATTCCTCGGAAATTCCTGGAAAGTTTGAAAGGTGACAAGTACGCATTATATTTGAATGAATAAAACCTGCTGTGCATACAGGTCTTGTTTGTCTTGGGTATTTAACTTAATAAAAAAACATCTTGTGCGGCCTAGGTTAAAAATAAATAATGTATTTTTAATCAAAAAGTTCCAACCAATAAACTCCAGCATCCAGAGCTCCACCTTACCTTGTAAACTTGCACATGGTGGCTGCTTGAAACTTCCATGCAAGAACGAGCACTCGAAACTCGGCTGGGTCCACACACAGATCATTGCAGAACCTCTCCATCCCGTCTTCTAAGATGGCGTCCTCCAGGTCATCCTTGTAACAGAGAAACAGCTCCTCAATGCGCAACATGGACAGTCCATCTCGGTCGTGGCAATCCTCTTTGCGTAGATCCCCCATCACTGCAGGAATGATGGGCGTCTCCACGGTGACCTCTAAGGCTTTGGTGCCATTAGACAGCTCGTTTGTGGCTTTGCTACACGGACCGCTCAGCTCTTCTTTGTGGCCCCCGCTGCTTCCAGCGCTGCCGGCTTTCTTGTGGGACTTGGAGCCGCTCTCCTTGTCTCCACTCTTGCTGCCGAGTGAGGACGTGGGATTCTTACACTTGGTGACACACTGGCCCATGTCTCCCTCCCTGATCCCTCCTCAGTCTTCCTCCTCGCCCTCAGTCCCCGTCTGAACCACCTAGACGCCTCTTCTGTGGCCTAAGGAGACGTCTCAACATACCCTCAGGCCTAAGGAGCGAAACATTTCATTTTAGGAAAATATAAAATGCCATTACATTACATTAGATAATAGTAGAGTCCTCAAATGTGATTTTTTACAATTAAAGACAACTTACCTGTTCCAAATCTGCCACAAGACATCTTCAAATTATGGACCTAGAAAACCTTAAAAAAAAAACAGAACAAACAACTATTTATTAGGGCTGGGATAAACGATTATTTATAATCTAGCGATTATTTTTTCGATGCATCGATTAATCTAACAACTCATTTATCCAGTTCACTTCGACTTGGTTCGATTATTGATTATCTCCCCATTAATTGACTAAGGGTAATTTATACATGTTTATTTACATATCTAAAATGAAAAAAAAAACATTGACCCGCTGCCATCCGGTCACACCTGGGATAAAGGACGAGAGTTATGGGGAACAGCTACCTTCGACGAACAAGTACGTGCCTTCACTGCCTTGTACTTTTGAAACTCAGAGGAGCCACTCGCGTTAGTTATTCTCTGGCGCCGCCGTCTTTGTTTTGGTCAGACGACGTCATCGTCCCGTCCCTACTATTTATACATATGATATATGAATAACAATAATAATATCTAAGGCGTAAACTACAGGTTGACATATTGTCACAATTCCCTGGATGTCATAGGATTATGTATGGATGGAAGTCCACGTATTTATCAGAAAAACAGAATTTGTATGCTGGAGCAAGTTTTCAGAATGGGTTTCCAGCTAAATGGAACAGAAAATATTTAAGTAAAATGCTTTTTACAACTATATCACAGTTTACTTCCACTGAGACAACACTGCAACATCAGTGAAATAAATTGTACTTCCCGTTCACACTGTGGGTGTAATGTCTCCTTTCTGAGGGTAAATAGGTATATACTACTTTGAATAGAAATGCATAGAAATACAGTACATGTAGATACAATATTATTAACCAATTTCATAGTCATTATTATGTGCGCAGACGTATTTAAGTAGCTCACAATAAATTGTAGTCATTTATCATTGGGACCATGAGATGAGTAGATTGTGTAGAGTACTGGATATTAAAATCATATACGTTTCTACTTTTTTCTACTCCTTTTCAAACATGTAACAAGCTTTACTTCCAGGATTTGGTAATCAGTTTATTTTCCTTGTGTTTTCTATATTTTTTTCATTATGGTATATACATTGTTTGTGTTCATGTTCAAAATAAAACTAAATCAAATCAAATTAAAACCTGCGCTGCTGCCCCAGAGGCACAGTCGTACTATGCTACTGATGACTAGAATTAAAAGTGCTACACAAGACACGAGAAAAAACACTAGAGGAATGCACTATTAAAAAAAAAAAAAAAAAAAAAAGACAAACTAAACACCATGAGGATGTAGCAACAGTCATCTATTTCTATTGCAACAACACATGATCCGCAGGCTAAATGTAACACATTTCACAACAATCTAAGTTCCCTATTAATGGGCGAACAATCCACACTATGTATGTAAATATGATATTAATAAATAAACATTTTCTTTAAAATTTTGCTTTTTTTTCTGTTTAAAATATCACAACGATCATTGTGTATCGTCCCGCCCCTTGTAACAAGTTTTTTGGAAGAGATAAACATGCACATTTGTCAAACACAATGCAAATAATATGAGATTTGGTGGGATTTGAGCGTACTTCATTCCTATTGTGCATTTTTGTCATGATTTTGGAACGTTTAGTAATTAGCATCAAATTGGGGAAACCTGATTAAACAGAAACTAAATGGATATGCATATTCTTAAACTGGAATCAATCAAAATACCCAGAAAAAAAACCTGGAAAATTTAGAAACAAAAAATTGGAGGCCTTACGCTATGAACGCCTGCTATTATAAGCCATTTATCCATGTGATTACTTTTCTGACACCTGCTCAAAACCCAAACAGTCAAAAAGACTCTTTTAGTCTGTGAATGAATGGAAACAGAAAGCAAATACAATCCTTCATCATCCTCCAGTGTGAAACTGCATTGGGAAAATTACATGGCATAGTCTAAAGTAGAGCTGTGCTTGTGTCTACACAATAGGCTTTCTTAGACATTACATTAGGGCTTTTTTGAATAAAATAAGTATTGTTGAAAAAGTTGTTTTGGCAAGGCTATACTTTACAAATCCATTCTGTCACACAGGAAAGTGATTTTTAGGTCGTATTAAGAATGTAGAGGCTTTTTATTAGTAAGAAAACAGTGACATCACTGTAATGATCCTATATTTGTTGAGACGTTCTGTTCAAACGGCCTGGTTTTAACATGAATGGCTGAGCAGATGGAGTTACTTACAGCCGGCCCTTCAGATGGCATTATCTTTCTGTTGTGCTCCATCACGGTGACCTTGACATCCACAATGCTGAAAAGACACATTATCTTGTCATCATAAGCAGAAAATGATCGCTCATCATTTCCAAATCTGCAGGTCTATTCTTGTAAACATGCAAAGAGTGTGTAATTTGAGCACCGCCAAATGCCTTTTTCATTTTGAGGAATCGTTTAACAAATGGTTTAGTAGTACATAACTCACTCTAAATAAAAGAAATAACAACCAAGGGCTTTGCTCTGTAGCCAGCTCAGTGTAATTAACATACAGTATCAAACACGTGGATCACTGGAAAATCACCTTCAAACTCAGCGTCGGACCAAACCCACTTCAGTGATCCCTGCTCTGGGCATGTAAGGGCAAAGCTCCCTCTCTCAGGTTTACCATTGATAGCCTCAAGTCACTTCCCTCACATGTGTCAGTGACTCAGCGATTACTAAAATATAAATATTATATTCAAAGATATCCAAAACCAACACAATAAGAGTTCAACACAATCACAGAAAGCTATTGAGCACTTAGTTAGCATTTATTTACCCTGAAAAACATGTTTTGTTTGACTTGTTTAAGTTTTCACTAAGCTACAACTTGGTTTTGTGAACCAAATATGAAGTTCTGCTTTGACAAACCAGATGTAAACTTATTTTCCTGATCAACGGTGACTTTGGTTGAATTATTATTATTGTTAGTACGTTATTTATTTCAATCTTTATTCACACAGGTATACTCCCATTGAAACAATGCAGTCTTTGTTTCCACCTGTCTGCATATGTCTTACGAGACTATTAACTTGGTTTTCCTGAAATGAAACTGTTAGACTTTTACCCGCATGTTAAACCACTCCATATAATGGACATAATAAATAACTTGTCGAATAACTTGGCTTTGTCAAAAGCAAAAAGTTGAATCTCTCTTGTTCATCAAAACTAACCACACGTCAGAATGTCTAGGAACTGTTTATAATATCTTTAGATATGGCAGGTAACTAATCCTTTACATAATTTGGCTGAAGGTTTCAATGATTTTACTAGCTTGTAATTTAGTGATGTATTCAAAACTGTCTGTTAACCTAATCAAAGTGGCTAGCCATACGTAGACATACGATAACCCCCGTTGCTATTCGTATGTGTCCGATGACGTTACCGGAAGTCATGTGACCATTCTGTACGGACAAAAAATGGCTGAACAAGCGATACACGTACAAATTCACGGTGGCAAGAAATACAAATCCACTTCAGAAGTTTAGGGTTAGGGATAGTTAGTCTGTAACGTAGTTTAGGGTTAGGGTTAGTTAGTAGCGTAGGTTAGGGTTAGTTAGTCCATAACGTAGTTTAGGGTTAGGGTTAGTTAGTAGCGTAGGTTAGGGTTAGTTAGTCCATAACGTAGTTTAGGGTTAGGGTTAGTTAGTAGCGTAGGTTAGGGTTAGTTAGTCCATAACGTAGTTTAGGGTTAGGGTTAGTTAGTCCGTAACTTAATTTAGGAATCTACGTATTAATAGCAAACAGAAGTAGTAGCCTATGAGGGGCACGTACGATTACAAAAATTCATAAATGCATAGCATGTCCGTAACGTACTTTAAGAATCTACCTATTACTAGCAAACAGAAGTACAAGTACGCTGCCTGGGTGGTCATGCTCCTTGCCTTGGTTGTCAACCACCGTAAAACTACACAGAAGAAGAAGTATGTTGCCTTTTAGTCACGTTACCTAAACTGGCCAATGAGGGGCGCTACGACCGGGTAGAATGTCGGTATATTGATACGTCTACGTGTGGATAGCCACTGCCTAACCTAATTCATTATCTGAACTCCAGATTATGTATAATTTTGTTTCATAGTTAGCAAGTTCATTCCTGATTTGTCATAGTTTTTAAATTTAGAAATGGCAAATTTTGAGTTTGAGTAAACTATTACAATTTATTAAGATGTGAACTGAATCCGCATGTTGAAATGGTTACTTACAATGTTAATAGGCAGTGGCTATCCACACAGTTGCCATATCAATATACCGACATTCTGTCCGTACGTAGCGCCCCTATTTGGCCAGTTTAGGTCGAGTGATAGGTCAGTCATTGGTCAGTTTAGGTCACTAAAAATTGTTGCGATATTGGGTTATAACCGAACCCTAAGACGCTACGTACGTGTTCTTCGGTAACCGTACCAATAGCACCAGGGGTTGTCCGTACAGCAACCGTACAAATAGACACTTTCATGTTAATATGGTGTAGAAAGTGTCTATTTGTATGGTTGCCTTACGAACAACCCCCGGTGCTATTGGTACGGTTACCAAAGTACACGTATGTAGCGTCTTAGGGTTAGGGTTGGGGTTAGGATTAGGGTTAGTCTTAGTCACGTTTCCAATAACTGGCCTATCACGTGACCTAAACTGGCCAAATAGGGGCGTTTACGGATAGAATGTCGATATATTGATAGGCAACTGTACGGAAACTGGTAGAAGTCAAAACAAAGACAAGGAAACTAATTCCTGTATTTTGAATTGAGCCTGACCTTATCTAAACTAATGACAACTCGTGCTTTAGTTTGACTAAATAACTAATTAGAGCAGATTATTAATTGGAAATATTAGACCATCAGAGTGTGATTTTGTTTTTTAGTTTGGTCTTGTTTGCAGTGTACAGGTTCACATGGTTAAAATATACAACATATTTTTTAGTTGAGCCAGTGATGACTCGTCATTTAGGGTGCGTTTAATTAATAATTGGGGGTAGTTAGTTTAACTCGGGGTAATTGGTTTTATTTAAGCTTAGTGTCAGTTAAAGGTAACAGTTGAACAACACTGGGATTTAGATACAAATAACACTAAAAAAGGTTAAAGAGCAGAAACATGATTAAAGAGCCAAACAGCATGCCCCATTGCCACAGAGTGGTATTTGTTAAATAACAGGACTTAAATCCTAACCGAATACACGGTGTCAGTTCTGACGGACACACAGAACCGACACTGGGCCGTTTATCCCCCGAGCCCCGGCCCTGCCTACGACGTCGCCATCGCTAGCTAGCTTCAGCTCGGTATCACAAAGTTAGCTCCTGGCTAGGCTAGGTCCTCTCCGAACAAGACTTCGAATAACACCGGTCAAAATTCAGAAACAAACTCACCTTTCCTGGACGATGTACTGCATTTGACCTGGATGTTCATCACCGTGGAGATGCCAGGCCAAATGAGGAAGTTAAGATCATTCCGGAAAAGAAAACGCGAGCTGAGGCAAACTCGTAGCGTTAGGTCAGACTGCTAGCGGACTAGCATTCAGCTGGTAAAAATAAAACTTTCACATCAGTGTCGAGTCCTGCTCGGTCTACTGAAACAAAGCCAGCCTGGAGCTTATGGACAGAGGTGTCCGGTGCTGGTGGATGGGTCGGTACCGAGCAGGGAGTCACACAGAGGGGTTTGGACTGAGGCAGCCCATGTCTTTGTGCTTCCTCTGTTAGTCATTGAGTGGAGCTGCGATGGACATTTCCCTGCATCACTTCCTCTCCTGCTGCTAACAGCTGATCCACAGCTCTCCTAGGATAGCATCTTCACCCAGCCTTTACCACTACTGCATCATCATCATCATCATCATCATCATCATCATAATAATATATATTAAAGTCAATTTATCATGACATTTTTAAGTTAAATTGAAACTTCTTCAGCCGCTTTCTCCCAATGCATTTGTCTGATCAAACTCCAGGTGAGCTGATCACTAGGATTGGTTACACTGGTACGCATTTTCATTTTTTAAATGTATTTATTTTTTCCAGATTTTTTAATTTAATAGTTTTTATCTCAATGGTCTGTTTGAGACACCGTTTAACTCATTTAACATAAATATGACAAAATTATACATATTTATCAACACCTAAATCCCGATTAGTGTCTGTAAATTTAAAGTCTAGGAATGTAACCGAAAAAAAAGATATTTCTAATACAATTTTGAAAAATTGTTGGAGGGATGGTGTTTAACAAAAAGTTTAAAGACGGCGTTGATATTAATTGAAATGAATCCTTTACAAATCACATAGATATGAAGGCCTTCTCTTTTAATTTTAGCTTCCTTTTTTGTCTTTATCCACTTAATTTTATTCTCATATTTGTTTTTAAAACACATTTGTCATACTAGGTCAAAATATAAATATTTCATTTTATAATTACAAATATATACAAATGTGCATAAAAACAAACGACAATCTTTTTAGGTTTTAATTCGATTACATTCATTTTTTTAAATTTTTTTTATGTCGTATATATCTTTTATTTTGTTTTATTTTGTAAGGTCCCAGCGACGTAACTCGATTTGTTGGTGTACGTCATCATTGTGCGACCGATGTGTGTCGCTCTCCTGTAAACATAGCAGGTTTTTTGACGCGGTCAGATCGGTCAACATTGAAATCACTGGTCAGTAATTATTTGGCTCAAGGGCATTTTTTTTTGACGCTCATGAATATTTTGTGTGTAATTCACATCATTTGCTTTAATATGCCCAGCTGAGTTACATTAATTGCGTTATTTTCCACAGCTGCACTTAATTATATCAGAACACGCCGTGATATTTCGTTTATATTTTGCTGTTGTGGAGATTTCTGTGAGTTATTGGGTCATCTAGTGACCAATAATATAATCAGATACTGGCAAACCAAAAATATTCCACTTCCATTCACTCATTTTTGTTTACACTTGAATTAAATCCAGGGGGCACATACGACTCTTTTTGTCCTCAAATGGTAGGAATGACATGCATTTAATCAACAATCCCCACTATCTACAATTCCCAGTGGTACATTTTATTTGGAAAAACATGAATAAATAAATACAAATCAACTTAAGTGCAAGGCATTCAGTAACACACATTAGGAATTGAATTATTTGGTGTTTCTATGTAATATGCGATTTCTTTGTCGTTTTTACCCTGCAAAATGTTTCTGCTGACTAGATTGAATGCCCCGATTGGGCAGATTTGGCCTGTGAACCTTGAGTTTGACACACATGCCCTAGAAAGTAATGCGTACCTGACTGGCATCAAACATGCCACTGATCTTTAGTTAGAATGACAGGTTTTACTTTGTTTCATTCTGTGTAAGGTACCTGCTCGTCTCCTCAGGCCTGATGACAGCCTCCGCTCGTAGTACAGTTTTGTCGCTGTACATGAGGGTGTTTCGCACCGCCCGACTCTGGCAAGCAGCGAGTGGTGTCACGGGTGACACGGAGACTGAGAGAAAGTACATCATCCAGGAGGCTCGCACACTGTTCAGGCAGAACCAACAGGTGTTGAGGAGAGCAACCTTCTGTCCATAGAAGAAAATAAAAAGTGTACTGCCAACTCAATCAATAATGTTTAATGTTGTTATTTTTCAGCTCAAAGATCAAGAAGCCATAAAGAAGTGTATCGAGGAATGCGAAGCCAGGATAGAAATAGGTAATATGTAAAATATGCTGCTTACGCTTCACTTACCTGACGTTATCCTGTCCAGAGATAAAACCATGAATGTATGAAAAGGGCTTCCAAGTGCCGTATTGATCTGAATTACATTTTTGCCATATTAAGCAAAACAAATAATACTGTATTGGGTCAAGATCATGTAGTGAAATTGAGCTTTGGCAGAACTATTGTGAAGCTTGATCAGCTGAAGGTTGGTTTGTTTGTTGCGCTCCAGATGTGTGACACGGCCAGGTGCTAAATGGCTTCCTCGAACTGGGTTTCACAAAATATCAATGTGATATTGGCAAAAAAAAAGTTCTTTTAAATCAAAGTTGTATCATTAAAAAATGCTTAAGAAGTTTTTGTAAATGTAGACATTAAGATCCAGACTCCAAAACTACTACATACATGAGCTTGGACTGGAATAAAACACAGACTTCAGTTGAAACACACATTCAATGAAACTACGGTATTTTCCCATGCTTATATCACATGACTGTAGTCATTTACAATATAATTATTGTTGAATGAACATTCAATTTATCCAAAATCCTCTAATTTTATTCAAATTATTTCACTAAATGTCCCCAATTCGAATAAAAAATTGGTAAAAAAAAAAAAAAAGAATGAAATTTGAGTAAATTTAAATTTAAGGTCACTTATTGCTTGGATATTGTCCATGTCTTACATATTTTACATATTATTGATACGTAGAAGTACAAACTTGGGCATATTGATGTTTATATTGCTCAGTTTCTCAACAATCACCTGCATCCCACTTAACACCAAATTGGTCCAGATTCGGTCCTTGCACTAGAATGAGTTTGAGACCTCTGGTATATGGTATAAAAAGCATTTTAGCCCAGTATATTCTTCATTGATTTTTATAATGTCAATGTTAATTGTTTCCCTTTTGTTTATTTTGTTTATTCTTTAAGGTTTACACTACAGAAACCCTTATCCAAGGCCTGTGAGTATCAAACCAGACACCTGTTTTCTAGTTCCTCCTTGTGTCCATACGATTAACTTTTGGTTTGCTCCTATAGACCTACCTTCCACCATTTGGACTGGCAACGCAGAAAGGAAGGAAACTGAAAGCTCAGCAGCGTCTGAGAAAGCAGGCAAAGCCAATTTACTTGCAGTCCCATGATGAGACCTGAGCTTTGATATATTTGTTCGGCAGAAGTTCAAACTACAGT
Organism: Gouania willdenowi; assembly: GCF_900634775.1. Taxonomy (NCBI): domain Eukaryota; kingdom Metazoa; phylum Chordata; class Actinopteri; order Blenniiformes; family Gobiesocidae; genus Gouania; species Gouania willdenowi. The sequence continues at coordinate 12,210,855 of NC_041062.1, read as the reverse complement.
ATGGAGGAAAAGTGACCGCAGAAGCTTAATGTATATGCTGAGCTTAAAAAACTGCCATCATTCTGGAAAAAGCTTCTTCTTCTTGTACTTTGGGTGGTTGGGTGGTTGAGCCATCAGCTGCAACATTAATGTGACCTGTACTCAATAATATTATGCATAAATGTTATTTATAAAAAAAAATGTCTTAAAATCCAATGGCTCATGGTTTTTGTTTAATGTTTAAACTTGTGTTAATTGCAGTAGCACAGCGTCGCAAGGAGACAAAGCAACGAGAGCGACGCCCAGTAAAAGACAACAAGACTAAAAAATGGAACTGTGTGTTTTCTCTAAACAACACTGAGGGAAAAAAAAACTGTGTCAGAAGTCGAAGCAGTTAGAGAGGTTTTGATGATATCACAAGCAGATGTGAGTTTGTCCCAGTTTTAGGAAATGTGGTCATGATGCTTAACTGAAGCTAAACAACAAAGCAAAGGATGTGATCTGCTATGTGAGGAAAAACCCAACTATAACAGTATTGTCATGTTTCATGATAAAACAAATATATATAAAAACTATTATTTTTTTTAAACGACTAGATAAGTGATTCTCAACTCGTGGGTTGCGGACAGCTGTTCAAAAATAAATAATAGCTGACTTAATGTCTCATGTTGGACGTGTCTTTTATTTTGAAAGAAACTTTTCTTTTGACAGGCATGCTGTGAAATGCATGTTGCACTTGAAAATATATGAATCTATGTTTTAAAAAAGATTATACAGTGTTTTTCAACAGCTATTTTTGAAAAACTAAATGTGGTTGAAATTCTGAAAAAAAAAAAAAAGTGGGTCGCGATCAGAAAAATCAAATTACTGTGAATTTTCATTGTAATCACATAAGAATGCAATTTAGCAGGAATCGAGCATGTAGTCTGTTGTGACACAAGTGATTTTTCTTCTTTTTTTTACTACCATGTCAATGAGTTCAAGGATTCCAGGCACAAAACTAAAGGGCATTAATGGTGATGTACACAGATGTTTGGTTTGTTAAAATCTATTAAAGGAGACAGAAAACTAATAATCTAAATGACAAAGAGTGCAATAACATAATCTTGTACTTGTTTTTAGGAAATATCGGCAATCTTTTTTTTTTTTAAATTTTTTTTTTATCCCGGTTAAATCAAGCAACCCCTGCTTGGATATTATAAAGTGAACATGATGAAACATCTAGTGAGAAAACTATGCCTTGGTTTTCAGAGCTGCATTTTAACCACCAGGGGTCACACCTGACTTAGGATTTGAGCTTTGAGTGAAATGGATCTACTGTCTAATAAACAGTGAGGATAGATCAATGAAGATTTAAAATTAATGTGAGACATTAAAGAAACACTAAACACATTTTTTTTTTTTTTTTTTTTTTATGAAACTCTTATGTCAATATTTTTTAAACAAAATAAATTCTTACTAGACAGACAATATTGGGTTAAATTTGCTGATGCACAATGCCACACAGGCCCATTTATTAACAAACAATATTTGCCATATGTTTCTCCTCTAAGGGACAGCACGTGTGAGTGAGTTCTGTAGTGTGACTTGTTTAGGGGAAGGTCTCGGTTAGGACGCACTCGGCTATCTATCTAACTGTGCTTTTTATGCTGTTCTGAGAAGTAGTGAATGCAGCAACTCCTAAAACGAGTATTTGAATACAAAATAAGCTATAAAATAAAAATATATTCATATAGGCGATATTGTAATTTTCTATATCGCCAAAATAGAAATCTCAATATATTGCCCAGGCTAACTGTGACAGGCATTACCCTTAGTAAATGTTTTTCGAGTTGGATCCTCATGTTTTAGTTGTTCTGTGTACTTTAAAAATGTTTTTTTAATTTGTTTCAATAACCTTACATTAATCATGTGTGTCCACCTTTAGTTATTGCTGCTAATGTGAAGCTTCTGTTGCTTAAGGTCATGCATCTTCTCCCGCTCACCTGTAGTCGGGTCCCGGGGGCAGCATCCTTAGCAGGGAAGCCCAGACTTCTTTCTCTCCCGCCCATTCCTCCATCTCTTCCTGGGAGAGCCACATATGTCAACAAAATAACAAAGGAAGTACACATCGCCCAGATTGACGCTACCGCAGCGCCACCCAGGGGCCTCACCTGGGATTGGGGCCCGAAGGCCAGCACCTGGCGCTCCCTTCCCATGGGACCCGGCCCATTATGTGGGCTCATCACCCACAGGAGGGATTGCATGGGGCCCCTGCATTGTGGGTAGGGCAGCAGTCCAAGGAGGGGTAGACTACTTGTAGGGCTGGGCAAAAAAATAATTTGATCGATTTATCGAATTTTTAGATAAAAACAATTTTTACTTAACAAATTTGACAGTTTTTTCGGACTTTTTCACATTACCTCCTTGTGGGTTACCGTAGCGCGATGTGAGCCCGGCCCCTCTTTGTTTACATGTGTTTACCCTTTGAGTAGACTATATGTGTGTCACAGGCATTTTTAATCTTTTATTCGCACTATGATGAGATGCTAAGGGAAGAGTTTATTATTATATTATATATTATAATATATGTAGTTATCTGATTTGATTTCTTAATCAGAAAATTTAAGCTACTGTGAAGTTGCTGTTGCACTTTTGCTTAAACCTGGGTTAAAGCTTGAAATTGTTGAATGACAGAGTCTCATTTACTTTTTATTTTGGGATCGTTCTATGTATTTTAACTCTTGAGGACAATCACAGCAATGAAGTTGCACTTTTGACAATATATCTGATGTTTGCAGTCATTTTTAAGTGCATTGAAAAAAAATAATAATAATCAAAAAACGAATCGAAACTCCAATTTTTCTTTAAAAAATCTGAGATTTTTTTTTTAGCCCTAGCTACTTGTAAAGCTAACTGTAAGTTGAGATGAGTAACCCTGAAAATGCTGTTAACTAAGCTGTTGTGAACATGTGAAATGTAAGTTTAGATATTGAAAGAAACAGTCGTAAGCATTAGGTAAAGTGACGAAATGAAAACTTCTTAAGTAACAAAGGCTCGCTCCTGAATTATAGGAAAATATTTAGTGATCCCAAAATGTGCATTCGACACGCTTTCAGGCCACTTGTCTCGTTGCTGGAGGCGACTCCCACCCACGATTTTTTTCCATCAACTACAAAGAGGAAGGTTGTGTTTCCTGTCATGGCTGCCTGTCATGGTGGCCTCACTGCCTGTCTGTCTGGCCAGTGGCCAGCCAACACTTTTTCCATTTTTGGCTGATGAGATGCTAGAGTCCTTTCACTACACACTCTTTCACCTCCTGCTGTGTTTCACCGACTCATCTATGCCCCAAACCTTCACCTGCCACAGCAGCGCTCCATCCACTGAAGATGTAAACTAAGCTAGCACAACCTGAACGCAGCCTCCTGCATTATTCATCGGCCTTCTTTAATGAGTTTTCCATCCACCTTCATGCAATTAAAACACTATTACTGTCTTTGATATATGTAGCTATTTATTATTTATTTTTATTTATTCAGTTCATTTCCGACATGGTTGCAATCACAGAAAATCATTTTGACATTCAGAGTAAAATCACATCATTGTTTTTTTTTTTGTTTTTTTTTTTTGTCCTTTTGCATGCCGGAAAGGGTGACGGAAAAAAGCATTTTGCTTATCCAGATTCGTACCCTGATTTGAACACAGATAATTTTACATCAAACCTCGTTTCTTCCCTAGTCAAACATTCTCATCTTCTTCATAATTTCATCTTTTCATTAACGATTTTTTTTTAATTATTATTATTATTATTATTATTTTTTGTCCTTTTTTATGTGATGTGTTCTCGTCTGCAGTCATTGTTCCTGTTGTTACTCCTCCTCACTGTCCTTTTTTTCCGTATCTCCTCGAGCTTTCTTTTCCAGTCGTTGTTTACGTTCCTCCAACTCTCCAAACGAAAAGTCCTTCTTCTCTCGGAGTACCTTCATATCCTCTGAAAGTCGCCTCAGCATACGATGCATCAGAAAGACACATGCACATACACATACCCCCATCATTAGCAGGCCAAAGATCATGACCCCTAGCAGATAGATGTCCTCCACATCTTCCACTGTCAGCAGGGAGAGACAGAGCATCTGGCTTCTCCCTCGTGCATCCATGACATATCCACTTGGGTATGTGTCCTTTGGACACGCTGGTTCGTGCTGTAGTAATTGCCTGGTCGTGAAGATTTTGTCGATGGCGCTCAATGACCAGTTGACCAGCTACATTCTGTTGAAGTGTTACTTTTAGGGATGTGCATGATAAATATTATCCAACATTATAATTTTGCCTTATAGTGTCCTAAAAACTACCACAGCATACTTTTTATTTAATTTTTCTAGCACAGATTTATATATATATATATATATATATATATAATTTCTCTTCTGTCTCGTTGCCTAAAAGCTATAGTGTATCTATCACACACAGATGACATGTTTGTTTACATGACCATGATCATGAAAAGGAGGACAGCTAAATATTTCAGAGCTTCTTCAAGTTACTCAGCAGCCCTCGCCCTGTGACCCAACACCAGTGTGACCCAGCAATCCCAGTCTTCCTTAAACACCGCTGCAGGGCAGTGGATGCTACTTGTAAGAACATTACTGTGGTTGTAAATGTATTCACTTCATCACTGTTGACATCATTACAATTAAAGACGTTTTCACTTTAATACTGGAAGTATGAATGATCAAATCAAAATGACTGTACTATTTCAAAAATGATAATAATTGTTTGTTTTTAAATTTAATTTAGAGAATCTTAAAATGCCAACAGGAGTAAAAAGTTAAGGGCAAACATTAAATTTTATTATTGTATATATATATTATTATTAATATAAATTGATTATAGTTGTTATTATGATTATATTATAATGCATAATATTAATAATTATCATATGTTATTATATCACTGTAATATAATATGATTTTCATATTGGATAGGTATTTTTTTATATATTGTATATATATAATAAAATCATTCAGTAAAATTATATTTACATTATGATGTCTATAGTATCCAAAAGGGCGCTCACTTTAAAATTATATTCAATATAATGTATTTTACTGTTTGTCAGTTGAAACTGCTTTTTTTTTTAAAAATATATAAAATAATGATAAACCTATTTTTTCACATTATATTTCAACTCAACCATTATGTCATATCCACTCTTGCACAGCACTTACATGTGAGTTTATGTTTAGTTTTAGTTGACTTAAGCCCTTGTGTCCTGCTTTTGGTTTTTCTGTGAATCTTTTGTTTATTCTGTTTAGTTTGAAACATAGCTTACACCTCACACTCAGTCCCAACTTGCAAATACTTCAACAGAGGGGTCCCTGACTTCAGTTGTCTTAGCCTAATTCAAACCTTTCTTTGAAAGCATTAAATGGTTTTAAAGGCAAGACTCTATCTGTGTTAAAGCAACAAGAGGAGAGAAGGCAAATGTATAGAGCATTCTATTTACAAAGTACAACAGAAAACATTCAACAGTTCATAAATCAATAATAACATTAAAATCAGCAGTAAAGAAAATAAATTAACAATAATATGATTAAAAATCTCCCTCTTAAACATACGCAGTAGAAGAAAAGTGTGGCTTTAACTGAGATTTCAAAATGTTCACATTGGCTGCAACTAAAAGCAGCATCACCATTATTTTTGCTGTAAACTCTGGGCTCCACTATCTGACCTGTCCATAGATCTGAAACACCAGCTGGGCTCAGACCTGACTAACATCTCACTGATGGACTCTGGAACCAAACCCATTCACATATTTACATAGTTGTATTTAATTAAATAAAAATGATAAATCACGGTTGGTTTAGTTAGCTTTGAACCTCATTAAAGTCAGGTTAGTGCCACTAAAGTACAAACGCCTTCCTCGTGTTTACAAGACAGCGTAAAGTAGCAACAAACACGCTTGATATTTATTTAATGGTGGTTATCAGGACAGCTGATCTTAATGAGGGCTGACCACATCAGAGCAGGAGTTGCATTTCCTGATTTACAAGTGTCTATTTACCCCAGGCTAGCTCCCTATCACATTACTGTCCAACACCTGCAATGTTTCTACAATATCACCATTTCCCCCCCTGTGCTTCCTCTGCTTTCTCCATCTGCTCTATTTTCCTGAGGGTCTCTTTGAAGCCCCTGAATAATGCACGTGGGGTGGAGGGCTGAGTGGAGCTTCTGATGGATCACCTTCCTCCTTTGGGATCTGATGTGTTCTTTGTTCACTGAAGCATATTTGTCACAACGACGCTTTTCTGGAACATTGAGGAACAATGTCGACATTGCTTAACGAGAACATTCAAGCTCTAGTCGAAATCCACCGTGTGATCAAAAACTGTATTTTGGATCATTTTTGATGCATCTTCAACTGCCTCCTCCTGCAGGAAGGCAGCGTGTATCTGTGAATCCATGAGTGGTGAAAGTGACAGAGGATGCTGAATGCTGACAGTGGCTGGAGGTGCTCAGTTTCAGGTGGCCAGCATTGTATAGTCAGCTGGTAACCCGAGCTGGAATCCCCTTCAAGGGCATAAGCAGTCTAACGCTTCATAACGCGCAACATCATGTCATGCAATGCATGTGCAAATGCTTCTGATAAAACATTTGTGCCTTTTCCTCCAAAGGTGTTGAAGAGCATCGAGACGTGAAAATGAATTATCACAGGTTTTAATGTGCGATGTTCTGCACATCCTTTATGCAGCCCTTGTTATGAGAGACAAGGCACTGATGATGATGACGATGAGGCCTTCTAATTTTAGTAGTCTCCAACAGCTGTTGGTTAATTACCGGCCATGTTAGCATATGTTTAGAATATATCAAATGAAAGATTTCGAATAGATAGAGCGTGGTACCTTTGTTTTTGTGTAATAATGAGAATTGTAGAGAGATTCCCAATTTTAATACAAGACTTATCAATACAAAACTCTGTTTCTTACTGTTATATTATTGAGTTATTATTTACCATATGCCTGTTGTCGCATAATGGCAACATACCCACATTTCTATGTGATGAGGTTTTAAATTCTGATGCATCGCTTTGGACATTTTTGTTTTTTGTTTTTTTTTTTTTTGCTCTTTATCTGCTTTTTTACACATTGACACATTTTAAAAACAGTTTTCTAACTGATCACAACTATCAACTTGAAAGAGATTTATGGGGGTGAAAAATGCACATTTTTTAGAAATACATTTTTCTATTTAAAAAACAAAAAAACAAAAAGAGAAGTTGTCAGGTTGTAAATCCTCAAAATAAGCCCATGTTAGGAATCATCGCATTTGAAATCAAATGATACCCCTGTAGATGCTTAGAGATACAGTGTCTGTTTTACCGTATTTGGTGTTTAGTTTGGTCTTACGTGCCATGTAATTACAACCACATTTGATCTACAAAATTGAGAAAATGTCCCAATTTCATCCAAAAAATAGTCAAATGTATGGATTATGCATATTGTCTGTGATGACACAGCACATATACACACATTCAGAGGGTCTATAAAAAGAAAGCATGGTGCAGTAAACTCTGCGAGCAAGAATATTGACAATTAACAGCACAATATAGAAATAGCTGCATTTCATGACTCATATCTACTATGTGGTACTGTGTGCGTATTGAAATTGGTCAGCAACGTTATGGACTATATAGGTTCAACCATTCCATACATTGATCAGCAAAAAAAAAAAAAAATGACTTGGAAAAGCCACTTATACAGTTTAGATCAGAGTCATAAATAAATGATTAATGAGAGTTAGTGTCCAGCTTCATAAACCCGTCCAGATTTTGCAGGTCAAGGGACACCAGGCTGACCTAAATGCTAAAAATACCTCTGGTTAATTAGTGAAGTCATACGATCTGAAAGCTGGATTGGAGACAAATGGAAAGGAGTTGGATCGTAGAAGGATTAATCCTGATCTGTTGCGATGAGCTCAATCGTAGATTTGTACGTATAGATTCAACATCCTATGGAGCAAAACAAAAAAAAAAAAAAAAAAAAGTGTTGTTTCATAAATCGCTGCAAGATAAAACCCCACAGTAAATCAACAATTTCAGCAGTACAGTGCATTTTCATTAGATCTTTACTAAAGCAAATGGCTGAGGGAGAATATCCAAGAATATCCATAAAAAGACAACATGCAACAAATTAGCAGTTGGCATTCAATGTGGGTGATTTGTAATTAAAAAAAAAAAAAAAAAACAGATGCAAGAAAGACTGGCATCCTTTACCTGCTATTAATATCACAATATCTTGACTGAAGTCAGTAACAGTTTATTCAAGTGAAGCAAGTCCTTTTGTGACTAAAACAGGACTAATACCAGTAGTTGTTACTGGTCACCGCTCACTAACATTGCAGCAGCTCTAGTGTGTTTGTGATCTACAGTGATCAAAGGCAACACTTCTGAACACCTGAGCTGGGAAATAAAGACGCCAGGTCAGAATAAACCCGTGTTTTCACTTCCTCATTAAGATTTTCACTTTGATACAGTGAAACACCATGAGAACACCATGGTCATTGTTACAGACCTTTAAGAAAAGACTAGTTCCTATTATTTTCTCTGCTCTATGTACCTACTGTATATGTACCTAGAATTATTCAAATGCTGGCACAGGTGTTAATTCACATTTTTGTAACCTTTATTCAATCTTTTTTTTTTTTTTTCATTAGAGTCATGGAAGCGGTTTTGTTTAAGGGACTTGCTCATGGGCCCCACAGTGACGACATCCAGTTACAAACCAACTTTCTGAAGCGATAAACCACCACTGCCCACAAAGAAATACATTATTTTTCATTTTGTAAGTATTATCATTTATAGAAGTATCACTGGCGTCTGCTACTGCTAAATCTTATGATTATTACCTATCAATTGGATGTTTTAGTCAATACATCACCCTTAATACATTAATCCATAAAGTTAAACAATAGAAAGTGTCTATTCGTACGGTTGGCGTACAGACAACCCTTGGTGCTATTTGTACGGTTAACAAAGTACACGTACGCAGGTTTAGGTTATAACCCAATATCGCAACAGTTTTTAGGGTTAGGGTTAAGGGTTAGGTTTCGTTTTAGTCACGTGACCTAAACTGGCCAATGAGGTGCGCTGCGTACGGATAAAATGTCGGTATATTGATACGGCAACCGTACAGACAGCCACTGCCTAAACAATATATGTGGAGCACAGATATTACTTTTGGCCCGATGTTGTGAGTTCACTTCCCGATTGCATTTTTAAAAAACGAATTTTCGTTACATCAGCAGTCGTTTCTTATGTCACGATACATAAGGTTAGATAAAATGCATATAACATCATTAAGTTTGTATATTTACACATTTTTCTTGGTGTGATACGCTCAACTACCTCCTTCCTCTGCCAGTGTATCAGGCTGGCAGCAGAGGTGTAAAGAGTACTGATATATCCTATACTCACGTAGAAGTACTGTTACTTGATTGGAATTGTACTCAAGTACGAGTAAAAAGTAGCTGAATTAAACAGTACTCAATGTAAAAGTTACGAGTTAATTTCACCCTTCACGTTTATTGTTGGTAATAAATCGTTGCCACGGTTCCCTTGCATACAGTAAACATCTCATGTATAAAATTAAAAATAAAGACACCAAATCTTGCACAGTTGGAACTGCATTTGTTTTCCACAAACGCATGTGTATAAAATACAAGATTGGTCAAAATGTACAATTGTTTTTCAAATATAATAACACCTATGAATTAAAAAAGGTGTTGTTTTGGTGAGGTGCGTTACGTTTAATCTGGTTGGTCGGCTATGATGTGACGTATGGCAATTTCACTTTATTATTAATAATGCAGTGGATTGACATTGTGACTTATTTTGGTGACTCAAAGATGGCATTCATGTTTCACTCCACACTTAGTGGTGGTAAGCTACTACTGTAGCCACCGAGCGAGGCTGCCATTACTCATCCGTTACGTTCACCTGTGGCTGGCAGCCATGGCGACGTTCTCGATTGTGAGTTTTGCACATTTCATTGACTTTGAGGATCTAAACCAGTGCGTGTGGAGACTCCGCCTCTCGCTCATCACTTGGCCTGATGGTCGCCTGCTGAGGTCTATGAAAGCACAGAGCACTCTCTGATCCCTACGGGAGAGTACAAGAACAAACACAAACAAACACCTTGTCCAGGGATCCAAAAGGAGGACAGTGGTCCACCATCACGCTGCTGCACAGCTGAGTGGTCACTGATTGCTGCTAAATGACAACAAAAAGCTTCTTAGATTTGTCTCACGCTGCAGCAAGTGACAACAAACGCTGTACAGGCACTTTATTAAAGGGCACCAATGGACACAAATGATATCATTTCACATGCTAATGTAAATATCATTCACAAAAGTGTCTATAATTCATTTGCTATTTATAGGGAGACACGACCTGTCTGCAAAGTAGTTCAGAACAGTTATTTTCATTGGAGGAAAATGAAAGAAATGTGTTTTAATGTCTTGAATGTAATAAACAAGCAAAGAAACATGTAAGAAACATATAGTATAAGTATACCAAGTATACAATGGACCATGTACTTGTAGTGTATACTAATTTAATACTTATTCGGAATGAATTGGAACATTTTACATTTAAAAAAAGTATACTTTAAGTATACTTTATAAGGTCATTTTAGGTTTACAAAAGTACACATTCAAGTATACTCATCTATATACTAGTAGTATTCTAGGTATATACTTCTACTCCACATTTTAGCTTATTAAAGTATACTTAGAGTATACTTTTATGAACTAAGAATGAGTGTAAGGTTTAGTATTAAAGTATAAGTGTAAGTATTAATGTAGACTATTCTTTATATACTTTTCAGTATAATCTAAGTATACTTCACTATACTTTTATTGAGTATATAAAATATAGTATATATAAAGTAAACTTCAAGTATACTGCCTCAGTTTTAGTATAAGTATACTTGTAGTACAAGTATAAGCTTTATTGTTAAAGTACAAGTGTAAGTCTAAGTATTAATGTACTTAGTTTTAGACTATTCTTTATACTTTTCAGTATAAGCTACGTATACTTCACTATACTTGTCTTAAATATATAAAATATAGTATATCAAAAGTACACTTTATGTATACTACCTCAGTTTTAGTGTAAAATAAGTATACTTGTAGCACACTTGAATAAACTGCTTTTTGCTAAGGGTTTAGATCAGATGAAGTTACAGGTGGGACCAAACTTCTGGGGGGTGGGGGGTGGGGGGGGGGTGTCCACTGTCCACTGTGTCTAACCTCTCCGACTGGTGGACTGTGGGGTTAATGACGGTGTAATGGAATAGAGTGGTGGCTGTCCGTTGGCACCTCTCCCTTCGTGGTGCTGTGGGGTCTGAACCTAATGGTGACAGTAGGACTCACTCAAGAGGCTCACTGGTGTAATGGGAGCTTCTCATCCCAGTGCCTCCTGAGCTGGATAGTGTTATAAGTGCACAGTGCTGGGATGTACATGATTAAATGCACTAAAAGGCAACATTACATATGTAACAGTGCCTCAGCGCTGAAGACTCACTTTGAATGTACAGCCCATGGAGTCTGAGAGGTTAAAACTAAGCTTATTGTGATGTTTAGCAATGAGGGACATTGACTCTACATATAGAGCAGTTTGTATTACAGCTTTTAAAAATGAAACTAAGGATGGGGGCCATGGGTATGGGTTGATCTAGAATTTATTTTGCACAGATTTTTCCTGTAAAAATGTAAGGAAAAGCACTTAAGGTGAAGAAAAACACCTTATTTTTGTCTATACATTTGTTCCTAAATTATGATTTAATTCTTGTACTGTTATTACCTCGTTATCAGTAAATTATTACTTAAATCTCCCAACATTATGACTTTTTTCATACATTTCGGACTTCTATGATATAAATATTCTGACTTTATTCTCGTAGTATTACTACTTTTGTCCTTGTAGTATTCTGACCTTTTTTGTCTTGTCAAGGTAGGATTTTATTCTTATATGACGTGTTTTTCCTTGTAAAATTAAACATTATTCTCCTAGTGTGACCCAAAAATGCATTTTAAGATTTTTTTTTTGGTGTAAAAATGTAAGAAAAAGCACTTACGGTGAAGATAAACACCTTATTTTTTTCTTTCTGTACATTTTCTATTAAATCATGACTTTATTATCAGAAAATTATCACATAAATCTCCTAACATTATGACTTTTTTTCTTATAGATTTTGGAGTTCTTTAAATCAAATATTCTGACTTTATTCTTGTAATATTACAACTTTTTCATTGTAGTATTCTGACTTTGTTGTGTGTGATAGTAGGACTTTATTCTCATAATATGACGTGTTTTTCCTTGTGAAATTAAACATTATTCTCTCAGTGTGACCCAAAAAATGTCATTTTAAGATTTATTTTTTTGTGTAAAAATGTAAGGAAAAGCACTTACGGTGAAGATAAACACCTTATTATTTTCTGTACATTTGTTATTAAATTATGATTTTATTTTTGTACTGTTATTATCACATAAATCGCCTACATTATGACTTATTTTTCATACATTTCGGACTTCTTTGATATAAATTCTGACTTTATTTAAGTAATATTACGATTTCTTCCATTGTAGTATTCTGACTGTTTTTGTGTGTGACAGTAGGACTTTATTCTCATAATATGACGTGTTTTTGCTTATAAATTTAAACCACATTCTCTCAGTGTGACCCACGAATGTGTACGTAATGGTAATCTATTTACGACATCGTTATGCAATATAAAGTCAGTAAATTAAACATGCTCTAAACACACAAGTCGTATCCACGACTACTTACGTTAAAGCACAATCTATTCATAGATGCAGAGTTTTATTTTGACAGTCACAGGAAGCCCCGCGTTGGCAGGGCATCAAAAAATTAATAAAGACTCATGTTGTTCCTCCCCACGGAAATCTTTAGTAAAAGGCGAAAGATTTATACGATCTGAAGAGAAACATGAGTGTACTGAAGTAGGAGTAGGACCTCAGAGGACGTCATTCTCCCACACATACATGTCACTAACAGTTAATCTTACGGACTCAGTAATTACATGTGTACTTTAATCTTGATCCGCACAATCAAAACATGTAAGGCTCACGTCTAAATTACTTTGTTTAGTGTCTTTATTTTCTAAAGTTAGGCGAACACAGGAGTAGGCGGGTTCTCGGCACTTCCGGGTTGTTTCCTTAAAAGACCAATCACTGCTCGTCTTCGTTTGGCGTCACTGTAAAAACACGACGCAACAATAACTACTGCCTCATACACGTTTACAAGGATTTTAACGGAGGATTTTGAAGAAAATGTCCTACTTCATGATTTAAGTTGTGGGAGAAGCCTCTCCTCTTTGTTTGTTTCTTTTTTTTAATACTTTATTGCAATAATGAACTAAATAATCATTGTGATAGACAACTTTCATCTAGAGTACACTGTATTTAAAATAAAAAAAATCATTAAATAAGTCAAGAAAACACACACATACACGCACACACACACACACACACAAACCTGCATACAAAACAGAAAGAAAAGGGGAAAAGCAAAAGAAATGCATAATAGGAAATCGGGGATAAATAAAGAGGGTATGTGGCTTTTTGTCACACATCTTTTGATGCAGTTATATAATTGTGTCGTGTCTATTTTAAGAGTAGATTTTATTCATTTTTTGCACGTTATCTCCAATTTTTAATTTTATTTTTTCATCATCTAAAGTTTGCTTTACCGTTCTCAACCAAAGATTTATTTTGGGTGAGATTTTTTTTTTTTTTTTTTTTTTCAACTGTTCTTCATGACTTTAACACACAAAACTGTTCTCAATATTCAACCTAAAATTAACTAAAGCACTTAAAAAAAAAAAAAAAAAAAAAAAAAAGCACTGATCAAGGGCAAGGATTTAATCACTTTTGTTTATTTAGCTATAGGCAAACACTCATTGGGATTCAAATATCTCTCTCTTTTTTTTCTTTTTAAGCAAACTGGTGAAAACAGTTCAAGTGATTCCAATCCACATTAATGTATACAGATACTTACACACAAGCACCCATCAGTTTTTTTTTTTTTTGACCATAGAGGTATCGGTGAGGGGGGATTGTTGAACATCATCCTCTCCCATAGTCATCCTTGGTAAATCCAGCCTCTCTGGAGGGAACAATGGGAGAAATGTTTGGCCTCTGGAGCCTGTGAGCGGGGCCATTGAGGGCCGTGCTGTGGGATCGGATGCAGTGAATTAGTATAAAGCCTCAGCAGAGAATAAAGCTGACGCACTGACACTGCAGTTATCCAGCCATCAGCTCCCATCATGCAACAGTGAACACAGCACAGAGAGCCCCACGCCCGCACAGCTGGGAATGACAAAGTTGAATTGTACATTGAGTCAACAGTTCACTCAGGAGTTTCATTTACTCCGAGGTTTAGTGTATCTAAAATTGTTTAGATTAAGCATGGGTTCCCTTGATCTTTATCTAAAACAAATCAGAAACAGTTTTAATGTCAGGTCATTTGCACAATATTAGGAAATTGTTTTGGTAGGTATAGAAGTTCATGAGAAAAATCACAATGCATTCAAACTGACTGGCACTTTTCACAGAAGTGATCATTTTTTCAATTTTTATTGTTATTAAATTATTGATCTATTTTGATGGTGAGACTTGTTACAGATTGTTTTTCTAATACATATAAGAAATTATTCCTAACAGCATGCAATGTAGAGAATGAAAGTTATAGCATTACCAGAATTATTTTAGGCATGATATACATGAAAATATAAAAATACAACATGAATTGAAATCTTTTTTATTATAACCATACATGATTAAGCCTCTTTAGTTTTGTATCTAGCTGATCTTATATTCTTAACATGAATTTAACGTTTGAAAGCGAAACCCTCACTCACACCCATTCAAAATGTGAAATCTAATTGGGAATGTACAAATAAAAGTAGTTTGTCTTTACAAAAGGAAGAGTATTTTTCAACTTGACATTCTTTTTTTTTTTTTTTTTTTTGGAGAACATAGATTTAAATGCATGTTTACTAATGCAGCTGTTGCTAATGGTAGTCTTATTGAGGAACTGAGGGACATAAACACACAAGTACTGGTAGCTTGTCCTGTACTTTAATGATTATGAATTAAAAAAAAAAAAAAACAGAAATATTCTACAGGAAAAAAATGGCATGGATGCAATGTGTGGCCTTGGCATATCTAACCTCATGCTCCCATATAGAAAGCAGAGCTTCATACTCAGAATATATGAATGGAATCTCATCACATTCTCCAAGAATGCCTTAAGACAACAGGGTAAGCAGCATCTCACCATATGCCTGCATGAAACCTCCCATATGCTTGGGAATTCATTTTCCAAAACCCAGAGGCCCATTTTCCAGTATCCCAACATACCAGTGATATTGTACCAAAAACATGCTTCTTACCATTTGTCCAACTCTCTTTGTTGCATGACATTTCAGTGATCAAATGATATCACTGCCTCTAAAAAGCCTTTTTTTTTTTGCAATTTCTTGTGTCTATTCTAGCGGCATTAGTGATGAGTGTGTAGGTGTTAAAAGTGACTGTGCCTGAGTGTGTGAAAGAGCACATTGGGTGTAAAGATAGGTCCTCATAAATGTGTGTTGGTGAGGAAGAGAGAGAGAGCGAGAGAGTAGAGTAGAGTGGGCCCTGTGAGTGAGAAAGCTATGAGAAATGGCCTAGCGACAGGAGTCTATGATGGCACTGAGAAAAAGGGTCATCTCCTGGTAAATTTAGGGTAAAATTAGGGCTTGGCTGTGTGAAATCGACAGATGGAGGATGAGCTCCCAGGGAGCCAGACCTGCTAAAAATAGCAATTCATGCACATATTCTCCTGTGTGCACATATATGGCATCATGAGAGAAGCTCAGTAAATGATCCAAGTTCACGCACAGATGTGTGTCCGACTACAGAGACAAATGTGAGGACAAGCATTGATTCTACGTGTGAGGCATACAGTCATCTATTGTTAAAAGAAGAGTTTACATCCAAAACACATGAAAAATCAAAGATGAAGTTTGCCATATATTCACGTTTACTTGTTTGCATTGGCACTTTACACACACACACACACACACACACACACACACACACACACACACACACACACACACACACACACACACACACACACACACACACACACACACACACGTTGCCATCTTTGCAAACTTGCCAAATACATGTTTAGGTGATGAACAAAAAAGAAAAGTGGTCAGACTTTCAATGATGTACAGCAGTGTTTCCCAAACTGATCACAGTCCCGTACCCCTTCAGACATGTACCCCCTACTCCTGCACTTAAAAAACATAATAATGTAATGTCATATACAATGTAGCAGTGAATTTTACCTATCCTGTTGAGCAATAATATTTATTATTTAATTATTTAATAATAACTAGAATATTAGCATTTCCTGAAGAAAATGCAAGTGAGGATGCAGGTGCTGGCCCGCGTCGCACTGCATTAGCTTATCGTTGGCATTAGCTAGCATTAGCATTAGCCTAGCAATAGCAATAACCTAGCAATGGCATTAACCTAGCATCAACATCAACATAAGCATAGCAATAGCATTAGCCTTGCATTAGCATTAGCCTAGCATTATTATTGACTTAGTATTAACATTAACCTAGCAATAGCATTAACATTAACGTAGCAATAGCATTAACATTAACGTAGCGATAGCATTAGCCAAGCATTAACATTAATGTAGCGATAGCATTAGCCAAGCATTAACATTAACCAAGCATTAACCTAGCAATAGCATTAACATTAATGTAGCAATAGCATTAACATTAATGTAGCAATAGCATTAACATTAATGTAGCAATAGCATTAGCCTAGCATTAACATTAACCTAGCAATAGCATTAATATAGACCTAGCAATAGCATTAACATTAACGTAGCAATAGCATTAGCCTAGCATTAACATGAACCAAGCATTAACCTAGCAATAGCATTAATATAGACCTAGCAATAGCATTAACATTAACGTAGCAATAGCATTAGCCTAGCATTAACATGAACCAAGCATAAACCTAGCAATAGCATTAACATGAACGTAGCAATAGCATTTGCTTAGCATTAACATGAACCAAGCATTAACCTATCAATAGCATTAAAATTAACCTAGCAATATCATTAACATTAACCTAGCAATAGCATAACAAAAAACACTGCGTTTGTAAACTATGTTTTGTGTTTGTAAACCACACTGAGTTTGCTTGTGAATCGTTGTGCACCAGTAAAACACACTGTGCGTGTGCTTTTAGTAGGATTTTACCACCATATGTAATTGGTAAATAAACAATTTCACCAAATACTTTCAAAAAGATGGTTGATGATTGAGGGTCAAAGTGCGAGGCTATTATGAGGGGAGACTGTAAGGTAGCTGAGGTCCAAAAGTTTTTCTGCAATGGTCACTTTCTGGGAACAGCTGTTTCTGGGGGATGGCTAAAGACAAATACAGCACAAAGTGAACTGAATCAGGCAGTTCAGTAGTGCATCAGATCACACCTTTATACTCTATAAATCTGCCCTACATCATCATAATGAGCTACAGGAGTTTGAGCTTTTTGAACAGTTCCATGCTTTTCTCTGGGATCTACTATTATTTCTGTGGCTTCGGTCTAGACGTTGGTCTAGTTGAACAAGTAGAATTCTATGAGCAGAAGCCTTTTGGGAGAATTACACAAAGCTTTTTAATCAATGCGTAAAAAAACGCACAAATCAAAGGATCACAGGTCATCTAAAGAAATAAGACTCATTTAGCATCTCCTTGCTTCATCAGAAACATGTTTGTCAATTTGAAATTCTAAAGGTTCCCTGCCGTCTCAACGCTGTTAAATCTGCTTAACATTTGATGATTTTTAAATTTTTTATATTTGCACCTTTGATATGCTTGCATTGCTAATGATAATAATAATAATAATAAGGAAAAATGAAGTCATATTCGTGCATCTTGCATGTTTTAGCTTATGTAAGATCATCTAAATACTAAATACCATTGGATTCTTGAAGCTACTATTCTTTGCATGCATGTAAGTCCACATTCTACACCTACAACTGGAGGAACGATGATGTTTAAGTGTATATTTACATGCCTGCATAAAAGTGAAAGCATTAGCTCAGTAGTGGGTGTGTCCAGTGTGCGGAGGCAGGGGTCAAGGTCAGCCGAAAGACACTGGATCCTGAGCCGATTAATATCTCACCCTGGGGGTATCGGTGAAATGGCAGACAGGAGCTTTTCTCGGCGTGCTGTCAAGGTGAGGACACATTAAGCCATGGACACTCAACAGGCACCCCCACCACATCACCACACAGGGCATTAGATAATGAACTGCTGCTGGAAAGTGAGTAACTAATGAGTGACTTCAGTCATAGGAAAAAGCAGATGAAGTAACACCATGAAGTAAAACATCTTGTAGCATTTGATTTTAAAAGTGATGATCGCTATAGTTATCAGAGGATATAATCAGATAACATTGTATCAAATGTTAGTAATTAGAAACAAATGGGATTAAAGGGGACAAATGCAAAGTGCATTGATACATACATACAACCACCATCAATCGCCACAGAAAAAGACATTCTTACAGTTTCTATCATTTCAGCAACAACAAAAAAAATACATTATGGTCATTTTATGAATGAAAAAAAATGAATGAATTCAACTTCATTCAAATGTTGCCTTTTAAATGATTCACATTTGTAAAGTTTACAAGTAATTTACCTTTAACTACTCCACTAATCCTATTTAAAAGGCAGTTTCCATCACTTTCTTGTTTATAGACACAAAAGAGAAACAAACGCTTACAAAGGTAGAAAAGAGTAACGATAAATGTTACTACAATATTTGCTTTTCCTGAAGAAAATGCAAGTGAGGATGCAGGTGCTGGCCCATGTCGCACTGCAATAGCATAGCATAGCATAGCATTAGCATTAGCATTCCCTTAGCATTCGCCTAGCAATAGCATTCGCCTAGCAATAGCACTAACCGAGCATTAGCTGAACATTAGTAATAAGGTTGAAATGGGTTGAATGTAGTAGCTGAACATGCTAAAGGGTGAATGGTCCAAATAGGTCTAAAAAGTCTTGCATGTTTAGTGGCGGCAAAAAGTGGAAACTTAGTGATTTAAATACATTTAGGGTTTATATACTCAATGAACCTCCTTTCTACCTTATTTTTTTGAAATTGTTCTGAGAACAGAGAGATCAAACAGTGTGCCGTGTCTTTTAGAAACATAAGTTCACAATCATTGTCACTCGAAGTATGGTAATTTAAAAAATAAATTAAAAATTAAGTAATCTTAGGCCTCTTTTGAATAATCACCTTGCTGTATGCAAAAGGCAGGAATAGAGTGATCACACTAACGCAGATACATCATCTTCCTCACTTCCTCTGCTCAGCTGGTTTTAGTACCTGCGTACGTCACTTCTCACGTCTCACGGCCAATTTTAGTCTCAGGCTTCACCTCGAAAGGTTCATGCTCTGTGTTTAGGATGACTGAGTGTTTTGTTGTATTATCCATGCACAAAATATTTCCAAAGACTCATTTAGTTCTCTCTATAATGGCCAAAAAAGAAAAGAAAACGTTTTTAAATTGTAGGATTTACAACGTGTGATGTCTGCTTGTGCAGTCTTCAGGTCAGGGTCTCCTAAAGATCCCAAAAACTAAATATAAAACCCGAGGAGACCTGGCGTTCCAGGCTGTGGCCCCCAGACTCTGGAATAACCCTCACCAGTCTCTCAGGGAGCTGAACTTTGTGGACACTTTTAAGAAATTGTTGAAGACTTCGCTTTTCAGAAAAGCTTTTAGTTAACTGGATTTAAATTTTTATTATCCTTTTATGATGCTGCTCCTACGATGTATATGCACCCATGTTTTATTATTCTATTATGATGTTGCACTTGTATTAATTTCTCCACTGCTCTGTACAGCAAAAAGCCCTTTATGAATAAATGACTTACTTACTTACTGACTTACTAATGTCAGCCTTATTTGTTACTGACAATCCTTTACATAAACATTTAGAAGTATGTTTTTTTCAGTAAACACAGCCATGCTCGGAAAGTTGTACACTTGTTGCAGTGTTATGTCACTTCTGTTTGCTGTTTAGTTGCTTAGTGTAACCACAACTTTTAGATGTGGTAGGTTCTTTTTTTTTTTTTTTTTTTAATCAGCAAATTTGTTTTTAATTCTTGCTCTTTTTTTTTCTTCTTCGCGTGCCTTGTTTAGTTCTGAAAATAGTGAGAATGTGTTATACCTGTAGCCATGGAAGCAGCCGTGAATCCCACTTGGTCATCTCTCTGGGAGGCCAACCCTCTCATACACAGACATGGAAAGGATATGTGAGCAGCCACCTGTGATTATGGCACGGTTACATAATGGGGTTTCGAGTCTCGATGTACGATCCTTGTGATCTACTGTTCTCCTTGCTTGCAGCACCATCAGGTTGAAGCCTTACATTATGCAGGAACCCAGTACAGTACCTGTTGCAGACACAGATTGAGACGCCTTAAATGAACGCCTGGGGCTCCATTAGTTGACGTCGTGAGGCAAACACAATAGCCTGGTGATGATCACACACAGGCTTTTGTAAAAATCACCCGTTGAAGTCTGAAATCAGAAGCTGAAAAAGAGAGAGAGAGAGAAAGAAAGAAAGAAAGAAAGAAAGAAAGAAAGAAAGAAAGAAAGAAAGAAAGAAAGAGAGGGAGAGAGAGAAAGGTTTCCTAAGCTGATGAATCATTGGTGAAGCTGGGGCTGAGCCAGTATGGCTGTATTTAGAAACTTCTCACTCCTTCAAACCCTCCCATACTAATTTTCATCTCTTTTAGCATTTGACTGATGATTGGCTCTCTGAAAAGACATGCGAATAAATGAGCCGGCACTCCATTCTGAAGATAATGTCACACTTTTGAGCTGTCTGTGCAATAGTCAACGCCGTCGTTGTCGGAAAAAGCCAACAGTTTCTAAAAGAAGTGGAGATGCTGTTACAGCAGAGATAGTGTCACATTGAGACAAACGTAGTGTTATTTTCCTGTTATATGCAGTGTTAGCTGTGCTACATCAACTCAACAACTCAATTTAATAAAGTGTCAGACATCGCTTCACCACGGACCCAATTCTGGCTAGTTTTTCCTTCTCTGATTGAATAATTGCTGCAAATAGATCTTTTTGTCCAAGTTTTAATCATTGCATTTAAAAAACAACAACCAATTTTTAGATTTATTCTCAAACAAATTTGTATATTTTCTTGCCACTGGCTTTGATTGTGTGCTTGCTTTTTTCTGAATGATATGTTTTATCTGTGCATCAAGTTGCTGTCAACTGGTGGTGCCATGATGT
The DNA here is from genome assembly GCF_900634775.1 of Gouania willdenowi. Lineage (NCBI taxonomy): Eukaryota > Metazoa > Chordata > Actinopteri > Blenniiformes > Gobiesocidae > Gouania > Gouania willdenowi. The sequence continues at coordinate 12,189,479 of NC_041062.1, read as the reverse complement.
GGGAGGGAGACACAAGAGGAAAGGAGGAGGGAGGAAAAACTGAGAGGGACAAGGGGAGCAAGGCTGTAAGTGTCAGCTTCAGTGACACCACAGGAGTGAGGGAGAGAGAGAGAGAGTGAGGGAGAGAGAGAGAGAGAGAGAGGCGGGTGAGCAAGGACCAAACAGTCAGAGGGATGGAGACAAAACTGTGTGTGAGAGAGTTGCAGAGCAGCAAGACCAGACTGTAAAAGCGTGACGATGAAAAAGTACCGGTAGTACAGGAAATCTAAAGAAAGGCTTCGGTGTGTGATAAATGTTCAAAACTAAAGGATGAGCAGGAGACAGTTTGAAGGAAAAACCCTGAGAAGATGGAGATATCACCTGAGTTTTCTTTTGGATAGCTCTTGTTGACTCTTTTGGACCTTTCGTTGCACGTCCAGCCAGTTGGTTGGCTCTGGTCTGATTCCACCAGTTCAGCGACTGCTTTCCATCTGAGCTCACTAAAGCCCAGAGAAGAGAGAGAGCATGAAGACAAAGAAATTCAAAGAAACCCTCAACCTTTTGCTGAAGATGATGGCGTGGTTTTGTCCTCTGTTGGACTAACCCAAAGACGGAGCAGCCGTGCAGGTGGATGCGGAGAATGCTTCAGTTTGGTTAAAAAAAAAAAGACAATACCACCTTTAAATTCTGCAGTGTGGGGTGCAACAGGTGAGATGATTCTAAAACCAGTCTCTCTTAAATGTCATCTGATTATAGTTTTGTAAAATTCTTAAAAGAAGTAATTGTCTTCTTCATAGAGTTTAACATATACAGTATATCCTGAGGAACTTAATTACGAAGAGTCTTACACAGGCTGAGTGACTTACGAACTGACTAATACAAACAAACCAAAAACTGTAGTTGGGCTGACTTTTTATTGGTGAATGTAGGAAATTATTCTTAAACTTTATTAAAGAACTATAGTGGCACTTTAGGTTGAACTTTATGAAAAGGCCTCTGAGTAGCTACAAAGAGTAATAATAAGTGTTAATGATTTTCGTGTTTAAAAGTTACCAAAAAGTTTAATTTAATATCACAAATTGGTACGAAAAAATCCTTTTAAAATCAAAGGAATTCAAATATAATACCAAAAGTAAAGAAAAACAATGAGCACCTACATGTAGACCTAATGGTGAAAGCATGGCGACAGTACATAAACAAGTTAAGATTACATAAACAAGTTAAGCAGCATGTTTTCAAGCAAAAATGTAACTTTTATATGAAAATTTCATGTAAATGGGAAGAAATCTGCATTTATTTGCATATATAACGTTTCAAGTTAGTGAATGTTTTAATGCTTGTTACAATATGCAAGCTGGCTGAATCAGCATCATACACGACAAAACTGTTTCAGACACTGACACTGATTGAATGAGCTCACACAATGTTGATAAATGCCAGTACTGTACTACATTTGTTCATAGCTTTAACCCTAAACAAAAGGCTCAGTATACTGGGAGTAGAGCGCACACACGAGCAGGTATTAATGGTTAAATGTGTTACTTCAGGTGTTGCACTCGCTGTCAGTGCGTGTGTAAAGAATTCACTGATGTGCGAGATACAAAAGAGAGTGATGAGATTATGCAATGTTGCCCGACATTTCAATGACCTCAGCCTGTGTTTCTTTTCAGCTGAGCTCACTTTGATTCTGTTTTATTGTTCGAAAGAGATATTAAGCTCAGCAAAAATCCAAATACCCGACACCAGTGTATTTATCTTAAGCATAATTTGATGATGCACAATGTTAGGTGCAACTTTGATTTGAATTTACAGAGTTCAGGTTTCATGCAGCTGGTTCAGTCTTTGTAATTAGGTACAAATAAGTAAAATTATTAATAAATAGCTAAAACACTCACAAACAAAGATCAAAAAGGTCCAAAGAGGAGCTCAATTGTAGGAATGATCAATCAGAGGGACCGGGTGTTTGAACTGTAGAACAGCTACAGGTGCAGCTGGAGAAATATTGAACTGAATTGCAATCCTTGGCTCCTCGACTGAGGTGTATTCGGTCTATATAACCACTTATAGAGGTATTATATTGAAACAGAGGATGATCTAAATGCAAAGTCAAATATTATCTATGGTTTAATGCCCTCAACCAAGCCTCTAACACAAAAACAACAAAACAAAACCAAGATGTCAAAAAAACATATTTGTCTAGAGACTTGCAGACAGACGTCATCCGTCCCTACTGGCCTGGTGTTACTTTCTATAGGAAAATACTCCCAGGTCACTTGAGAAGCGATGGGTTCTGCACTGTGAGCTATAGGAAAATACAATGACACCTGAGACTCGGCTCTTCCTTCACAATGGCCTTGAGAGGTGGGCTGGGATAGCTGTTCTTCACTAGCTCAGTTTCCTGCTCATTTATCTCCAGATGAAGTACCCTCCTCTACCACTCTTCATTGTTCCTCCCAGGAGCCTTTAATTATTTTTTGCACATCCAAATGATTTATTCAATTCATCTTAATCAGCTGAAAGCGTCACATCTACCTCGGTGTTCCTGTTTGCCCCTCCAGAACATGTAAGCAGAACAAATGCGATGCAGTAAAGCATTTAAGACTGTCTGTATTGCTTTCATAGTCTAGTTTAATACATAGTTGATGCATGACTTTTTTTTTTGAATAAAAAGTCCTCAAATGTGCAGAATGAGACGCCATCCTGACTAATAAACACAGGAAGAATAAAAGTGTCCAAACTACTGGAGCTTTTTGTGCCAATCTAAAGAATCATGAACAAAGTTTATACTGAGATTTGACTTGACACCTGACGCACCTACCATTGTAGTGTGTTGAACTACTATGGACACCGGCACTTCCAGATAATGCAATCAATTTATTCATTTTTTGGTGTGGAGGGAATCTAATAACCACATATGACAGCCAAACAGCTGTTCCCTGTAAGCTTTCATATTATACATTTGAATATTCTAATACAAAGATTACTTTTTGTGTTTGGAAGCCTACATGAACCTTTTGTTAACCAGGCAGGTGTGATTCACATATCAGTGCAACCGTGGCTTTTGTTTTAACATATGTAAAATATTGTCTAAAGCTTAATGAGACATATTTTAATTTCTAAAGGCAGGTGGGTGAATGAGGTAATCTGCTTTTTGCATGAAAAATACCCTTCACCTGAAGAAGTGTGAGTGAGTGGGAAACTGGTGTAAGAGCGCAGCAGACGGTGCGGCCCCTGAGATTTTAAGGCACACATGAGTGAGCTGTTAAGTCTTTAGAGCCAAACTAGACACACGACTGATGTGGCCAGGCGATAAAAGCTGTCTGCATCCACAGGGGCCATGATCCAGCTCCCCAGGGCAGAACTCTGTGACCCTAAAGCTCAGCATGCAACAACCAGGTTGCCTATAGGCTGATGGAGAAAGTGATTAAATGGACAGAAGAATATATACTATGTTTATTTCCCCTTAAAACTTTGAGATATAGCACTGCTTAGGTTGGTGCTAAAGTTTTTTAATCCGACTAATAATCATTGGTTGCCTCCCTCCTCCAAGCTACAGGGATGGCAGGTAAAGAGCCCACAAGAGGCTACACGCGTTGGCCCCCCAGTGGCTGGCAATCATTTCCACTTGTCCGCTCTGGACCCCGCCCGCACCCCCCTTCCCCTAGACCCCCCCACCCTCGTCCACGTGTTCTCGAGTTCAGTTGATCCTGATTCTGGTCCTATTTAGCTGCATGACATCCTCAACATATCTGAAGTAATGTACAGAATAGGCAAAGGCCATATTAAGCTGTATAGAGGAACAAATAGAGGACCACAGCTTGTCCGTTGGATGTGTGATGACTGGACAGCATGGGACAAACTAAAAATACAAGAAAGACTGGCTAAATATTAACATGAGATTGCCTTTCCAGTCAACACCTTTATGTGGCTATATAATAACTTGAAAACAACCAATGAAATTGTTGAATAAGAGTAAATATCTGGTAGAGGTTCATTAAGTTTGTCTCCACTGCCAACCTCTTTTTTAGAGAAAATCACAGGAAAAGGCCACGTGCCAGAAGTGGATGTGCTGTGAGGCCAGCTCTGCACTCACGCAGCTGATATCAAAAGACTCAAGGACCCTTCAGCCAGGGCCAATTGGATTTTGAGTCGTGATGTCTTAAAAGAGCAAAATAGCAAGAAAAAGGGCAGCAAGGCACAACAACTGTCCTAGATGTACACCATTTTATTTCCTTTTATACAAGGTGAAATATGAATTATCACAATAAATATTAAATATTAATCAGCTATAAATAATTGTCCACAAGTAATCAACAGCAGATGATAGATTTATGCAGGGCTAAGGAGCAAATGGAGAAATTAGGTATTTGCAGTGATTTTGTTTTTGAGGACAATTATTTTGTTCCCAAAAGAAACATTATTCTATTTAGAATTTGTCCTAACAAAAAAAAAAATCCATCCAGCTACAACATTTTGCAACTAGATAAATTCTCATTAAATATTATTATAGGTCAGTTATGATTATTAATGAATACTGCTCTTAATTTTGAGTGGATTTTATAATAGGCAATGTACACACTGACTGAGGAACTCTGGATTCAACAAAAAAATGCCTAAAAACTCAAATTTGTTCATGAAGAAGAACCCTAATACTAAAGCAATCTAACCAAAAACCTTTTAATTGTCCGTCTTTAAGGGAATTTGGTAAACAAGCTGGTACAATAAACTGTTAGTACTTCTCAAATGTATATGTCTTTGGTTGATTGTGTTATTTTACCATTATATATCCTTTCTTCACTGTCTCTACAGACATTGGAAAAGTGCTGGAAGGTCCAACCCAGCTCCTTCGATGACTTGTTAAAATGCAGCCTAGCAAGTGATCAAGCTGTGAAGGGGCCTTGATCACACATTGCAACTCTGAGTGACTTGAGTCACCATCAGGAGCATGAGTGTGGGAAGGATCAACCGCTACAGCATTGTGTCATCTGAGGAAGAAGGCCTTCGACTCACTACTATGCATGGCATGAACGGCTTCGGCAATGGCAAGATCCACACACGCCGGAAGTGCCGCAACCGCTTTGTCAAAAAGAACGGCCAGTGCAATGTGCAATTTGCCAATATGGACGACAAGTCGCAGCGCTACATGGCCGACATCTTTACTACATGTGTAGATATTCGCTGGCGGTGGATGCTAGTAGTCTTCACACTCGTGTTTGTTGTCTCCTGGCTGACCTTTGGTTTAGCCTTCTGGGTCATTGCTCTTCTACATGGAGATTTGGATAATCCAGCTGGAGATGACAACTTCACACCATGTGTCCTTCAAGTGAATGGATTTGTGGCTGCCTTTCTATTCTCCATTGAAACACAATCTACCATAGGGTATGGCTATCGTTGCGTGACTGAGGAGTGCCCAGTGGCTGTCTTTATGGTGGTCTTCCAGTCCATTGTAGGCTGCATTATTGACTGCTTTATGATTGGCGCCATCATGGCCAAGATGGCAAGACCGAAGAAGCGAGCACAAACCCTGTTGTTTAGCCACAATGCTGTCATTGCCATGCGGGATGGAAAGCTTTGTCTCATGTGGAGGATTGGAAATCTTCGCAAGAGTCACATTGTAGAGGCCCACGTAAGAGCGCAGCTCATCAAACCTCGAATAACTGATGAGGGGGAATACATTCCTCTAGACCAAATAGACATCAACGTGGGTTTTGACAAAGGTTTGGACAGGATTTTCTTGGTGTCACCAATAACAATTCTCCATGAGATAGATGAGGAAAGCCCCCTTTTTGGGATCAGCAAACAAGACTTGGAGACTGCAGACTTTGAGATTGTTGTCATCTTGGAGGGGATGGTTGAAGCAACTGCCATGACCACACAGGCTCGCAGCTCCTATCTGGCCTCTGAGATACTTTGGGGTCACCGGTTTGAGCCAGTCTTGTTTGAAGAGAAGAATGTGTACAAGGTGGATTATTCTCACTTTCACAAAACATATGAGGTGCCGTCCACTCCCCGCTGCAGTGCCAAGGACATGGTGGAGAACAAGTACCTTGTCCCAAGCTCTAACTCCTTCTGCTATGAAAATGAGCTGGCCTTCCTGAGTCGCGATGATGAGGAGGAGGATGTCGGTGGTGGGAGCAGGGCGCTGGCAAACCTCAGTCCGGACCGAAACAGTCGGCATGAATTTGAACGCTTACAGCCCAATCGGGCTCTGGACCAGAGGTCATATCGTAGAGAATCAGAAATTTGACCTCTACCCAACGACTAGTGATCAAATGCAATCAACATTATTCAAGGGTAAAAATGCAGAACAATGCAAAGTGCCATAGGACAAGCTGACTACTGTGAAATAGTGGAAAACCCAATTGGGTAACCACAAAAGGGACATAATGGAAAGGAATGACTGCACAGCTGTGAGGAATGTCTACAATCAAGGAAAAGGCTAGAGAAAGACCTTTTTCCTTCATGGAAACTTGAATCTTTTTATCACATATTTTGAGTTAAGAGTGTTTTTAACAATAATAACGAGTTCCAAAAAGGTATCCTGGGAACTCATTATAAACAAATCCTTGCTGTATATACTTTTCTTAGTTTATGTTTTTTGCGTGCAGTACCAGTTTCCAAAAACACTTCTTTAAAATGAGAATTACTCTCACTACTTATTTTTGGCCACAGATGGTAAAGTAACAATATTTATTTCAAGAACTTCTATTGGACCTGCTGATCAGTGTCACATTGAACATTCATGCTCATTGTCATTCAGATGAATTGAGCCTTGCTACAGCATGTAACCACAAGCTGTAAGAAAGTCCCAATATCTAAACTAGGGAGCATACATTTAATTACTTAACACGTTGAGCAGTGTGAACAATGTGTTGAACACAAGCTGAATGCAATTCATCACTGAATTGATTTGTTACCAAATAATGATAAATGAAAATGAATGTAACTTCTTGACAATACGCTACTAAAAGAGCCAAGCAAAGCTACAGACAGTTTATGAAATAGTTCAAATAACTTTACGGAAATAAGTAAAAAAAAAAAAAATAATAATTGATTACCAACAAAATGCACTTTCAAGTAAATATTTATTTTTGAAATATATCTAATGAAATTTGTTAAAATTCAACAATTTGCCATAACTTTAGACGTTCTTCCCATTTCCAATGAAGACTAGATCGACCACATAATTACTTCACTTTCAAAGTCCATCTATGCATAGCAGTTGTTTATCAAGCTGACATTCCTCATGAGTAACCATAACTTTTAAAGACCTGAAAAATAATTGAATCCACCCAATGGTTCCTTTGTTGAGTTTCACAGAGCTGAAAACAGTAAACCTACTCTGTCACCATCACCATCATCTTCATTGTCTTTCTAATCAATTAGAATATTGTTGATATCCTCATCCTCACAGCTAATGGGATTATTTTTGAAAAGCAGCCACTGTCATCAGTTAGCATCGTGTTAGCGCTAAAATACCACACCACTCTAGTTGCACCTATAGTCACTTTTTTCAGATCCACCTGTTTCCCACATGTTGTTTAACAGAGAAAACCCAATGTCGTTTTCAAATAATAACTTTTTTTTTGCTATTTATGCTTGACCAAAGAAAATTGTAAGGGTGATGTTCACATAAGTTAATGTAAAATCTAAAAAGTTTAATGAAAATAAAATGGAAGGGCAGATGTCTCTAAAAGACTCACACGTTCACATTGTTCGGGATGTCTAAAAGACTCACAGTAACTAGCCCAGTATGGAGGTAGATTTGTGTTTTTAATATTTATTCAAAAGTTCAATAGTTCAATAAATAAATCAATAAAATACATTTGAAACCTTTTTTTATTGGATTCAAAAGTGAATTGTTATTTGATTGAAAATAATTGTTCCGATTGAAGGAATATTTTTAGTATTTGGGCCATATTTTAATGGGTAGGACATTTGTGTCTTTATTAATCAAGCCCAACATTTTTCTTTGCTTCAATCAAAAGTATTTTCAATAAAAAAGCATTTTCAATCAAAGAAAAAGAGTTGGAATGCAATTTTTTTGGGTGTCAAATATTATTTAGATGCAAAGTTAAGTTTTGTTTTTTTATATAGATTTTTTGGTTCAAGCAACTTTATTTTTGATTGAATAATATAGACACAAATCTACCTCCATAGCAGTTCAGCTTATTGCATGAGTTAATCAACTTGTCTATTGTTACGAACACAGCCCACCTCGGTGTGAAAGGGTTACGAATATTTAGACTGATACTTTTCCCCCCTTTTTTTTGTAATTTTTTTGCATTTGCAAACTACTATTTCAGCGATGTACTTATATGATGGAAAACGTTCTGAAAAATGCCTGAATGAGAGCAATAAAACATAAAGCACATTCTTTAAACACAGGATATATGGGTGCGTAGCAAAAAAAACAAGTGTCAGTGCAGTAAGTCTTTGGGCATTGCTTCTTTATGATCAATCATGAGTGGTGAACATAAACTATTATGTTTGGTAATAGAGGCACATGTCACAACGTTATGCTAGTTTGACATTAGCGCCAGTGGGATTGGTCATAAACATAAAACATAAGCGTTGAATTAAAGCACAAATCAAAGGATGAGGGAACAAATATATCGTAGTCTTTCAATTGCACAACCTGATGTCATAATGAACAGTGAAAACGTATCTGTTTCTTCATCCACTGTCATTTGTTTTTGTAAAGAAAAAAAAAAAAAAACTTTATTGTCATCGAATTAGGCACCACGGTAAACAAAACTATAGACTTTTAGATTTTTTTATTGCACTTAAAGAAATGGTATGTAAAAAGTCCTACGAATCACTCAAAACATTATATTATAAAATGTTAAGTTTACTCGTTGTAAACATAGTTGTTTCAGATTTAATTGCATTAAAAAAAAAAAGGCTCCCCCCATTTTTCTTATCAAAACAGCCATGTCAATCATTTTCTCACTGATCTGACCATGTCATGTGACAACATTGCAAGTCAACCATTGTTTCCATTACACTACTGACACATTGATGTCAAGGTCAACTATTAAACATACTGTATTTCAATCTGTTTCTTTAATAAATAGGTTACAGCTAGGGTTGGTTGATGGCCATTGCACATGTTCTGGTGCCGCTGACCCCGGCCTAAACCATGTTAAGAATCATTGAATAACAATTAGTCTACATTTTATATTAGTATTGAGTCTTAATGGATTTGGAGCAGGTAGTCAGCCACAATTAAAAACATTCTTTCGTACTCCACATTGTAATAATGTCCGGTACCTTCTGGGAAGGTTTTGTTGATGCAAGGCAAGGATCTCTTTCAATGAATATTTAAAGTCCAATTAAATCTAAAGAGTTTATTTTGTTCATTATTTTACATTTATCATGTCCTCCAAAACAATCAAGAGGTAGTATTATGTAAAGATTCAAAGTGTAATTTAAGCACAAGTACATTTTAGAAAAAGCCAGGCTGAACAAAGCTAATTATTTTTATACAAACTTGTTTTGATAGATCTCTTTATATACAATGAATTCACTATTAAGAGGCAAACTCTAGTTCATGTCTTAGTTTTCAATGACTTTGGTGAAGATGTGTTTCTCTCTGCACAGATGTAAAAACTGCTATTTCTCTTAAAGGGATGACTGAAAAAGCCTTTGACCTCTGTAGAAGTCTTCCTGTGTTCACCAAAATGTCTCCTGGACGACTGATTTTCATTCAAAGTCACTCAAAGATGAATAAATTAAAAAGCTAACTATGAAAAAAAAAAAAGATTCCATTCTCTTTATTGAAAGTCTGTCCGTTGTCTGTTGTGTTTTATGTGTAAAATCAAACTGGAGTAGAATATGATATATCAAGCTCCATGTCACATCAGTCAGATGACTTCCTGGTCAGGGGCCAATCATTCTAGAAGGCTCATCAATTAATCACTTTGACACACAAACAACCAATAAGGCCGGCGGCCTGTTGGCTTGGCTGATCTGAACCTGAGGCTTACAGCTGACTCAGTCATGGTTAGTAGGCCACGTTTCTACCCGACAAAAGAGGAAATCATTTTCTTTCATAAAGTTAAATTGGACTGTGGCTTCCTATTTTTTTTGTTTCATTGCTGATATTTTTCATGATCCCTTAAACTCACTGTTTTGTTTTTTTTGTATATTTTCCTGGTTTGTTGTTGTAGTTTTATGTGTTATGAGTAATTATGTGTGTTTCTGTTGTCATTTTGGAGTCATTCTTGTGTATATATTTTAGTTTTTTGTATTTTTGTTGTTTCGTTAAAAAAAAAAAAAAAAAGTTGTCAAATTGTGTAGTTTTCTCTCATTTTGCGTTTTTGTTGTTGTAGTAATTTTGTGTGTTTTTAAAGTTATTTGGGGTATTTTTGTGACTAGTGCATTTTTCAGTAAATTCTTCTATGTTATTTGAATAAGTCCACATTTACTTAGGGGGCCGCACCAAATGAGTCTGAGGTTCGCAATTGCCATGTCTGCTTTAGTGTGTTATGAAGGACAAATAGCGTTCACTTTGATTTAATTACACCTCAAAAACACGAGCTACATCTTATAATAGGATTTAATTTAATTATTTTAATCTACACTTATTCTTAATAATATTAGAGACAAAGACATGCTGCTTTTATTCTCTTCAGATTAGACTAAATTGGTTCTTGTCTCACTGTTTTCCTCACATTACGTAAACTAAAAACCAGCACACCTACTAACATCTGATGGATTCGATTAAAGGACAAAAAGGGAGGTGAGGAGGCACCCAGGTCCGGATTTCTGCCAACCAGATCCATATAGGCTGTGTATAATTAATGCATAGACAATCTGCCTGTAGACTGAACTGTTCACTGTGTTAAAGGTCTATATTAAGCTCCCCAGTGTCAAATCCTATGTTCCTCTATAGGCAACACTTTAGCTGCTTTAAGTTCTCTGAGTTAGTTCCTATGAGTGCATCACTCAATCAACAGATCTGTGGTATGGGTGGAGAACATTAAAGACAATCCATTATTCATATGACAGCTCATTATATGCTGCTACAAATGGGCAATGTAGTAACAGAGCAAATCATATTCAATTTACTTCAAATTTCATTCAGTACGGTCAGATATTTCACTCAATTAAAGTACACTAGAGTATGATGTAATAATAATGTTATATATCTATACATGTTTATGTGAATGGATACAAACACAAACAATGTAGCATTGATATAATAGGATGTACACAAAGGGATGCAGATAATGTATTTTTGTCTGCACTTCACAACAGTGAAACGGAGCGCCGCTGAGTTGACATAAAAGTACAAAATGTGTGATGGGAATGCATCCAAAGACTGAGACATGCTTTTATAGTCTGTTGTTCGAATGGAAGAGACACAACAGCCTTGTGCTGCAGCCCACGCTTGTCATCTTGTGTAATAAGCCCACTGGTGTGATCTATTAGCTTTCATCACACACACACACACATACATCTAAAAACGGTGCTCACTTTCTTTTTCAGGTATCAAAGAGGATTGCCCTTATAGAGTGGTATATTTTTATCCCTTAATACATTTATAGTATCTACCATCTCATAATATTCTGTTGCATGTCTCTTTTTCTGCCTCGGTTTGTGATTGGCTGGAAAATTATTCAATTTGAGAGCTGGGAATATTTTTTTATTATTTTTTTTTTTTTAAATCTGCCTTCTTTTGCAAATTAATTGCATTTCATTTTAACTTTAGACACTTAAAAAAAAATAGTAACAATAATTGTTAAATAGATTTGTTTTTCTTAACAGAAATACTTGTCATCTTAAAACTTAAAAAACATAAAAATACTGCTTTGGGTTACTTGTACCTTGATGATACCCTCTTAATAACATATGTTATGTTATGTTATGTTATGTTATGTTATGTTATGTTATGTTATGTTATGTTATGTTATGTTATGTTATGTTATGTTATGTTATGTTATGTTATGTTACTCAATTCCAAAAGGAAAAAGAAAATCAACCAAAAATGCAACAAATAAGGAAGCAACATATTCTGTTGCTATGCCTGAAAATGAGCAGTATGACGTTTACACTTGTTTCATATAACATAACATATAACATATAATAAATTAACATTCCTACCGTCAAATAATGCAGACCTATTTCAATACAAGTATGCTCATAACATATCTACCAATTGATTTCAACCAATCAACACTAAATTGTTACACTACTGTCAAAGCTCATCAAAAGAGCCAGAAAAAAAAACTGCTAATAAATGGGACATTAAGATAAACAGTTCAAGACCTAACTGATGAACTATCGTACATATTTTCCAGACTGTGGGAGTGGTGGAATATGAGATTTTGAAAGAGAATGATGACTCAATGTAGTTTTTTTTACATGAAATACCATTAGGTAATGGACAATTTTCTTGACAAAAAATGGATAAACAAGCGTCAAGTTAATAGTTTGTGTCCCACAGTGAAGTTATGAGAAGAAAAGCAGAGCTGAAACTCAAATCACCCTCATCTCCTCAGGGATTGAGTCCAATGTGTCACCAAAACTGTGCTAACACAGCACTCTCTCTGTGAAATTCCAAAGGGAGGATATTTATCTTCAATCTAGCTCTCCTGATATTCCTACAAACACTTAATACCCCCCATCATCGAGGCCCCTCCTCCAACGCTACCTGTCCTATTCCAGAACTCTTTCATGGTCTCTTTCTGGCTGGTATCATTCTGTCCCAAGATACAGGCTTCCCCGGAACACTGTCTCCAGTGTTTGGAAGAATGGAGGGTTTTGTTGTAGCAAAGTCAATACATACTTCTCCCTGGAGGAACAAGTGGTTGGTTTTGTAATGGCAGAAGATTGTAAGGAATAAAATGGAATTACTATAATATGTTTATAGCTTAGAACTGAATGACAAATAGTTTAACAAACAATAATACCGTCCACAACACAAATACCTCTCAAGTTCAAAATCCCAACAGAAGGAATTTAAAGATACTTTTTCCATAGGTTGAAACTAGACATGGTTTTGGAAAGCTGGCGGCCAGGGGGCCAAATTAAATTAAGATACAATAAATGACAACAAAAATGCACAAAATGACAGACAAAAATACATAAAATGTCCCCAGACATAGAAAACAAAAAGAAAAATATGCAAAATAGCTTTAAAAAAAACAACAACAACCCAAAAACAAAGAGTCAAATCTATAGAAAAAAATACTCCATAAGACAAGAAAAATGCACAAAATGACAAAAAAATACATGAAATGTCCCCAGAACATAGAAACTAAAAGAAAAAATAGGCAAAATAGCTTTAAGAAAACAACAACAACCCAAAAACAAACAGTCAAAATTACAGAAAAAAATACTCCATAAGACAACAAAAATGCACAAAATGACAAAAAATACATAAAATGTCTCCAGACATAGAAAACTAAAAGAAAAATATGCAAAATAGCTTTAAAAAAAACAACAACAACCCAAAAACAAACACTCAAAATTACAGAAAAATACACTAAATGACTCAAAGCACACAAAAAGACAACAATAGAAATGTGTTATAATAAAAAATGGTCTTTATTCTAGTCTGTGGCTTTCAAATCTAAAAATTACCATTTTGTGGCCTTAATTGTGATACAAGTGTTTCATGTCCGGTCTAAACCATTGAAAGTAAAATATATTAGTATAAAATCTGCAGCAACTCACTTACTCAACCTTTAAACTTGGAGTGAACTCAGCTCTAAATAAGAGAAACATCTTTAAACTTCGTGTTTAACTCTGGTAAAGTTTTTTTTATACTCCTATCTGTAACAAAGGCATATGTACGCACTTTAGTTTGGTAAATAGCGACATCTAGCGCTACAGCAAAGAAACCTCACCATTGGTCAACAGAGGCCTTCCTATTAACCAATCAGCACGAAGAATACTCAGAAGTCGCAACATTAACCAATGAACACTCACGCTTTTTACGGAGGGAAATGACGTTGCTTGTATTGTGAAGCGATGGATCTGTAAATATTTGTTAGGCTTTTTATAAAACATAATGATCAGGTAAGAATTACAGTTTACTAAAAAACCTTTTTTTGTCTATTTGAAAGTGTTAGTATTTTTACCTGAGCTCATAATAAACCAGTGTAAGTGTTTGTGGTGTTGAACGGCTTCATTAGCTAACGGCTAACAGATGGGCTAACTTTAAAAACCTCATGACGCTAATACTGGGAGTTTACGCGCCTTCTGTTTTGTCTTAAAAGTATTGCTTTATTTTAAGAGTTTAATTTTTTCTTAAGGATGAAGGTGGTAAATTTGAAGCAAGCTATTCTGCAGGCATGGAAGGAGCGTTGGAGCGACTATCAATGGGCTATCAACATCAAGAAAAACTTTCCAAAGGGGGCTTCATGGGATTACCTGAACCTTGCAGGTTGGTTGCCTTTCTGCGACCTGATTAAAAACATCTCTACCAATAAACTATAGCATGTCTTTTGTTTCTCATGCACCCTAGAGGCCCTGATGGAACAGGCGATGATTGGCCCCTCTCCAAACCCACTCATTTTATCCTATCTCAAATATGCCATCAATTCTCAGGTGGGTACTAGTAGAACCAACACCAATATCACATGTTATGTTGCATAAATCTCACTCATTTTTTGGTATTTTCTCCTCCTTAGATGGTGTCCTATTCTAGTGTGCTCACAGCTATTAGCAAGGTACTTGTTATAATTCTACAAAAAAAGAAAATATTATTTTTACCTCATAGCTTTTGCAAGATGTTCACTGATGTTTCTCCTTTCTACCAGTTTGACGATTTTTCTCGAGAGTTGTGTGTAAAGTCATTATTGAACATCATGGACATGTTCTGCCATCGTCTCAGGTTGTTTACTCATAATATCACCTGTATGTCATTGTGGCCACTGTCTACGATGACTAATTTGCTGGTTTTTGTTGCTCACGTATTAACTTTTGCACACACAGCTGTCATGGGAAGGCAGAGGAATGCATCGGACTGTGTCGAGCCCTCCTGGTGACAGTTGTATGGCTGCTGCAGGGATGTGCGTGGTATTGTGAGAAGCTGAGAGAACTGGGACCATCAGAAGATAGTCTAAAAGCCTGCATGGAGAGGCTGTACAGTCTGATGAATAGCACGAAAAACAGAGCTCTGGTTCACATCGCCCGGTTGGAAGACTCAGGTAATTTAACAAACAGTACCTTTAAGTCTTATCTTTGTTTTTTCATTAATCTGAGGTTTTCTCGTTTTCAAAGGTTGCCAACCATTTGTGTTTTTGTATGTGTGTACTCTTGTGGCCTCGTTTTCTAACAGTTTGTGTGCGTAAAAACGTGCTTAAACGTGATAGTAGATGTTACGCGTGATCCACTGATCCCACGCAATCAAGCATACGATCGTTAAACAAGCGAAATATCAAAAGCAATCTATTTAGCATGTTTTGCCTAAATGTTGGGAGGAGGAAAATTCAAATGGATGAATTTAGCAGAAGCAAAGGGATGTACTAAAAAAACGCAACTCATTTTCAGCGTCTATTTTGTGCAATTATTTGGCATGTTTGACAGGAAAGTGTTAACTGTCATCCTTACCTTCAGTGGCATGGCACAAAAGGCAACAAGGAAGGTTGAGATCTTTGGTTGGGGTAAAAGTTTTCAAATGATTGTATTTAAAATAATAATAATAATAATAATTACAACTTTTTCCAATTTTTCTTTTTATATGTTTTCTTGGCTTCCTCTGCTGTTTCTTTTTTTTTTTTTTCTAATAAAGTTCTTACGAACAACCTCTAATACTGCTTTTATTCAGATTTACTCTTATTGCCATCTAGAAATTGCTAGGCTTCACACTCTGTTTGGCAACGTTTATTTATCCAAGTTTTGAGTTGGAGAAATTATAATATAATAAAACTTTCCTTTTTGGAATTATCTATTGATAACTATAATTATATCTCTATCAGGCAAGTAAAATCTAAAGGCTGAATTCATAAAATGGTGTGAAATATCTCCAGGTTGCAATATTTGCTTTAATTTAAAGATGTGTTGATTCTTCTTGTCTTTCACTGATTGCTTATTAAATTTCATATTGTGCATTTAGTCTTGTTCCTTGGTCACAGAACGTTCCAACGGCAGTTTGCGTGCACAAATAATTTAAACAGGGCAGTTTTCACCTTTTTTGTACCATACTAAATCAAGCAGAACAGGCGAACACAATGTGCACAACATATTAAGCACACTCTTTATTTAAGATCTTAGTGAATCAGGCTGTAATATCATAAAAACGGTTTGCGTGACTATTTGCTGAAATACGGAGAATAAAGGTTGTCGCTATAGTTTGAGATCAGCAGTGGAACCACAGAATTGATGCTTGATTTAAAGTGTTGCACCTACAGTAATAGTGACTTTGTTCCCTCTTCAGGTTCCTGGAGCAACGTAGAGCAAGCAATCACCAAAGTGACTGACAACCTGAGCTGCGTACCAAACCACTTATGGGAAAAGTTGGATGAGACTTTGTCGCTTGTAAAAGGGTGAGGTTTTACACATTTTATCTCGCATTTTTTTGCTAAAGAACACAAAGCTAACTAGAATATTTGCATTGAGGATACAGGTGCTGGCCCGCGTCGCACTGCATTAGTTTAGCATTAGCTAGCATTAACATTAGCATAGCATTAACACTAACCTAGCATTAGCATTTGCCCAGCAATAGCATTACCTAGCATTAGCTTAGATATAGTATTAGCATCAGTCTAGCATTAACACTAACCTAGCGTTAGCATCAGCCTAGCATTAGCACTAACCTAGTGTTAGCAATGGCATTAAACCTAGCATTGGCATTAACCTAGCAATAGCTGAACATTAGCAATAAGGTTGAAAAGTAGATTTAAATGGTTTGAAGGCAGTCGCTGAAGATGTTAAAGGTTGAATAGTCAAAATAATTGTAGAATGGCTGCGGATTGAAGGGCTTAAAATGTAAAAAGCTGAATTTTCTAATATATAAGAATGGGAAAGAAAAAAATGTAATAAGTCAATCGCGGGAACTTTTTACCTTTTTTGATAGCTTAATTGTCATAATCGGACTAACGGTGTAGGAGGAGTTAATGCAGATGGATGAAAAAACGGATAACAATAATGAGGATGCGTCCTGCATCCTCACTAATTAATAACAAAGTAATAATCCCTCCTTTTTTCTTTTATTGCTCTGCCCAGTATCCGCTGATGCTGTCTGTGCAGTGTGCTCCTCCAAACCGGGCCTCTTTCCCATCTGTTCATGCCTTTATTATGCTGGAAGGGACCATGAATTAACAGGAGAGATACAGCCACTGGTGGAGCAGCTCATGATGATTAAGAGAATGCAGGTAATTACTTTTTAAAGAAGCAGACACGCAGAATACTAATAGAGATCTTGTTCTGTAACAGATTTGTTACTGCTCTTACAAATGTGTGCACAAGTACTTTGTGTGCTTTTATTTTTCTTTGACATTTTAGGGATCATCAAAAAGTGGTTTTATTATTGTGCCTTTTTTGTTGTTTTTTTACTTGAACTAGTCTAAATGTCCATGCTCCATGCCCGTGTGTAAAGCTGGTTATTGTCAGATGTTTATTTTTTACTTGCCAGCAGTGACTCATGCTGTCTGCTCTCTGCAGCGTATTCCCACTCCTCTGTTTGTCCTGGAGATTTGGAAAGCTTGTTTCACTGGCCTCATCGAGTCACCAGAGGGCACAGAGGAGCTTAAGTGGACAGCCTTTACGTTCCTTAAGGTAGGAAAAAGGACTTTTGTATGTTTGAAATTCATTTGGTATTTTCTAATAAAAATGAAAAATAAATAAATGTATTTTTTATTTTTTTTATTTCTTAGATTCCACAAGTGTTGCTTCGATTAAAGAAATACCCACAAAGTGACAAAGGGCAGGTAAATCCACACTTACTCTGACATTTATAAGCATTTAATAAAGATTATTGAATGGCCTGATGAACAAATCCATGTGTATCCAATGTGTTTTTTAGGATTTCATGCTGGACGTAAACATTGCATTTCAGTATTTGCTGAAGCTCACGCCACTTTTAGACAAAGCAGACCAGAGATGCAAGTATGTACTGTATGAGGAATATCAGCAGTGATTAATAAAGTGCTGGAATTGTGAACTCAGTGGCAGTTTTTATTGCTTTTTCTACACAGTTGTGATTGCCTTGGAATGCTTCTGCAGGAGTGTAACAAGCTTGGTCTGCTGTCGGATGTAAGCACAGACAACCTCACGTCCAAACGGTACGAGTCGATGATTTCATTCTAAATTTGATATTTACGAGGAAGGCAGCACAAGAGCACTTAGTAAACAATGATGCAACTTTAGAGCATTCATCATATTCATACAGACCCCCCCAACCCCTCCCCCTTGTCTGTGTCTTTTTCCCCATAACCCCCCACCCACACACCCCTCCCCACTCCGTCTGTACCTTTGATTCAGCAACGAGGACAGAGAGTTTGTCCCAAGGCTAAAGACAACAGAAAATGCTAACATCCAGCCAAACCCAGGCCTCATCCTCCGAGCCGAGCCCACAGTCACTAACATCCTCAAGGTAGGATCACAACTCGGTATAATGAGGAACTATATGCGAGAATACAGTGCGTTGTTTAATATTTATGTACAGGCTTGTGTGTTGGACACGTGACGTTTTTTTTCTTTTTGTTCTTTAGACGGGGATGCTGATCATCAAAGTCTCCTGAAGGGCCTCCTGGGTGTCCTTGGACACATGTTGTCAGGGAAGAGCCTGGATCTGCTGCTGGCTGCAGCTGCTGCCACCGGGAAGCTGAAATCCTTTGCTCGGAAGTTTATCAAGTGAGTTAAAACTGAAGATGGATGGGTTTTTTTAGATGTTTTATTTGTGTTGTTATTTCTTTTCTTTTTTTGTTGTAAGGCTCAATGAGTTCCCCAAGCACATCGAAGGATGTAAGTATTTTTTCATGCTCAAACTCACTTTTATTGTTGGAAAATATTAACGTGACAGGGATGTTTGTTGTTTTCCTGCAGCTAAACCTGCATCAATACGAGCAATGCTATTTGACATCTCCTTCCTCATGCTCTGCCACATGGTGCAGACTTACGGTTCTGAGGTCAGTTCATCTAAAGCACACATGTCAAACTCAAGGTGCGAGGGCAAAATCCGACGCTTTAGAGCAGTGGTTCTCAAACCTTTTTGGCTCAAGTACCCCCTTGTGTCCAACTACAACATTTTGCTCAGAATACTATGAAACAACTATAGAGCATCATGATGTAATGAATGAGTGATAAATAGAATGAAACAGTATTTAGTGCCTCCTGAATATATTTATTTCTATAGTTATTATAATTTGATGTGGGACCAACACTGACCCTTATATTTCAGTTCTGTTCTAATCAAGGTCATTTCTATCATCATTTTGTGTGTTTTTTGTTGGTATTATCGAAATTATTATCTTTGTGTGTGTGTTTTTGGTGTCGTTTGGTAGTTTCTCTGTTATTTTTTGTGTATTTAGTCGTTGATCTTGTGTGTTTTCTCTCATTTAGTATGTCTTTGTTGTTGTTTTTTGTGTCATTTTTGTGTATTTAGTGTTTTTTTTTAATTATTCAGTATATTGTTTCTTGTTTTGTGAGTTTCTGGTAATATTTAGTGCGATTATCATTTTTAACTAAAAATAAACATTTTAAACCCATATTTTTAATGCTTTATTTAATTTTTCCCTCGTTTTTCTCAAGTACCCCCTTTAGTGCCATCACGTACCCCCATTTGAGAAACACTGCTTTAGAAAACCCATGAATATGTGTAATTACCTACTAATCAGTTGTAGATATCTCCAAATTCATACGCAAATTCAATGAAACTCCACAATATTAGCAGGGCTCACATTTTTCCGCTTATATCACATGATAGCAGTCATTTTTAATCACAAATTATTACAATAACTCAATTTTTCCAAAATCCTGTAATTTTATTTGAATTATTTCACAAAATGTCCTCAAACCACATAAAAATGGGTCACAAAATTAAATAACATGAAATGAAGATCCTGCAGAAACCGATATTTGTCACTTATTGCTTTGATATTATCAGTGCCGTACATATTTTACATTTTATTTATATATGGAATTGCAAACTCGAGCACAATAATGATTAAATTACTAATTTTCCCACCTAAAATCTCACTTAAGATAAACTGCTCCACATTTGGCCCCTGAACTAAAATTAGTTTGTGACCCCTGTAATTCTTGTCGAAAAAAACAAAACAAGTAATGATGCTTTATTAAGAGATGCATTTATCCTCAACCTGTTAAACCACAATCTGCTCTAGACATTTTGTCTATTAGAATTTAATTGAATTCAAGCCATATTTACTTTCAATGTGTTTCCTCCCCAGGTGATCCTGTCAGACCCCAGCCCATCTGGAGAAACACCCTTTTTGAAACTTGGCTCCAAACATGTATGCTGAGGAGGGAAAGACCCTGAACCCTGACCATCCCTGCTTCAGACCTGAACCAGGGAAGGTCGAGAGCCTGGTGACTCTACTCAACAACTCCTCTGAGATGAAACTAGTGTAAGCTCTAAACTGAAGTGTGTATTTCATTACAATGCCAGACAATGTTATTCCTATTTGCATCGTGTTCAAAATGAGAGCTCAGATTCTTCAAATCCCAACCCATAAGTTTCAAAACACGGCTTTTGTTTTCTTCTCCTGACAGACAGGTGAAGTGGCATGAAATCTGCCTCAGCACTCCTGCTGCCATCCTGGAAGTGTTGAATGCGTGGGAAAATGGCGTGCTTTCTGTGGAGGCAGTGCAAGTTAGTGCAACGTCCTCCTTTTTTTTTTTCAGTTTTGTTTTTTTGAGTGTCAGCAATGGCTCATATGACACTGAGGTGGCACTGCTAACCTCAAAGCAAATTGTTAGATGAAATGTACATGTGGCAGCTTAAGTCACACTGACTCATTTTAAAGCAATAATGACGTCTTCTGTGGAAAATTACCGGTGACACTTCAATAGTAGTGACATCCTAAAGTCGTGTAGCGACAGACGACTTCTTCTTTCTTCCCCTTTTTCCATTGATGAGCTTTCTCACGATGTGGAAGAGAAATCCGTTTGAGTCATTCCTTTCTTCCTTTCAACATCCGTCTGACCACATCTTGACTTCTCCTTTTTTTTTCTAAGGGATCGACCGATATGGGTTTTTTCAGGCCAATGCCGATAACAATATTTTTCCATCAGCCTTAGCTGATGACCGATACCGACTGCCGATTTTCTTCAGCCGATATTTGGAGTCAATACTACTTTTGCTCCCTCAATATACATCATAAAAATTACACAATGATGTTACAAATGGTACAAGTCACATTTAAAAAATATATATATTGAAATTAACAAAGGTGAGGTAGAACGACACCAAGTAAAAATTATTTAACAAATAATAAAAACAGGTGATCAAGAACAAGTAAAAAATAGTGAGACATCTCATGAAATATTATGAAAGAGAACTGTTCGTCCTTGTCCTGAAAATAGCTTTGACAAAAGTTGGCCTGACTGAAGATATATTTTATTAATAGGTTTATTGAGTACAAATATATATAATTCTAGTATTAAACACAAAAAGAAACCATGAATAATAGTCCATTCCAACACAACCCCAGAACATAAATTAGCATAGGAAAATAACATGTCAGATGTTCATTAACTCATTCAGTGCCAGCCATTCTCGGATTTTCTACCCCCCTCGGTGCCAGCCATTTTTGAGCATTTTGACTGATCTTAAAGACCCACAGAATATTTTCTACTATGACTATCTGTAATCTGACACCAGATTCTGAAAGATTGAAGTCTCTACTTTCATCAAAAAAAATTATTTGTTTCTGACTCCTTTCGTTCTTTTGTAATCAGCCATTGAATAGAGCAAGTTTTACACAAATCTTCAGTTTCAGAGCAAAAAGCTGAGAAAAAAGCCTTTTTGTAAAAAAAAAAAAAAAAAACCCTGTCAGTGACTTTAAAGCTATTTTTTTGCTTTAGTGACAACTCTAACATCTGAACATTGTTTCCTTATATAAAACATTTAAAAAAAAAACACTGAGACCGGGCTTTTGATGGCAAAATTATTATTATTTATCTATCTGGGTCAGAGTTGAATGTATTCCTTACTGTATTTTGGCGTTCCTCCAACTTTCTCTCCCGTCAGTCTGCACACACGTAACTTCCTCTTCCTCCCCGACATGCAGAGTGTCACTGCTTGCCCCGTTTTTTTATGGTTTTATCTCACCATCGCCACACTATCCATGAGTTCCACACTTGCTCTGGTCGAGTGTGCGCTGCTGGGAACGTCAACTCTCGTATGTAGTGCCATTTTCTGTCTCGTAAACACCTTTCCTCTCTCCCTCTGAGCTCTGCTGAGCATGGATGATCTCTCATCCAAAGGTGTGCTGCTACCTCCTACGTGGCACTATTATTTGCTAACTGGCTCAAGGCTGGAGGTATTTTGTACCCCCATCCTCCCCCTCCTCCCGAAACGCAGGGTAGGACCCGTTTGGCCCGGTTAGTTGATGGCTTTATCTCATGATCACAACATTATCAATAATCCACTCAGGTCCACACATGTTCTGTGTTAGTATGTGGAGCTGGTGAGCTGCTGGAGATTCTTCACAATAATCACTCTGTAGCGCCGGGTAATCTCTCTTTTTCCTGCTTCTTCCTGCTTTGCTGGGTAGCATCAGTGGCTAATCTCTCATCTAAAGGTGTACTGCTACCATCTTCAGGGCACAGTTGGACACTACAACACCCCACAGCTTAGATATTAATGAGTGATCTCCGCCAGGGTGTTTTCTAGTAATCCCCATGAAAAAACGCAAATGACGAGTTATCTTGTCAATGGCACTGAGTGAGTTAAGCAACAAACTGTTCAAGTTTTCTATTTTAAATTAACGTAAATAAGAATTAATATTCAAAGAAGTATTAACTGCTTCTCAAAGTTAAAACTTCTCAGCGCAGCGCTCAGTGAGAATCAGAGAGAGAAAGAGAAACACACGTCAAACCTCCAGCCACCTTCTCGTTAATTACAGCTGACACAACACGTAGACCCACGGGACAACAAACGCTGACTTAAACAGTTAAAAGATGCTTTGAAAGTTTAAAAATTGCCCTTGGGATTGAAGAGTTTGCTTATCGCTCTGCTAGTGGGGGGAGGGGCTCTACAGCCTCTGTCTCCAGTAACGGGAGCAGCCTGTAGCAGCCGCTTTGTTTATAAAGTGGCTCGGCAAAGGCAGCAGCGCGCATCGGCCAATGCCGATACACGTAAAACAAGCAAAAATCGGCCGATTAAATCGGCCGGCCAATGAATCGGTCGATCACTACTTCTCACTACTGTTGTTTCTCTGAGTGTAGAAGATTACTGACAACATTAAAGGGGAAAGTGTGCAGCATGGCCATCTGCGCGGTGCTGGCTGGTGGCCCATGTCAGGATGCTGGGGCGGGATGAGAGGGAGAAACCCCTCAGACGATGATCCGTCAGCTCGTCACCCCACTGTTCGGGGAGAACACCCTCAGTTTTACAACGAACGTACAATCACATGAAACACACATCAGCTGTTTATCGCTGCCTTTGATCACATGACCATCATCTTACTCCATGTTCAAAAGCACCAACGTAACCATCTGAAATTACATGAGCTAACAGCTGCTCTTTTCCCCTCCACAATTCAACCAGCGTCATCATCATGAGTTCCATCATGGAACACATGTGCGCTGACGTCTTCCAGCAAACGGGTGCCATGCTGCGACCCCCCATGGAGGGCCAGGAGCCCATCCCATACCGAAACCTGCTGCCGGCTAAAGAGCCCATCCATAAGGCCCTGAGCGAGCAGTTCCAGGCAGTGCTGCGTAAAGGCTGGGTGGACAGCCAAGCTCTACATCTGTTCGAGAGCCTCCTCAGCATGGGCGGGGTTTTCTGGTTCACCAAGAACCTGGTGAAGGTAGGAGGAAGGTGGATGGATGGAACTAATTCATCCTGGCTACTGTTTATCTTGAATACTGCCTTAATTTAGTCATTCAATCAGTTACTTTGCCAATAAGCAGTAATAGGGGTCTCCCATAACTGTTTCCCTTCCGATACGATACCGATATTGCAGCCTTGAGGATTGGCTGATAATGATATTGATTTCATCTGATATCAGCACCAATCATTCATACTTTTACAACTTATTTTGTAGTGTGAAATGTTAGAAAAGACTGGATCAAGTGATATTAGTCAGACAACAATATTCATCAACATTAGGTATGAATATAACTGACCCATTTAATAATAAGCAATGGGTTACATCAGTCATAAACATATCTTCTACAATTGAACAAAATATATTAGAAGACCATTAAAAATCCAATATAACAATGTTTATATTATATCTGAAATGTTAGACTTGGGCTGATATAATCTGATACTTGTTTTTTTGCTGATTTCAGACCAATATCTGATTGGGACCCCCTTAATCAGTAACAAGATATCAGAAACCAAAAACTACTGATATCGTTTAACATAAGTTTTAAGTGGAAGATTTTTAATGTTACTGCTCCTAATTTTCTTCTGATATTTAATTACGTTTTCCAGTTGTATTATTGTGCATTTAGAATATTATTGTTTAACTTCACAGCCACAAGTTATTGATGATTAAGATTGCTAATGAAAGCACTGCTACATCACAGCACCAATAATTATATTTTTTTCTTCTAAAAAGACAAGACGGTGATTTCTGTTGTTAATAAAGCTTTGTGTCATTATTCAGGAACTGCTCAAAGAGACCCGACAGGAGTGGGCCAATCGCGTGGTAGAGTTACTCTACAGCATCTTCTGCTTGGACATCCAGCAGATCACACTCACACTGCTGGGCACTATCCTGCCCAACCTGCTCACAGACTCAGCACATTGGGGAAGCCTGGCAGACCCTCCTGGAAAGGCTCTGGCTAAGTAAGGAAGCGTAGCTGCACGATGGCTGCAGCAGAGCTGTGGAGATGTTGATGTGCTGCTGATCTATCCTCAGGTTGTCTGTGTGGTGCGCGCTCAGCTCTTACTCGTCTCATCACAAAGGCTCATTCTCAGCCCGGCAACGCAAAAGGCAACGGGAAGATATAGAGGTGAGTTTAAAATGACAAATGAACATGGCTCATTTATTTTAAATCAGCTGTCCTAATAACGTGGGATATTGATTGTGTTTCTACAGGATTACAACAGCCTGTTTCCCCTGGATGACACTCAGCCATCCAAACTCATGCGGCTCCTCAGTTCCAATGAGGACGAGCCTGCAGCTCTTTCAAGTCCAGGTAAGTTAAACATCCGTCCTTTAGAAAACTGAAGGGTGTAAACTCTTAGACTGAGTCTAAGCCAAGGACTACATTAAACACCTCCTGGTTTTCAAAAACAAAGAGTTTTTTTAGCAACTCTTACAAACAGGTTTCTGCTTGTCAGGATTTAATCTGCATCACAACAGAACAACCTGTTTGTGTCTGTATTCATTCTAAAGTGTTGCGCTTGTAAGCAGGCTCTTATGTGAACTTTTAATAGTGACAGCAGCAAAACTCTTATTTTTTCACCTACTTTTTGTATCTTTGTAGCTAAATTACTGCCAAATTGGGCTTTGATTTGATCAGCTTTGTGTTTTTTAATATTTCTGAATCTACCAAAAGAAAATATTCACAATCTGCCTGTCTCCAGAAAAAATGGAATCTCTTTGTGCAAGTTTTCTTTGATTGAGAAAATATATTCAATATTCTCTAAAAATGAATGTTTGGTTTTTAAGAAATGTTGTTTTATTTTTTCCCATTAATGCTACATGATTTGTTTTGAGAAAAACATCCTTGTCATAATATAATAGTTATAATACTAACAATTATGTAAGAAACTCTCTTTAGGATGTCTACTTCTCCTTTGTCAAGAATGAATTATTATTAACCAAGGACATTTTTGGGAAATGACAAATTTGAAAGTGTTGACATCATTCTGGGTTTATGGTGTCATGTCGCCTCACAGGAGACCGATCCATGAGCAGTTCCCTGTCTGCTTCTCAGCTGCACACGGTCAACATGAGAGATTCGCTCAATCGAATCCTGGGTGAGACCTTAACGCATGAAGATCACCAAAACCACCTTATCCGATCACTTTAAATCAAAGAAAACGTTCTATCAGCTTTTTTTCATAGGAATATTCTGAGGCTGCACGATTTTAGCTATAAACAAAATTCATTTTTTTTTTTTTTTACTTTGAAAACTAGATTTTTTTATTCCAATTTAAAAAAAAAATTTCCTCTTTACAAAAAAAGAAAGACACTGGATTTAATTATTGCAAGTTTTTCGTTTTGAAAAATAACAACCTGTCCAACCAAAAATTAATCATTCAGCATTTTTAAAAAGAGAACCTTGCATTAAAAAAAAACCTCACACAAAATTCACGTTTAAAAAAAAAGAAGTGGTCGTAGCGGGGTTATATCGCGGTTTTAAACGGGAAAATGGTTTTTTCCGATTTTGACTGTTTAAAAATCCCGCCCAATAGATACTTGACGTCAGCGCTTGACCAGCAACGCACGCCACCATTTCAAGAGGGGTATGCTTTTGCTTGACAACCACCATTGACCGCTGACAACACGGTGGAGATCTTGCAGTCTGGCAGATTTGCAGCCTGCGTTGTATTTGGCTGTCATAACTATGCCTGGCTGAACAAAAAGATATCATTTTACAGAATACCTACAGATAAAGGCCTGAAACAGAAATTATGGATCCAAGCACTGAGGCGAACGAACGACGACGGAACTACATGGAGCCCAAAATCAAAGTGGTTGTATGTTTGCAGTAGACATTTCGTTAATAGTAGGTTGTGTATTTTGGGGATCTAATTTCTTCCTGACTGATTTTATGACATGACATTTAAATTGTAATTTATTCAGTAATGACTGAAATGTCTATGGCTAGTTAGCTAGCTAGGGCTAGACCTAACTAGAGGGCTTTCATGCTGGGTTCACACCTAACTATGATGCTTTACAACGATAACTTTTGATGTCATTCTTGACATTCTTAACGTCACTTAACGAATCGGAATAGAGTTCTGAACAGAGCGTGTTGATTTTTGACATTGGTGTGAGTCATGCCATTAATCTTAACGTATGGTAACAGGCGAGGGCTGGGAAACTCCCATATTTTACCCATCTTTCCCGCCATCATCCCGTATTAGTATTTTCCCGGAAATATCCCGTATTTTAATGTAATAATGATTAAAAGATAAATAAATATGAACATTCCTCTGCCTTAATAAACTGAACTCTGTCACTAGCCTCGTGAGAACTGCCACCTGCCACCTCATAGTTAGGTGCCTGAGTGGCAATTCTCTCGAGATTAGTGCAGACAGCGGAAACAACTCAGAAGAGCGATGGATGGATGTAAGCAGACTTTCTGGCGAAAAAAAACAAAGAAGTCATGTAAACCAACCAGATGTAACTTTTCTTTATATCGGTGCTTGGACTTTGGCTCTAATCTGCTGAAATATTCGTAAGACATTGAGTAAAACCTTTGTGTTAAATAGCGTACAAAACGGTTGTCAAGCAAAAGCATACCCCTCCTAAAATGGCGGTGGGTGTTACTAGGTCAAGTGTCCTGGATACTGATGTCACCGCGAAAAGGTGTATATCGATTAATCGTGCAGCCTTAGAATGTTGTGATGCATCAGAATATAAGTCATGTTTTTTTTCCACCCTTTCTAAGGATTTAAGCTTTTGCATGATGATAAATTGATTTTAATCACACTGATTTTAATTTTATATTATCATTTGAAGTATTTATGCCTCATTTTAATATTGTTAATAATGTGCATTTTTTGGAATTTAAAAAAAAAATCCAATTTCTTTTTGCATTGTACGATCTTGATGAATTGATCCTATTGCTGGCAAAAATCTTTGTTCAGGAACTTTAAAACTGGCTGAAAGTTACCACTCATTTAATAGTTTTTCGGAATTTAAAGATTTAAGTGTCTAGTTAATCATACATGAATCATATTACAATGTTTCGTTATTAAATCCAAAAATTTTGATTATTTTTCACCTTACAATTATTTTGGCGAATCAGGCTTAGCTGGAAATGTAAAAATGAGTTGAAAAATAATCTATTTTTGATTATTTTGGTGCTAATACTCATTTCTAGAAACAGTTTTTGATCATCTGTGACTCACGTCTAAACTCATGCATTGTAAGCTCAGTAGGTAGGGTTAAAAATACAATTATTGGTGCTGTGATGTAGCAGTGCTTTCATTAGCAATCTTAATCGTCAATAACTTCTGGCTGTGAAGTTAAACAATAATATTCTAAATGCACAATAATACAACTGGAAAACGTAATTAAATATCAGAAGAAAATTAGGAGCAGTAACATTAAAAATCTTCCACTTAAAACTTGTTATGTTAAACGATATGAGTAGTTTTTGGTTTCTGATATCTTGTTACTGATTAAGGGGGTCCCAATCAGATATTGGTCTGAAATCAGCAAAAAAACAAGTATCAGATTATATCAGCCCAAGTCTAAAATTTCAGATATAATATAAACATTGTTATATTGGATTTTTTTAATGGTGTTCTAATATATTTTGTTCAATTGTAGAAGATATGTTTATAACTGATGTAACCCATTGCTTATTAATAAATGGGTCAGTTATTTTCATACCTAATGTTGATGAATATTGTTGTCTGACTAATATCACTTGATCCAGTCTTTTCTAACATTTCACACTACAAAATAAGTTGTAAAAGTATGAATGATTGGTGCTGATATCAGATGAGATCAATATCATTATCAGCCAATCTTCAAGGCTGCAATATCGGTATCGTATCGGAAGGGGAGACCCTATTACTGCTTATTGGCAAAGTAACTGATTCTTTTTATTTCCTCCAGCCAACCTGTTCCTACTCATTTCCTCCATCTTGGGCTCTAAGATGGTGGGGCCTCACACCCAGTTCGTTCAGAGCTTTATGGAGGAGTGCGTGGATTGCCTGGAACAGGGAAGCCGTGGGAGCATCCTGCAGTTTATGCCTTTTACCATGGTGAGTTATGAGTCAGCGGGAGATAAAGCTTAAGGAATGAGGCTGGTTAAAATGAAGTTTGTACTGAATAAACAGTGCGGGTCAAAGAATGAATCAACAGATATAATAGCTGGTCTATGGAGTCTAAACACAAACTTCCTTGTTTTTTTTCTTCTTTTTTTATATGATGCAAAGCAGATGTTTGGAGTTAGTCAGAAAAATGTTACTCCTCCTTTTGCAATCTCTATGTGAGGGGTCGTGAAAATTACCAAATTCATGAATTGAGGCGTGAAAACGTAAACGGATAGAGCATGATGATTTTTTTAATTAATTATTTTTTAGAATCAAAAGTCACTTTTAATGTTGAACTTTAATATGCTCTGCAGAAGGATGTTGGGGTCAATTATGATTGTAATCGTGTAATTGATATTTAATTACAGTTATGACGTAGTTGTAATTTAAAAAATGTGTTTTTATTGTAATTGTAATTGAGTTCAGATAATTGACTTTGTAATTGTAATTTGCATGAAAATTATATAAAAACTGTCATTAAACACATCATTTAAATAATATATAAATCAAGGTGTATACTGACAAAAAAAAGGCTCAGACGCCCACACCAAAAATATTAATACCAATATATTCATTGATTAGGAAGCCTCACAAGGTAACCAAGAAATTAAAAATAAATATGAGATGATAAATACATTATTTTTGTGTGTTTTACAGCGGATTTAACTGACCAATTGAGTTGTAATTGAACATGGATAATGTAAGATGTAATTCTAAATAAAAAATGTAATTGACCACAGACCCTGGTCATTAGTATTCATTATTAATTTTTTTCTTCTGAAAGTCCCGTTCTCACTTAATCCCAATTTAATTTCTTGGTTTCAGTTTTAATACAGATGGAATTTCCTGTGTTAAGTCCAAACCACCTGAGCACATCAGCGTGACTGTGAGCCATGTGACTCTTACTGTATGATTTCCTCAGCACTAACTTGATTTCTCTTTTATTCAGGTTGCTGAGCTTGTGAAGCTTCCTGATCTGGCCAAACCTAAAGTGGTCCTGGCTATAACTGACCTGTCTCTGCCATTGGGGAGGAGAGTCGCTGCCAAAGCCATTTCTGCTCTGTGACGTGATCTGACGGCTGGAAACGCTTCAGCTGGCAGTGTTTGTAAAAGAAGCACAGCAGGAAGAAAGCAGAAGAAAAGCTCTCAACCTCTTGGGTCGGTCATTAACTGTGACGGATTTTGTGTTGCATTATTACTAATGCATTTTTACTACTTTAAATACAGATGTGATTTTTTTGTTTTGTTTTTTACAAATGAAGTAAAACAATAACATGTAAACTCAATTCCATACAGTCTTTATTTCAGAGTCGTATTGTTTGTACTTTTTCCTGTATATGTCTAAGTCCATATTTATGTTTAGAGATGTTTAACATTAGCTTTTTGCAGACATTCGATATTGCCTAACACCATTACTCCAACTTAATTTTAGGTCACGTTATATATATATATCATCATCATAAACACGTTAAGTCTACTTTTAACCTGATTTATGTTCCACATGATGATCTGTACAAATTAAGAAATCTAATTCAACTTCAGTTATGAAAATAACAATATGATTTTGTTTTTTACACGTCAGAAAACAGCACATATCGGTTTTTCATAATATGTAGGGGAAAAAACAGACTTTTTTTAAGTTTTGTTTTTACAGGAAAACATTGCACTACATGTAGTGTCAACATAAGCCAAAAAACTTAGACATAGGGTGGAAAAAATACCGGTGAATACAAAATAATTACATTTTATGTCACTTTTGGGAGTTAGTGTAAAATAATGCCTGACTGTCCATGAATCACAGTGACCACATGCTCATCAGGATAACACATGACAGACCTCTGACTGACACAGGTCATCCATCGCTTGCAACACTGCCTTTGAGTTACTCAGAAATGTTGGCACCACGGTCTTTATGTAATCTTTGACTTGCCGTCACTTCAGTTTCATTTTCACTGATGAGAAAACCTCCCGTTGAAAATATAAGCACAAAACTGTCCTTTAGTGTTGATTATTCATTTTATTATTGAAAAAAAACAAACAAGAATTTACAGTTTCTTTTTGGCATGATGTAAGGCAGGTAATAAATATGTAAATATGGAAACTTTTTTTTAAAATAAATATATAAATAGATAAATAAATACTCTTAGATGGTTAGAAAAATAAGTACCATAGAAAAAATGGTAGAACAATTAAGTTTGGACACGAGTCCAAAGCAGATACTGTATGAGCCGAAGTCATCATCAGCTCTCTGCCTCCTTGTCATCGGTCAGGTCGAGGCTCCGGAGGCAGCGGACCATGTCCTGGCCAAAGGACTGCAGCTGCACTAGTGTCAGGTGTACTGCTACCTGGACCTCATATTCGCCTGGTAGATGCAGGTCCACCGTAGTCGGGCTGGGCTGCACGCTCCCTTCTGTTTTAGCCATGTTCATCATCTGTCGAGCACAGACAGACAATGTGATGGAGTTAATAGAATATGAGAAACATCTTTCAGGGAGGTGATGAAAAAAAAGAAAATACTTGTTACCTTGTTTATCTGAACGAGCAGGTCTCTGATGTCAGAAATGAGCTTTGTCAGTTCCTCGTTGTTCTCCAGGCGTGCTGACAGCAGAGTCAGGGATGCACGGTGCAGCTGCAGACCCTCGTGCATCAGTCGCAGGCTGCTCTCCTGATGGAAAAGGAAAGGAAACAAACATGCTTATCATGTTACCTGTTTTTTTTTTTCTTTCTATTTTTAATTTAATTTTGGTTTAAAACAAAAAATCTCATCTCATGGACTCAAAGCTTCGTACCAGAGTGACGTTTTCTGACACCACTTTGAGCACAGGAATCGTTGGGATTCGGATGATGGCTGCCATTCTGCTGAGTTTGGAGTTTTCTGTCGAGTTGAGTTGTAGAGTCTGAAGGAGAAAAATATGTCACATTCCGATTCAAGCATGGTGATTTAAAAACAAACTGACATACTGTAAATAACTAAGTACCAAAAAAACAAGTTACGGTAGTTGTTTACAGTAGATATTTCTCATTTAAATCATGTCGGGGTATTTTTCGATTCCAAAAGATCATTAAGTATTTAATTATACGTAGAGCAACACCAAGCAGGTAAACAAATATTTCCTCCATTGCATGTAAAAAGGCATTAGGTTCAATGGGTTCTCGTTCTTAAGTAAGAAAAACCATAATGTGTCATTTCACATACACAGATAGTGCAACACGATGCAACAAAATAGTACATTTAAAAAAAAAACCACACACACACACCAAAGGACATTGCGTGCTTTAATATGTCAGTAAATAACAGGAACTGAGAAATGTTGACTGTAAAACTGTTTTAAATGTGCTTAGTCACTTTGGAATAGTTTCCTGTATGCTAAAATTATTTTTTAAAAATTACACAATTACAGTACTTACATGTACTTATTCTGTAATGTTTAAGAACCTCAAAAATAGATTTGTGGGCTAATTTAAAATAGTAATCACATTAAACTACTTTTATTTTAAGGACATCAGCTCAATGGAAGATTCCATTTAATTTGGGAGGGGATCCGGATGAATACACAGATTTTGGATCACTTTCAAAAATTAAAAAATTTAGTAACACTTTACTTGTAACTAGTAACACGTACGTTTCGTACGGCAGATGCGTCCGGTGCCACAGAAGATGCATTCGGCGTGAACACAGCTATACGTATAAATCTTCCAGTAAAGTGTTAGGAAAATTCGTATCTCTCATTATTGGGAAAAGCTAAATAATCATCTTGCTTTGTAATTGACTCATCTTTATGAAATTACACTTAGTTATGTCAGTTTTCATCCAAATCGGCTCCGTATTACGCATTTCATTGCGATTTTTGTATTTTTTTAAAAAAAAAAAAGATTTAGTTTTGCGCTTTCGGTGCTCTTATTAATATCAACTATCATAGTTTTGTGTTTTTTATAATGACTAATCATTTCCTTGTAGTTTTTACTTTGTGTGCTCGATCTGTTCTAATGGTCGAGAGTTGGGCCGCGTCCCTGGGGTTTGACACCCTAAATCTGCACTGTGCTCTTATCAATAACTCGCCACGGGCCAAACAAACATTGCAGCCGGCAGACATGAGCAGGATCGGCTGAGACTCACCTCTGCATGGACGCAGGACGTGTGCGTGTCGGGGATGGACGTCAGGATCTTCTGCGTCAAGCTGCGGCTCCTCTGGACGATCTCCTGGAACTGCGGCTGCTCAACAAGTGGAGCGGTGCCCGTGGGGCCGGGCAGAGGAGCGCTGCGGGCCGCCGTGGCCATGAAGCAGGGCAGAGCGAAGACTGTGGGGAAGGAGGAAGGAGGAAGGAGGCAGTGCGTCAAAAACAATCGTGCATGCGTGTGTGATCACGCAGAACAAAGCCCTCTCTCTCTCTCTCTCTCTCTCTCCCTCTCCCCCTCTCTCCCTGCAGAGCTGAGCTTGCCCTCCTTCAGGGTTCAGATTAAGAATAGTCACCATAACAACAAGCCAAAGCCCAATTAAAGTAAGTGCATGAGTTAAACATAGTCAAAGTAAAAGTTGGAGTAGTTGTAGGAACACGTTCACATCTCCATACCTGCAGTAGATCTAAATAAACCTATAGTCCTGATAATCTCTGGATATGGTCCTGATAAGCGCTTGATAAGGTCCTAGTGTGACGGTGATGGAATGCAGTCCACTTCCCCCTCAGTCTGTGTCTGCCACTGCTCAACATCAGTGGCATTTTACAAGGATGACATCACTACTCACCAATCAGGATGTGCATGGCCTCTGTAGTAGGGGAAGGTCCTGACCTGGAGTGAACACTATTCAGTATTGATACTACACCATATTGTCATTTATATAGGCTTGAGAAGGGATTTCCCAATCTTAGTTCGTACGAAGTCATGACACAATTTTTTTTTTTTTTAGTTTTTTTTTTTAGTAGTTTGACATCATCAGAAATCCCAGATTTTTGTTTCTTATTCTTCGGACAATGGGATTATTTTATTTTTACATTGTTTCCTTTTATTCTATTCAGTGTTGATTGTGACAACAAATTCTGATTTTAAGATTTTACCATAGTCTTTTGACTAAATACTGCCACTTGTTTTAATTCAAAACGTAGTCATCAGGACGATTTCAGTTGTGGTCTAGTTTAAGTCAACTAAATGACATCAAGATTTTAGTCGACTAAATCTGTTACAGATATAGTCAACTAAAGATTCAATTACCATTGATCAACCTGATATGGGATGGTTATGATGCTATAAAATATTTGATGTAATCAATGGGTAAAACCACATGATCACGAGTTTAGATTGGATTTCATCCCATGTGACAAATTTATAGCTACATTTTTTATTGAAAGTGTCTTACGGACAACCCCCGATGCTATTGGTACATTTACCAAAGTACACGTACGTAGCGTCTTAGGGTTGGGTTTAGGATTAGGGTTAGGCTATAACCCTATATTGTAACAATTTTTAGGGTTCGGATTAGGTTTACGATAAGGTTTAGTCTTCGTCACGTGACCTAAACTGGCCAATGAGGGGCACTGTGTATGGCTAGAATGTCGGTATATTGATACGGCAACCGTAAGGATAGCTACTGCCAAAATACCAATATATGTTGATATAGTTTTCGTCTTATTAGTCATAGTCTAGTTATTGTCTCTTGACAAATGTAGTCAACAAAAACAATGATGGAAATTTTTTTGTGACCAAAACTAACACTGATTCTCTTTTTATTTTCTTCAATTTAAATTTTTTTTATATTTCCAATCAGTTCCACTATACGTGTACAAATGTATAGCATAAACAAGGTTCCCAATCCCAAAGATTATTTCGGGCCTGTACTACGAAGCTGGATATCCTCTTATCGTGCTAACCTACAAGATTTTTGTTGGTGTGTGCTGTACTACGAAGCTGGATAACTTCTTACCGGGCTAAATCACCATGGTAACTTAAGCTGAATGACTAACCTGGTCGGGACCAGGTTATAAAGTAGATAAGATCTGAGCGAGTATAAAAGTCCCAGCTCCTGACTTGGAAGATGGCCTGCCTATTGTTAGAAGTTCCTGATTGGTGCAGATCTGACAGCTGCGTTTAGGAAAGAAATATTATTAAAGGACGATGACAACCTTTAGGAAAGAAAAAGATTTACATTTGATGGACTGACTCGTTTCCTGCCTGTGTTCTTTTCTTCCCGTTTCTTTTTTCTGCAGCAACTCTTTTGTTTTTGGTCAATCTCCACCACTGTTATAGGAGCGTGAACGTATTCTGTCTAAAATCACCTGGGTTAAGTGAACGTATTTACTGTATATCCTGAATGTAAACGCAGGATAAACTAAAATATAGTCTATATTAGAGATGTCCCGATGCAAATTTTTTCACTTCTGATACGATATCAATATTGTCGCCTTGCGTATTGTCGATATCGATCCGATGCGATATCAGCATGAATCATACATGATTTTATTACTTATTTTGTAGTGTGGAATGTTAGAAAACACTTGATCAAGTGATGTCACTCAAACAGAGAACAGTAGTCAGCAACAGTAGGGATGAGAAAAACTGACCCATTTATTATTAACCAATTGGTTACATACATTTTAACCTTCAACATAATATCAACAGTATTCTACAATTGAATAAATATAATATAATATACTGTATATCGGAGATTTTAGATGCATTACGATAAAATGTCATATTAATTTTCCGGATCGGGACCCCCTAGTCTATATGTTTTTGTTGTGGAAGGACTGTACAACTTTTTTAACTTTTTGCTAAGATAAAGCAATCTTCAGTGCAGCAACACTAACTTTACTTTCAAGTGTTTTAAATGAAATACCACTTTTCTATTGACAAATATAACATATAATAACATTTCAAGAAAGAAAGAAGGAGAGATTTTGTAGTTTTGTTTTCGACAAAGGAAAAAAAAATCACCTTACGACAATGGGCTTTTTCTCCAACAAATCAAAGAAAGTAATTGGAACTGAAAGTGTCAAGTCATTGTACTTTTTACTGAATTTTTAGGAGGAACTTCATGTTTCTGACTTACTTCTTTTGATCGTCCCTGTCATCCTTTTATTTTTATTTATTTACTTATTTTTTATTTTTAGAGGTTTTCTGAGAAATTTAACCAATCGTTTTTTCTCTGCAAACGTTTTAACAGAATCTATACATGTACAAATAAAGAACTGATACAATACCTGGAAATGTGGTCCTGCATTCAGAGGACTGTAGACATGAAATTTTGGTTTTTATAAAGAGTAATATAGCATTTTGAAATATTCACCTTTAAGGCAGCTGTAAATTTGGGTCAAATACAGGAAGTTTATCATCTGTTTTGATCAATTTATTGACTATAAAAATAAAGCAAATGTCAATTTAACATGGTATGGCACAGAATCACATGTTGCCTATAGCTTAGTGTAATTTTAACTGTTTCAAAACGTAATGTTATAGATATTAATGTATGAATAACAATGACAATGTGAGAGTAAAAAAGAGGAAATGTAATTTAATTATTATGAATAACCAGTGTGCTGTTGGCAAAGTGAGATTACTGGTTTTTGTCTGAACATGTTGAACATGTCACTGGATTGTATTGTTAAGGATGCCCTCTGGTGGTTACACAAACATAAATCTGTCATTAATTTAATAACCTTTAAATAGCTTCTTCTTCTTCTTCTTCTTCTCGCTCCCATTTATCTTTCTTTTTATTTGTGTGCCTCTTCTTAAAGGTAAAATAAAATCTCTTGGCCCCACCTTAAAGTTTTTCAATTCAAAATCCCAGTGAACAAAACCTCTTATAATAAGAAAAATGAATAAAATCACGCTAGAATGTCATATAATGTCATTTTTCTTTGTACAATCAGAAGCAAAACTGGGATTCTGTCATAGTTTTCTCTTCTCAGGTGTCCAAGCAGTTTGCTTTTATTTAATCATTTTATCCAGCATTCAAAGCTATTATGAGAGTATTAGGTAGAAAACTAATACTCAGGTTGTCGAACTCTTTACAATATACCATTCGCCATTTTTAGTTTTTTGATATAGTGAGATTCAAAATATCTGGGGGAAAAAGAATTTAGTAAATATGTAAAATTATCCATTTTTGGTCACTGGTATTAGTATGCAAATGTCATGCTCCTTCACCTTTACTACCTATATCAGTACTATAACAGTTATCTTTAAGAATTTTGTCGAGTTTTTGTCCCGCCAAACTAGCACCACTTCAACTGTCCCATAAAGGGCATGAAATATGATTAAGACTATATGTAAATATGTTTTATGCCTCAATTTCATCAAAAAAGTTCCTACGTGTGGATGAGATCAGGCTGTGCAATGGGGAGCAGCAACTAGGAGTCCCTAGTTTTATGACCTGCTGTTGTTATGGTACCCTCCAAGGCCTGATGAAAGCGGAGACAGCAACACATATGGTAACCCAAATCCCAATTTAAAGTAATTCTATTGATATCACAACATAAACTCAAGCAAATCAAAGTAAAGAGAGACTGAAGATTCAGGCCAACCAACCAAACCGTCTCCCCACATGTCTGCTGCAGAACCGAAAGAAGAGATTACCCTTTGTTGCTAAATATTGTAACACTTTCCTCTTTTCGTAGTGACTATAATAACAGAACAACCAGCGGGCCTGGTCTACAGGGCCACGTGTTTTCTATTGCATCACGTTAGTCATTTGAGATAGTATTTTCCACTGTTGTGGGTTTTTTCAAAATACAAGTCACTTGAAAGTTAGCCCTGCTGATAAGTTACATGCAGAGATTGGGCAATATAAGATTAACCATTGTTCCTTAAAAGAAAGGATATTTAGAAGGTTTCATTTTCTTTCCTTGTAGACGTCTTACATCTCATCTGATCAGTGAGGAGTCCTAAGTAGGAAACTTGAAATGCTGGTGAATTATAAATTGTGCAAACTGTATACATATTAAACAACACAAAGATCACAGTCCATACATCCAGCTTTACTGTTTCAGGGTGTGGGAAACTTGGTGAAATTGCAGGGCAAAGACACACCTTCATATTTTACATCCTGAGCAGTGACGTGCAGTCAGGGTAGGCAAGGTAGGCAGTGCCTACCCAAGGGTGAATTGATATTTTGATTATTTGTTTTAATTATAATATAATTATAAATGATTTTATTTTTTCATTTCCGATAGCCTACAGTACCTATAAGTTTGAAAGTGTCAGCATTTTGTGCGTTTCATAGACCAAATGGCTAAACATCGCTATTTCCTGGTACGGCAGAGACGCTGCACAGTCTCACTCCGCTGTAAGCAGGAGGAGGCCACACCCCCTACCAAAAGCACATTGCTGCTCTGCCTCTGTTCCCATAGCGTGTTTTTATGTGTTTACGCATGCGCAGTCAGTTCCCCAAGAAGAAAACCATTTACGTCCAAAGGCAACTCTCTACGCTGCCTTTTGACGTAACCGTGTTATGCTAAATGCTATACGTAAGTTCACAGTGCATTAGTAAATTGTTACAATGTGGCCGCAGCTGCTACGTTCTTTAGCGAGTGGGCGGGATAACACTACAGGGACAATAAAGAAACACTCTTTTGAGGAAAAACGACAGCTTTTAAAAGATGGGAGACCAACTCCTGAGCTACCAGACCTTCAGCAAAGGTACGGTCAGAAAATTGTTCGTATTTTTCACAGTGAAAGGAAGAATTGGCTTTGTGGCTGCGCCTCGCTGAGGCTGTTCTTAGTTGTTGTTGTTATTGTCATTTTCTCCGTGTTTCTGTGTTTCCAACACAAACATGCGCTGTCGTGTCATGAGATATATCTTGTTGGGAGAGTATGGAGGCTGCTATTGAATAATTGTTTATGTTTCTTTAATGGTGTTTTATGATTATGATATTGTTAGATGGCTAAATACTTGTTCTTGTGGATTTTGTTGGGTTTTTTCTTTCTCATTATGAATTGTTGTTAATTGCTTTATACAAATAAAGTTGAATAGAATTGAATTAACATTTTCCAACAGAAACATATGGAATTGTCATTGGTGTTGACATTGGTGTTCTCGATTTGCCACGCTCTGCCTACCCAACCCTAGTGCTCACAGCACGTCACTGATCCTGAGTCAGTGTCTGATTCAGATTAAATTGATGGATAGACCAACAAATGTCTCACAGTTTCACACTTTCCACCACAGGGGGCAGTCTGCCACACACAGAGTGAAGGTGACTCTTTTATGTGGTGGAGTTAGCATGTTCTCCCCATGCTTGTGTTATCTTCTTGACCCCTGTTTGCCTCCCACATTCCAAAAACATGTATTCTGTGTTAATGGAGCTTCCAATGAACTTTTAGGACTGAATGAGATTCGGTCCTACGGCTTGTCCAGGATGTACCAAGCCTTGTCCTGGATTTGAACTGGGATTAAAAGCTTAAAAGACCTTTTATTTGATAAAAGGGACACAGAATATAAAATAATGGCTATTGTTCTCCCAACATTATTCAGTCTGTACGTTACGTAAAAAAATGTTAATCTCAACTCTTATATTTTTAGCTGAAAGTAGAGTTGAACAATGGCTGAAAAACATTTTCACCTGCAACCATATCCCAAACAGGACTGTGCTTAGTGCGATTGAATGCGTCACCTTATCCCCCACTTTGTGTCCCATTACCCAGCAGTTGTAATGCTCACACCAGTGTAACATGTCTAAGGTAGCAAGCAGGGCAAACTGAGCTGGGCTGCAATTTAAATTAACCCCAGAGGTTTTTCTGTGTGCTGGAGGGGGGGGAGGTGTTACATTACATACACATTACACACTCATTCCCACCATGCAGACACACCTGTCAAACATACAGGTGAACAAAGAATGTGCACACTTTCATACACTGGCTGAAGAAAAAGAACTGAAACACAAGAGTGTGGCTAGTTTTAGGATTTAACGCTCTGTGAGCACTAGGTTGTTGTCTGTATGTGCATGTCCGTGTGTGTGTGTGTGTATGTGTACATGTGCATGTGTGTACTGCAGGAAATGTCAGAGAGTGACGCTTACCATCTATTTTTTAGTGTTGTTCATCCACCTGCTCGTCATGGGAGGTTGCGTCTGGGCTTCCTTAGGATTGCCTCTGCAAAGATCATTATCGCTGAGTTTTGTTCAACCAACCAAAGAAAGACTAAAGTATTGACTGCATTTGATAAGATATGAACGGAGGAAAAAGTCATAGGAAAATGTCTAAAATAGCATTTGGTAGATAAACCTTTTATTAAAGGTTACTTACCAATATGGGGATGCATGGATTTATGACTCAAACTGCTTTGAGTCTTATCATCTTAGTCAACTTTATCAGTCTGTTTCAACACAAACTAAGCTAAGCAGCATTCTTTGATGCATCACTTTTTCTTTCGGCAGTGGCTATCTTTAAGGTTGCCGTATCAATATACCGACATTCTATCCATAAGCAGCGCCCCTATTTGGCCAATTTCGGGCATGTGATAGGTCATTCATTGGCCAGTTTAGGGTACATGATAGGTCAGTCATTGGCCAGTTTAGGTCATGTGACTAAGACTAAATGTTACCTTAAACCTAACTTTAACCCTAACCCTAGAAATTATTGCGATATTGGGTTACAACCTAACCCGAACCCTAAACCTAACTCTAACCCTAACCCTATGTACAAACTTATACTTCGGTAACTGTACCAATCGCACAGGAGGATGTCCGTACGGCAACCGTACAAATTGACACTTTCTTTTCTTTTCTTTTACTTTTACAACTAAGGATAGATCATGGGACCACTGTTCCCAGTTCACTCAAAGTAGAATCTGAACAGGTTGCAAGTCCATTGTAGGACTACAGAAATATTTACATTTATTTACAAATTTGCACTCAAGTCCTAAGGCCACCGTGATGTTTTTGGAAAGGGCAGTGGCTATCTGTACGGTTGCCTTATCAATATACCGACATTCTATCTGTACGCAGCGCCCCTATTTGGCCAGTTTAGGTCACGTGATAGGTCAGTCATTGGCCAGTTTAGGACGCGTGACTAAGGCTATCCCTAACCCTAACAAATTGTTGTGATATT
Source organism: Gouania willdenowi (assembly GCF_900634775.1). NCBI lineage: Eukaryota > Metazoa > Chordata > Actinopteri > Blenniiformes > Gobiesocidae > Gouania > Gouania willdenowi. The sequence continues at coordinate 12,148,362 of NC_041062.1, read as the reverse complement.
GGGTTATAACCTAAACCTAACCCTAACCCTACGACGCTACGTACGTGTACTTCGGTAACTGTACCAATAGCACCAGGGGTTGTTCGTATGGCAACCATACAAATAGACACTTTCTTTGGAAAGCAAACCAAAGTCCATTGCGATTGAACCACAACCACCAATGAACTTTAACAAATTATTAATGTTAAAAAAAGTTTTTGGCAGAATGTTTTAGAAGACATTACAAATATTTAAAATGTATTTGCTAAATGTTGCAGAACATTTTAATTTACAACCTTTTTCTAAAGGACTAACTGTTAGCTTAGCCAACGGTAACACCTGAAGCATAAATTCTCCTTTGAAATATTCCTTTAAAAATCAACCGACTACTAGAAACTATTTGATGTATAAAGACCTCAGCTCATTTTGGTTGACTACTGTACTAAAGATGTGTTGTTGCAATAGTAATCTAACTCTTTTTTTACCCATCCAAAAGTATAAATACAGGAGTAGAATATCTCTTGTGGCTTTCTCCCATCCTAAAGAAAAAGGGGGATTTCCATTACTTTTTTCTGCAGATTCTTTATGGGTAAATATCATGAAGGATTTATTAGGTCTTCTCTTGCTTTTGATGCGTTAGAGTGTTCAATACAGGAAAGCTCTTGTTGACAAATCCTTCCTCACATCTTTAAACAACTATGGTATATTTTAATTATTCAGCATTGTGCTCCAACTGCATTCCATTGTGCAAAAGATGGACACTCATCTGATGTTGTGGTCTAATATAGACTGGATTATACCTTAACTCAATGCATTTCCTCTGTTAGTGGTTGCTGCTTGTATCGATATTTTCTCCAGGAAAGATCAGACAGCTCCTCTGAAAATGATATTCTCAGCTTCCTGTGTGCCTATTTAAATTGAACCAACATCGAACTCTGGCTTTTAGATGCTTTTTGGATGAAATGGATAATCGCATTACAGAATATGGTATGGAAACACACCCTTGAGTCTTGTTAAAGGCACATGAAAAAATGACATGTCAGGAGCAGAGGTTCAGTGTCGATAACCAGGTGAGAGATTGACGGATTCCTTTGTGTTGTCTTAATTACTCTTCTGAGAGGGTGAAAGTAATGAATGTTTGCTGAAGGTCTTTTTCTATCATCCCTCTGTTTGGATTACCTTTCCTTCAGAGCTAAAATTTATAGGGCAATCATCTTAGGAATGCCTCTTAAATGACTCTTTCTCAAATAAAGATAAAACTGTGTACAACATGGCTCCTGCTAGGAGCTGGTTCTTGCTGGCCGACAAAACCCTGAAATTTGTTCAATCAATACTGACTCCAGTCCTGATGGTGCATTCCCCATCCCCTGCACGACATGGACAAAGATAACTGACTAATCATTGGCATATTGACTACTCATTTTATGAGTCAATTAGATCCCCACACATGCATGCAGCCTGGAGTGTATGGATTTATTGAAAATCTCACAGCCAAAGGAATGAGCTTGCATAAGATTCCCATATAATGCTTGTATTGTGAAAGCACAAGCCAGTCCGATAAGTGCTTCTAGTGTCAGTAAAGATGGCTGGCTTAATTTCCAAAGCTTCAAAGAATAGCTGACACACACACACCAATCCCATTCTTCAGACATCAACTGAACAAGCATTTCCTGGAAACTATCTGGATTGATTTGGTGTGATTGAGTGCAGTGAACAAAATTGCCAGAAAGAAGCAGCAACAGTAAAACGTACATTCATCTTTAATAATACAGATAAATACCCTCAGGGTTTGGATGTAAAACAGTAAGACAGAGTTTTCTCTTTCTGATGTTGCCATATTCACTGTGTTGTGATGTTTCCTGCTGCACAGACTACATCAACATAGTACACTTACTCACTGCTGGATATATATATTTTGTATTCCATGTAGAAATCTCACTTTTATTTCTTAGCCCACAGATAACACCATAACGTCAGTCAACAAAACATTCTAATGGGCAGCACAGAGCTAAATAATTCATCTCTGCTTGGTTGTATCTGCCAGTTTTTTTTGTGCAGACCATGTTTTATGGTCTATCTTGGCTCCACTACAGCAGCCAGCAAAACAGAGACAGATGACGCCCTTGTCAGAACAGCTTGGACATCATCGTGATATTTTTGCAATGATCACGTGCCCTGTTGAGCTTATACCACAGTACTAATAGTGGATGATTCCTCTGAATTCACCTGCCTACTGGGCAATGACTTTAAATACTCCAAATGTCTGCGAGCATCTTCCTGATTAGCCCGTACATAGTAGACCAGGTAGGAGATGACCATGGTGAACCAACAGAACATAACAACCAGCATGGCCACGTCTGTAGTCCTCTTCATCACTGCACATAGGTCTACATCTGGAACCAAGAGAAAGGCAAGTCCTTGAACTCCTATTTCCTCTGGATCAGAAGTCTGGCACACAATGTCTGTCAGTGATATAGTCTCCAGGTCCACGTGGGGCATGGCCATCTGCAAATTGCAGTCACAGTGCCATGGATTGTTTGATAGGTTGGCATAGGCTTGAAGACCCTCAAACGCCTCAGCATTGAAGTTGATTAACTTGTTAAAGGACAAGTCCAGGAACCTTAGTGAGGAGCTGAGGCCTCGGAAAGCTCCTGGTTCTAGCTGCCGTAGTTCATTGTGAGACAGGTCCAGTTCCACCAGGTGGGGTAAGCCTACAAAAGCATTAGCTGGGATTGTAGCGATGAGGTTGAAGTCCAAGTAGACACGCATTGTATCATTGGGGATGTCTTGCGGGATCTCAGTGAGCTGCAGATTGCTGCAGCGAACCGTTTTTCCTCCATTCTCGCTCTCAGAGCAATAGCAGCTCTTGGAACAACTGGTGGCAGCATGATGAAAGCAGAAGGTCATTAGCACCAGGCTGTGTAGCAGCAAACACATGACCACTGAGTGGCGTAGTAGCCAGTCTGCAGGCAAGGCCATTTTTGTACGCAGGCATGCTCCAGTACGGCCACTCGGGCTGCGGTCACCATCAATCTCCCTGTTAACTCGTGAGCCTGCGACACAAAAACAACAGAGCACCACAAAGCTGGTGAACAAAGGGATGTCAAATACCTTTACAATAGTTACCAGTATTCTTTGTGAGCAATAGTACAATCATTTGTGCACCAGTATCTTACTCTTGTGTGGAAGCAGCAGGACTGCAGCCTGCTCATTTCAAGAAGAGGATGAAACATTTGCTTCTTCTTCTTCTCAGCACAATAAACAAGCTAAGAAGACTCTTTGGTGCCACTGTGCCTGCAGTGCAGGGCTATGGCATTAAACTAGGTTGTATAACACTATCTGAAGAGCAAAATGTACCATATAAATGTAAAGCAGAATTTTACAGCACAGAGGGGTTTTATTCTGACCATCACATATTTTAAGACTTGTTTTAAAAAAGAAATGGAAAAGCACAACTGCTTATTATACGTTACCCTTCTTTTTTTTTTTATTTAAGATATTGGAGAAAAAAGGGGGCTTCATCTGTTTTCTATACACCAATCCACCTATGCAATCCCCAATCATCCAAACCATAATTTGGTAAAACACACAAAATCATGCTCATAATATCATACGAACAGGAGAGATTTTGTAAAAGAAAAAAAAAAAAACAGTTAAAAATGTCATCATAAAGTAAAACTATGAAAATTATGTCATATCTGTTCTATTGCTCTAGATTTTCCATGATATCCAGATGAGTTTACATCTACTGTTGAATTGTATTTACATAACAATCATTAATGGTGAATAAGAAAGTAGCAAGAGTAATAAACGTGTGACTTTACAGTTTGGGAAAATGAATTTTGGGTCATATCAATATGAATTATTTTTAGGATTGTTCAACAAATGTATCCCTGCTTTGTATCAACACCAACAAAGTAAAAGTCACATGCTGTGTTTAAGACCAAAAGAAACAAGTAATTCAACCATCCTTCGAAATTTTGCTGTACGGACAAAATCCACTTACCAAGATTAAAAAATGAAATCGATCTCTAAGTACCTCTGAGTATCACATGACATTGGCTGTGTTCAAACAGTGTGCAATGGCTCGGGTCATGTACATGTGTATGGTTGTGCTTGTGTGTCCACGGGAGGGGGGGGGGGGGGTGAGGCGATTTGTCAATGAGCCACAGATGCCTGCTCGACTGCACTAAAAATCTGCCATTACATGTGATTGGAGTCTTATTTAAAGCTAGAAGGTTGCAAGGCTGGCGTGCTAAAGGCTTTACTTTACCCATCACTAATCATGTCAGCCTGATATTTCTCTAATGGGCAAGAGGAGGCTGAGGGCCATTGACGTAGGGAGATAATCATGTGGGCAAGCAGGGAAATTGGACACATGAGAATAAGGTTGTAAGAGAAACACGGATATCAAGAAGATTTAAGGAGATGGGTAACATTGCAGTTACAACAGAGAGAACATTGACACTGATTAGATATCAGGGGAAAGGGGCAAACGTTACGTGATCCATCACAAAAGCAGCTGTTGGAGACAACCAGGAGGAAGACGGACATGATAATTACAGGATATATGAATCAGATAAATGCAAAAAATAAAATAAAATAAAAATCTGTTGGTGCTCTTATATAGAAGCAGATGGTCTAAAATGAATAAAAGTTAATAATAGTGTTTCTATACTTTGTAGAATGACGAGGCTGCATGTGTTGACCCCTTTCTTTTGTAGGGAGTGCTTTGTCAGACACTTCCTCGGTAATTTAATTGTCTTCCTCTCTAACAAATCATATTATGCTTTATTTCATGCTATAAATAGCTTTATTGCATGTTATAAATACAACTTTAAAAAAAAAAAAAAAAATCCAGCCACTGTTCTATTTCTTTCTTTCTTTATTAACTAAATCAACTCCAAGGTACTAGTTATGAAAAACAATAATTAGTCTCCAGAATCCACATCCAGATCTGATCATAAATAGTGAAATAAAATGCGTTTAAATGCATGATTCTGGCATTTTTCTGACATTCATTCTATTAAGTAAACATTTCATAATGATGAGTATTTGTATTTGTGCTGCCTGTCTGTCTGTGAAGCAGTGATGAGTTTTTCCTCTAAACTTGTCACTCCAAAGCACTTTGTGCACACACACACACACACACAAACACACACACACGCAGTTATTTTTTTTCTTTCTTGGAAAATTAATGCAAAAAATCTACTTCTAAATTCACAACATACACAAAAGTTTGCCTTTTACTTTTGTTTGGGTGCAGTTTAAAACTGAAGTCACGTGAATAAAAAAAGGGTCCTGCACTTAGCTTGGATATTTAATGGATGTAAATAAAGAAAAAGGGCGCATTATTATAGGGCAGCATCACTCACACACACACACACTCACCCCTTTGTCAGTCATTCCCTTTTCGTTCCATGATCTGTTCAGGAAGCAGTCCAAGATAATATCACCCACTGATGACAACGCTATAGATTTCCATTCGTTCCTCTGCCTGCTTCTTCAACTTGTGCCATATGAGATCCGCGACGCACCGCTGAAGCTTCTGCACTCAGGCTCAGTGTTGCCTTTTTAGTTTCCCCGCAACTACTAAACTGTGACTGACAGCAGTGTCTCAATAAAACGGATCCACCTGTATCGTTCAAGAAATCAACCGATGCTGAGTTTTTTGCAAAACGGACGCGTGAATTTAGTGCGCAGTGCTTTTACGCACGGAGTCTTGGAGAGCTGCGGAGCTGGAGGAGTGTAGATATATAACCCTCGCGTTCACTCACTTGCATCCATTGTTTGGTGTGAGTGACTCTGAAAGGGAGGAGTGATCTCATACAACAGGGCAGCGAACATTCAACTCATATCGGACCAGCGCCTGGTTTCCACCTGGTGGCGCAGGGCGGCGGATCTCCAGCCCTCTCCGGTCCACTTTTCCTGTCTGCTGGCAGCTGATAAGAAAGTACAATCAGAACACGAACGAACACTAATAAAGTAGGGGTGTTCCTATAATTCTACCCAGGGAGCTTAAAGCTCCAGCTCAGGTTGGTGGAGGTGGCCAGACCATAAGCTTAAATTAAGCATAAAGGAAAAGTGCAATGTTAACAATATTATGGCCTAAATAAACAGTAGTTAAACTTTTTAGGCTCAAGTACCCCCTTTGTCCAACTACAACATTTTGAAAACGACTGAAAAACAACGATAGAGCATAATGATCGTATAAATCAATTTTTTGTAAATAAGTGTAAAGTAACAGTATTTTGTGGCTCCTAACACAATTTTACCCCCACCCCCCATTGAACCTACTCAAGACACGTGTAAAGGATTCAGTCACAATCAACTGAACTATATGGATTAATAAAAAAATAATAATTTCTTTCTTCCCTCATGCTTTGCGGGGCTGAGTTTGGTTCATTCAGAGTTTGACAGTTATCTCATTCATTTGGATTAAACATAGTCAAATAGTCTTTAAATAACAGGGCTATTGCTCTAGAAGTAAAATTGTAATGAAAATATCCTATACCCTAGGCTAAAAACAATGACAACATTGGAAACTAGAATATAAATAGAGCAGGTAATGTTAATGCTAGGCTTATGCAATTGCTAGGCTAATTCTAATGCAAGGCTGATGCTAAGTTATTGTTATTGCTAGGCTAATGCTAGGTAAATACTAATGCTAGGCTAATGCTAGGTTAACGCTAATGCTAGGTCAATGTTAATGCTAGGCAAATGCTAGGCTAATTCTATTACAATGTTAATGCTAGGGTAATGTTATTGCTAGGTTATTGCCATTGCTAGGTTAATGCTAGGTAATGCAAATGCTAGGCTAATGTTATTGCTCGGTTATTGCCATTGCTAGGTTAATGCAAATGCTAGGCTATTGCTCTTGCTAGGCTATTGCTCTTGCTAGGCTATTGCTCTTGCTAGGCTAATGATAATGCTATGTTAAAGCTAATACTAGGTCAATATTAATGCTATGCTAATGTTAATGCTAGGTTAATGCTATTGTCTATTTTGATGCTAGATTAATGCTATTGCAAGGTTATTGCTATCCCTAGGTTAGTTCTAGATAATGCTAATGCCAGTGATAAGCTAATGCAGTGCGACGCAGGCCTGCACCTAGTAATTATTATGTATTGTTCCTCACCAGGATTGGTAAAATTGACTGTAGGGCTATATTGTATATCACATTACATTATTGTGTTTTTAAGTGTGCAAGAGTAGGGGGGACATGGCTTCAGGTTAAATGTCTGAAGGGGTACAGGACTGTGGAAAGTTTGGGAAACACTGTCCTATACCATGTGCTAATATCTTAAAGCTAATAGTTGTAGCCTTTTGACAAAATGTCTTGTCTGCACAAGTAGACAAATGCTCATGTTTATATGTAAACTAAGGTATATATTTCTAAATGTTTGAACTGTTTCAATAGGTTTTTCTTCTATTTTCATTTGTTCTTCTTCCATTATTTCTAAATATACATTGCTGCTCTAATGACTAATTATTATGGTCTTATCGAATCTGACCTACAGCAACCGAAAATCAAGCACCAGGAGTTTGAGTGGAAGTGTCTGATCAGGTTCCAGAAGTGGCACCAGAATAGAAACCCTGCTTGCTCAGCAACTTTAATGATGGCTCATCAAAACATTTCCCATCATCACCAAGTTCATTTTACACGACTCTTTGTTTAGTCCCTCTATGATCATGGAACGAGCCCTGATGACAACCACCAGGTCCCCGAAACCATTACGGCTTCATCATCAGGCACATTTATTGTCGAATGATGTGTATTTACCAAAAAAAATCTCGTCGCTGAAAATGGAGACAATCTTTTTTGCTCTAAATCAAGATTGCTATATAGACCTATTTGACATCTCAGCCTCGTGTTGCATTGTGGGATCAGTTTGAAGGTCACAGTAACCAAAATAGGAGCATGGTAAATGGCAGAGACAAGAGAAATATTAACTATCTGCCATTTTAAGCAGTGGAAAGTGCAGCAAATATTACATTTGATGTTGGGAGTCTGTTAGCAGAACAGAGGAGGTTGAAGAACGTATATGACAAGGAGAAAAACAGCAGAAAATAGGATTACTCAGTCTCCTCATCTGCAGTGCAGGCCACTCAGGCAGTCAAACTTCTCCTTCTAGATTTATCAGATTACTTCAAATGCTCCACAGACGTTGGCATTAAATGGGCACTGTCTGTGCAGTGCAAACCAAGCATGAGCTTCTCCTTCAAGCTGATCTCAACTGCTACTGTTTTCTTTTTAGATTCTTCAAAAGCTTAAAGCATGTTTGCATGCTTTTGGGTTCTAACAAAGAGGTTTTTGAAAGGTTTAAAACATATATTTCACCTCAAAATAGGGGAATATGTGTTTTTGCTGATAAAAATAGATGAATCAGTGAGGTTAACCATCCCAATAAGAAAGATCAATGTGAGCACATATCTTCGAGAATACAACAATTCTCATTTTTGTATTTATTTATTTATTTTCTCACCTTTTTTTAAATCAAAAAACTAAAAGAAGTATACATTTAAAGGATTTTCTGATGCTGCCAAGTAAAGATGGGGCTCTACTGTAAGGAGACTGGGTTTCAAAGTGTGAGAAGACTGATACAGAAGTGTCAAAGATATTACTTGAAATGACTGACGGAGAGGAACAATACACAGCGTTGTCAAAAGCATCTACAAACTGCAAGCTTGAATATTGGTTTTTTTAGTCATTATTTTGGGTGGAGAACGTCTAGGGTTGTTCTCAATTCTTGAAAGTGATTAAAAGAGGAAACATAGATAGATTAATATAAATTGAACTCATGAAATGATTGCTTTGATTCATGATTGCGTTCCCTGGGGACACACCAAGGAACACGTGCACATGGAACACCACTCGCTAACACGTCTCATATCCTGTGAGAACAATCGTCACAGCTGAGTCACAAGCTGTAAAATATGACATTTTAAATGTTATGCTTCTATTTTCGGCCATGCAGGATGGAGAGGGTTACAAAACTGTTGCCTGCTGCCCTTTTTAATGTAATTAATGTTTCCCTCTCCCTTATTGTGTTTTTCAGACACATTCACAGTGACGGCCAGGGAGGGGTGTGTGCACTAAAGACCATGCCACACTTGTTTTCCATGATGTACTGGTCATTGTTGTAAATCCTGCAAGATAACTAGAAGTATTAGTCATTGAAGCAGATGTCTACTATGTGTTTTATGTGTCTTTTATGTCCAATCAGCCTGACGCGGATCCAGGAAGTTTTTCCATGGCTTTTCAGGCAAAACTCAAGGTGAAACCAAAATTGATCAAATCTGGGTTTGGAATTTTCCTGAAACATATACTTTGGAAGAATCATGGAATAAAAAAGACCAATCACAATCCCGAGTCAGAAACATTTTCCTGAAAGCTTTAGCGTGGCCATTTAATAGATACCTACGTATCTGATCATGCTTTCCACACACGTACAAAAGTAAAACAATAGTTAAGTTCCAACAGTAAGCATAGTGCATACCTCTATAGAACATGTATGAACCACTTACTGTATTATCACCAACATATTTTGATAGCACTTCGAGATAACTATTGTTGTAATTGGCACTATAAATATTTAACATTTAGATTTAACACAAGTGCAAATTTGTACCTGTGGTGCGAGCTGGAGCGGTATATAGATGTTTGCTCCTGTTCTGTGCATCTTCTGTACATCTAAACTGACTGTTGTGGATTACAAGTCCGGCAATAGTTTATGTTTGCACAGCCGGAAGCAATCGGTCTAGGACCCAGTGAGTTTTGGATTATCCTTGAAAATTGATATGTATTAGCACCTATGATCATGCAATCAACATTCAGTTATTAACCTTATACAAAACCTGCCAAATATGTGTTGTGTCCAAATATAATCTATGCAAGCTTCTCACTGGTTTATTTCACACTGTTATATACTGTTATTGTATAGAATAACCAAACAAATAAATGAATATCTATATATATATATATATATATATATATATTCCCACTAACAATGTAGTTACTCAGTTCACCAAACAATGTCATTATTTCATAAGCTGATTAAAGCATAAAAACATAAAAACACATTGACGGAGCATATATATTTTATATGATTTTATATAAATGATAAATTATTATTAAACCACTACGAAAAATGCAATGTTATTGCTTGGGGCTCAATTTTTTTTGATGCTTTAATGACAAAAAAAACTACATGACAAATGACAAAAAAATTCTGACTATTGCATTAACACCTCCTACGTTTAGCATATATCTGCTATTTTTAATTAACCGCCAATTTTTTTTTAACATGGTTAAACGTTAAGTCGTCTGCCTGAAAAGTCTGAGTTTGCCTGTTGTCCCTGAAGGCGTCGCAGCTCCGGGGCTGCTCCACCACCCCTGCCTCTCCTCTCCACTCTTCTCATCACATCACATGGTATGCCAGGCATCATTTACAGTAAATACGATTCAGAACTAATATTTATATATATATATGCTTATCGCCATCCTTCTTGAGACTTAAGTCCAGCTCATAAACCTGCGTTCCCAAACATCCGGCCTTTAGTTGGTGCTGTTGCGAAAAAAAAGGGTAGGGTCCTAGTTCAATGGGTCCTAGAGACCGACGGATCCGACTGTGCAAACATAAACTCCTCGATTTATACCGAATTCTCTGGAAGTTAATGTTTCAGCCCAGAAAAATGAACCTACCAGACTACGTATGAGAAATTACCCTGTTTGGACTACACTATCATCCATACCAATGATTCTGAATTAGGTATGACTCAACATAAAGCTGTGGGTGTATGTCTGTGAAGTGTGACTAGAGGGTTTTCACGCCCCGTCATCAACCCGGAAGTCGCCATTTTGGAGATAAGCAGCAGGTTTACAATTAGCACACACACATGCAAATCCCGAATTTTGAGAGGAAATGGTGAACTGTTACCGTGTTTTTGGCTGTACTAATTGGTCAGATGGTGGAAAAACAGTTTTATATAAGGCCACAAGTTATAACAGATCAGGGGAGAACTATGTCTGCATTTTATGGTCAGTAGTTCTAGTAGGGTTAGCACTGTGCTGAGATAGTGAAGTGGTCGAAGGTGCTGTGCTCACTGCTAATGTGTTGTGCTAGCGTTGGTTCAAATCCCACATTTGACAAAAAGTTTTTTTCTTCATTTTAACATATTTTACATGGCAAATTCCAGTACAGTTACAGTTAGGGTTCGAAATAGAGTTACAGTTAGGGCTAAAATAAAATAGTTAGCGAGGTAGCTAAAAATAAATATGAGCTAAAACACAACCTAAACCTGACCTAAACTGGCCAATGAGGGGCGCTGCGTATCCATAGAGTGGCAGTCTACGGATACGTTTAACGTACTCGTAGCCACGGCCTAGATTTTATTGGTTTTCAAGCTTTTACTCGGTTGCGTACTCGGAGCTAGACTCTTTGTCACAGAGTAATGAAATTCTATTACTTCTGTGTTTTACTCTCAAGCTTCCAAAGTTTTCTTCCGGGTGCAGATTAGACATTGACAAGTGCAAACACGGCCATGGAAGCTGGACCAAGACGGACTGAATGGATGAGGACGAGGTACCATAAGCCAGAGGATGAGGTGAGGAAGGAGATGTGCAGCTTGTACTGTAACTGTGCTAGATTTCCGTGTGTGAAACGGACAGTATGAGTTCTCACTTTGAAAAGGTAAATTTACGGGGTACATCATTCACTAACCAGGTCCATGATTAATTTTATTAAGCTATTATTTAACAAATTTGAAAGAAGGGCACAAGATGGACAGGCCGATAAGTGAAACAGCACTGTTTAGCTGATTGGTCACTGTTGAAAAGCCAGGAAAAACCTGAATTTTTAGCTTGTTTGCAGCATTAGCTTTACCATTTAACTCGGCATTTCTACCTTGGAGACCGATATTTCCGCAATTTTTTTTTTCAAAGAATCCATGTTCCAACGGAGAAAAAAATTATGTAAATCTCTGTCAGACTCGCTGTTTACACTGTCAGCTATGACGAGTGTATACCTCTTGATCTTTGACCTCATGCGCGAGAACTGAACCAGAGCGAGAGTGTGAAAAGGCTTATAGGTTTATTCATTGAATCAAATAGTGATTTTTTTTTTTTAATGTTTTTTTTTTTGTATAACTTAATTTTAATTTAGGCAACTTTTTTCATTCACAAGTGTAGATATTTAAAAACAAAGCCATGTTTTTTTCCCCATTTCATTTTTCAAATGAGATGAACATATTTAATTAAACAGTGTATTTATTTATTTATTCATATTTTATTTGTACAATTCATCACTTTAGCACCACAGCTTTTTGATTTTACAGTGTAGTTGGTAGATGGCTCACTATACTATACTTGTATTTGTATCTGTATTATATTTGTATTATTATTCATTATTTTATTTATTTTACTGGAGTTGCGCACTTGTATTTAATCCCTATGTAATTAAAGGTCTTTTATTTAATTACATGTTTCCTTTTCTTTCTTCCTTTTCTATGTTTTAGTGTTTTTTTAAATTCATATTCTGGAGCATTTATCCCTGGGATAAATAAAGTATAACTGATTTTGATTCTGATTAAATGCAACAGCATTGTACGAACAGTATATAGAGAACAGTATATAACAACTCAACACCAGGGGTCATCCACATCATACAAACGTCTTAGTATATTTATATTAATTAATTAAAAACAAATAACTAAAAAACAAAATTAGTGTATTAAATAGTTTTGTTATTTTTTTATCAGAAAAACTTTGAAAACCAAAGACCAAAGTTTGTAGGAATTTTTAGAGAGATAAAGGTCCTCCTGCTCCACACTTGTGAACAGTAGGGGCGGTAATGCAACAAACCGGATGTTAGCCGCCGTAAAAATGACCAAAGAAGAAGCAGCTCTGTGAGTCGATTGGTCCAAAGTTTTGGCGGCTGAGGTTTTATTAAAGGTTTGAATTTTCAAACCAGCCGTTTTTTCTCCTTCCTCTCAGTCAGTGTTAGGCAGCCACTGCGACTGATGCTTTAGTCCGTGTTTACTCTTAGCTCCTGCTTTAACCACATTAAAATCACATCAAGCATCGGGATTTCTTGTTTGTAAAATGGCGGAACCACTCAAGGTAACATAATATTTCCCCGACTTATGTTTTTTTTTTTTTTTTGTTGCAAACGTGCTGCTAAACTATGTGTTCATTTTAACACTCATTACCAGATTATTTGCGATATCTTCCATTGCATGGCCTTAAATAATGTGACGGCATCGTTTCGTTGTGTAATAATTGTTGCCTTCGACGTTTAAAATGGTTGTTTTAGTTCCTGTAATGTTGCTGGACGCATTGCATGTTGTACATGTGATCGTCAATTTAACTAAAACACGTGATTAAACGTGCCTACTTAGCAGTTTTGGTAGCTTTAATGAAAATGTAAATGCTATATTTCGCATTAAGGTGAAATCCACAATAAAGAGTTAAATAGTTAGTACGGGACATTCATCCATCCATTTTATCGACTGGCGTGTTGTTTTTCAAGCCTCCTACAGGCGCATGCGCACTAATAGCGCAGTAAATCTATAATCGCCAGCGGAAGAAGATGGATGGATCAGTACATTATTTTTTTAAATCAACTTTCAATTTCTAAATGTCCTCAATGTAACTAAAAATTATATCTAAACAGAAAAGTGCACACAAAGTCAACAAAATAATGTATATTATTGGATGGGTGTGTGCTCTGATTTAGTGTATTTCAGAATCATTAATCAAACTAATGCAATATTATTATTATTGTAGCTGGTATTCACTTAAAAATGTTGACTTTATTTGAATTTTTATTGTGAATAAATCTTGTTTTCATGTTGCAAAGCCTTGCAACAGTTTTCCTTAACAGGTGAAATAAAATTTAACTTTTGTGTGGACGTTACACCCAACTGACACAAAGTGGAACCTACTTGTAACTAAAGTGCAAAACAGTGTAATAATTCTCTTTAAATCATTTCAGGCATTTTTCGAAAACAAACCGATTGAAAAGACCAAAAAGGATTCCAGACGGCTTTCGGTGGAAAGGATCTATCAGAAGAAGACGCAGCTGGAGCACATTTTGCTCAGGCCTGATACCTACATAGGTTCTGTGGAGCCTGTTAACCAAGTAAGAAGTCCTACTCTGCTTTACAAATGAATACATTTCATAACCTATTTTAGATTAATTTACCTCTTACTGTGAGATTTGGATGTTTTGAAGAAATGTATGTTTTCTTTGTTCAACTTTGAGCTAATTGTTGGTCTTAAAAAAGGGATTTAAAAGGTGGTGAAAGTTTTTAATTTCTTCCTTTAGCAAATGTGGGTGTATGATGAGGACGCTGGACTGAACTGCCGTGAAGTGACTTTTGTGCCTGGCCTTTACAAGATTTTTGATGAGATCCTCGGTGAGTGAACGGTTTTCTTATTTTCTATGACACCGTTTTTTTTTTTTCTCCTTTCACTCAACCTTTTATTCCCTTTTGCAGTAAATGCAGCAGACAACAAGCAAAGGGACCGCAGCATGTCCTGCATCAAAATCAACATTGATGTGTAAGTGATTGGAAACATTTTAGCAATGTACCTTTATTTGTTATTATAGCTTTTAGTGATATAACAATTTCTGTTTTTTTCTGAAGTGAAAACAACACCATCAGTGTATGGAATAATGGAAAGGGTATTCCGGTGGTGGAGCACAAAGTGGAGAAGGTCTATGTGCCAGCTCTTATCTTTGGACAGCTCCTTACATCCAGTAACTATGACGATGATGAGAAGAAAGTCACAGGTGGGATTAAAGTTACATTACACATTAATATCGATGTGATATTTTTTTTTTGAATATCAGTTCAAATGTCCGGCACTGTTTACCAGTTGTACTGTTGAACGTCTCTTTAAAAACACATCATGATGAGTTACAAGTCATTTCCCTCATTCTTTTATTTGTTTGTGACATTTTTAAAACTAACAGACACTACTTGACTGTTGAACACAGCTTCTTCTTTTTTTTTTTGTGTCCCATCACCTATAATTGCTCTGTAGGTGGACGTAATGGATATGGTGCAAAGCTTTGCAACATCTTTAGTACAAAGTTCACCGTGGAGACCAGCTGCAAAGAATCTAGGAAGTGTTTCAAGCAGGTAAAACTGAGATTTTAGCACCATTTTGGATTCTTTGACCGATTGTAAATTGTAAAGAGGAAGCTCACAGTCGATTTGTGTTCTCCTCAGACTTGGTACGATAACATGGGCAGAGCTGGTAATGAATCCATCAAGCCCTTTGATGGAGAGGAGTTCACCCGCATCACTTTCAAACCTGATCTGCCCAAGTTTAAAATGACCGTCCTTGACAAGGACACAGTGGCCCTGTTGACCAGGAGAGCCTATGATATCGCCGGGTCTACAAAAGGTGTTCGGGTTTTCTTCAATGGCAAGAAGCTGCCGGTAAGTTTGAATTTAAACAAAAAAATGATATGCTGGTTGCTAATAAATGTGGCATCATCCACAAGGTCTAGTAATGAAGAATTAATCAAAGACATTTTCTTGCTGAAACTCATTAGTTTAATAGATGCACATATCTGTCAGTTTCACATTAACATAAACAATTATGGTGTTTTTTTTTTTTTTTGCTGTACAGATTAACGATTTCCGTAGCTATGTGGACATGTACCTATCGGACAAGGTGGACGAGCTGGGTTGTCCATTAAACGTGATCCACGAGGTTGTGAACGAGCGCTGGGAGGTGTGCCTCACAATGAGTGAGAAAGGGTTCCAGCAAGTCAGCTTTGTCAACGGTATCGCCACAACCAAGGTAATACTTTACACTTTTACATCCTTTGTTTTTGAGTTCCAAATCTGCTAAAGTATTTGCTGAATCAGATCCAAGTATTCTGCTGGTAAATGAAGCCAAATGGCAGGACAGTTATGTAGCAGAGTGCTGGGAATTGAACCTCAATATTAGTTTCTGTTGATAGCTAAGTACAGGGTTGGCTGCTCTCCCAGCTACTTAAAGCCTTTTCCGATTAAGACTAATGTCAGTCAATTCTACAAATGGGCCCTAATTTTTCCGTCACACTACAGGGAGGCAGACACACAGACTATGTGACTGATCAGGTGGTTTCCAAGCTCATTGATGTGGTGAAGAAGAAGAACAAAGCTGGGGTTGTCGTGAAACCTTTTCAGGTAAGTTTCTCTATATATGGAAAATGTTTTGGTTTTTTTTCTCTTCAAAATTGTATTTTTTGCCACATACAACACAAAGACGGAGACAATTACAGGAAAAAAAACAAGGAGAAAAATGCTGACAGGTTACCATGGACAGTATTATTTACAAATTTTATACTTTATGATACTGTGCGTGTGTGTGGTATTTTAATAATGACTGTGCTATTCGAGGGTTAGGGGAGGAGACAATAACAAGTTCATATTAGACAAATACGTGGGGGAAAGAAACAATAAATACAAAGTAGTTATAATAAAATTGAGAGAAGAGAGGGAATAAAGAAAGAAAATAATCCTCAGAAAAGGGGAGAAATAATAGTTACTGTATAATAGCGAACTGAGGCCAGGCAGGCACTGGGAGGTCTGAGGCGGACCCCACCCACTGGTCTCCTACATACCTCCTTTTCCTCTTTTTTGGAAAATGTTCCTGATAAGGCAAGAAGGACTGATCTTTACAAAAAAAACCACAAATGTATGAATTCAAAGCACAATGACTTGACTCTGCTTCACATTAATCTACTCAGATCAAAAACCACATGTGGCTGTTCATCAACTGCCTGATTGAGAACCCGTCCTTCGACTCTCAGACCAAAGAGAACATGACGCTGCACCAGAAGAAATTTGGGTCCACCTGTAACCTCACCGAGAAGTTCATAAAACAGGTGTGTATACGTTGCCCCATACTTTGCATTCCTCCAAAGGTCAATCAGCTGAGGTTTCACTGATTTCACTTCATCTTCTGTTCCACACAGGCAACATCATCTGGTATTGTGGAAAGCGTGATGAACTGGGTGAAGTTCAAAGCTCAGTCGCAGCTCAACAAGAAATGCTCAGCTGTGAAACACACAAAAATCAAAGGAGTGCCAAAACTGGATGATGCCAACGACGCTGGTTAATAGTCTTCAACTGTCGTTAAAACGTGGTTAATGAAAGTAAAAGCAAACATCTTGTAATTGCCTAGTTTGTTTTTTTTTTGTTAGGTGGGAAGAACTCCGTTGGATGCACGCTGATCCTAACTGAGGGAGACTCGGCCAAGACACTTGCTGTGTCTGGGCTGGGAGTGGTTGGGAGAGACCGCTATGGTGTCTTTCCTCTCAAGGGAAAAATGTTAAACGTGCGAGAGGCTTCACACAAACAGGTCAGAATGATAGGATTGTGTTAATATCCTTGAGTTTGATGTAGTTCAAACAACAACTTCAGATGTTTTTGGGGCTTTTTTACAGATTATGGACAATGCTGAAATCAACAACATCATCAAGATCCTTGGTCTTCAGTACAAGAAGAACTACAGCGATCCGGAATCCCTTAAGTCTCTGCGCTATGGCAAGATCATGATCATGACAGATCAGGTCTTCAATTTGATCTTTTTTTCTTTGACTTTGTTTTGTAATCACATTTTCAAGCTATTTGTCATTGTTTGCATGCACCATTATGTGCTACACGTCTTGAACCTTTCTCCTTCATTTAGAATGACTGGGCTCTCTGTTCTAGGATCAAGATGGCTCCCACATTAAGGGTTTGCTGATCAATTTCATTCACCACAACTGGCCGTCACTTCTTCGCCACAACTTCCTGGAAGAGTTCATCACCCCCATCATCAAAGTACGTTTAGCAAAAAAAAAATAAAAAAATTAATCCAACACTAAAACAAAACATTAATGTTGCTGTTGTCAAGACTCTTCCAATTGGAACATCTGTGAGAACTTTGACATTTCAATGGCTGTGAAATGCTTTCATTTTAAATTTCTTACAACCAAATTGAGGAGCATCTGTTATAACTGGCTTGTCCCAAAATTGCAACAACTGTGCCATCTTGTGACCAAGCTGCACATTACTCAAAGTTCAATCTGTTCCCTGGCCTGATGGTTTAATTGTGATTGTTCAGCAATTTTATTAAAAAAAAGGAATTATCATTCTAATTTGTAGACAATGACATCTTCTGAGTTTTGTCCTTCTAGTTTTCACTGACACATATTTTGTTGTCCTTAAGGCATCTTTCAAGAAATCCCAGCTGTCCTTCTACAGCCTGCCTGAATTCAATGAATGGAAGGAGAGCCAGACCAACCCAAAATCTTGGAAGATCAAATACTACAAAGGTTTGTGACAAACCCCTGTGTGGTAGTAAAACTAACAAGTAAGCTACTCATCATTCCCTCTTGTTTGTATGGGTGGGTGTCCCAGATGTTTCTCTATTGTTGCTAGAGTGTTCTTCCTTTGTGTTCCTTCAGGTTTGGGTACCAGCACATCACAGGAAGCCAAGGAGTACTTCTCAGACATGCAGAGACATCGCATTCCATTCAAGTATGGTGGACCTGAGGACGATGAAGCTATTACCCTGGTAAGATGCTAATCTGTTTAGCTGTTATGGTTGAGGTTTACAGTTTAGGTGTTAATTGTTTTTAAATGGTTTCTATTTCTCTGACTAGGCCTTTAGCAAAAAGAAGGTGGAGGAACGCAAAGAGTGGCTCACCAACTTCATGAATAACCGGCGCCAGCGCAGAGAGCACAACTTGCCTGAGGTACGTCCCCAAACGTTTGTGGAAACACTGGCCACGAAAAGGCATTTATTCCAATAAATGCATGTGAATGTGTTTGCTTTGCAGGATTATCTTTACGGTCAATCCACAACGTCCCTTTCCTACAACGACTTTGTCAACAAAGAGCTGGTGCATTTCTCCAACTCAGACAATGAGCGCTCCCTTCCCTGCCTGGTAGATGGTGCGTGGATGTCTGATTTACAGCAAGCACGTTTTAAACTGCAGAGAAGTATGATAAGTGAATATATGCATGTGTGTGTTTTCAGGTCTAAAGCCTGGCCAGAGAAAAGTGCTGTTCTGTTGTTTTAAAAGAAACGACAAGCGAGAAGTGAAGGTGGCACAGCTGGCCGGTTCAGTGGCAGAGATGTCCGCCTACCATCATGGAGAGGTACGATGATGATCATATCACATAAGTGTTCACTAAATTAGTAGTACATTGAGTAAAATTTCTTACTCTTTATTTCAGAACTCTCTGATGATGACCATTATTGGTTTGGCCCAAAACTTTGTGGGCAGCAACAACTTGAACTTTTTGCAGCCACTGGGACAGTTTGGCACTAGATTGCACGGAGGCAAAGACTCTGCCAGCCCTCGATACATCTTCACCATGCTGAGGTCAGCAGCATTTCATTATTACAAGCCTTTTATAATTTATTTTATGTACTGACTTTAATAAAAATGTCCACATTTAGCCCGCTGGCCCGCCTCCTTTTTCCACCCGTTGATGACAATCTTCTCAAGTACAACTACGATGACAACCAGCGCATCGAGCCAGAGTGGTACATACCCATCATCCCTACCGTGCTGGTCAATGGTTCTGAAGGCATCGGCACAGGCTGGGCAACCAAGATTCCCAATTACGATGTACGTGAGCTCATTAGCAACATTCATCGTATGCTGAACGGCGAAGAACCTCTGCCAATGGTGAGTGCAGGAAATGATTCAAGAAAAACATTGCTGATGTCTTTTTGTTCGCAAAATACATGACTAATGTGGCTTTTGTTCCCTGTAGCTTCCAAGTTACAAAAACTTTAAAGGCACCCTTGACCAGGTGATGGAAAACCAGTACATCAACAGTGGAGAAGTGGCCATTATTGATTCCACCACCATTGAGATCTCTGAGCTGCCAGTCAGAACCTGGACACAGGTACTGTATGTTTATCAGGTTGTGTGAATGTGGTTAGGCTTTGAAGCTCCTGTAGCTGATGCCACATACAATGTCTAACGTCGCATGTTTTTATGTGTTTTAGACCTACAAGGAGAATGTGCTCGAGCCGATGTTGAACGGCACAGACAAGGTTTCCGCTCTGATTACTGACTACAAAGATTACCACACTGACACTACAGTGCGCTTTGTGGTCAAGATGACGGAGGAGAAGCTACGGGAGGCCGAGGCTGCCGGCCTTCACAAAGTCTTCAAGCTGCAGAACCCCCTCACTTGTAATTCTATGGTAAATGTTGCCTAATATACCACAAAAAGAAAATCTACAATGTTAGAAATATTATGCTTCTTCATCTTTTGTTTTTCTCTCTTTTTTTTTTTTCAGGTTCTCTTTGACCACGTAGGAAGCTTAAAGAAGTACGAGACTGTGCAAGAGATTCTCAAGGACTTCTTTGAGCTGAGGTCTAAATACTACGTCCTAAGGAAGGACTGGTTGACTGGGATGATTGGAGCCGAGAGCGCCAAACTCTCCAACCAGGCCCGCTTCATCCTGGAGAAAATCCAGGGCACCTTGGTCATTGGTTAGTCGGCAATTAATTCTGTTGCAGTCCCAAATCCACAACAGTTTATGTAATTTATTTTAACGTGGTGAATTTCTGCACTTTGCACAGAGAACAAGCCAAAAAAGGAACTTATTCAAATGCTGCAAACTATGGGTTACGACTCCGACCCAGTCAAGAGCTGGAAACAGGCTCAGGAGAAGGTACGCATCCAGATTAGGATTGTTTTCAGCTGTAACTAACTACACAAATATCTAAAGATGAATGCATCTGATGTCCCACAATAAGGATGTGGAGGAGGAAGACAAAGAGAACGAAGAAGAAAAAGAGGACACCAGTGGGCCTGACTATAACTACTTGCTCAGCATGCCCATGTGGTTTCTGACCAAGGAAAAGAAAGAGGAGCTGTGCAAGCAAAGAGATGCTAAGGTTTGATATTTGGTCTGGCTGAAATCATGTGAAACCCTCAAACTTTATTTGAATGTTTCAAATAGTTGATATGTTTCTGTAGCTGACGGAGCTGGACACACTGAAGAAGAAGTCTCCATCAGATCTGTGGAAGGAAGACCTTGTGGCCTTTTCCGAAGAACTTGAGGTATTAACATTGATATATATACGATGAGTTTGTGTTGAGAGAGACAACATTCTACGCCATAACTTTGACATCACTTCATTATCATGCAATTTCTTTTGTTCTTGTGCTTAGCGCCTGGAAGCAAAAGAAAAGGAGGTAGAGCCTCTGCCTGTTAAAGGGAAAGGAAAGGGTAGAGCATTGAAGGTAAAGCAAGAAACTTTGCCAACACCACAAGGTCGCCGGGTTATTCCACGCATTACCAGTGCCATGAAAGCTGAGGCCAACAAGAAGGCCGTTGTCAAGAAAGGAGAGCCCAAGAGAGGAAGAAAGATCCAGGTGTGTAATGCAACCCAAATAACCAAAGCCTCGTCACAATAACTAAATTGTTTGAACCAAAATGGTTGTTTGTTTTTCTTCACTTCAGGAATGTTTACTGTCATTGTTTTTGTTGTTTTGTGTTTGAACAAGACTCGAGTGATTTAAATTGACCTTGATCTTTGCAGAGTGGAGAGTTGGTGATGAAGATGGAGTTTGACGAAGACGCAGAGAATTTTGAGCCGGTTGAGGAAATGGGACTGGCTGCACGCATGAAAAAGAAAGCCAAATCTCAAGCAACGGAGAAGGGTGAGAATTACACAAGTGTGCCAGCTTAGTAAACATGTTCCAACACAAGTGTAGGCTGAGAATCAAGTTTTCAATAACTCACCTTACTTCAATATATATATTAAAAAACTTACTCATCAGATCTACTTCACCCAGAAACCAGTTTGTATTGATTGACTTGAAAAGTTTTGGGACCATAAGTCTGATAATGATGTTTGATAATAAACACTTGAGTGACCAATCTTCATTAACACCTCAAATAATCAGCCATTTCAATGAGGAAAACAAAGACGACTAATGCGTGCACACTTTGACAGCAGCATCAAAAACTGGCAAGCAGACCACCCTTGCATTCAAGCCCATTGTGAAGAAAACGGAAACCAACCCGTGGTTTGACTCTGACTCTGACGGTGTGTCTAATGGTGAACCGGAGGCAGAGGAGGAGCCTGTTCCCAAAGAAAAGCTTACACGCAAAAATAAAGGTGAGTCTGCCTCGGAACTATCAATGGAGAGCAATGGCTTCATTGTTCTGTTCTCACAGTTTGTCTGTTCGCTTTTACATTCCTTATTATAAGGAGTAAACACTGCAATGCTGTTTCATCTGTATCTCTGATTTCACATTTCACTAACTCAAAAGCTACATGTCTAACAAGAAAAAGTTATCATGAACACACTTAATTTTTATGCATCTCTGATTTTTGTATGTCACTTTTTATGTTACCAACCATGGGTTATTCAAAGTTACATCAACCGAAAGATTATGATCAACTCCAACATATTTTCTTATTAGTGAAGTTTTAAAAAACAATTAATAAGCAAAGAACATAGTATAAACTGTGGCATTAAACTGTTCTTATAGTCAGCCCCATTCTGCCTTATCAGGTGGCCAAGAGAAGTACTGATCTCACTGATTATCTGTAGCTGTTGTATAGCATTGTTAAAAAAAACCTGATTTGAATTTGTTTCGCTCCAGCTGCCGTGAGGTACATTATGTCCGACAGTGAAGATGAGTCTAAAGATGAGACAAAAGAAGCTCCGAGGCGTAAAACTGTCATCAGTGATGACGACACAAGCTTTGCCTCAGACTTTGGCACCGTATCTCAAACCAGTCCCTCGCCACCTACTAAAGTGCTAGAACCAGAGTGAGTAGACGATGATGCAGGAATTACAAAAACCATGCTTTGATAAGAAGGAATTGAAACATTTTTATTCATTATGTTTAATGATGTATTCTTACAGAAAGAAAGTAACAACAAAAAGCAAGTCTGTACAGAAACCAGCCAACGGCAAAACAAGCTGTAAGTGTTTTTATCAGAGATTAGTTTGAAGTGCTTTGATGCCAGATGGTGTTAAGCTAAAATATTATGCTTTTTGTTGAAACTCGCAGCTCAGTCAGATGATGAGGCGCCTCCAACCAAGAAAATTCAAGAAAAGACAAAGGGAGCAGTGCCTAAGAAAGCTGCTGCAACCAAAAAGCCTGCTGTGGCCAAAAAGAAGTCAGCAGGTATGAAAACAATAACGCAAGCCGCTCAGGTCTGAAACGGCAGCAAATCTGGGGTTATTGGGTGTGTAAAATAACAACAGTAAATATGTGAAGTATTGGATCCAAAATCAAAGAGTTGGACCTGTTTTGTCTCAGGTGTAAAGCAACTGTCGATTCTGGATACTCTGTCCAAGCCCAAAGTTTCTTTGAGTGCGGCTCCCAAGAAGATCCCATCATTCGACTCTAGTGACTCTGAGGGTGAAGCAAAAGCCTTTACAACAAAGGCAAAACCAATGAAAAAAAGAAAGGAAGGTATCACTGACGACTCTGACACAGGCTCAGACGACCTCATGGCACGCCTCAAAGCAAAGACCACTGCTGGCAGCAAGGTTGGTCTGTTTTACACTAAAAGCTCATCAGGAATCAAGTCACGTTTTTTGCTCATCAAATACAGTATCATCCCAGTTTTGACCTTTTTTTTTGTCCCGGTGTTGTAGAAAACAAAGAAGTTGGATGAGGACGATAGCTTCCATGTTTTGGGTGATGCATCACCCGTGGCCCCGAAGAACAAACCTGCTCGTTCACGGAAACCTGTCACTTACGTGCTCTCAGACTCCGATGAAGATTTTTAAACCTATAACTTTTAATTTTGCATTAGAGTGAAAGTTGTTTTGAGAAGTTTATCTTATTAGGATTTCACATTTGTATTGTTCCCATTTCAAGGTGTTTGGTTTTTAAAAAAAAAAAAGGTTCACTGTGCAATGTGATGAAAAGCCGATTCTAACGTAGTTAGTTTCAAATGCTGGTTGTTGTTTTTCTGTCAGTTTTTACTCACAAGCTATCGATTTTTGAAGTCTGTCTTTATTGTTCTTGTCCTGTAAATATTTCATTGGATGTTATCTTGTCAAATAAAGTTTCCGTGTTTTGTATAAACTTCAGCCTTTTCATCTTTTAAACTTTTGTCTCAAGTTACCATCCCTTGGAATGTGATTGTTTGTATTTCTAGTTGACACAATGAAGCTATTCAAGTTATAGTTAGAGGGAGGAGCTTCATTTGCACCTTACAGTAACACAATACGGGATTATTACAGTGAGCTTTTATTCTCACGGAAAGGTAGTTTATTACCATTTGACAACTTTACAATATGTTTAGTTAGTTTAAAGGTCAACAGCATTCCACAATGTTACTATGTCCCTCCATTTTCTTTATATACTGTAAGTTGCATAACGTCTTGATTGCACTGACATGTTGGTTTATTTTTGTAAAAAGATCCTTCCTGTATTAACAAGCACTTTGAATGTTCATTAAGAGTTTGCCTTTCTTGGATAAACATCTGAGCAGGAATTTCCTTCAGTGTTCCCGCCCTCTCAATCTTAAACCCTGTCAAAACCTCCAGACATATGGAATTTGGATGCTGTGCTAAGGGTGAGCCACAATAGGATGCACCTGATTGGATTTCTCCCTTCTTGAAGGAAAATGGAAAGATTTAGCGGTACAAACTTGATGTTTTTATTACATTTTGAATGAGCTTCAATTTTGCTGCCAACTCCAGATACAATCTCAGACTAAACCTGTTCTGTCTTTTCAATGGAATGCCTTAAGTACTGTAGCAGAATAGACGGCAAGTAGCGCAAGGAATTTTCTAACATGTTGTAAAAAAAGTTTATTCTATTAATGTGGATTTAATATGTGCATGCAATAGGCTAATATTGGCATTATTGTGACTTCTTTTGTAGTTAAACTGGTTTATTCTAATAGTATACCTTTTCTTTCAGGTGATTTGCAAAGTAACTAAATCAAGACTAATGTGTGAACTGAAGACTGAAGGATCTCTTTTTTTTTTTTTTTGCCATTTGGCTGAGTCAGCAATCACGTCAGCTACTTAAAGGAACACCTCCAGACTTTCAAGAAGTCGTCCCTGACGGTGCTGCAGTCCATGGTGAATGGGAGTTCCTTGGTGGACTCTTTGACACCCTCCAGGCGCGCTCGCCTATGCTGGGTCGCTTCTGGCTCCTGCTGATGCTGGTGTTTCGGATGCTGATCCTGGGCACGGTGGCCAGTGACCTGTTTGAGGACGAGCAGGGGGAGTTTGCCTGCAACACCCTTCAGCCTGGCTGCAAGCAGGTCTGTTACACATGGCCTCCCCATCTCACAATACAGATTCTGGGTGTTTCACATTGTCCTGATCGCTACTCCGTCGCTACTTTTTCTCATGTATGCAACACATCACCACAACAAGAGAAACGACAACTCCAAATGTAGCCAAATTGGCAGCCAGGACTCCAGGGAGGATCGACACTTTAGGAAACTCTACATTGTTAACGTCACATTCCGTATCGTGGCAGAAGTTGGCTTTCTGGTGGGCCAGTGGTTACTTTATGGTTTCAAGGTGGAAGCCCAGTTTCCATGCAGTCGCTTCCCTTGTCCTTACACAGTGGACTGCTTCACCTCTCGCCCTGCCGAGAAAACCATCTTCCTCTGTTTCTACTTTTGCGTTGGGGTGTTATCAGCCATATCCAGCATTGCAGAACTTGTCTACATCTCCATGAAGTGGTTCTGCGTTGATCCAGAGTTGTCTTTATCTGTCGACCACCCCTGTGTGTGTCAGAACCTCCAAAACGTCAGGCATGAGGACGTGGAATCAGAAGAGCAGAAACCATCCTGGAAGACTGTGTCAGAGACCAAATCCAGCAGTGTGAAGCCAATGAAAGGATTTCAGAGAAGCAGCAGGAGTAGAAAAGTCTCAAATCTCAGCTACAAGCACAGAAGTGGCAAATACTCAAACAGCAGAACCCTCGTGGTGTGAGAGCTCACTCATGCACACTGTAGAACTTTCTAAATTGTATAACATAATGCATAGTTTCATTTTATTCCAATTACAAAACCAAAGACATTACAAGACAATACTTTGGGGACTGCTTAAAACAAGGAAATGATGAGATATGATGATAAACTGTTATTGTGTTTTGCCTTGTTTGCCTTATTTGTTTTGACGAGTCATCGCAAACTGATAAAGGAAAGGAAATCCTCTGGAATAAACTTGATGCACTCAAACTGCTCCAAACGTATGGGTTTGTCCAAACACTGCTAATGAAGGAACCCACCCCAAGGCAGAATGTTCACATTATGTGAAGGTCTGAGAACAAAAGATTACATGCTGAGGCTGTACCCTAAAGCCCAAATGATAAATTATAAGCTTATTTAACTCATGTACATGTGATCAAACTATTTTGTTTAAAATAAATCTAAATGCGCAGAACAGTGATGAAGTGGTTAGCACCCCTAAACCTTTCTGTACATTTATTTGAATGGGTTTTTTCTTTAGTTTAATTATTTATTTATTTTTAATTTCTTGAATTATTAGACCATTTAACTCCCTCAGCATGAGATGGACTTAGGATAATTTGTGCTTAAAGGATTTCTGCTGCAGTTTGTTTCAGCTTTTTTCTATTTAATCTATATCTTAATCTTTAAACGTTTGCATATTAAAACAAACCAGAGTATTCAGAAAATGTATTTTCTAATTTATCAGAAGGGGTGAAATATGTTATTTAGTATTGTGAAAAATAAAAAAATAACCATGAAAAACATTTCAATCATATGGAATAAAGATTAGGGCCACATGTGATTTTTTTAAAGTCAGAATTCTGAGATTAAAAGTCAGGATTCTGAGAATAAACTCAGAATTCTGACTTTAAAACTAAAAATTCAGAGATTAAAGTCAGAATTCTGAATTTAAAGTCAACTCCAAAAAATAACTGTTCAAATGCATTTTTTGAGGGTGTCAAATGTTTTTTTTTTTTTTGTTGTTGCATTCAAACACTTTTTGATTGATTTTTTTTTTTTTTGTTTTTTTTTCAAATAAAGAATGTATGACACAAATCTACATTTATGCGTGACCATGACTGTTTGTGAGGAAGTTGGACTAAAGTGTGTAACCTGTCAAGCAACTTGTCAAAACAAGACCGGTGACATTTTTAACACTCACTGTGTAAAATGAAAAACCCCAAACTAGCTTTACCAATAATTCATGTACAATGAGTCATTATTGACCTTCATTATAGCACTGCCCACATGTGTTGTTAAACTAATATATCAGTTTAATCACCATCAGGTGGACCTTGTATAAATGTTCATTGATGAACCAGAAACACTGGTGAAAGGCTATGGGGCAAATATCAGATTAGTGTTTCTTTAACTTTAAATCAAGGAGAGGAAGTTAGTATTCTTATTGAATTGCAGCAGGTTTTTGTGTCTCTGTGTTAGAAATGTTACAATTTTACAGAACATTTATTTATTTGATATTATATTTGTCAATTGGAGAAAAAAAATGCTTATGTATGTATATTATTTTATTTTGCCTATGAAAATAAAAGGGTAAAAAGTAGATAAAAGCTAAAAGTGCAAAAAATGTATTTATTGTGGTTGTTAAAATCACAAAATAATTTGTATAATAGCACTTTTGTTTTGTGTTTTTTGCCTTGTGTCTTTGTTATGCTTTATTATATAATTAATATGTGAAACATATTTTTGAAGAATACACTTAATGTATTTATTATTATTTTTTTTACATTACACAAAAGAAACAAGACTAGCAACAGTTCATTTCAATACCTTTGACAAACAGCAGATGGCAGCAGTGCATTAAAATAGAAGGGGCCCCCTGATTTGAACCCCTTAATATAATATATAATAATTTCAAACAGCAGACTGTTTAAAACCAAAGCACAATATTTTTG
Source organism: Gouania willdenowi (assembly GCF_900634775.1). NCBI lineage: Eukaryota > Metazoa > Chordata > Actinopteri > Blenniiformes > Gobiesocidae > Gouania > Gouania willdenowi. The sequence goes on along the minus strand of NC_041062.1, from coordinate 12,120,497 downwards.
CCCTAATGTATTCATCACCTCTCTTCTTAAGGAGGAGGTTAGAAACCATCAAACATAGCAGCATTGGACTTTGATGTTGTACCTTCAAGCTTGTTTTCTACTTTTAATGATCTATGCAGTAATTGCAGTCAGATAGGAGAAAAAAATACATACATGTCCTTTGAAGAGTTTGGCAGTCATAAAGTATATCTGTGTGGGTCATCAGAATATGAGGTAATCTAACAACTCAACAAAGAGGCTTATTTTTGCTGCAGGGATTCCTCTTGGAAACAAGCATCCCTACGCCCCTGCTGCAGCTCCCTGGACACATCATATATGCAGATGGCAAAGCAAGGCTAGCTCTTTGATGTGCATAGAACAGAATTCTAGATGTGTTTCGTACAACCTCAGGGGAGGGGTGGAAAAGTCGAAAAGGATTACGATTTGAAAATCTGTTCTTTGCATGCAAATCTTCTCATGTCTGCCCTGAGATGGAAAGTCTCGCTGTCTCCAACATATTCTGTGTTTCTCTAACTCTTTATTTCTCTCTCTTTACTTCATCTTGTCTTTTTTTTCTGTATCCAGTGAGGGTTCGCTGCAGGAGTCTTCCCTCAAAGCAGTAGTATCTGTTTGCTGTGACTTCCTTCACATCAGCTTCTCTGAGAAGGAAGTAAAAAGATCTTTTTGCACTGCATGTCTCTCAAGGCTGGATCTTTGACCACTATCACAGGTTCTGCTCATGCAGGCTCTAGAACCTAACCTGACAAACGTTCCTCTGGCCTATGCAGCATCATAGGTGGCAACCATCTGTTGATTCTTGTGTATGAAACTTAAGGTCATGAGGCCAAACCCGTGTCGTTCGTTAACCTAACCCTTCGCTAACTTAACCCGAACCTCATTAGATCCCTCCATCTAACCCAAAAAATGCCAACATAGCTCCAAAGGTGTCATGATTTTGCGAACAACACCTAATGATGACACCTTATTCATGCTAATGGCAGATAATGACTGCATAATGTCAGCCTTAAGTAGGGGTGTGAACAAAAGTCAATTTCACAATATATCGCAATTTTTTGGGTGCCGATTTTAAATTGATTTTTAATTTTTAAAATTTTAATGTTTAATCAATATTTTTGTGTATTTGTGCAATATTTCAGTGGTGGTTACAATGCTTTCAATGTGTTGCAATGGTTATTTGATGCACTTGATTTTTGATGGCAGTGTGTATTGCTGCAATATTTATGTATGCACAGGCATTTTATTTTCATATAATCTGTTCAGATCAGTGTTTAAACTGACACAATAGGATAAATTATTTTTTGTTATTTTTGTGCATTATCAATAACTCAGGGTGCTTTATCGTTAATTTCTACTTACGGTTGTTACAATGCCGTCATTATGTTGTCACGGTTACGTTGAGACTTCTACACATTGGTTTCAGTGCACTTTATTTTATGATAGCGGTGTGTAACAATTCATTTTCTTTTTTTCAGTGTAAATGTGCAAAAACACTAATAATAAATAATAAATAGGATGTTTTGAGGCAAATAGTTTTGACTCAATTTGTCCTCTGAATGATCAATATCTTCTGATGAACATATACAGCAACTTGAATTCTCATCCCTACGTTTAATTTTGATATTAACTGGGTAGAATATCTATAATTACTGTTTTCCCAGTAATTTATCTTCTTAAAAACCAACTTGAATGCTATGAAATGGGTCAAAATAGGACCGTAGGCCTTGATTTTGACACGTGCATTAGTCATTTATTACACTTTAAGAATTATATTTACAGATGTATACATGTGAAAGTGTTAAGAATGTTGCACAAGAATGTAGTCATTTTCTGGTTTGGCCCACCTGAGACACTTGAACTAAAATGACTTTGACACCCCTGGTTTAGAGCATACAATCCAGCCCGCAGGAGAAAGTAAAATGACTGAGAAAAGAATTATAATTGTGTAAATTACCAAATAATTCTATTGCAGATATCTCAGTCCCTTCAAATATTGGCAATGGCTCACAATTTTCCCGTGGCTATGTCATGACTGCAGTCATTTCTGATTCACAAATTGTTGAAATAACTGTCAATTTTTATAATTCCTGCAATTTCTCACTAACAATTCCGCAATGCGCTCCAAAAAACACATCATTAGCCACAAAATCAAGGAATTTTTAAGTGAAGATCCTGCAGGGACTGATATGTCATTTATTGCTTGGATGCTGTCGGTGCCTTACGTACTGTATCTATCAGCTAAACTAGGGCATGGTAATGTTGGAATTACTCCCGAAATCTGTGGCCCACTTGAGATCAAACCACTCCGTATTTGGCCGGCGTGACTGTAGATGGTTGGGAAAACTGGACTACTATGAGGAATAACACCAAATCATGGGAGAGCCTGCAAACCACCTCAAAGGAAGGTTCTCAGGTCCAACCGATAAAGATTGAACCACAACCACTCAAAGAAATCATCAGACCTTTCCTGAGACAAATAGAGAATTACTGCATGTTTCTTAAATTGGGGTTAAACTAATCCATTATTTAATCTGGTAACACAGAGTGAGGATCTTAGCTTTTATTGTATTATAGATCTATTATGTGTTATGGAAAAGCAGAATGAAGCCAAATGAATGAGCACAAGCTAACGTCATCTGTGATTACTGATTTAGTTCTGACTTAGCGGTTAGCCTGACATTCATAATGTCATTGGATTTTATTTATCGAATTAATCTTGAAGCTGTTGTTAAAAATTAAAACTGCTGCTCAATGACTAAAAGAAAACATGACGCTCGTTTGAAAGGTCATCCATCCACCACTGGTGTCTTTGCTTTACGCTCCTTTGCTGTCAAAAATCTCTTCTGACGCTCACAAAAAGCTGGAGAATCGTTTTTGCACGTCATGCATAGTAAACACAGACAGCACGCGTTTGAGTTAAATGGGGTGGAATACCGATGATACACATCAAGGCCTTCTCGCGGCTCCTCGTGTCTCAGAAGAAGATGTTTAGGTCCAGTTATATAAAGGTGTTCATGCTGGCCTGATCCGGTGCTGATGATGCTCTTTGTATGAGGATGACCTCTGAACCATCTCACAGTTAGCCACACACGCTAATGGCTTTTTGTCTCTTTATTTGCTTCATCCTAATCTTTCTGCTGCGTGTTGCTTATTGGGATTCGAGTGTGAAGGATGGATGGATGAATGCAAAGTTTAAAGGTTGATGAATGTCGTCTAGTTCCTGTCAGTCCTTCGTTGTCATTCACCTGTTTTTGATGTCCTTGAGGTCCTCGTGGGAGATCACAACCTCTGCATGCACTCAAGTGTAGATATGGTGTGTGTGTGTGTGTGTGTGTGTGCTCTCCAGGGCGGTGTGCTCAGCACTCATGCTCGGCTGCACACTAACTTGATGTGACAGGGTAGAAATACCACCTCTCTCTCTCTCTCTCTCTTGCCCGTCCACATTCACAAACCCCATCTCCACCACCACCATCATCACCAACATCCCCCAGCCTCTCACTCCATCTCCCGCTACTCCCCCCACCCCGAACCGCACCCCCGCCCCATTGGCTGTCTACTTCTGTCACTCTATGTCTTCTGCTCAGAGACAGTGTCATAAGCCCTTCTTGGCTTTCCTAACTACAAGCAGCCGTGTGCTGGAGTATTAGTGACGGATGCTCTAAAATGGGACAGATTATGTCATTTCCTGTTACGTAACGCCACATTGTCATGCGTTCATCCATCCACCCTACGAGACAAGTTCTCAGTGTTTCTCTCCGAACTGTCGTCCTGCTGGTTAGTTTGTGACCCACATGATGGAGCAGTATGGCAGCAACCCTCACTGTAGAGGGAAAGTCATGTGTCTCAGTTTGACTTTTGACCTTTCTGACCACGCAGATACCGTTTTCACCATGTTTGGATGAAAACGAATCTGAAATTCACTCTCAGAATCCACATCCCAACATTCATCCGCAGCTCCTGTGGACACCCGCTCATCTCGCTCCGTATTTTAACCATCACACATTTTCACGCCTGGATGCCACTGGATAAAAGGCCCATCTTTAGCCTCTATACAGCAGGACCACATCATTTCGTTTTGTGACTCACACATGAATAGCTCTGCATTAGTAGTATACTATATGTAATAGCCGTCTGATGTATTGTGGCCGTTGACAAACAAATCGGCGAATAAATTGGAAATACAGCTACTCGTGTCATTCTGATCGGTTTGAATATAAAAAGTGGTTATTCAGCACAACAGCTGCCTACCCACCTGGAATATTAACTCACAAAACTAAGTTTCAGCCTGATAAACAGTAAACACGCAGTCTTGATCTGGCATAGCAGGTAAAAATAAATTAATAATGGGTTTAATTGCAGTGATTAAATTAATACATGACATAATTTTTCTGGCCAAAGACGATTTTGCGCCTAAGTTTTCCAACAGATGAATTTTAACTGGTGTTAGTTACCAACCAGAGCAGTTGCAGTAGCATTGCAGTTCCCATGACTTGCATAAGTGGACCTAAGGGTGTCCTGATTCCACATTAATATTGGATATCGGTCTTATGTCAGCAAGAAAATGAGTATTGAATAGTGAAGGCCTGCATCTAAAATCTTTTTTTTGGATACATTGAAGGTTTTTTTTTTTCTTCACTGTTTTAATTGAATTGTAGAATAGTATTATGTTTAAGGTTGAAATATATGAAACCCATTGGTTTATAAATGAGTCAGTTTTTCTTATACCAGCTGTTGCTGACTAATGTTCTCTGTTTGAGTGTCATCACTGGATCAAACTTTTACAATATAAGTATTAGAAGTATTTATGATTTGTGCTGATGGTATTGGATTCATTATCAGATCGTATCCTGGAACGTCATCACTTCTGTCATTTAAAGTGAGGAGCGCTAATATCATGTTTAGCCATGTAAGGCAACACGTGTGCAATTTAAGGAAATATTTTTACTTCCTAAATGCATTTGTTGGACAGACGATGCTGGTTAAACCTGGAATATTACAGACTATAATCTCACACAGGACTCAAGAGCTTAAAACAAATGACACAGTACAGCATAATACAAATATTAACCTTATAATGCGGTACAGTACAGGTAAAAGTTGTATTTTAATCAAGATGGATAACAATTTGTTGCAACCACTTCATTAAAAAAAAAAAAAATCATTAAATCTATATCACAGTCATGGGTTTGTGATCCAACAGTTTAGAACCCCTCCTCCAAAGCAAGGATTTGTACCAGCTCTGATGTTTAAGGCCATATAAGGGACGATGTTTCATCTCCCATTTCTCCTCTGACCTTCAATACTAAAGAATCTATATTAAGACTGAATGCCCGACGTTATTTTCTTCCTGCATCACCCCGTTTTTTCCTACATGTGCTCTTCCTTCTCCCTCTCTCTCCCTCCCATGTCTCCTCTCCTCCTCCATCTCTGTGTTTTCCTCTATCCTCAGGGAGACAGCTGCATGCAGAGCCATTGTGGATCACTGAGCTTCAAGACACTGTAGAAATTGCTCCATTTTTCCACCGAGTGTTTCTCTAAACCACTACGTGGGACAGGCAGTTTGATATGACGCCGCCATTCCCTTTTGTGGAATTTGTTCTGTAAGCTGATGGATTAGGATTTGATGCATCACTGATAGAACGTGCTTTGCTTTTTCCCTGGCAAAGTTTATGAAGTCATATCCGGGCGTGGAAGGAGTAGATGTTCTGTAGCTTTTAAGCAACTATTTGCAGACTCCTGTTCTTCACATTTTGTTCTGTAGTAGTGTGGGTTTCACAGCAGCACAGCTCTGCAGGCATCCATATTGGATGATTCTCGTCTGGTCCAGTGGTGTTGAGAAATGGGGGGGGAACCACATTTCAACTCCATTCCAATCCACTGGGTACAAAGCAGGGCTTAGAGACTTTAGGGACTCCTCTCCACTCCAAAGCCCCCAGCTCTCCATTAACCAATTAGAGGAGATAACTGCTTAACTGGACACATAAAAAGAATTGGGAATGAACCAGGAGAACCTGAAGGCACTGGGAAGCATACTGGGAAAGCAGATGATGAATAGAGGAGACGCAGAGGAAACATGCAGAAAAACTGTGGAGCAAAAACAAAAAAACAAGCCAGTGTAGACACACATACAACTCCCCCACCACACCACCCCACCCCACCCCACCCCACCCCGGGTCCTGCTCCTCCTGATTTATTTGTCTCACATTCCACACTCAAATGTGCGTTACCGAATACACAGGCCGGTGATAGATGTTTATGAGCTTGTGTCAATTTTCTTCTGTGAATTTACTGTCAGTGGGTGATAAATGCACTCAATATAGCTGGTTATTCATCTCATATATTCTCTGCACAAATTCCCACTGCTCAGCCAGGACTCCTCAGCTACCAGTAGGGGTCGTCACAGGCCAGTCTCATGTCAGAGACCACAGCCTGGGAAGGAAGGAGTCAGGACTTCCTTTTTAGAGCTACTATAGGGCAGAGTGTGGGCTAACAATGCTCTTGTTGCCACAGCCTTGTTAATGGTTAGTGTATTTATGAGCACAGATTTAGTTTTAATGCAGACCCCAAATCTGACAGTAATTGAAAGCAGGAAAATGTGTAACAACACATCCAATCACATCATTCTTTTCTTATGGTGGCTTTTTACATGTGTTTGTTCGTGCGTGTGTGTCTGAATGTCCTCGTCTCTTGTAAGCGACCCACATCAATCCGTAAGGCCTCTGCCCTTTTCCCGTACCTGTCTGAGAAATGTGATGTGACATGTGGGTGAATAAGATGGAGCGAGGGGCGTTTGTTGGTTGAGACCTGGAGACATTTCAAAACACTAGTGTTGTAGGTGATGCACAAAGTCATGTTGTCAAACAAAAGAAAGACGTTCTGACACACTCCTGCTTACGACGAGAAGAGAGAGACAGATTTTCTACTAACATAAATATTCACATTGAGACACAAACTTTAACGTAGTCAGGAAACCATAGTACACTTGATAGTCCTCTACAGTTTTAGTTCACAAAGGCTGCTCGCTCTGTTCTTTAGCGAGAGAATTGCACTTTCACGTTTATTGATTTCACTTTCACGTCTATTGAAATCATATTTCGAGCCACTGGTGTGCCAGAAAGATCGTTATAGAAACAGTTGTTTCTGAAATGTGAAAATGGCATTGTTTACAACACCCAATCTTTACAATGACACTAAGTTAATTTAAGGAAGTGTTTCTTACTACGTAATACGTACCGGCAGTTATGTGCCTGTGTTATCACCGTGTCAGGATGGCCGGGTGGTCTAAGGCGCCTGACTCAAGGATTCTTCCATCCACTGCCATAGGTTTGAATCCCACATTTGACATATATGTTTTTTTTCATTTTAGCATATTTAACGCTGCAAATTCCACCTTTAATAATACATATATGGAAGAGAAAAAAATCAACATTTTGGGATGTTTCCTGGGTTAGGGTTAGGGATAGAGTTCAGGCTAAAATAAAGAAAGTGTCTATTTGTACGGACAACCCCCGGTACTATTTTTACGGATACCGAAGTACATGTACGTAGCGGGTCAGGGTTAGGGTCAGGGTTAGGGTTAGGGTTAGGGTTAGGTGAAGGGTTAGGTTATTACCAAATATTGCAACAATTTTTAGGGTTAAGGTTAGGGTTAGGGTTAGGTTTAGGTTTAGAGTAAGGTTTAGTCTTAGTCACATGATCTAAACTGGCTAAATAGGGGCAATGCGTACGGATAGAATGTTGGTATATTAATAAGGCAACTGTACGGATAGTCAGTGCCTAAAATAAAAGGGTTAGGGCTAAAATCAAAGGTTTTGCGGGGTAGCTAAAAACAAATGAGTTTAAATAAAACGTGACGTATACTGGCCAATGAGGGGCGCTGCGAATGGATAGACTGCCAGTCAATTGACAAGTATTACGTACTGATATCTACTGCTATTATTCAAGTCGGTTTGTTAACCGTTCTTTAAAGTATAGTCATTAAACTACACCTCCATTATTGAACTGATATAGGATGCATTTTGACCTTTATTCACATGAAAGTGAAAACAAAAATTGCCCTTTCCTGCTTTGATTGTGACTTCTCTTTTAAGCAAAAGTTTAGGTTTAAAAACTAATAATGAAAGTTGAATTTTACCGTATATTGTTTTTATGTAATGACTCATTTTTAATAATCTGCTTGGAATTTGATTGGGGGGGGGGGGAAAAAATCACTTTTTTATTTATTTATATTAAATTGACTACTAACTACTTTGATAAAATTGCTCCATATTTTTTATTTTTTGGTAGGCTATTCAGGTTGAATATTTCCCCCCAGTTTGGCTTGTGTGTGGCTCATTATTTGACAGTGATGTTAGTTGATAATCACTTTAAAATAAGGTCTATACCGTAATATAAATCGATTTATGTGTTGTAGCATTAGCAACCTTTTATTCAAGTCTCTTCTGACACGTCATCTTATGCAATGTGTTAGTGAACTTTAAATTCAGAATGCATGAGCAAATAGGAACTGTGCCATGTTTTTTGAGAAGTGCAAAAGTCCTGATTCTGCAATGTCTCTGGTGCTTTACCAATAATATTGACGCAGTGCAGACAACATGTCATTATTTCTGTGTGTGGTTCAGGCCGCTGGTTTAGACATTAGATTCACTTTGAATGGCCTAGAGTTGTGTCATTTCTTAGTATATTTGTTTGATTTCTTTTCTTTCTTTCTCGCTTTTTTTATTTTTTATTTATTTATTTATTTTTTAAGGAAACTTGTTGGGTACCTGCAATACAGCAAGCAAATTAGCATGCTAAACTTGGTAAACACAGGGAATATTTCAAGCTAATATCATATTTACTGACATTAATAACTGTTTTTCTGTACCAACTCAACAGGCTTTTTTAGTGGTTTTCAACTCAAAAAAGTAAAATCTAATATTGTTACAGGTTTCTGTTAAAGGCTGCGGACCCCCGTGTTTCTTATGACCATAATTGTTTTTAAAAAGTGGGTATTCTAAGCAATGAAAAAACCCAAAAATAATGTAAAAAGAAGTGTACGTATATAAACATGTTGAGCAGCTGATCATTTAAATAACACACCATTAGGAAAGTAGAATAGCTTGATCTAGATCATAAGTTAATGCATGTGTGCTGAAGAATTTTTCGGCCTCGGCGCTCAGTGAATGTATGTCATTCTATGCATTGGTGTGTGCACGTTCTCCCCTCCCCCCTCCCTTGTTGAGAGCTACCGGGATGAGTGTGTTCCATATGTATGTCATCTCCCATCACTCAGTGGAAACGGGGAGGGGTTGGCTGTACATTCTGCACTACATCAGCGCATGATGTGGAGGAAGATTGTACATCTCGGGCCAGACGTAAGAGGGAAAAACTGGGTTCCTGTGTTTTAGGGAGGATGTGATATATGAGTTGAGAGAGCGATGAATGGAAAGAATATTCTCATGCTGGCCTCAGCTTCTTGGAAGATTTTCCTTAGATTCAAACATTAATTTCTCCCTCCTCCCTTCCATATCTCTCTTGATTCAGATTTGTGTTCATATTTTATCCGGTATCAGTCTGCCCTTCCCATATACAGTATGTAGCTGGACTAACTCCAGCTCTGCGAGCAATGGGGCACCCCCTCACCCCCACCCAGCCTTCAGTGTCCTAGACCTTAGTCATGTGACGTTGACCCGTTATGTTTTACAAGGCTACAGTGCTGCATGGGGCCTCTGAGGAAAAGGTCTGTGATCACCAGCGGCAGGAAACAAAGCTATACTCTAGGTGTGTGTGTGCGTGCGTGTGTGCGTGCGTGTGTGTGTAAGTGGGGGTGAGTTCAGGAAACAGTATTTTAAGTGATGGACTTCCACTATAAAAAGTTTTACAATCTAAATCTAAAGCGTGAAGTTTTGATCGCAGCTGCGTTCGCACATGCTGCTGCTGCTATGTTGTCTGCCTGAGACGGGAAACGTTTGATCAAAGAAGCCTGGATTTCCAACCCCCCCCCAACACACACACACACACCCCACCTGGCTGATGTATATTTTTCAAATCTTACTGACGTGCTTAGATGTGCTCTGACCTTAATCTCCTCTCCTCTACGTCCTCCACATCTCCCATTAAATCTCACACATCTGAACCAACATCTTCCCTCGCCTCAATTCTCCTGTTGATTCCCAAACAAGTTGACCTTGAGCTGTGTGGAGCTGTAAGTCTGCCCTCCTTGCAGCCTTAATCTACGGCTATATACGCAGACATATCTTGTTGCTCTGCCTCCCGCCCACACACTGCATACTACACACTACATGTATGCTTCACAAAGCAAAGTGCATGAAGGATGACCACAGTATGGACTCATACAAGAACACAGCAACACATGCACACATAGATCTGCGTCATTCATTGGTGATTTTAGCCCATTAAAGGGAAGTAGCCCAGTCCAGTCTCTGATCACTGCCCCCCACCCCCCCCCCACCCCCATCTTTGTTCCCCAAATCAGGAACAGCTGTGCTCCTCCACAGTTGTAAGTTTTAAAAGCCATTAAGTGAACCCTTCATTGCTACCCCACTCCTCTGTGTGTATTAGTGTATATGTGTCAATGTCTTGCTTATCTGCATCTACAAGCATTGGACACACACTCTTAGTTCTGCAGAGTTTGTTTCAGGTCGCGCCTCGAAATGATGTGGCTTCACTTGTTGAATCCTCGTGTGTCCAAGAGGAGCGTTTTTAGCCATGCTCGGCCTCGTCTGTGTTCCGTGCGCAGTGTGGCAGTCTACCACAATCGGCCTCCCACACCTTCTTGAACACTGCACTGTGTTTCCAGCCATGTATAGCGCAGAGGAAAGGGGGTGGAAACGGGGAGGGTCACATGAGGTCATGTTGTCTTTGAGTGTGGAACAACAAAAACAAGGCCCAATGAAATAGTTCAATGCTTGTCCACTTTCTTGGCTTATCCAGTGAATTACTGCGCCAGGGAAGAAGAAGAAGAAGAAGAAGAAGAAGAAGAAGCCCGCAGCCTTTCATAGGACAAGCCCTTCACTATAGAGCTGCAGACACAGCTGCACACAAACACACACAGCAAGCAGATGTTTAAGGAGACTATGGGCGACAGTCAAGGGAAAGAAAGGAGAGGAACCGTGACAATGGAAGTAGACATTCAGATGTAAGATGTCAAAAGTCAAAACTATGGCTCGCTTTTTTTGTTTTTCTTTTCTTTTCTCCCCCTTATCCCCCCCCCCCCCCCCCTCTATCTCCTGTGGTGATCTCTCATTTCCTGCAGACTCGATGTTGATTTCATACTGGAGCTCAGAGCTTAGAGTGGGAGTCTGTGAGATGGTAAAGGGAACACGGGGGAGGTAACGTGTGGGGGTGTTTGGGCCCAGGCCAAAGACAACTTTCACCTCCGTTTGTTTCAATCCATCTGTGCTGATTTCAAACATATGTGCACGCTAGGTTATTGTTGTTAGTGACTACAATCACACACACCTTATCACTTCATTATTGATATGTACCTTACCTTATGCCTTCAGCAGAGAAGAAATACTATGTCATGTTCATTATAGTGTAAAAGTTTCATTATTCTGTGGTGGAACTCGTGTTTCACACCTGGTAAGAAAAGAAATGAATAACTATAGGATTGTGTTATTGAAAATAATACTTGCAGTGCACGAAAAACAACAAAGTATAATAAAAAATCATCAAATTAGTTTGAAAATTTGATTTCCAAAGCAAATAAAATCAGGAAGTTATTGTGACCTTTCTTTTGAGAGTACACAGCAGCAGAGGAAATACCGGTAGTTGAGGTGAAGGTTCGCGATTTTGTTGTTGACCTTTTCTTTGTAAAGCTTACACAATTCATAGTATTTAAAAAAGACGTTGTGTATTAGAAGGTTGCAAAAGGACTAACAACACATGCCGGAGCTTAAAGACATCTTCCTTACGCGCGTCTCGTGTTTGTTCCTTTTACCAAGGAAGTGATGAGGTAGGTGAAAAAAACAGAAGTCTAACTGTTGTGTTTTGCCGTCACAGATGCCAATAATGTGCACAGCTAGTCTCACATGCGTGGCAGATTGTTCGGATAACTGTAGCACATGGGCAATTTCTGCTTTGTACTTCCTTTCTGTCACTGTTTGCATAAATGACGCCTTCTAGACATGAACAGCTGCAGCACTCAGCTCTCACATCCCCTTTCATGAAAGTACACATGTATCTGTTACCACAACAAGTTCCCTAAACTTGGCTTCTATCGGCCCCTATGCTTCCCTCGCTACTTTACATTAATATAGGCAAAGCCTGATGGGCAAATGGATATCTCTCGCATTCATTCATATATTTCTACAGCCGTTAACAAAACAGAGGGAGTTAAGTAAGGAACAATGGGCAGCCTTACTGTAGAATAATTGTCTGTTGTAGAGACGTTCCCACAGTCTAACCACAACATGCAAACCCAATTTGTCCCTCTGTTGGTGTTACAGTACCCCAAACACACACAGTGCCAAACAACGGCATTGCGTGACTAAAGATTCACACCTCGCTTTCTCTCTTTCACTCAACGAAGGCATGAAAAAAATCCCTCTCTCACAGTAATGTGAGAGGTGTGTGTGTGTGTGTGCGCAAGCACTCGATGTCTATCTGGGGCACTCACTGAATGTGCCCTTGCTTGGCCTATGACTTTGTTTTGTTTTTTTTAAAGCTTGCTATATGTGTGCACGCACTGCATGCAGGAATTGTCAGAGTTCACACACAGGCTCAAGACCTCTAAGCATGGTCAACCAACACGAAAACTCTCACAAAACATGCAAAGGTTTTCGAGTTCAGTGCTACAAAACCATCACGTACTCCGACTCTTGCCAAACTTTAATGAAGCTTCAAAATTCAGTAATGTTTGCAGGAACTCTCTGACTCAATGAAAGCATTGGAAAATGTGTTTTCTCTTTGGAATTTGGTTCAAAAGTTGATCGTTTAAAAAAAAAAAAAAAAAAAAAAAACGAAAGCTTGGATATGATTTCATTCCCTCAACCAATTCCCTAATCTATAATTCATCAAAAAATAAAAAGAAGGGTGGAAAAAACGCAATTTCTCCGAAGAAAGTAGCTCCCTTAAGCTTTTATGTATAACCTGCTGCCACAACAGTTTCTTCCTCTCCTGCACCTTTGCCCACGGGGCTGAAAAGCTCCATTTCAGGATGGGTAGACACTAGCCAGGTGGCTAATTGAGCTTTTTCCCAGGGCACCCTGTGACAGCGTGCCACCCTGTGCCAAGGTGTTGACATTTCCCAAGGCTACGTAATAGATGCTTTTAGACCCTGTATAGTGTGTCCAATCCACTTGCCCCGCGGCATCGAGTTGGCTCACAAGAAAACAGGCTGGTCACATTCAGCTCAGTAAAGGATGAAAGGGTAAACCAGTTATATAGCCCCACTTTTATGGATTCATGTTCAGTAATACTATTCCCTAGCTACCGCTCGCACTCAATCGTCTATGGTTCCCAAACGGTACACCCAAAGCGGATCATTGCACATGTACCTGCAACCCTCTCAGTATTATGACACTATTTCCAGTTCCGTGAGTTTATTATCATTATTTTGACTTTTAGTTCATCTTCTTGCTTCAGAAAATGCCAAACATTAGGACTTTTTATTCAGGTTATTTGTATCTGTGAAGCTTTGACGTGCATGGGATCATTCTGCCTACCGTGCCAAACATATTTAGTTTGTTACTTCAAACCCACTCTATAGAAATCTGTAACATATAATTGTGTATAAATCAAGTCGATTAGCACTCACTGTGTTCTGATCTTGGATCTGATTCAAGTGCACATACTAGTGGCTTCAATCACTTGTAACCTACATGTGGTTTCCTTTGACCTCACAAAAACATATGCAGTTGCCTCAGGTATTGGCCTTCTGCCAGAAGATTCATGGACAACTGCATGACATGCAAAGCGCACAGCAATTTGTGTATTTTGTTGGATTTTGGGGTCTTAAAAGGGTGCAAAATAAAAATAATTAGGATTTAATATAGACTTTCTAACAGAAAGTTTTTGACTCTTTATTTTTCCATCACTCTTCTCGAGCTTCATTCAAGCCTTGGCTTTGTGAAAGAACCAACCTAAAACCATTCAAAATTCTCTCATTGAGTTTTTGCTTGGGTTTTTGAATCTATAGTCTTTCATACATCTGTGAGAACTTGTACCAACTAATGCACTTCTTCCACTTTTTTCATCAGTTTTAGCCGCAACATCTTTTGCTATTACGACAAAATGAATTGTCTTGGTTCTGTGTTTGAGACTTTGGTTGAGGTGTATTGGTGAGGGTTAGAGAGTGAGGGAGATTCACCGGCTGTGAGGGATCAGTTTCAGGACTGTAAACATTGCAGGGACCCCCTTACACACACACACACAGCTTATGGGTGTGCCCACCCCTTTCCCCAGGCTCCCCCTAGACACCCCCTCCACCCCGCTTTTCCTTTTCGTGTTTCCTGTTGAGCTGGCTAGACTCCTTTGACAGATTTACAACTCCAGGGTCAAAGTTTTCTGACGGCAGCAGATAAATCTTATGCCACCCCCCCTCCCCACCCCGGGCTCTGCCTCACCTGATAAAAAGACAATCACAACAGCCGTCTAGCTCTACCCCCCTCCCTTGCCTTCAACGTGCCACCCACCACCTTAACCCACATCCTTTCATGTTTAATTTACGCTTTTTGCGCTGACAAAAAAAAATTAACATCTGTGCACCTTCACGTGAACTTGCACGCTTGGATTTATGTTCTTTAAATCGGAGAGAGAGACAGCTGTGTTGATTTGTTGTTGTTTATGTATTAATAATGCATATTGTTTGTGAGATATTTTGGGAAAAAGAAGAAAGAATGCATGACGTTGTTGTTTAACATTTAAGGCTCTTAATGTTAGATGACGGTATGTGGTAGGTCTGGTAATTGTTATTTCCTCCATCCACTCTTTGTTATTCTGCATGATGGCATCATTTATGTTTGTTTATATCTTCTGTCTCTGTCACACTAGTCTAAGGTTTTTGTCTCTATTACTCTTCTTGCGCTCCCTCTTGTTTTGTGCGGGTAAAAACATTTTCAGCTTGAAATATTAAACATCTGTTACATTTTAGCTGTAATATTCAGTTGCTGAATCCAGTCTCTTTGTCTACTTGCATGGAGCGAATACAAACTTTTTAAAGTATAAAATACTGACTCAAGTTGCTGACAAATACAACTTGACAGCGATTCTTCTATAAATTATACCTTTGGGTCTATTTGTGTTCTATACCCTGGATAAGCACATATGGGTGTGGCCAAACAAATACACTTGATGTCTACGTCAACATTAGCTCATGTTTTTCTTTTTCTAACCTCAGTCTTGTGTTTGCAAATCAATCCTAATTGGTATGTTACACTGTATGTATATCCAAGGACGCACACTAATCACACACACCAGTGAAACACGTATAGAATAAGAACCCAGTTGGTAATAATGGATATGCATAGGAGTGAAGAAATAACACCACATTTAATGGATTAAAATCCTGGCTGAAATCTCACATCATGCTGTTTTAATGTTTTATGAGTGCAAACCGCAGCCGACTTATTTTATTCTTCCAATCTTGAAAGTAGAAGGCATTTTCCTTCAAATTGAGGCTTTCAACGCGATCCTTTACAAGCTCGTAAAAAACGAACATTCCCTGATATTTGTTTGATTGATTTGGTGCCGCGACGACAGCTTGTCCTAATCAATGTAACGTCATGATTGTTACAGCACAATCACTCACAATGTAGTCCAAAGTAAGCACTTTGAAAGATCAGCTGGTATAAAATAAAGAGACATAGAGGAAAGCAAAGCTCCAGGTTTGTTTATGCATGTTTGTTTCAAGAATGTTGACAGCAGGTTAACCATTTCACAGCCACTTATCAACGTATAAACCTTTTGCATTTGCATCAGATAAAGACTTCCTGTAGGCCTCATGGATCAACAAATCAAAGATCATTTGCTTGAAAAAAAAGGGCGAAATTGCTCCTCAATTTATTTATTGCTGGAAAAGTTTTGCGCACTGCATTGTGGGATGTGGGGTCCCGCGGACGGATGCGTGGAAGTGTTTTTACTTCATTCTTACGTGATTTCTTGTGTTTGTACTGCCAAAAAAACTCTGCCAAAGTCACTTCCCAACACATTTCCGGTGTTTTCAAGGACTGGAAGTTGTGGCAAAACAATGGCAGATGTTTATTTTGGGACTTACACAAAAGGTCCAAATCACTCCGAAATTGAATGTCTCACGGAGTGAAGCGATAACAGGGGGAATACCGGGAACAAACTGTGTCTGACAAAGAAAGACAAGAAATTACAGTGAGAATGAAGGATCTATGCATCCGTCTATGGGACTCCATATCCTACAATGCAATGCATGAAACTTTTGCTTATTTTGTTCTTCCAAATTATCTTTGATGCCTACACTGTCTTTATTTCAATTAAAAGAAAAAAAATAATATTAGTTGTAATTTCTTGCTGAACTTTGAAAAAACATTAACATGGCACCTTTATAGAACTTTAGTCCAGAATATATAATACTTAAAGGACCACTGTGTAACTTTTGGACACTAGAGGCGCTAAACTGGTAACTTTCACACAAGCGCCCCTAGTGGCCACAAATGCCGCAGCACTGTTGCAAAAATCAAACAGTCAGTCGGGCCAGCCTCTCTTGTGTTTTGATTGTGTATGCAGACAGTAATTGACCTGTAACTTTGCGGTGGCTGAGGTCGGGGCAGACGGGCAACCCCACGCACCCCTCCGACCCCGACGAAGGGGGCCGACAACAGTGGCGAGGTCAGGAAATAGGGGGAAGCGCCACCGACGCAGTGAGTCGGGCCGAGCACCGGGTCTCCGGCGGCGGTGGCGACTGCTCCTCCAGCCCATAACCTGTAGCCGCAGCGCTAGCCCAGCCCCGCTTTGCACCTCAGCCCTTAGAGCCAATTCTTATCCCGAAGACTTGCCGACTTTCCTTACTAAAGAATCCATGTTTAACTGAACTATCGCGGTGATTAGTGCAGCATTAATCTAACACGAAACTACCATATTGTGCTCTTTTGGCTGTAAACAGAGGCTAACTCGTTTCAGCTGCCCATAGCAATGACGCGGCACATTTCACCAGGTCAAATGACCTGGTGATAGACGGTCCGTCTTCTCCAAACTCACATAGTCGGTATTTCAAGAGGGGCACCCCGCTCGGAGCATTGATACTGTCAAGCGCTGTATATTGGCCTGAGGAATCATTTCAAATAACTCATATGGATCAACTCTTTAGGTCAAAAAGTCCACAGTGTGCCTTTAAACGCTTTAATAGACCAGAGTGGAACCTTCTGATTGGTTATGAGTTATAAATATATAAATAAATATTTATATTTTAAACTTTCATTTGACATGAATTGTAAATGTGCTTCATTGGACGTGTTGGCAGATGATCAGTTGATCATACCAACTATAACATCCTAAGGTTATAATTACATTTTTCGTGACTGTTTCAGAAGTTTTGTTTGTGTTGTTTTACATCTTTTGGCTTGTGAATACTTCATCGCTGGCTCATATACACCTATATGTACATTTAAACTTGTGAAACTAATTCAGAAATCTGACCGTATGTATCAAACTGGCAGTTTTTTTTTCTTTCTGTTTATCTAATGATAAGAAACCTTTCAGCTTGGTGCTCTTTGAAACAGAGAACACATAAAAACCACACAGCTGCCAAGCAGAGGACTGCTTCCTTCCTGAAAATTAGTCGCATTGTGATATCAAATGTAGCTATGTGGCACGAGGAGCTGAACTCATGTGAACCCACTTCAGAGAAGCTGGTGTGTTGAAAGTGAAAAAACGAAATGTGCTCAGACACAGCGTGTTTCTGTCTCTGTTAGGAACAGGAGTCTTTGTAAGTCTCTCAGAGTCCTGAACATAAACTTTACACGTCATCATAAAACTCTGATCACACTTTTAAAGTGCTGTCCCTGATTACAGTTAAAGGTTTAAATCTCACACTGGTCCTCATGAAGATAGACTTAGCTCCAACACACAAACACAGTGTGCACAAACAGACTCACACGCACACACACACACACGATCAGATTTGCAAGGATACGTGTCAAATATTGCAAAACATCACATGTCTCGTGAAACACTCCAAGCGCTGCAGCATACGCTTTGTCAAGCAGTGACCTTGAATGCTTAAGAGGCCCCTTGGTGGAGACCCCTCCCCTCCCTCCTCCTGCGTGCTCTTCACACATCAGTGCTATGGGAATGAGCGATATGATGGCAGGGGGGAGAAGGGAAGAAAAGGTCTTTGGGGTGACAGCAGAGAGACGAGAGTTAAAGCAGAAATGGCTGGAGGTAAAGAGGGGGAAAGCACTCTCCAGAGACAACCTATCACTGAGTAATAAGTGGGAGGCGTTTGCAGAATGATCAATAAATAAAACCTGTTGTCAAATGTTCCTCTTTCGTTTTCTAGTTTTTGCCCACTGGACACGCTCTAAATATTCCTGAATCCTCAAATAACCTCTGTGAAGTTTTTAGTAGACCCGTTACTGGATTATGCTTTGCTCCAAAAACTTTGATGTTTCCTGATCCCTCACTCTCACCTTCAAACTATTGTATAACTTCCCCTCGTCTACGTCCCACTCTCTCACGTCACTTCTCTTTGCTCTTGTTTTGAGTATCTGTGTGTTTGTTCCCATCCTAGCTGATAATAAAGGCAAAGCAAGGCAGACGGAGAATAAGGAAAGGTAAAAGGGCGGTACAGTCTGATGGAATTTCTTCACTTTGCAGTTAGCATACATTGCATCAATGTCTCACATTGGCCATAATACCATGCAAGGTGCCAACTTTCCACTTGGACAAACGTGTGTCCTTGAACTCCTGAAAAAAAAAAGTGAGAGGCTTAAAGAAAGCAAAGGGAGTATAAATATGAGAACTGAGGGAAATATAAAGAATCCAGAAGTACAATCCCAACAGAGAAAGATGAGTTCAAAGCATGAAATAACATCCTGCCTCTCTTCGCACGGTCGATTCTTCCCTCCAGCGTTTTGGAGGTCCTCTGTGTTCAAAGATCCAATGACCTTTGTTTTGCAAAATCTGCTGTTAACATAGCGTGATTCGTTTGGCTGCTCTGTTGTACTATCAAAAAGATGGGAAAACCAAAACAAACTGGTGCAGCAGATTAAGCAGGAAGATCATTTCTAACTAATTCTTAAAATGTAAGTTAAAAAAAAAGCAATAAACCAGAAAAGATCGATTCAAAGACAGAGTGACCAAAAACCCACCAACAATATTCAAATATTGAAACACACCCATGAAAATAAAACAGGATGATGATGTAGCGCACAAATAAAAACACAAGAGCTCATTTGAATCCATCGAGGTGCGGGTGAAGTTGGATGAATTCATTTGACAGGTCAAGAATCGTCTTCTGTGGGACTCCAAATCCCACAATGCAATGCGCAAAACTTTTCCAAAGTTCAAGTCACATGACTATTTCACAACGAACCCATTGTTATTGCTGGAGCCAACAAAAACAAACTTGCAACCAAAAAAAAATGGTATTGTTAGGTGTATCTGTGTAACTGAAAGGTGTGATCGAATAGTTAATTACAAGAAAACAAGCAGTTTCACAGAGACACAATTTTATAGTAAAGTGACAAATAAGGAAAGGATTATTGTTCTTTTGATGATGAAAGCCAATGTTTTGTCCACATAATTTAAGAATATGTAGTTCTCTCTCTCTATGGTTTCATGATGGCAAGATTTTTTTGATGTTGGAGGAATTTGTATTTTGTAAAATAAACTCTGACATTCCAGAAAACTGAACATAAGAAGTTTCTATTCACCATCTGAACAAAAGGTTGAGACATCTGGCGGAGGGGGCTGACTTCTTTAACCTGTGGGTGCTATCCACCCTCTTACATCATCCCTTATCTGCTCATGTAGAGACCAGACAATCCTTCAGAGGTGATGTAGAGGGAGGAGTCAGCTTGTGTCCGTAGCTGCCAGGCTACCTCAGTCTTGACTGTTCGTTGGCAGTGCCAGCACATTAGCGTCATGTCGCTCCTGGCAAAAATCCAACTGTGATGATGCGACCCTAATCTTCTCTGAGCTACTACCTCACATCTGGCCCGCTCTGGATACAATAGTCACGCAACTCTGCCACTCGCCTGTGCCCAGTTCTGGGTGTGATAATCCTTCACTGCTTTTAGCGGCTCGTCCCTGATTTATAAAGATGACTTTCTTGATCAGAACTGACAGAGGGACTGGCTCAGATGTGTGGTGGGATTATAATTAAACACACTGCAATACTCAGATGATGATGTGGTCATGCACTAACACCACTGAGCTCTTTGGAACTTTTGTTTTATTTTATTTACATTGCTAACCACAGCAGTTGTGTCTTATTCACAGTCAGGTGCAGCCCTGCTATTACCATGGCCAGGGGTTGCATTAACCAAATATTTTCCAGCTTTAACATCAGCTTCCAGACAGCAATTTATTGGTGTAATCGTTTAATTTAATTATAAATATGCAGTGTTGGGAACGTTACTTTAAAAAAGTAATTAGTTATAGTTACTCACTACTTGTTCCAAAAAGTAACTGAGTTAGTAACTGAATTATTCTATAATAAAAGTAACTCATTACCAAGGAAAGTAACTATTTGCGTTACTGTTAAAAAAAAAAAAAGTTGCTATATGTCAAAGATATCAGATTTTTTAGATGTGTCTTCGTGAGGTGCTTCAATAAATTTGAGTTGCTTTCAACGGATGTCGACAAAGTCTTCTCTCCTGGATATAATGAACACTTCACATACACGTTCTTGCCTTTGACCACAATTAATTTAAAGTAGTGTTTGTATCGCCACCTTTAAAAATACAACTTTTCATCGGACTGCTCCACGCTCGCCATCTCTGCTGCTTCATTAAATCTGTAGTGGTTGTGTGTGTGTGTGCTGGCACATGTGTAAAAACACTGGCTCTGATTGGCTACCATGAAACATGACGCCGCCTTAGCCAATCATAATCGCTCAGCTTGTTTTTAACCCACCTCCTCACTGCAGCTGCGTATGAAGCCAGGGGTGCTTTCTGATCACAGTTTATTCAATCAATGCATGTAACGCACCGCATTTAACGTTCAGTAACGTTAACGGCGTTGTAATGGCATAAAAAATAATTAGTTAGATTTCTCCGTTAACTGAAAAAAAACCGCCATTATTCCAAACACTGTTAATATATAGAAACTATTATTATTAATATATAGAATTTTGTTAGTTGTCCTTTTAAAAGGGTTGGGATTTGGTTCTCTCGCTGTACCAATGCTTTCCTCTATGAAAAAGTAAATGCCGTCGCCCAATCCGCTATGTCTATGATTTCAATGGATAGAATGTATTGGGCTAGGAACATGATATCATCCCGGCCATATCAAAAATGTTTTATATTTCAGGTCTGATCCTGAACTTATTTGGATTCAGCTTTTAGAATAGAAGTCACAATAAAGTCACATGGCCAGTGTACAAATCACTTGGGATGCCAGCAGATATAAATTATGTGCCGCAACCTGGTCCAGAGCCTAAGGAGTGAAAAGGACTGAAGCGGACTCCCCAAAATTCATTTTTTATCATTACTATCAGTGGTTTTATAATAATGTTTATCATAGCTTTATGCATGCATTGATATCATTAGTTAGTTGCAGGACCGTATCTCAACACTTTTTCAAATAAAAACAAAATACCACAGAGCGTATGATCACACTGGCATTGTTTGTGTTTTATTTTTATCTCTTTTTTTTTCTTGCAGAGAGATCAAAAGAGAAGTTCTCTGTTCTTGGCCTTAATTCGTTCAATCATCACGAAGTTTTGGTGGATCGCTGAGGAGCATGTGAGGATTACGGTCACTCCTCACTGTCAGTCTCTGTGCTCTAGGAAAGGCTGCAGGAGTCAGATGAGCAACATCTGATCTTGAGCTCCATCTTTAAATGCGGGTATCATTTCCCAATTGCGTGCCTGCATGCAATGACTTATAGCGAGAGTGAGTCAGAGCGCCAGCACAGATCAAATCTAGCAACTGATGTGTCTAAACTTATGCATTAATAAGGTTGTCTTGAAATAACAGTAGGTTCACAAGTTGAAAAGACAAATTCAGCACTATACTGGAGTACTGGAGGATGGGTATTTTTTGTCATTTATTTCCTTAATGTGAATGGATGGTTCAAGTTAGCTTCCAGACACCAACTTATTGGTCTTTACTTTAAATGCAAAGTCTAATAAACTCAAACGAAGCTCTTTAGGTTTCTTCTTGCCAATTTAAGTTTTATAGAATTGCATATGAAAAATGTTTTGCTTTGAAACTCAAACCCCTTCTGTGAGCCTGTGTTTGTTAAAATCTCCTTTTATGTACCCCCCCAGCAGAGCCCGCTTTACCCTAACCCCCTCAGAGACAGTCTCCATCTCAGCCATGCATTACATCCCTTGATTCTCATCACTTCCAGGTTTTCCTCTATTATCCCCTCTGTTGTGGTCACGTCAGGGCAAACAAATTAATATGCTTTTTTTTTTTCACTGCTTTGTTTAAAGATGCTTGAGCGATGAGAGCACTAATGTGTTTATTAAAGACACTTTGTCCAACACACAGCAGTCACTAATGCACCTACAAGGCTTATTATACACGAGAAATCTCACAGCTCCACTTTTGCTTTGATATCACATTTTCACATGTAGGATAGCAGCATTTTTATGGTCGTGACTTTGATGTTCGCGACTGGCCCAACATTTCAGCGAAACCGACTAAGCAAGTTCCAGGAATAACATTCAAAGCCACAAGCTTATGATTACTCTTAAAAGTGGGAAAGACGAACCAGCTCAAGGTCAGAAGATACTCTGCAGTAATCTTAACCAGGAAGAGGTGTTGAAACCACCCATCCTGTGAGAGGGAAGAGCTGCTGCTTCTTTACAAGGAATTCACACGCAGAGCCTGCGCCGCTCGCACTGTTTTCCAGCCTCTGATATTTCATTGTCGCTCCGCACCGTAGCAACAAAAGCCGTTAACGACATCATTCAACTGAATTTCACTGCAGTGAGACACTACCACTCACTGCACACGTACCTGACAAGCACATCAAGTGTGTCACATGGATGTTTAGACTGTCTAGTCTGGGTACTGTGGGTGAAAAATGTGTATTGGTTTGCGTCCCTTTCTCTTTTTCACAAATAAACACTTTCATTTGAGTGAGTTGATGCTTAATTCTTCATTTATTTATTTTTTAACTCTACCATCAGCAGATGTCTCCTATCAGACCAGCTTTTTACACCTTCAATACGACAAACCTTTTGGCTAAAAATCCTGCACAGCTGGTGCAAAAGACTCCTAATGTTGGTCAGAATAACATGCTTTCTTCCTACATATGTTCGTTTCACATTAAAGTGGGACAATATCTCGATTAAAACCCCAAAACTTCCACTCCTACATTTCCCTGCCCCGTCTCCCTCCTTTTTTTTCTCTAACACTCCTCACTCTTTACAGGCTGCTATTTCCACTAAATTAGTGCCCAGGGTTTTAATTGCAGTTTATGAAGCTCATTTATTGGCGAGAGCGGCTGTGTTTGTATGATGTGGCATCCAGCGCGGCAGGCTCGTCTTATCCAAGCCTCCCTGTGGTTTAGCATATCCCCCCCCCCCCTCACGTTGTTTTCTTTCACCCCACCCCTTCTTTTCTGTTTAACAACACAATGTTTCTGGGTTTAACCATACACGCTGCTGTTTTTATTGAGAATTAGCACTTGCCTACTCAGTCCAGGCTGCATGGCTCCGCACTTCAAGTGTCAGTCGTCTCCTTTAAAATGTGCCGACAGCCCTTTACATGCAGATGTTGTTATTTAACACAACGAAAGCCCTTAATATTCATTTTAGGTTAAAGGATGATCATTAAAGCAAACTGTTCTTTTAACTGTAAAACCTTTCGGTTTTCTGACTAAAAGAGCCATAAAGTTATTCATTTATTTTACACGAGGAGCACCTGTTGTTTTATGGCCAATGATAATTATAGTTTCCAAAGTCTCACATTTCCCCTTTTTCTTCAAAACATCAACCCATTTTTGGCATTCCGGTGACACCCTGAAGGCTAATTAAACCTTAATTACATTTGTTAGAATTGATTTGTGATTTAGTCTTTTCTCTGTTGTTCCAGCTCATTGGCCCCCATAGAAATGTCATTAATGCACCATTATTTTCACAGGCGGTCTAATTAAAGGCACATACTCTCTGGGTTTCCTCTGATGAGATGCTGGGAAGGGAAACATGTTGATGACTGGCCCCCTGATGATCCAAAATGGAAGTGGCTGCAGGAGGGGACACAGCATGGTGTGATAATGATACTGTGGCAGATAGTAGATTTGAAAAGGACGTCATGTTCAGGTTGTTAGACATTATATTATGGCATTAAACATGCTCGTCTTAAATACTTGAGAGGTGAAGACGCGAAACTGTTTTTATTACGCCTCCGAATGCTTCACTTCTTTACCACCACATGCTCATTGGAAATCCCTGCTGTGTCTGTCTGTCTGAAATAAACTTGACAAGTGACATGTATTACTGAGAACACGAGGCCTTATGGGGATAGAACGCCATACAGAAGATTGAGGTGTAATGAGAATAATGTCACAAAACACCATCACATCATCCAGGTAGAGTGAAAATACTAGTCTCTTGTTTTTTATGGTGAGTTATGAGTCAATGTGTTCAAATTGAGGTTACATATATATGCAGTACTTAAAAGTGCAGTCCACAATGTTTGAGAGCTAGCATGACTTGAGCGAGCAAAACCTCCTCTAAGCTCCACCCCCAATGCTTCTGTTGGGGCTCCGCCCAAAGCCTTTCCCGAACAAGCTTGGATGCGGATCTGATATAAAATTAAAGCAAAACAAATATTACCTGTCCAACATAATGACATTTTTAGTTGATATTTATAAAAAAAAGTATCAAATTATGTTATCTGATCAGTTTTTTCCATTTGGGCCGAATGGCAGGGATTGGATTGGATTCTTTTTGTTCTTTTTTCTGAATACATAAAGTATTGAGTACTCTCAGGATGGAAGGAAGGAGCATTTCAACTAAAAGTTTTTCCTAAGAGGATTTTGGACTCCAACATTAAGTGCGTCTTGATTTTAGAGTCTTGCTCATAAGCTTTTAAGCCTATCCCGCCACTTTCAACTTTTGCATTACAAACTGTTACATTTATGAAATCTTGTAATCCTCTGCAAGAAAAAAAACCCCAATATGTTGAAATAAATGCCGTTAATGTGGCAATTGCTGCATTAGTCATCCATTGTGTTGCGTGCAAACCTTTTGGAGAATCAGTTATCCTGCTTCAGTCCTTTTCAAATATAAATGCAAAGCCTATTCTGTTGACTTACGTGTAATGGGCTGCAGCAAACTGCATCTAACAGAGCACAGCTAAAGACACAAAAGCCTGTTTTACTGAGAAATAAAAGCAGAGTTTGATATTGGCAGTTGTTATTCTTTTTTTTTAAACTTGGTTTTTTTTTCTGATGGGAGGTTTGTGGGAGAGAAGTAAAACCAGAGGGAGTGGGGGTTTTGCGGCACACTCTCATGTAGAAGCTCAAACAGTAACTTTTCTTTCCCAGCCTGCTCTGGCCTCATATGGCCTATGGTATCCTGCTAGGAGCCTCACAGCACAGCACTCTTCCCTTTCTCTGACAACTCACCTCTCTTTCTTTCGCTTGCTCTCTAACTTGCTGCCAAAGTGACTGCCTGCCATTCTCCTCTGTCCTCAATTCTAGTACAATTCTATCACTTGTCTGCATGTACCCTCTCTGTCTGTTCTGATTGTGCATAATGGGACTCAGTCCAACATGTTGGCTGGCAGGATGACGGGTGTGTTGGACAACTGCTTCACAGTTGGCTAGGCCGCTGAGAGGTGGGAGAGGTAGCGAAGAAAAGCGAGGGAGGAAAAGAAAGAGTAAAGGGTGGAGGGAGGGAACGCATCAGAGATGCGGATGGAGAGGGAGAAAAGGGATTGAGGTCACTTGAGTTTGTTGCTCACAAGATATCAAGTGGCTCGCTCTCGGCACCCAGTTTAGAGGTTCTGCTTCTCCCAATCTTCCCTCACTATCTCACCCAAAACCACCATCAGTGGGAGGGTCATTGTTTCTCAGCCTTATTTGGAGTAACACGTCATTCACACCATGTAAACAACTGTGGTGACATCAAGAGATACAATGCTAGGCAAGCAAAACAGTATGTGGAGCAAATCATTCAGGAGGGAACTGAATCACGAATGGGATTTGTCGATTGTCGGGTACTTGAATTTTTTGTTTTTTGGCAGGTTCCTGCTATTGCTGAGTCATCTGGAAAAAGACTGCACCCTCACAATCTTTCTTTTTGGGTAATTCAGCATAAGAGAACTTCCATTTATAGCATCACAGCAAATCACATTAGAGTACAGCTCAGTGAGTCCCAATGCTTTGAAAGTAACAAAATTCGACAGAACAGGATAGAAGTTTTGGGATATTGTTCAGACATGAAGGTCTGAGTTTTTCATCCCTCCATCCCAGTTACTGAGTGGGAGAAGAATGGGTTAAACCTGTCTGCGGCCCACATCTGGGAATCATTTGAAACATTCCTCAAGGCTTACCACATGTTTTCAGATGGACTAAATTCTGAAAAAGGCTCGCCTGGCAATGTTTTTTTAATCATTATTATTATTATCTTTTTATTTTTTTGCTAAGAAAGGAAAAACAATTTAAAGAAGAAAACTAAACTGTAAAATGGTTTTTCTCTCACACAGGTGGAATGTGAATGAGTTTTTCAGTGTTACTTTGACAGCGGTCATGGTGAGGAGTGGAGATGTCTGTTTCTGAGCAGAGCAGCAAATCAGCAGCATGTTATTCAAACGTGTGCCGAGTTAAAGCAAGTTCTTAACGGCCATTTGCAGTTCAAAAGACACTTTGAGACGTTGGGGTAACTCTTTCCATGTGACTGATACCATCTCATCTTGACTTTTCTTTTTTCTTTGTCGCACATTTTGTCTGTAATCTTCACGGTCTAGTACCATAAAGTGCAACACCGTAAAGGCTTTGCGGACATTCAGCCCGCCTGTCTAGACACACATAGAAGTGCTTGACTCATTCAGTTCTTCTGAGTGGTTTCTTGAGTGCCCAAGTATATTTCAGTGTATATATAAAAAGCTCTTTGTTAGCAGCAATCGAGTATCCATAAGCTTTGGACTTCAGTGCTTTTATTGGTGATGGCTTGATGGTCACTCACGCCATTGGTGACAGACAAACGAACTCCAGTTTCAGAGTTATAAATGGCTTGCAGATTAAATTTCTAAAAAAAATACTTGGTTTAAAGAAAGCAACAGCCGCCAGAGGAAAACAAATGTAATTGCCTCTGATGATGGTGATTGACCAACAAGTTGTGGCACCATCATGGTTATCCAGCAACCCAAACCCTTGGTTTCAGATTGTCTTCCAATATACGCTTAAGACATGCTGGCAGAATTTTGCCCATTTTATGTCAGCCTCTCATGTTGCTGCAGTGCATTAGGCACCCCACTGTAATTGCTGAGTGACATTTGGGAACCTGGAAATGTTTCTCTTGAGCAAGGCTGACACCCATAACACCCTAAACTCCCTTTCCCTCTGTGATCAGGACATGACATGTGGTATGTAGCCCCATGCTGAGGGTGATAGCATTCATCAGGGTGGCTAATGTTACCACACTTCACAAAAGGCACTAGACTTCACATTGAACAGTAAATATGAGCCAGCGTTTAGAGGGGAAAACAGAGCACACGCTAAAAGCCATACTGGGTGCCTTGTAAAAAGAAACATGAGTGTCACTCTACTGTAATTGTATCTCAATAACCAACTGTAGGGACAAGTTAGTTTTTGTTTTAGTGAAGGAAAAAAATATATTTGAAGAGCACTGTGAGGCTTTTTAACAGCATCTCAGAGAGAGTTTGAAATATGGTTGGATATAAAATTAAACGTGGGTTACTTTGATTTGAATAATAAATCAAAGACATCAGTTTAACTCAGCTGGAGGCTAAAATAACTGACATACACCTTTACTCATGGTGGATTATTACCACGGAAAAAGCATAAAAAATTGTTGGAAGAAAGTAACTGCATTGCTAATACATTTAATTCATCATCAATTGGATTCAGAAAAAGAATACATACAGTATCACACTAACTAGATTATAGCTGAAATAGTCTTGATGACCAACGTTTGACAAAAAACTAAGTTGCATTGTAGCATTCAACATTTTCTGTCAAAATTAACACTGGTTGACCCAACAAGTAGTGCAATCGTTCACAGCTAAAACATGTTTTAATCTTGCAAAAATAGATGAAAGACATGTATTATTTTGCATAACTGTGACCATCACCAGGCCTCCCTAAGGAAGGGTAGGTTAGACTTTATTAGGTGGAAAGATATAAAAAGAGAAGGCAGTGTTACACCTGAGTGGGATGGAAATAAAAGCGGTAAAGGACAGAGAAGGACGAGTGCGTGTTGTTGATACAAAGTGATACTACTATTGTGTATAAGAGTAAAACTGTATGTATAGAGAATATCAGGGGTGGAAAACATCCAAATGCTTAGAAACAATGAAGATCAGAGTGAAGAGTGGGAGTGAGTGTGTGCTTACAAGTGTGACAGAGCTACTTTTTAAAGCAAGCATTTTTTTTTTTTAATTTTCTTAAAAAAGCAGTTTTCAGATTTATTCTCAATTGGAGAATACATTTACTGATGAGTTAGTTTTAATTACTTTACATACAGTTGGCCTGCTCTGACCCACTTTGGGTCCCATCACTTAGTTTGGGGAACAATGGCATTAAACAAATAACATGAACATTATATTGTATTTAATTCTGTTAGTTTCCAGTGAGTTTCAAGCAGTAACTTTATACTCCTATTTCACCTAAATAATGACTTTTTACTGTATGTTAGGACCACGTTGACGCAAAGCCAAGAATGACAGGAATGGAAGCCAAGTGTTTATCCCCCTATAATACAGGCACACAGGTGCAGATAAAACACACCAATCACACTCCATGAAATACAAAGTCTTTCCTGTCATTCTTTGCTGATATTTGTAAGAAAAACATACTTAAAAGAAGGACATCAAGAGTGTTTGAAGAATGTTAACATATCTGTTTATTGTCGTCTTTGGTTTTCATGTATTGTAAAAAAAAAAAAAAATGTCTGTGTCGAGTTGACGCAGCACTTGCATCATGTTGCTTTTCTCTCTTTTCTCCGTGTAAAATTTCCAATCCACTGCTTGAGATGAATAATTTAACTGAAGTGCCTTTGAGTGCCTAGATGTATAGCTACAAACATCTAAGGTATGGGTGTCAAACTAATTTTAGTTCAGGGGCCGAATACAGAGCAGTTTTATCTCAAGTGGGCTACAGATTATATGCAAGAACACAAGTAATTTCAACATTATTGTACCATAGTTTGCACTTTGAATACACACATAAATTACAAAATATTTAAGAAACTGACCATACCCAAGCAATAAGTGATAGATATCAGTCCCAATAGGATCTTCACTTAAAATTTTCGAGATTTTGAGATTTTTCTATTTAATTAAAGCCGATATCCGGAGTTTCTGAGAAATCTGTGTTTATGTATAATTCTTTTGAAAAGCGAAAAAATCCCTAACTAGTCTTTTACTATGGTCTACATTAATGTATATAAGTCCCTCCTTCGTCCTGTAGACCCCTATACAAATAGAAACGATCGCCGAGTGCCCCCAGCCAATAGGCTTCAACTTCCTGTTTTCGAGACTGTCAATCAAAGTGAATGTGGAACTGTGCACGGAAACAAGGCCGCGCGTCACGACAGTAAACAGGTAAATATGATTTTGGCTCTTACCTGACCCATAGACCTATATCAATGTGACCCAATGCGACCTTATTATGTTTTGCGATGCACATGCAGAAAAATATTGGCGTGGTTTCTGGTAGATTGGCGGAAGCAGGGGGAGGAATTGTAGCTGTTGAGGGCGGGACATTGAGACGTCCTCTCAGAAACTCTGGATAGCAGCTTTAAGGGAAATATTGTGTCATAATTTGAGGAAAATCTAAGGATTTCTTTTGGGAATATTGAGTTTTTTTCCCACTGTTTAACATTAAAAATGACTGCAATCATGCAATTAAAGCACTGGGAAAACTGTGAGCCCCGGCAAATATTGTTGAGTTTCATTTACACAGTGATTCATGTTTTCTCTGTCATTTTTACCTTCTCCTGAGGGGCCGAATTTGATGCTCCAAAGGGCCGGATTTGGCCCCCCAGCCATGAGTTTGACACAAATAATCTAAGGAGAGCTCAGGGGCCTCCCTGTCCACTGTAGCAATATGAAAAGGAAACACAATGCCTTCACTGAAGACAAGTGTGTCCATTCTGCATTAACACATGCTGCACACATGCATGTGGGCCTTGGGTCCACCTGTCAGAAATGCCGTGAACAAAGACAGCTCCATCTCTCCACAACTACTCCGCTAGGACAGCAACGACTTCCTCCGATGCATACGCCGACTGCTTTCAAGGTTCCGAATGCCTGCGTGTCCCATTTCCCATCGCGCTCCCTCCAGACTGCATTCCTCACATGTTGTGGTGATGTATGAGGAGTGACGCAGTTTTGTGTCACTTTTGGCTTTTGTTTACCGTACAGTGGGTCAGAATAATAACAAAGAAGATGGCAATTTGAGGGCTGCTAGGTCAAATAAAGGGTTTAAATGTGCTTTGTGTGCTCTCGTCTGATCACAAAATACACAAGTTTTCCCATCTGCCACCTGTCACAAAACGTCACTTGCTAATGTGGAAAATATGCGAGTAGAACCATCCTGGCAGTGAGAAAGCGGAGATATAGAATGCACACAAACGAGCGAACAGGACTAAATGTTCCCCACAACTCGAACTTCAGCACGTGCTTTCATAGATGTTCTCACTAATTATAATAACCATGTTTGGGTGACAGGGTGCTGGATCTTATCCAAGCCTGGGTGTTGGTTAAAGTAAGGACTGAGTAAAGGTTACCAGGCCACACACAGACATTCACACTTCTGGGAATCAAAACTTCATGTTTTTGGCATTCATGAGCCATTTAGGGCTTGACATTTGAATAAAACCCATGATGTTACCTGGCATCAGTAAAAAAACCACCTGCATTTTTGGGGGTTTGCGTCTGTTAATGCCAAGCCTTGAGCACATTAAAAAATGATCATGGAATATTACATGGAAAAAAGTGAAAATGAAGGCAAAGCATTTACAGGATATAATCATCTTAAGTTTAAGTGCATGTCAATTGTAGACAGGCAACGCTAAAATACAAAGTACAATGTCAAAGCAGTAACACACATCAAATAACAAAATCTATGTTCTAAAGTACAGACTGTAGATGGATGGCAACACCTTAAAAGCAGAGTAAAATGGAGACAAAGTGAGCAATAAGTATGCTGGGTTTTTTCTTTAGACGGATGCATAATGTGGCTTTTAAAGCTACTGGTGCTGCGTTTTTCTCTGATCAGGTAGAAATTTCCTCTCAGTGGTTGGTTAAACAGAAGCAGCTGACGGCCTAAAATGAAATGCAGTGGGACATAAAGGCAACCTATGATATTTTAGAAGCTGTGTTCTTTTATGGGTATGTTTTTTAATTTGCAAAACGCTGATTTTGTTTGTGAAATTGTTTCACGTGGCTAAAAACATGTTTTGTGTGTATTGTGTTGTTTTAGCGAATAGTTATTATTGGTAACTCAACTCATTGTTGATTTTCTGCATAATTTAGCCTAACACTGGATTGGGATTGTGGGAGGAAGCCGGAGTATCCGGAGGAAACACACACAGCACATGGAGAACATGCAAACTCCACACAGAAAGGACCCAAGTGTCCACCTCACGGCTTGAACCCAGGACTTCATAGTTGTGAGGTGGACATGCTTCTATTATATCTGTAACAAATTCAGTTGAATAAAAACCTGATGTCATTTTGTTGACAAAAAGGAGTCTATAACTAAGATAGTTTGAATAAAGTGTTTATTTGTACGGTTGCCATACGGACAACCCCCGGTGCTATTGGTACGGTTACCGAAGTACACGTACGTAGCGTTTTAGGGTTAGGATTAGGGTTAAGGTTCGGTTATAACCCAATATCGCAACAATTTTTAGGGGCTAAGGTTAGGTTTAGGGTTAAGGTTAGGTTTGGGGTTAAGGTTAGGTTTGGGGTTAAGGTTAGGTTTGGGGTTAAGGTTAGGTTTGGGGTTAAGGTTAGGTTTGGGGTTAAGGTTAGGTTTGGGGTTAAGGTTAGGTTTAGGGTTAAGGTTAGGTTTAGGGTTAAGGTTAGGTTTGGGGTTAAGGTTAGGTTTGGGGTTAAGGGTTAGGTTTAGGGTTAAGGTTAGGTTTAGGGTTAAGGTTAGGTTTAGGGTTAAGGTTAGGTTTGGGGTTAAGGTTAGGTTTAGGGTTAACGTTAGGTTAAGGGTTAAGGTTAGGTTTGGGGTTAAGGGTTAGGTTTAGGGTTAAGGTTAGGTTTAGGGTTAAGGTTAGGTTTAGGGTTAAGGTTAGGTTTAGGGTTAACGTTAGGTTTAGGGTTAAGGTTAGGTTTGGGGTTAAGGTTAGGTTATAACCCAATACCGCAACAATTTTTATGGGTTAGCGTTAGGTTTAGGGTAAGGTTTAGTCTTAGTCATAGTCAAGCGACCTAAACTGACCAATGAGTAACCTATCACGTGACCAGAACTGACCAAATAGGGGCTCTGCGTACGAATAGAATGTAGGTATATCGATACATCAACCGTATGGATAGCCACTTCCTAATGCGTTTGACTGAAATTTGATAAAAGGCAAGGCAAGGCAAATTTATTTATATAGCGCATTTCATACTCAAGGCAACTCAATGTGCTTTACATGATAAAACATTCAATTGTTTAAAATCAATAAGAACATTTAAATCAATAAGAACAATTAAAATCATCAGTAAAATCAATTAAAATCATCAGTAAAATCATCATTACATCAACAACATGACAAAAAATCTCTCTCTCAATCATATGCAGTAGAGAAAAAAAGTGCCTTTAACTTTGATTTAAAAATGTTCACATTGGATGCTGACTTCAGCTCTGCTGGCAGTTTGTTCCACTTCTTTGCAGCATAACAACTAAAAGCAGCATCACCATGTTTACTGTGAGCTCTGGGCTCCACTATCTGACCTGTGTCCATAGATCTGAGAGACCTGCTGGGTTCATACCTGACTAACATGTCACTGATGTATTCTGGACCAAACCCATTCACAGATTTATACACCAGCAGCAGAACTTTAAAGCTAGTTTCATTTTAGCCAAAAGACTATGACTGTCAAAAACTAAATCAGAATTTTCTGTCAAAATGAATAGTTATTCAAACTGAGTGTCAGTTAGTCAGGGGCTGTGCACTGTAAGCATCACACTGCTCTGTGTGCAGCTGGTGGCTGTGTGTGTGTGGTGTGTGTGTGTGTGTGGTGTCTCTCTCTCTCTCTCTCTGTAAAGCTGAACACATGCAGTCACTCCTGAGAATAAAGTCAGATAAATGTTGGGTGTGGTGTGTAACACCGTCTTAAACGACTGCAAATGTTGGAATAGTAGTAGAAACTGGTGATTATAATGTGTTGTGTCACCAGAGTTGGAAAAAGCGTTCACCTTTGGTTGGACCGGCTCTCCATATAAGGAGAGAAGGGGGCGTGGCCTGTGCCGTCCGTAGGAGCGTACGGACAGAGAACGTGACTGCAATGGTTGCTGCCTGTGTCTAAAGCTTCACCAACAAACTTACACGCTCTCTGAAAAACTGCTCATACGCGGCGTCCGGGGACAGAAAAAGGCTGGATTTCCACTATAGCTCCAACACGTGCTGTGGTTAAAGAGAGCTTTTAAAACATAACTTTATATGTGAGCATTCCGCTGTGGAGAGATTATATTATACAGCTGCGGCTCAACTTCAGCAGCGGTCCAGCAGCAGAAGAAGGAGGAGGAGGAGGAGCCAACAGGTCCAGGTATGAACACACACACGCACGCACGCACGCACTCACATGACACTGACAGCTTGTCAACATCTCAGCACATGCTGCTTTTTCCTTCAGTTCACTTTGGAGGATTTAACGTTTAACGATCATGTGCGCGCGACCAGAAGTTTGTAAAACGCTTTAATTAGCACCCTTTAGAATTCTACTTCATTATTTATTAAAGTGAGACGTAATAGATCACATTGTATGTCTTTAAAAAAAAAAAAGAGGTGAACCGCGTAAATCGGCGCACCTGAGCGCGTGCACCGAGCCGCGCTGTGCGTAATGGGCATCGGAATGTGGAGAAATGCGCGTTTTCAACTTATCACGAGTTTGGCTAAATTGTCGCTCCAGTGCTTGTTTCACAGCCATCATATCAGGACTGAACTTCCTCTGCGCGCTAAGCATGGATTCCTGCCTCCAACCACCGCTTGCATTCTCTGCGTGCGCTGCGTAAACTTGATGACCCGAGACCTGCGTGCGCGTGTGTGCGCATGTGTTGTTTTTTTTTTTTTCTTCTTCTTCTTTTCACTGCAGCTCAAAATTGAGCCTGAAGGTGGAACAGCAAACTGACACATCTCTCTCTCTCTCTCCCTCCTTATTAGCTGACACCCCTGATTATCCCCCTGTCAAGATAATGTGGCGATTTCAAGTGTTCGCATCTTCACAAATCAAATGTCACTTACGACATTTTACGCACCACCATCCCCTGCAGCATGACAAACCTGGAGTGTGATCTTGTAAATTGTTGACTTGTAAAAACCACAGATTACAGTGTTCATCATTATACCCTCCACCAAAAACCTCTCCCTAAGAGCTTTAATTTCCCCCATTTGCCACAATCTTGTTCTGTTATTTTATTTTATTTTATTGCAGCTACTTTTTTTTTTTAATCAGTCTACATTAAAAGCTTTTATTCTCATAGGCTCAGTCTTATTTTGGAGGATATGGCAGGAGGGAAAAGACTTCCCACAATAGCTGGGATGATTTATGGCTTTCATGTCAAGAAGTATTGAAGCAGCAGGGAATAATTGGGAAATATTATGAGGAATTTCCACTCTATTACGCTAGTTCTTCTCCTTTTCTATACTCTACTTGCATTTGGTAGTGGATACGATCTTGTGAAGCTCCAGAAACAACCATGATTTTGGTTTTTTGTGTGTCAGATATCACTATGGAGACATTGATCTTTTTTTCATATCCTCTCATTCCTGCACTTAGGGAAGATTAATGTTAACGCACTGGGCATTGGACATTCCATTACACCCACTGTTCACATGATGGCTAGCAGTGTTAATTTTGACAGCACATTTTGATTTAGTTTTAGTCTTGAGGACTATTTCATAGTAGTATAGTTTCAGTTAAATGACATTGGGATTTTCAGGTTTTTCCAATATTTTAAAGATTCAATTATCATTTATCAACCTGATATTAATGTCATATTCAATGTGATAAATGTGTAAAACCAACATTATAGTTTTGTTTTCATTAGTTAAAGAAAATATACTGCACTATATTCTTATATCGTTTTCGTTCACATGTATTTTTCAAATTAGTCATAGTCTCGTTATTGTCACTTAATAAGTGACATGCTTTTTTTATGACCCAAAACAAGGGCAGAAGGTATTTTGTATTTTCTAATCAAAGGAAACTAAAACAGGAAAGTAAATGATCCTTTGACTGGCACCATTTGTTAGAAATGAGCTTTATTTTTGGAGGTTTTCTAAACTGGTCATTTCCTCTTTTAGTATCAATAAAACAGTGATTCTCAACTGGTGGGTCGGGACCCAAAAGTGGGTCAAGGACCTGTACTGGGTGGGTCAAAAAATAAATCAACACATAATATCTCTCTTATTGGACTTGTCTTTTATTTTGAAAGAAACTTTTCTTTTGACAGACATGCTGTGAAATGTATGTTGCACGGGAAAATATATAGATTTATGTTAAAAAAAGAAAAAAAAAAATTACATGTGTCTTTTCAACAGCTGTTTTTGAAAGACTACATTTGGCTGGTTGAATAAAAAAAAAAAGTGGGTCACGATTTAATGACCATGACAAAATATGGGTCCCAGGGTGAGTGAATTAGAACGCCCTGAAAAATAACCTCAATAAATCCAAAAAAGTATATTTATCAAGTGCAAAATAATCAGTAGTTTAACTTAAATATGCATGTGTTACAAATGGATAGAATCAATAAAAAGTCAAAAGACCCTGAAAAATAAACTCAATAAATCCAATAAAAGCCAATTATGTATTAGCATTTTGATGATCAATATTGTATCAGGAAACTCTCATTTTGCTCCGGCTGAGCTATTAACGTGTTAATTTTCATTAGACTTACCACGTTGTGCAAGTTTACGGCTAATGAAAGCTTTTCACACGATAACGTTCACTTCACAAACGGGTCAGTGTTATTGTGCGTCCAATCCCTGAAACTGTTGGAAACAATATCTGAGTATTATTAGCCAAGGGTTGATCATGTACAAAGGCCTCTCTGACCATGCGTCGTGTAGTTGTGTATTAGGGGTGGGTACCTCACGATACGATACACAATACACCGCTCGCGATATGACGATACTGCGATTATCGATATATTGGTCGGAAATCAGTCTACGATAATCTATGACATAACAAGAAAAAAAAAGATTACGTAAAAAAATACAATTTTTATTTCATATCGCTGAAAGACAATAAATTGAAAAAGTGTCCTGTGAACAGTGACACTATTTTAGTGCAACATTTCTTTAAATAAGTGTCAACAACATACCAATGTAAATGAATAAGTATCTCCAATAGTGCTTTCTGTAAACAAAAAATAGGGTCTTTCTCACCAGTGACACCATTATAGTGCAATATTCCAGTAAACAATATATTGGTTTCTACAACAAACAGTGACAACATTTCTGTGAAGACCTACCTGCACATTTTAGTGAAAAAGCGGGAAAGGTTTTGAAAAAAAATAAAATAAATCTTAAATGCGATATATCGCCGTATTGAGATATCGTCACACTCCTATTGTGTATGAAGTGGTACTGTATACACACTGTGTACAGACTGTGCTACTGTGTTGTTTACGAGCCAAACTGACTCACCACGCTGCAGCACAAAATCCATCAGGTGTTGACAGATGAGACTTTCTCCCCACAAAGACGGGACACCCCCCCCCCCCCAGATGTCACCTACTGCTTCCTTAATGGTAATCTCCTAGTCCACCCACTCACTGCTGTGTTTTTTCAAATGGCCTGTTTTCAAAGTGACTGGTTCATGATGTTTTTACCACAAAGTAAGTTTACACTCTCATGCTACTCATATGGGAAAACCAGCAAGATTACCGTACATTTGGTTGTACATTTGTTGGAACGTTTCCTGATTTTTTTGATTTGTTGCTTAGATTTTTCCACGACGAACGTTTGGAAACTACCTTTTGTACGTTCCAGGGAAAGAACCGATTACATCCAGTGGAGCCGTGCAGTGAAGCTTTACACAAATAAAGCCAGCCATGACCCAGTTGTAACAAAGTCCGTCAGAATAGGTTGAAATAAACTACGGATATTACAGTGGTTTTTGCGCTGGTGCCCAATGACGTAGTTAGTGCCTTAGGGACTGGGGCGAGTGTGGGAAAATCTGTGGATTGGAAGGGTGGGAGCCGATATCAGGAGAGTGTAGCGCGAGTGGAGTGGGATTTTTTTTTTTTCGCTCTGTTAAAATGTGGGAGCTCCGCTCTCATCAGCCGGCAGCTGTTACCCAGTCCTGCTTTAGCATACTGATTTCTGTTGCTTTCCACTAAGAAAGCTGGCCTGCCCAGCCCTGCTTGTCACTCGAGGGTTTCCACCTTTTTTTTTTTTTTTTTTTAAATTGCACTCTTCTTTTAGTCATTTCATGGCTTTGATTGGATTAAATAATCTTTACATGTCGGAGAGCAGAACTCCCAGTGATTACAATTAGGTCAGAGTGGTAGAAAAACATGGTTTCATCTCGACCTTAAAGCAACACGGTGCCTTTCTACTGCTATAGCTCTTGATATTCAGCTCATACTTTCAGTGAGGGATTTTCAAAGATTTTCAAGGCCAATGTGGTCATCAAATCGCTCAGAGAGAAAACTCTACCTTTGAGTTGTAGTCGTGTAAAAAAAAAAAAAGAAGAAGAAAAAAGGAAAAAAAAAACACCCCAGTGTGGATTATTGTCTTATCTTCAGTTCCTCGCTGTGTTAATTTGCCTGAAGAAACAGGCCACGAGTGTCTTCTATTTTCTAAGTAGGCTGTGATAAAGAAAGCCAACATAAAAACCTAATAAGCCTAATAATATCAGTTATCCAGAATGTGTTCCAAGCAGCAGAATGTTGTGTTGAAGTGAAACAGTCTCACATGATGTGTACGATGAGCTTTTCTCCTCGTCAGCTGTCTCATGTTGGAGACTGCAGTCCTACCAACTGGCATGTGAACGTTCTGGCTTTTGTCACGGCGTTTCGTTGCCCTCGTCACAACATTTCATACTTTCCACACTTATTTTGTTCCTTGACTTTTTGCAGAAGCGTCTCTCCCCTGACGAGACTGCTGACATTTCCAATGAAAGAGCGCCATTGTTGCCTAACGATTCCCACCCTGCCCTCCCTGCTTTAAACATTAAACAATGGTATCAATTGCTTCCAACAAGTACATACAAAGCTCTGAGTACGAGATGGGCAGGCTCTTCATTTGCACTGATGTTATCTCTGCTGCAGAGAATCTGTTACTGACTGTGGCAGCTTTAACCTGCTGGTAGTAGGGCTGGGTGATATGGACCAAAATTCATATCTCGATATTTTTTCTCAAAATGGCGATATACTCAGTAAAGTCTGACCAAAAAAACAATTCTGGGTTAAATTTGCAGTTGGAAAAAAGTGCCACACAGGTACATTTATTAACAAGCAGCTGCATAATATGTGCCACTTTTGGCCTTTTATCCTATAATGGACAGCATGTGTGAGTGAGTTCTGTAGTGTGTGGGTTAGAACTAACTACTTTGGAAAACAGCGACTTTTCAAATGCGTATTTTAATACAAAATAGGCGATAAAATATATCTCTCAGATATGTGGAAAATTGTAAAGGACACTGTTTGTCTATGCATAATATTAAATACTTGTATGTTGTGATTTGTATTGTTTGATTGTATAAATAAAAACAAGTAAAAAAAATAAAAATGATCTTGCCGATATTGTCATTTTCTATAACACTGAAATAGAAAACTCAACATATCTTGAATCTCGATATATTGCCCAGCCCTAGCTCGTAGTTCATAAATAACAGTTTTTGTTTGGATTCATTTGTTTGCATTAAGACAACAGATGAAACCAGTATTTGACTCTAGGGTTGTCCCGATACAACTTTTTCACTTCTGTTACGATACTGATATTGCAGCCTTGAGTATTGGCCGATATCAATCCGATACGATACCAGCACAAATCATACATACTTTTATAACTTATTTTGTAGTGTGGAATGTTAGAAAAGGCTTGATCAAGTGACGTTACTCAAACAGAGAACAATAGTCAGCAATTCAAGTTCACTTAAGTTAGTTTTTACTCAGTATATGGTAGGAACAACTGAGGGCGGGGACAAAAACAACAAAAACTTATCGGTGCGCTTATATCGGAGATTTTAGATGCAGGCCGATATAAAATCCAATATACGTTTTCTGGCTGATATCTGACCGATATGCGATATGATATCGGATCGGGACGCCTCTGTTTGACACACCCCCATTCCTTACATTTTTAATGAATGTTCTTCATTCTATTATCCCTCATTTTTCTGGGAACTCATATAATTACCTTTGACAGATCATGATGTTTGCATGTTTACTGACTCAAACTCTGCTCCTGTGCACACTGTCATTGGAAGTGGGAGTTGCACCTCCACCCCCACCTCTCCCTTCCAAACTTTTCTCCATTTCTGTTTTCTACTCCATCGTCAGTTTTCCTATTGCACCAAGTATCATGCTGTTATTTTTTTCTTTTTAACGCTGCAGTGTGCAGTGAAGATGTCAGGTTCCCTCTCTGCTGCTGCTGTGAGTCACACTTAGCTAGATAAGTGTCACTTGCTGCAGAGCGGATCAGCCATTGATGTGTTTTTGGTTTTCACACTTTATTTATTTGAATGTGAAGTCATATTAT
This sequence comes from Gouania willdenowi, assembly GCF_900634775.1. Classification (NCBI taxonomy): domain Eukaryota; kingdom Metazoa; phylum Chordata; class Actinopteri; order Blenniiformes; family Gobiesocidae; genus Gouania; species Gouania willdenowi. The sequence continues at coordinate 12,080,290 of NC_041062.1, read as the reverse complement.
TCATATATTTTATTATTATTGTTCAGTGCATGGGCTTTTTTTCTCACAACAGTTGTGGGTGATTGGAAAAATGTGGCATTGGGCCGATCCAGCTCTGATTGAGATTTTATTATTGACGATTATTAATTGATTCTAAAATTTGCAAGTCAATAATCTGGATATTATATTACATTATACCAGTGTTTCTCAAATAGGGGTGCGTGTACCCATAGGGACTACAGGGGGTTCTTGAGAGAGAAAGTGGAAAACTAACAAATGAAAGCATTAAAAAAACATGGCGTTTTAGTTGAAAATGATCATCATAATAATGATGATGAAAATGATCTTGATTAGAACATGAACTGAAAACACAAGGGTCAGTTAGGGCTGGGAGAATATAATTTTTTTAAAGAAAAATTTGAGTTCCAATTCAATTTTTCCAATGTACTTAAAAATGACTACAGACATCAGATGTATTGTCAAAAGTGCAACTTTATTGCTGTGATTGTCCTCAAGAGTTAAAATGCATAGAACAATCCCAAACTAAAAAGTAAATAAGGCTCCGTCATTCAACAATTTCAAGCTTTAACCCAAGTTTAAGCAAAAGTACAACAGCAACTTCACAGTAGCTTAAATTTTCTGATGAAGAAATCAGATAACTACATATTTTTGAACATATAACATTACAATAAAAAAAAAACTCCTCCCTTAGTATCTCAGCATAGTGCGAATAAAAAATTAAATATGCCTGTGGCACACATATAGCCTACTCAAAGGGTAAACACATGTAAACAAAGAGGGAGCTGACTCAAAAAAACCAAAAAAATTAAAATTTATATATATATTTTTTAGCTCGAATTTGAAAAAGAAAAAAAAAATCATTTTTAATCTACAAATTTGATAAATCGATTAGATCGATTTTTTTTTTTTTTTTGCCCAGCCCTAGGGTCAGCCTTGGTCCTTCACCAGGTAGGAGATGACCAAAATGATACTATAGAAATACATCTATTCAGGATGCACTGAACAGTGTTTCATTCCACTTTAAATTCTTCTTTAAAATGTGCTTTATGACTCGTTTATTCCATCATTGTACTCAATGGTTGTTTTTCCATAGCAAAATGTAGTCAGACAAAAGGGGATACTTGGATTTAGTAATAAGAAAAAGGGGTACTCAAAACAGTTTGAGAACCACTACTGAAGGTGCTGTGAGGTGTATTCAGCAGCTGACTGATGTTAAATGGAAGATCAATAATTGAAATTTGGATCGGTAATCATCGATAATTGAAAGCTGGTTTGTAATCGAACCCAGACTTTCAATAATTGGATTAAAATTGAGAATTTTGGCTTCCTACTAATCATCTTTCCTGTAATGCCTGCACTGGTAAGAATGGGTGGAATGGTTATTTTCCCGAATTCAAGCAAAAATATTTCATTTGTCTGCATTGGATCAAACTAATGTCATCATCTGAAGTAAGACACGTGACAGCTGCAGGTCTGATATCATACAGCACACAGTTTGCTGTGCAGGAACAGTCTGTATTTCAAACCAAACACAAACTAAAGAATGTTATCTAGCGTTCAGTGGAACACGTCTCGGTAATCGTGCCTCCTGTGTGGGCGTATATGAGGCAGTTGACGGTGTATCAGCCAGCTGCTGCTGCTCATGCAGCTGCTTCATGCACATTAGCTCATGTTGCTCGACCACATTCATCAATGTACAGCAGAGAACCCCACTGTAGAACCATAGTGGTCCAGGACAAAGCCGGTGCCTCTGTAGCTGCTGCAAGCGCAGGATGCTAGCACCTCACATCATCATCATCGTCATCATCATCATCCCTCTGCAGTGTGTGAGGTTATACTGAGCTGCTGCATGGGCTGTCATCACAGTGCAGGCAGACGGAAGGAGGAGCTTTCACACAAAATCACTTTTGGGCTGAGACTTTGCAGCACAGGGCTGTGTGGTAACTGGATTTGCTTTCATGGTAGAGGTGAAACTCAAGTCAGGAGCACACAGCAAAAAGGATTGGCAGCATGGTGGGGTGAAAGTAACGGATTACAAGTACTCACGTTTAGGGGTGTCCCGATACGATATCGACATCGGTCCGATATCAGCCTGAAAACGAATATCAGATATCTTCAATTGTAGAATACTGTAGATATTATGTTGAAGGTTAAAATGTATGTAACCAATTGGTTAATAATAAATGGGTCAGTGGTTCTCATCCCTACTGTTGCTGACTATTGTTCTCTGTTTGAGTGACATCACTTGATCAAGCCATTTCGAACATTCCACACTACAAAATAATACATAATTAATAATTATAGTGTGAACCACAGACACCTATAAATAGAAGGGCTGGAGGGGAAAACTTTATGGGAGCACTTATATTGGTGATTTTAGATGCAGGCCGATAAAATCCGATATTCGTTTTCTGGCTGATATCCGATATCAATATCGGATTGGGGCACCTCTAGTAATTATAATTTTTTTGTATGTATGATTCATGCTGATATCGTATCGGATTAATATCGCTATCGTATCGGAAATTAAAAAGTTGTATTGGGACATCCCTACTCACCTTACTGCAATTAAGTTGCCTTTAATGGTACTTGTACTTTTTTGAATATACTTCTAAATTACTAATTTCACTTGTACTTAAGTAGCCTGAGAATTTTTTTCTATTTTGAATTGAATTAATTTGTGTTATTTTATTTTGAAAATAATTATACATTTTGACAAAGCTTTTATTTTATACCGAAGCCTTTGTGGAAACTAAAAGAACTTTCAATTGTGCAACATTTGGTCTCTTTATTTTTAAGTTTGTACATGAGATATTTACTGTATACAAGGGAACCGTGGCAAGATTTATTACCAACAGTAATAAACATGGATGGTGAAAGTAACTAGTAACTTTACTTTGAGTACTATTTAATTATGCTACTTTTTACTTGTACTTGACTATTTTATGTATGACTTGTGCTTGTAATTGAGTATAATTTCAATCATGTAACAGTACTCCTACTTGAGTAGGATATATGAGTATTCTTTACACCTCTGGGTATTGTGTAGCACAACAAGAAGATTGTGGGTTTGAATCTCACCAAGTACAGGAGTTTTAAACTTGCACATGATGTGAGCTGGGATAGTTACCGTCAGACCCCCATAGTGGATAAAACGGTCAATAAGATGATTTCAACTAAGGAAGATTGCCAACAATATTCCTCATCTTCTCCAAATAAAAGCAACATAAACTAAAAATGTGTCAATGTTTGTTTGATTTTTAAAGGTACATCTTTGTCATTTACACTGCCAGTGTTCATATTCACATTGCAGATACAAACACAAACTGTTTTTCAACGTTATCTCCTATATTGAGTAGGAGACAGATGATCAATAATGTCGGAGAGTTTGATTGTTTTCCCTTTTATTTCATGTCAACACAGTTTCCATTTATTTAGCATTTTGTGTCGCAGTAATAACTCTGTTATATGATGCATCAGGGAGTGTGTGGCTGCCATTTATGATCAACAGTCTCTGCGAGGAGGGGACTCGGGTATGCAAATGTGTGCATGCTAATGGAATTGTAATGCAATGAGGACGGTTGTATATAGCCAATAATGAGCTCTGGTTATTGAGTGTTGATGGCTTCTCCTGTGCTAGGCTTTTGTTGTTTCACAAGCAGCAGCTCTCATGTCTTCCCTTTGTAGCGCATATACACGTAATCGCTCCTGAAAACATGCACACGCAGACACACAAAAAAACGCACACTCTTGGATACATTCGGGCTGCATTGTTATTGATTCATGGCAATGGCTGAAAAGCGTATTGATAAATATGTGGAGTGGTTGCCCATTGAAACTGGGAAACTAAATTGGGCAGAACTGAGACAGATGCAGCGCAGTAAATTAAACAAGCAATCTTCTCTGTTGGGTGACAGCACAATGGTGATTAGGGTTTCATGTGGGCTGCCCAACATTATTTATGGCTGTGCTGTGGGCTGCCTGCAGTTGAATAGACCCACAGTCCATTGACTGGGCATATTATGGGAGGCAGAGTCAAAGTGAGAGGGGGAGTTAAAAATGGCTTTATTTCCTCTTGAGGAGGTCCATTTTCGTCTAAATGAAGGTGGAAACCCCAAGCGTGTTGTTTCCAGGCCGTGCTTGTGTGAGATGTGTTGACTGTGTTCCAGGAGGCTTTGATGCACAGCTCTGCTCTGTTCCTGGGTGATTTTCCGCAGAACCTCTCATTTGTAAGCATCAACCTCACCTCGTTGTTTTAGTCTCTCTACTCAACTCCACAGCCAATTCACACTGGCTGCGTTTGCTGCCATATCATGATTCTGTTCAGGAATCTTTGGTAATCCCTTGCTGCATATAAATGAAGTTTGATTTATTTTTCTAACTCAAGATGATTGGAAATATATTGTATTTGTTTTTCAGTAAGCAGTAAGTCACAAAACGAATGAATCAAACACGTGCCTGAAAATGTTAGGTTCAATGAAATTACCACAATATTTTCTTAACCTAACTTATCAAACTGGTCAATCTAACGATCAGAGTTTTATAGTATAAACCAAAGATGGGCAACTTCTAATATAGCAGGGCCCCACAAAAATGTGATTGTCTGATCCAAGGGCCACATTCTCAACATTCATGTCGGCATTTAGAATAATGACCTGAACTGAGAATTAATACAGGAAAGAACAAAGGGTTTTTGTTGTTGTTTTGTTTGGTATAAGTCATTTTATGTATTTCTTTTATAATTTTGTGCTTGTGGTGAAATTCCTATTTATTTTAGTTGTCCTTTGATGTATTTTAATTTTCCTTTGCTGTATTTTAGTTGTCCTTTGATGTATTTTAATTTTCCTTTGATGTATTTTAATTTTCCTTTGCTGTATTTTGTTGTCCTTTGATGTATTTTTTTTGTCCTTTGCTGTATTTAAATTTTCCTTTGCTGTATTTTAGTTGTCCTTTGATGTATTTAAATTTTCCTTTGATGTATTTTTGTTGTGCTTTGCTGTATTTTAATTTTCTTTTGATGTATTTTTGTTGTCCTTTGATTTATTTTAGTTGTTCCTTGATGTATTTTTGTTGTCCTTTAGTGTATTTTTTCCATTTTGTATTAACCTGTAATTCACACATACACACACACACACACACACTTATGACTTTAAGGGATCAAATGGGGAATTTTGTGTCACAAATGAGTCACAAAGTACAAATAACTAATCCACTAAATAAACTGTGCTCCAAGTGAGATGTTCGTAAATACGGTAATGTAAATGTTCTGAGTTGTAAAGATGAGACTAGCACAAAGGGAATCACCTGCAACAGGTGAACAAATAAAACTTTAACTATTTGCATTTCTGTCCAGTTCAACATTCATTTCATGCAGGGCTTGGTACATCAAGTACAATGATTGCAGCATTATTACTTGGTCATGTTGGTCTCCTATATCTTATCAACCATTAATATCATTTATTTGTTAAATTATCTTACATTTCTGCCCATGTAGTGGATATGAGGCCAACCAGAACGCTCTACTTCTTTTGTTAGCAAAACTGCATGTCATTTGTACTCAATGGATATTTGCTTTGTGATTATTTCCTAATTGTCTTTCTGAACAAAAGCATGTTTTCCTTCGTGGTTAACCACAGGACTCAGACACCCGGTGTGTCTTGTCCATGCGTACGCTGCCAAGTCGTGCTCCTTCAGAGGAACTTTGGGGGCGTTGCATATGTGATTAATCTATTTTTCCTTGTGGCTTAGGTTGTTTGATTGTCACAGCTCTGACTTTGCATATTGGCATGGCTGTCATCTAGATTTGAAAGACTTGATGGTCCTTAAAAACTCCAACCACAACACCTTCAAATGAATTCAACCTCTCTCATTAAGCATGAAATACAAGCTTTGTCATTGCCATTGGCAGGTACTATAACTTTTGATTTGATCCAGGCTCTGCTCATTAAATTGTCAAATGATGTAATGTTTCACTGTCACTATTGTGTGCCAGCATGACATGTTGTTTCTCTTAGGGATTCACATATTTGTCTTTGTCATGAACACGGGGCATCCAGTAGCAGCCTTTTTTGGACATTGTAATTTGCTAGGTTTTTTTGTTGATCACCTGTACTATTCATGTATATAACATAGAATGTGTTTGATACTTCTGACTTGTCTCGTTGCACATCGGAGCAGCCACAGCCGGCAGTCAGCAGTACTGTTCACATACGAGACACGACTGAGGTCGCGCTGTGCGACACGAGTGAGTTGAAGAGAACGTGGAACGAGTCTTGGAGAACATTGAACTTATGTAGAGGACGTCAATACGGTAGAATGGCGGCTACCGTGTCATTTTTCTTCTTCTGGCTTCTCTACAAGGACTTTTAAAGTAAAAAAGCTAAGGACAAAGAGTTACTAAGGATAAAGACTTTATGCATATGCATTACTGTCTTTTCTTCTGAAATTCGGCCTGATTGGGAATGGGATTCGCTCTGGACTGAGCTAGTTTTATCTACCATACTGTGTGTTAACCACACACACACAAGGAGCCCAACAGCTCTTTGGTAATGAGTCTCGAGGTGGATGACAAATGCCATTTTCAAGGGGAAACCCCTTCAAATGAAAGTCTTACAATGAGCATGATGCCAGTGCTTTGAGAGCACCCCCTCCTCGAAACTGATTGGGTCGTCTTATACGGCTAAGCTGCAAGAAGAAAGAATATATTGAATAAATGCACATGACATTTGACAAATCTCCTCTCTATAAGTCTCCTTACTGAGAGTTGGGAGTATTAGACTCTAATTTTCCTGCTATTTATCCTCTCAGTGGCTTAGGAATTAGTGGGAAAATAATAGGGTGGAAAAATGTGAAAGCTTTTTAAAGCATTGAATGGAAGAGAGGAGGGAAGTGTCTGCTGTCAGCGACGATATGCCAAGAAAATGGGTTAGGTTTTAGAATTCTGGCAAAAACATTTACATCCATACATGCAATCTCTAAAGGAACTCGTCAAGTTGATCGACCGCTAGAACAAGCCACGCATTACAAAATCACCATCATGCCTCTAGTTTCCCATAACATCATTAGTGTGGAAGAAGATTGGTGCTCGATTAAATTCATTTGTCTTGAATACTCCATCTTTTAGTTTGTCCATTCAAGTCGGCTTTAAGTTACTCAAATCACTTTTTTCTTGGGCCATAAAGACCTGGGATGTTCAAAGCTTTCCACTCCAACAGTATGCTACTACAATTTAAATCCAGCTGGGATGAAAGCTTTTAAACAGTGAAGGAGTCCCTGATGGTTGGCATTCAGTGCTTCTAAATTTTGATTCTGGCAAGTGCCAATATCTCCCTGCTCTTTTTTTCTGGTTTCTACATTGGAGGCAAAAGCATGTTTAAAATTGGCTTAGTGTCAGATGAATTGCGTTAAGATGGGCACACATAGAGATAATCTGTTGGTACGATGTTTTTTGTTCTTTTTTTCCCCGAACGCCAGGGTACTTTATGTCAGATTATGCCATAAGATTATCCTGTCGTCTGAAAGGTGTTAAGAGTGAATTTGTTACAATAATCGGCTATGAAATGGATCAGGGCGACAATCGTAAATATTAAACTTGTTCAGTATTTTTGACTCATGTGGGGAAAGCTGACGACTCCCAACTCATTACCCTGTGTTTTGTGATGTGGAACAGAATGCAGCCAATCAAGAAGCGAGCTGACTGAGAAACACATATTTCTGCGTTCCAGGTAACTCGGAATTTGGCATTTCCAAGTTGATCTCTGAGTTCAAGCAAGTTAAGCTGCAGCACATTGAAATATCTCAAACATGGCTGACTGGTATATTATTAGATTTTACCAGTGTAGGAGTTCTAACTTCAGGTGGCATTCCAAGGCACTTTTTCAAGCAGGAGGTTGGAAAGTCTCAAGTTCTGAGTAGCTTGGAATGCAGCATTAGATCACGTTGTTGGATCTTCTTTGAAGACTGGTGGTGATACATAAAGGTTATGTGTGTGGTGTCCTGTGGTTAGATTATCACAAAGTAAGATCAAAACTGTTCTCTGACTGACTTTTTATCTTCATGTGTGGGGTCTGTAACAAATAAAATATCTCCTCTGATCTAGAAAATCCTTATGTGTGCCATACTTTAGGGAATTAAGGATGAGGTAACCATTCCAGAAACCATAGTGGCTGCATCCACTCATAGGCCACGGTCACATGTTTTTTCATTTTCATTCGGAATTAGTTATTCCAAATTAAATCATTCAGAATTAAAGTGTTCTGCTTCATGTTTACATGGAAATAGTAAATCCCGAATACAGGTTTCCATGGAAAACCGGTTTATTCAGCTTTATTCAAGGAAGAAAGATAGGAGCTAATGACCGGTAAATAATCCCAGTAAAGCTCTGGAAAACAATCACCAGGAATAAATAGTTTCTTCCTGGTAAAGATAGTATCTCTAACAACTGATAAGATAATAAACTTGGTGATATTACAGCCTGTACATGCAGTACGAGGACGCAAGTCAAATGTTTACAAGAAAGAGGAATTATCTAATTCGGAACTAAAATCGTAATAAACCAGCCACTCAATTTGGATTTAAGTTTAATTCGGAATTAAATTAGCATTAGGAATTAAGTGTTTACATGGTCAGTGTAAAGAGGAATTAACTTTTATTCTGCTTTAAAGAGGAATTAAAGCTCCCATGTAAACATGGCCAGTGTGTTTATACTGTATGTATGGAGCTTCCTGATGACAATACTTCTATAGCTCAGCTCAGGCTTGATCTTGTTGTTATATCTCAAGGTGAGGACTTGGCAAAACAGAAAAGATCAGGTATAGGCGACCACATACGGTTTGGCTAAAACTCAGAGATGTATTTCTGTGAGTAGGACCCTTAACGTGAAGGGCACTGTTTGCTTGTAATTATGTAATCCATTAGACTATTATCATAAAGGGGTGGGGAGTAGGTGTCGAGGGGTTGGAAATGTAATTGCAGTGCTACTGATGATCAACATCTAGCAACTGCCCAAGGGCAAGAATGTTTTGTGCGCTGACGTGTCCGACAGATGGCTAGGAGACGCTAATTGATTAATGATCACAGTGATATATGAGCCCCTTTGGCCAGCCCAAAAATAAAGGCCGAGAGCACCAGTGTCACCCTAAATCATTTCCAACCAGCCCAGTAAACCCAAAACACTTTCCCTCATTAGCATATGAAAGAACAATCCGGAGGGACACTGTGCTTTCTCAAGCCTTTGTAGAGCTCCTATCGTTGACATCCTAAATTGGAATTAACAGGCTCACATTTAACGCAAGATGAATAATGGCAACAAAGATGTTTTTATATTAAGGGGTCATTCAACACTAATGAAGGATTAACACTGCCTCAATCAAAGCCTTGGAGTTAATCCAAGGTTCTTTTCTTTTATATCTCTACCTATGTTCAGTTTTAGCAAAGCTCCGCAATGAAAACACACTACTTTCTCTCTCTCCGTCTCACCTGCAAAACATAAATAACTATTATAACTGAAAAGTTGGATGTTTGTACTTCCACTATGTATTATATCAGCTGTAATCCCCTTTGCCTTGTGGTTCGATGATTGATGCCCTTTCTTTACATGTATGTTTTTGCTCTCTACATCATAGAACCGACATATTTTCCATTCAGTGCGTGTGAGATTCTTCCTGACTGATTCACCTGTCCCTCGATGATCATAATTTGTCACAGCACTCTCGTCTGGCTCAGGCCTCCCCCTTCTCTTACTCTCACTTCCTCTCTCTGCGTCAGTCCCTCTCCTTTGGGTGCCACCTCCACCTCTTTGTGCTCTTCTAGTTATTTACCATTCCACAGAGGAGACCTTGCCTGACCCTCTTTATTGTTTTTTATTTTTTTTTATTATTTTGGATGATATTAAACGACAAAGGCAGTCTGGAGGCCTGGCTGGCACTCAACATGTGAGAAACGGCATCTTTCCATCAGAAGTGCTGTCCTTCTATGTTAGGAAAGGTTTGTGATCAAAATATCACTGATGGGGCTTTTTATTACTGATAGCTGAAGCTTTGGAAAAATGTGTTTATATTTCTGTCATAGCGTTGTGCCTTCAGTGAAAATGACCAGTTGAGGCATAGTTAAAATAACACATTGTGCGAGTTTGAATATGAACTCGTGACTCTCGCAGCGGGGCTGTCATTCCCGCGTAGGCAGACCATAACAAGCGTCTGATCCTGCCCACCATCAGAATGTCATTTATTTGTCTTGAATGTGTGCACAGAGGCACCGCTGTCTGTGTAGCGCGATGACGTAGGGCTGTGATGAGTGATTGGACTTCAGATTTTGCCACATGCGGCCCTCGGACTAGTTTTGTGCAGCCTCCGAAGTAACCGCAAATATATAAAACAGCAAAAATACACACATTTACAACAAGACACGCACAGTTACACAGTAACATTTACAAAATGATTCTTAAAAAAAAAAAAAGAAGAAATGACTCCAAAAACATGCAAAACAACAAGAAAAAAAACAGAAATATGGACTCCAAAAATACACAAATGACGCCAAAAATACACAAATTACGCCAAAAATACACAAATTACGCCAAAATTACACAAACTGGCAACAAAACCACACAAATTGATTATAAAAACACACAAAACAACAACAAAATACACAGAATTAAACAAAATGATAGAAAAAATACACACAATTAATCTAAAGGCACACCAAATTAGAAATAAATACACAAAACGAGAACAAAAACCCTTTGTTCTTTCCCCTAATAATGCTCAGATTAGTTATTATTCTAAATGCTGATATGGATGTTGATAATTGCCCAGTACTGTAATAAAAGTTGACCATCTCTGGTCTAACGCAACAGCAGGAATGTCAATAAACAATGAAGCTCGCTAGATTCATTGTACAATAAGGTTTGGGTGAACCTGCAACAAGATGATTTCATGTTCTCAGGTCGGTGAGACACCAAGTTCCTGAGCAATTGGTGCAATTGTTTGATGAATCGGGCTGTATTTGAAAAGCAGATGAACTTGTCTGGCATGGGGCCAAATGTGAAGGCCCCATCCTGTGTGTGCGTGTGTATGTGTGTTAAAGGTTGAACTGAGTTGCTTTCAGCTAAGAGAGATATGTGATTGTAGTCTTTTCCCATCCACACAACCACAAATGCACACACTGTCCTCATTTCATCTTACCGCCTCTCTCTACGAATTGTGAGGCTCTTGGTCTCGTGGGCCAATAAAAACACTCTATTCAGATCCACAAAGTAAGGAAGTGAGGGTGTGCTTTAAAGCAGGAAGTGGCACAAGAAGTCATTCTGGACTGTAATGAGTGGAGGATTGTTTGGTAGCCTCACGTTTGAAAAAAAATTCTTCCACATACATACAACTTTACATTAAATTATTTGATGTTTTGGTTGATATTATACAAAAAACTCTTTAAGGGTTCATATAAAAAGAAATTGATTTGTGGATGCAGGACATTACTTTAGAACGTCTTTTATTATTGACTCTAGAAGTGTATAATATGTATAATATGCTGATTAGAGAATCTGAATCTTCAAATTTAAAAATCTATCTATTATTATTGACTCTGATAGTGTATAATATGTATAATATGCTGGTTAGATTATGAAGACTTGTGTATTTTTAAGTGCAAAATATGCGAAATAACTTACAAAAAAGTGCTTTGAAAATACAAAACAACAAAATGCACTAAATGACACAACATTTATACCAAACCACAACAAAAACACACACCAACTTCTTGCTCTTTCCTGTATTAATGCTCAGATTAGTAATTATTCTCAATGGTGACATTAATGTTGATAATGTGGCCCTTGGATCAAAGAAACACATTTTTGTGGCCCCGCTATGATAGAAGTTGTCCATCTCTGCCTTAGAGAAGTTAAGAAAAGTGAGAATGTTTTGTTTGTCTCGGTGAAGATTAAAAAAACAAGAGTATTTCTAATTTCCTCTATCAGGCGGAGACACTGCTTCTAAATGCTTCTGACACAAACCAATTTTCTATTCACATTTGACCCACTGTGGTTGCGCAACTTAGCATTTCTGTTGAATACCCGAAATCCAACAAAGTGCCCTTTAACATGTTTAAACCACTGTCCTGTAATTTTCTTGCAGTTGTTTTTGGTTCAAAATAATCCCCACAAAACATTTTTCCAAGCCTTCTGCAGTACAAAGGTGCCATTTAGAAGCAATCCTCAGCACCATGTGACTCTTTCAGGTTAGATATTTTCAGTAATTATCCCATCCCCGATAATCATGCATTACACATAAACATAAACATCATAATTTCCAAATAGCCACAGATTGTTGCCTGTGGCAGCCATGTATCTGTTTAGCATTAGCCTCAGCCACTCTGCTCTTAAGAAAAGCTGTGCCACTGTAGATTTGTCTCTTTCCCTGTAATAAAGGCACCCCTGTGTCCTTCCTTCAGCATCAGGCTGTGGGGATTTCTAGACTGCCACCTGATTCACATTGCTGGTAATTGAGTTGTGGCCATAAGCGTACTGTGCCCGCCTAGGCCCAAGGTTATTCAGACACCACAAACGCACTGTTTTCCCTCACCGTTCACATGATGTCTGGCAACAAACATGGCAAGTGAGAAAACAAGAAGTTAAGGAAAAGAGGTGGTTTGACTATTGGGTGCACGAGCTGCTAAACGGGTGGATGAGTTTTTGTATACCGACGCCTTCTTGTGCCAGAAATGATGAGGAGTTGGTGATTCTGCAACATGTGGATAAGGACCTCAAAGCTTTTTGTGTCAAACAGCTCTTTTTCTATTTTATTCTCTCTTGGCAGAGCTTAGGAGCTGCAATCGATTCAAAGGGAGATTTCCTTTGCCGAAGACGGGAAGATTGACGTTTTTGGGGTAAGCCCGAATTTGTTGCTGCTGTTGGCTGTCAGTAATTTTTACACTTAGCTGTGTGAGTAATGAATGCTATCTTAGTCCTACATTCTAATGTATCCTTTGCTTTATCAACAACTTTATAGCACGCCTTCAGCTGGTTGACCTTTTTGCTCTTTAAAACTGCTGCAGACACTTTACTACTAAAGATACCTCATTATATCGTGTTCTCGTGTTCTAGATCAAGTTCAATATTGGGTTTGTCACATTAGGGATGGAGCTTGAAGCGAGGAGATTGGCCCTGTCATGTTAAAAACAAAGAGAAACGTTCCTACTGGAAGCTGAATTTAAGAAAACAGATTATGGCTTGGTGTGTATATAGATTCATTAAAACTAGAGATGTGTGATATTGATATTGGTTTTCATGGTATCATTGTTGGTTTTTCCACAGATATTGGTAAACTGATATGTATTGTTTGAGACAACATATTAAAAACCAATATGGCACATTTTTCATAACTACGGTACAGTTTTCTGCTCTTGCACAGTTGATGTTTATTGGTCGACTACTACTGGGGTGTAGTACTACTGGGGTGTCTCATTAAAAGTAGGCATAACCTGTTATTTCCATTGAGATGTATGTCATGTGATTAGGTTGGTAGGGTGGAGGTCTGTGTTGGTATCAGGGTTGGGGTCAATCACATAATTCAGTTACAATTACGTTTTCAATTATCCATGTTCAATTACAAATCAATTACGATTACAGTGACCAGCATTTTTCCCAATTACAATTACTGCAAATTGCAAATAGTTTTTATCCTGAGAAAGTTAATTACAGTTACTTTCTCAATTATTAAAGTTCAATTGCATTTACCGTAATTACAATTACTGACCTAATAAAAGTTAACCCTCCTCTTGCGCTTGCATCTCCTATGATAACGGGTCCTAAATCAGCTGTAAAATACACTAAAAACAAATATCTATCATCTAATTTCTTTCCTATCTATTGGTTACCTTGTTAGGTTTCCTAATAAATGAAAATATAGGTTTTAATATTTATGGTGTGGGCATCTGAGCCTCTTTTGTGTCAGTATACCCCTAGATTTCAATGTTTTTAAAATGGCGAAGTGTGGGAAAGCTGGATATGAAACATGTTTTGATAATTGTTAACTCCATATGTGTAGAACTGTACATAGAACTGTAACATGGTTCTCCAGTTTTGCGTTAAATTATAATTGACAATTTTTATCGAATTTTCATGGGAATTACACTTGCAGTTACAAAGTAAATGATCTGAACTCAGCAACAGACTTTTAAGATAACAATTATAATTGACCCCAACCCTGGTTGGTATTGGTTAATATTGGTAATTGGACAACATCGGCATATTGAATATCGGGGAAAAAAGGGCCAATATCGAACGTCTCTAATTAAAACGTAAGTACGGTGGGTGATATTCTTGTAATATATTGTCCTCAAGTGTTTGTGTAAGTCTTAGTTTGTTTCACCGTGATCTTTTTTCTCAATCAGCCAATGAAAGCTCTAAGTCGGCCCAGCCAACATGAATTCTATCTCCATCTCCTTGTTCCAGCTGGTGTTCGTCCCTCGTCCTGTCCCTTCTCATTGTCTTATTGCGTCTCTTTCTGTCCTCGGGGTGAAGGTGATCTCCTTCACTGTGACATCAACCTGCCTACCTGTCAGTCTGTCAATGAACGTAAACAGAGTGGAATGCAAACACCTAAACCTGACAATAGCTTCCCTTTAAAAATCTCTTTACTTTGAATGCATCCACCAAGGAGAGTGTGTGTTTTTTTTGCACTAGCAGACAAACAGTTGACTCCAGCGTGTTGGTTAAGATGACAAGTGATGTGGCGGGCCCTCTACTAGCGGGGCCCCATTTGGCGTCTTGCTGGTCAGATGGACAAAACGCGAACTGGCACAGTGTCTTTGTGTGCGTTACAACTAAGAGATCCTCTCATTTCCTTTGTCTCTTCTCATCCTCTCGTCCCTGATGTGTCTTCTTGGAGAGACTTTGCACTGTGTCATCTCAACTCAGAGAGCGAGAACCTTGAAAAGGCAGTCAGGACAAAAAAGTAAAAGAGTATCAAAGTGGGTCAGTTTTGAGTTTGTTGTGGCTTTTCTTTGACTTACATCTTTCTCTGGTCACAATGGAGTGTCACACTTCATCATGGAGGTCATGTGAAGTTACTTCATACAGTCATTTTACTTTCTGGTGTGATCTCTGTCTGTGAGTTCATAACTTCAAAGACAAACACACACACGCGCACAGATACACACTATATTTTGGATACTCTCTCATATGTCGTGTTTGGAACAGCAGCGCTAACAGTTGATGTGGAACACATGCCTTTAATGAATCACACTGTGCGGTAGGTCGGCAGCAGTGGCTATGGCTATGCTCACTGCTTCTCCTTCCATCAACACTTCACTTTTGTTTTTGGCTTTTTTTCCACTTGGATAAATGAGGGACGGCGCTAATATGCAGATCTTCCTCTGTGGGAGCTGATTAGCAAAGGTGAAAGTATCACATTCCAAGTACTCACGTTACTGTAATTGAGTTGCTTTTATGGGTACTTTGACTTTTTTACTTATATTTCTAAATCAGTAATTTGACTTGTATTTAAGTACATTTCAAAAGAAGTAAAGTCATTTGTTACATTTCTGTACCAAACCGTTATTGAGTAAATTATTGTTTTTTTTTTGTTGGAAAATGGTCAACAGACAATCCAATGCATCACATCATAGCCGACCAACCAGATTAAACGTAATGCACGGCACCAAAACAGCACTGAATGGAGATTATTTTCTCAGTTTTAAAGTTCATAAATTGAATTAAAAGATTTGTTCATTTTGACAAACCTTTTATTTTATACAGATGCCTTTGTGGAAAATAAATTAACTAAATTCCAATTGTGCAAGATTGAGTCTTTTCCTTTTTAAATTATCACGAGATGTTTACTGTACGCAAGGGATCCGTGGCAAGGTTTATTACCAACAATAAACATGGGTGGTGAAAGTAACTAGAAGCTTTTACTTTGATAACTACTTAATTGAGCTACTTTTTACTTGTACTTAAGTATTTTATGTATGACTTACTTATACTTCTACTTGAGTGCAATTTCAATCAAATAACAGTACTTCTACTTGATTAGGATATATCAGTATACTCTTTTACACCTCTCCTGATATTATCCCCCGCCACAAAGTGTGGAAGGGGTGTAAACAGTAGGTTTGAGCTCCATCCGTCCGTGCATCCATCCGTCCCGTCCGTCCGTCCGTCCGAGATAATGTGGGACAGTTTTTGGTTCAGTTTTTGTTCCATTTTTTGACTCTGTTCAGTTATCTTCAATGGGGACAGCTTTTTCCTAGAACCATTTAAGATAGTAATTTAATATTCTGATGCGATAATATTTTCGTTTGTATACATCTAAGTTCTTAGATTTAGGACATTTAGGAAAATGTTGTGAGTTATAATGAGAACCATTTGGCAGAGGGATGTTGATGACTATGTATATCTTTTTTGTTAATGTTTGCCATTTATTAGATACCATATCTGTTATGTCTATTAAATGTTGTCACGTTTCCCATCATTGTGGGATGTTATGGCATCATGGGCTTTAAACTAATCAATTTATTAATTTGATTCAAACAAAAGCAGAAAGTGTCATTTCTTTGTTGGCAGTCATCCACTGAGCCGTCATTTCTAAGTAGGAGACAGAGTGTCATACTGAACAGACTGGGAACACTGGAATGATCTCATGGTGGGGAGTGAGTGAGTGGTGTTCGTCTAGCTGAGCAAAGATGATTACTTCCTCATCACATTCGTCAAAATCAGAGCCTAGATCTTTCCATCTGTGTGTAGAACTTTAGTCCTGCCCTCTTTTTTTTCCCCCTGGCTTTTTTGGCTTCCTCTGGCCCGCCATTCTGGTATCAACGCCCCTTTATGTGTCCTTACATGAACCTTCCTTCCTCTATCTTCATGCAACTCAAATGCATATTGCAATACTGTTAAAAAAACCCACTATTCAATGCATGCTGGTTGATGTGCATTTAAAAATGTAACTTTTTATGATATATAGATTATATATGGGCTAAATGCGGGCTTTTCTGATTTGGGAAATAACATTTAACCACTGACAGCTAAGCTCACTTTTTTGGCTCAATTTAAGCTAAAGTTGCATTTCTAAGATCTTAAACTAGGTTGTAAAATGATGCCCATTAGTTTATAAATCCTGTTTACTCTGTTTTTATGTGTTGGAACCTAAACTTTACTACACTCACAATCCAAACTATAGCACAGCGCCAGTCATAAAGTGTGGGTTTATTGACATTAGCACTTTGTAGAGTTTTACGCTCTGCATTTTGAGAAACTTAGTGTTGATCTGTTTGGGACTCGTAAATGTAGCCCTTTGTTAGAACATTGTTTTATAAGTCGAGGTGCTAAAAGCATAATATGTCTTTTGATAAGCCCTGAAATTGATTAAAAGACCTCCCTGCATTTAAGTGTTGCTACAAAGCACCGTCCGATGTCGTAAGCACTAAATCCCAGGGAGAGGGCGTAGCTGAACGCACTGCAGTTCCTCTTTGGGGTGCCTCCTGACAGGAACTTAGCTGCAGAGAAACATAAACACATTCCCAGCGGTGGTCTAGTAGGGTGTGTGGCACAAGTTACCATACATCCACAGTGAAGTGCGGTCCAGCACATGGTCAGCTTGCTCAGCTCAGAACCCACAAGCTGTGAGAAATAGCTCCTCAAGGAGCAGGTGCTGGTTCTGCAGCTTCAGCCTGTTTTTCTTTTTCAGTCATCACAGCTGGACAGGCGGAGATATTTGCTTTACGCTAAAATGTTTTGGAGTGATGTGTGGTGCTCTGACCTTCTCTGAGGGATCCAACACCATTCATCGACAACCTGTAGGAGGAAAACTACAGCCAGGGGTCTCATAGCTCGAGTTTGTGCTGATGGGAAAGAAATGTGTTGAAATGATGATGGGTGGGTAGCAGACAATTGTATTGACTCTAATTTACACACTTTTTCTGTCGAAGCTGCAACTGTGTGATATTAACAGAGGTGTAAAGAGTATACTGATATATCCTACTCAAGTAGAAGTACTGTTAATAGATTGTAATTGTACTCAAGTAAAAGTATGTAGTAGTAGTAGTATGTAGAAACTTGCACAATTGGAGCCTAGTTTATTTTTCACAAAGGCATCAGTATAAAATAATAGGTTTGTCAAAATGTAAAATTATTTTCAACAACAAATTAATTCAATTCAAAATAAAACAATTCTGAGGCTCTAAGTATAGCTACATTTATGAACTCTAAAACTGAGAAAATGTGAATGTGATGTATTTGATTGTTGTCTGGTCATTTCATTTTTTTTGTAGTTTCACATCACAATGTCCGTTGGTCATTTTAAAACAAAAAAAATAATAATTTACTCAGTAACCGTTGGGTGTAGAAATGTAACAAAGGACTTTACTGATTTTAAAACATTTTAAAACAAAGAAAAATGACTGAAAGATACTCAAATATGTACAAGCACCCATAAAAGCAACATGATTACAGTAACGCGAGTACTTGTAATCCATTACTTTCACCTGTGGACATTAAAGGAAGCAGATTTCTTGCAAATAAATGGGAAAAACAGACACATATACGTATTTGTCTCGTGTTTAGTTTTAGGATTAACTGATGATTATTATTCTAAATTATATGGATGCATTGATAAAGCACAGTGGGGGGTGAAAATAAGGTAATTAAATATGTGAATATGTTGCGACAGTTTTCACTATCAACACCTTTAGTGTTTGCTGTGTCAGAATCTTCCTTTTGTGCGTGCACAAAATCATGCTTGTCTACAGTTTTCTCTTCCTGCGCACCCCCCCCCCCTCTTTTTTTTTTGTTTTTCTTTCTCCT
This sequence comes from Gouania willdenowi, assembly GCF_900634775.1. Classification (NCBI taxonomy): domain Eukaryota; kingdom Metazoa; phylum Chordata; class Actinopteri; order Blenniiformes; family Gobiesocidae; genus Gouania; species Gouania willdenowi. The sequence continues at coordinate 12,061,500 of NC_041062.1, read as the reverse complement.
CCATCGCTGCTCAACACAGTGGTGTATTGTGCAGCCTGTACTGGTCCCTGTCCAAGCAAAGAGAACCCAGATTGCTGAAACAGAGAGCTCACTGCCTAACAGGCGGGTCTGGCTATGAGTTCTTATAGCCTGCCTGTGGTCTCCTCGTTGAGTTCACTAAGCATGTGTCCATGCGTGTGCATGTTGATGTACACATGCGGAGTCTTTTTGATCACTCACTGAAAGGCATTTATAGGGAGTCCTTGCAGAAGCCAACATGGCACTGTTTAAGACATTGCTGGACTTTTAATAGTTCTGTGTCCTCCATAACATCATCCAACAACATTATTTTCGACACACTTTTTAGGGCGGTGCTCGTAGAAATGGTCCACAATAGGGGGAAAAAAGATGGCTGAGTAGTAGGTGGAGAGAAGACTCTTCCACTGTGTAAACACGGTTGGTTTCAGCTACTGAAATGTTGTCAGTGTTTACCTAATATGTGCTTAGCAGCTGTAAAAGTGACACACACAAAAAAAATACACGTAAGCAGTGTTTGTAATGCATGTACGAAAGAAAAGATCCAGGAGTTTTGGTGATGTGGAAACTTTTATTCATATTAAATCTCACGAATCCCAATAATTGAGGTGTACACACGTTTTCAAATAGGTTACGAAGCTAAAAAATACTAAGGCAGTTGTGTTAAGGTAGCTGAGTGATTTCAACAGCAATGTTACATCACTATTTCAATGTGTAACCTCTGGCCTACTTTGGTTAGTTTGAGTTGCACTCAATTCCTTTAGTTGCATTAGACGTACAACAACCTCCTCCCTTCCCACACAGCAGATGACTTATGCAAACGCAGCAGACCATGAAAAAACTTTATGAAAAATTACTCCAGACGTCTCAGAAACACGCAAAATGGGAAGTTGAGGGATTATGTCACAGCCTGACATTCTACAGATGAAACAATGCTGTCTTTTTTTTTTTTTTTTTTTTTTTCCAACTGTGTGCTGCATGCTTTTGAAGCAGGAGCGCAGCAGTCTGTCTTTCTAAACAGCGGAGGGGTGGAGGGGGAGAGAGACATAGGATCAATCCGTTGGTCTGATGTTTCACGGATAAAGCTATTCTGTTGATGAACAGGGAAAATACAAAGGGGGAAAAAAACACGGAGGAAGGCTCAACTTTTTATAACAGAGGGAAACTGTTATTTTAGTTGACTAAGATTTTTTCCTTAAAGTTTTATTTAACCTCAGAAATACTCCAGTGAAACGAAAGATGAAATTTACTGACATTTATGTCAACAAAAACTGATAAAAAAAAAAAGCACTTAAAGATTCAAATTTAGGCAGGGCTAAATTCTTTGGAAATTGGATTATAGGACATGATGTTAAATGAGCTAATATCTTTGTTGAAAGTTATACATAGAGGTTTGCAGATGGTAGTTTCTTAATAAATAAACATTTTCATTAACTTAATGCTGTTCAAATTTAGGACGTTGCCAACATTTTTGTTCTATCCCAAGTGAATTTAACGCATATGGTCTAGTGTGAGGCCAACAGTGCCACGCCTTAGCACTAAAGGCTTCAGCGGTACCTCCACCTTGTTATGCTGCGTTCACACCAAACGCGTTTCGTGCTCACACCCGTAGTTGGATGCTCATTGAATCAGACGCTTGTCACCAGCGTTGAAGATGCTTGGGACGCGCGTCCAAACAAGTTGGGAAGTTAGCGCGTCGAGGGGAGGGGCTTCTCTGTTGCTGGTGGTGTTCATACAATGGATGATATTGTCGCGATCAGTTACGTTCATAGTTCACCCAGTGGCTGTGAAGTGGTGGGGAACATTATTTATTGTGTTGAAAAAGGCGGCATGTTCTTGCTGAACACGCCGCCTCCGACTCCCATTCAGTAGAAGCGCGTCCACCATATATACATTTACTAGTGCTGATTATTCTTTCAAATTCATCCAAAAAAACAGAGAGATTCGTTAACATTAGTCGTGTTTTTAGGCTCGTTCTCCATCACGCTTCTCGACCACATACAAACAAAATTCCAATGATGATGTCGTACATTGCATGTGGTGTTTAAGAACGTAAGGGCATATGAATCAAAGGGAACCGCGCTGTATTATCCTGAATACATTACACTCTTCTTCATCCACCCTTCCTGTGTAGTATGTCCTTGCGCTCTTGTGGAGTAAAACCTCCAATGGTTACAAAGACAGAATCAAGAGCACATGATATATACTCTTCACCCCCGCCCTTCTGCCTTGTCCCAGCAGGCACATCTCTGTAATGGCCCCCAATCGATCCGGAGGCCTTCTTGTCCACACTCAATGCCTATTGATCGGCACATTGCAAAGAGTCTCTCAGGGCTGCTAGACATCCACTACACTGCCGTGTATAGAATTATATACGGCAAAGCATGTGTATTCAGTTTGTTATGTTTTGTGTAGCTGTGACTCTGTGCAGGTGTGTGGGAGTAGGGTGTGCTTTTATGTGAGTGTGTTTATTCATTACTTCGTGTCACCATTTCTGCACCTTCTTAATGTAGCTGGAGACCTTGAGTAAAATAGCCCTGCTGCGCCATGAAGTGAAGGCCTTGCTCCCATTAAAGCGTGAACGACTCAGGGCTCCATGTCTAAAACCTTGCAGCATGAAGACATTAACACCTGACACAAAGATAGTCACTTAGCAAGTGCAGTCTCAAAGGGAAACAAACAAACAAACAAACAAAAGAGATTCCCCTATTTCCTTTGTCATGAATCAGTGAAGCCACATAAAAACATAAATTATCATTGTTGCTATTCGATTAATAAGGATCAGAGATGTGCAGCCCATCCCCCTTTCCTCTATCTCTCTATCATCTATCTGTTCTTTTTTCAACCCCTCTCCCATTTTTTTCCCCCACTCTTCCTAAACACAAACCACCCCCCACGTCTCTTTCCTTTGTCTCTCATCTGGTTTTCTGTTTTTGTTAAAAGACACTTGATTAATGGTGTCACAGACAAAGCCCACATTCTGCTCTCAGCGCAGACACAGATAGGACTGGACTGTAGGTAAACCAAACCACGTGTGCACTTGGACAGCCGGGAGCGAGGGGAAGAATGAATGGCAAAGAAATTAACGACAGTAGTCGCTGATGTATTGTATGCGGTGATGTAGGTCTTTTCCTGCAGCAAAAGGCGCCTGATGATGGACTTGTGTTTAATAAATCCAGCCATGGCAGACATGTTAAGGCTGTTGCACTGGACTGTGTGCCTTCATTATAGCAGAGAATAATCCTTGTTCTCAGGTTGAGTTCCTCCACACCTGAATACTGTCACTTACTTACTTAGCTGCAGGCCCTTCAGCGGTGAGTACCGTGCTGCTGACAGACACACTGAGAAATACCTCACTGAATGACAACCAAGTGTATTATTGCTGCTAATGCACTCAGACCTTTATTGTTACCAATCTTTATAATTGAAGGCACTGACACCCCTTTTTATACTTTATGGCTATACACTTGAGTGTTAACACGACCTAATTGGATGCACTTACTGTTCAAGGTAAACAAGTCCTCTCTAAAATTATTTTCATCTCTGATAAATTGGCTAATAACAGTGTTGCTGCTCAACTCAGACCTCTGCACACTGTATGAGCGCATAATACAGGCTTGAACATTGTTTTTGAGAATTTAGCATTCAATCCATTTGTTTGCCTTTTAGCAAAATTTATGTCAAAAGTACTTAAAGCAATACTGTGTAACTTTTGGCCACTAGGGGCGCTAGACTTGTAACTTTCACGTCAAGCGCCCCTAGTGGCCACAAGCGCCACAGCACTGTCGCAAAAATACAAAAAACAGTAGTTGACCTGTTGGTTGAAGAGAGACCATTGACTCACTATTAAAGAAAAGTAGAGCTAGTTTTATGTAAGTAGGAATCTGTCGCTTGCGAGAAATGCCTGAAGGTGCGTTCACACCGAACGCGACTGAAGTGACTGAAGCGATTAGATTACATTCAAATCAGTTGTAAATGACACGACCTCAAGTTATCCCCCCTCAAGTGACGTGACTTGCGTGATTTGAGCGACTAGGTCAAGCGCGACCTCAACGCTCAAAGTTGAAAAATTTGAACTTTTTAAGCGACTTCAAGCAACAACTCTCCCATCCTTCACTGTCTGTAGAGCCACGGCAGCAGCCCCTCCCTCCCGCTACAGTGCAGACGACTCCAGCGAAGGGCTGTACGGCTGTACTACACTTCCTCAATTTATCGGGGCAAAATTAAAGCGGTTAACTTCTTGAATAAGCCTACATTCTGAGTTAAGTCATCCTTTAGTAGCTCCGTAAGTTGATCATTTAAACCGTAAAAACGGAGCTGTCTTTGATAATTGCTGTAAACATACGGCCGGCGATGAAGGAAAAGAAGTGATCAGATCTTTCTCTCTCTCTCCTCTGTCACCGCTTCTGCACACACACACACACACACTGTTCCCTGGTCACGACGACTAGTCGCAGTACCTGACTTTTGCCCAAGATGGCGGCGCAATACAGCAAACAAGGGTCTTAGTACCTCTGCACGGCAAAGCAGCACAACATCAAGTGTTTATCACTCCTTCCTTGTTTGTGCTCAAACTGCAGCTGGTGGGCAGATACTACGGCTAATATACATGCTAACGTTAGCTATAGTGGTAACATGTCTGTGTATTAAGCAGATCTGGAAAACATCAGCAGTGCAGGACGGAGGCTCCGTTAGCGGGGGAAGACCGCTGTTGTGTCAAAATCTGTGACCCGAAAAAAATCTGTGATCTGCGATAATTTCAACCCCTGCGGCTTCTCTGTGGATATTTACTCCCCTTTAAACACGTTTGTAATCCTTCTCCAGTCTTCATTTACTTCACTTATCATGTTTAAGGGGGAGTAAATAGCTCCTTAATAGCTACCAAGAGGTTTACGCAGTTGACGTAGCACTTTTCTTCTCTACCGCCGAGAAGCCACAGCGGTCGCAGATTTTTTCAGGTCACAGACTTTGGCACTATTAATGTTATTAATGGGATACACAATTCATAAGCCTTTAAAGTGTGAATGCTCATGGTATTATAACTGGCAGAGAGGATATTTGGCGCTTGAGCGGAGGTTTGTGCTCTTTTTTGTTTTACATGCATCCGGTTTAATCCATATTTTCTCGATCATGCCGTGTTTTTGCCGTTTCCATTTATTTGTTACTTAGTTTGCACTAAGATGAGCGAGAGAGAGTGCGGAGATACACAAAGAGCCACTATTTCGCCTCAATGATGATGGCGTAATCCTGATTTAATGTAAACAGTCGTTCTTCATTGTGAGAGGTGCTGCTGTGGTTGAACATATACAATCAGTGAAGATTCATCTAAAGTGATGAGAGGCTTGTTATTGCTGGAAGCCTTCTGTTTATGCAGCGTGTTTGATTTGGACTTCCCAGAGTATTAATTGTCAGCAGAAAAACCAGAAAAGTCGGTTTAGTTTTGTAGTCACACCTTTTCAAATATCAATGAATGCATTTATCTCTTTAGTGTGCAGGCGGATCGTTTTTCAACAAGTCCAACCAGATGCAAAAGAACTCTAAAATTACTTTAAATGACTGTTTCTAGTTATTATTTATTATTTCATTCATTGATTTGGATACAGCTGGATACAGCTTTAAACACTAAGAAATACTCGGATGGTAATGATGCATTATGTTTTCATTAATTATGTTGTTTTTTGTGCTCTTTCTTACATTACCGTTACATTATCAGTGAGATGTAGATGTAAAGTTTCTGTGAATAACTCGTTAATAATTGCATTGTTACGTGCATTAGCAATTAAACTAATTTATAATGTTTGATTTCATTCAAAGTGTTCTGCAACAAATATCAAAAGGGTAATTAATATCTTGGATGGTGCATATCCTTTAATCAGAGGCAGTAGAACTATGTTTTATCAATTGAAACGTAAAAACTAGTTCAGTGATTCTTAAACTGTTTTAATTATTCCTTTTGATTACTTTATTATTACTGTTCTAAAATCTGTGATTGCAAATTGTATGTTATTTTTATGAGTTTAGAAGAAGAATGCTCACAATTTGTAATAAAGGTAACGTTTTTGTTGAAATTATCAATAAAATAAATGATGCAATAAAAGACATTCATTTATTTAATTGCAATAACAAAACATGCATCGCTGTCTTAAAAAGATGGCGCTTCATGTAGTGTAGGCCTTTGACAGCATGTGCAGACAACGAGAAAAAAAGAAAAGAAAAAAAATTATCAATGAAGATTTTTTATTAATTAATTAATTAATTAATTAATTTATAAAAAATCATTAGGGGGTGCAATAGAAAAGGTTTGAGAACCACTGAACTAGTATATTAGAATTCCACGTAAAGCAGTTATATGGCATAATAATATATATAATACATTTGTCTATTTGCGCTCATACACAGGTGGTAATCCTGGACAAGCCCCCGGTCCACTGCAGGACCTACATTTTTCTTTATAAATTCAAATTTTCTCTTCAAGGTCACTGTCCAACAGTAACACCAGCGGCTCTTTGTCAAAATGTTCTCACTCTTTATATAAATCCTGTGCAGATCTCTTTAGCCTCTCACCTCGACTGTGAGTGCTGGGAATCCTGCTGCTTCTCACACACCCAGTGATCCCACAGCTCTCCTTTGGGTCTCTGATGGATTAGCTGTGGGTGACAATGGATCCAAACGAGCTGTGTCACAGAAATGGCTCACGTTATGAAGAGGTTTTAGTTTTATTACGTTTGAGATGCTCACATTTTTTTATTTATTCATTTTTTGTTTCCTAATATTATGTTCAATAGATTTGTTTTACACTGTGAAACAGGGTTGGAGTCAATTACAAATGAATTATTATTTATTTAATTAATTATTTAATATAATATTTTCAATTACAAATCCATTATGATTAGTGACCTAGATTTTTTTCCAATTACAATTGAATTACAAACAGTTATTATCCTCAGAAAGTCAATTACAATTACGTTCTCAATCACAACCTGAAATAAATAACCTAATAAAAGTTAACCTTCCTCTCTTATTATAACAGGTCCAAAATCAGCTGTAAAATATGCTCATAAATAATATCTATCATCTAATTGCTTCCCTATCTATTGGTTACCTTGTTAGGCTTCCTAATAAATGAAAACACAGGTTATAATATTTATGGTATGGGCATCTGAGCCTTTTTTGTGTCAGTATAACACTAGATTTCAATGTTTTTAAAATGGTAAAGTGTGGGAAAGCTTGATATGAAACATATTTTAACAACTGTTTACTCCATATGTGTAGAACTGTACATAGAACTGTAACATGGTTCCCCAGTTTGGCGTTAAAATTACAATTGACCATTTTTTATAGCATTTTCATGGGAATTACAATTACAAAGTAAATAACCGTATCTGAACTCAATTACACTTTAAGTATGATCACGACAGCAACAGACATTTGAAATTACAATTATAATTGACCCAAACTCTGCTGTGGATGCTGAAGGTGGAGTAATGTAAGATGTAAAATTGAAGAAAAATTTAAAAAAAAAAGATTATGCAACAGTTTTATGTTTTTTTTTTTTTTTTTTTTTTTTTTTATCAACTCCATGTGTAATAAAATGTTACACTTGTGACTGGAGAGTTTAAAGTCCCCTACAGAGCCATAAAAAAACAAACCCCAGTGTGTGGATTATCCGACATGTCACCGGTTCCCAGTCACTGCCTGTTGAAGAACCAGTGAGTGGTGAACCTCTGTTGGACCATCATATTTTTCCTTTTCTCAATGAAAAACTAGAAACTGGACTTTTGGGTCACTCGACATACACCTGCCTGGATGAGTGTAGTTGGCTGTTGAGGTCAGAGTTTGTGTGTTTTCTTTTATCTTGTCATGACCTGTTTGGTTTCTGCGTACCTGGAACCCACCGAGCTCCTTTCATGATGAGACAGTATCTTTATTCCTCTTTGTTTCCAGCGGTTTTTCCCTCTCTACGCTGCTCGTGCTCTCCTGTTGCACCACGGTGTCAGGTTTAGTTATATATGCACCCTGTGTCTTTGATCCCTCCTGTTCTCCTGTGTTGTGTACATTGCATAACTAACTCGCTGCTGCTGAGCCCAGAGGTATACTTCAATCCCTCTCCGTCTCTCACACATACACACAAATTCCTTCATCTCTGACACTCCCACCCTCACCCACCCCATCCTTCCTTCTCTGGCAGCTATCCAGGTCATCACTTCTCTGCCTCTCTTTTCTTCAAACCCAAACATTGAAAGTTAAAACAGTTGGACTCCTCACTTGTCTTCCCCTCTTTTGTGCGTTTTTTTCTCTCTCTCTCTCTCTCGCTCAGTTCTCGCTCTCGTTCTTCTTCTGTTCTTTTGTTTTTTGTTTCCCATCATTTCTCTCCTCTCTGCTCATCCCCCCCCCACCCCCCCCCCCCCACCCCCACCCCACCACCTCCTGCTCTCCTCTCTCCCAGTGGTCTCATTAAGCATGGGTAAGGCTGCCTGGTGAGCTTTTGCATGTGTGTGTTTGTGTGCATTCTGGCATGTGAGTGGAGGCTGTGTGTGTTTGTCCTAGTTAAAGCCTTACTTGACTGAGCAAGCCACGTGTGCTGCTACCCAGGGTTCGGACCTCCATTATTACCACAAAGCTGTCACAAACAGTAAATAAAGTACAGCCTCCTTTTTGCTGATTGGTGCTTTAACACACGCTGCTTTTTTTTTTAACAACACAAGCCTCCACTTTTCTCATTCACTGGATACTGAAGCCTGTGACAACCCTGTTGTGAAGGCCAACGTACACCTAATTAAATAAAGATGACTAAAAGTGATAATAATAATAATATGCATGCACTTTTTGATATTTTTGTCTTTTTGTGACATATTGAACTACATTCCGAACACATCTGTCTCTTCCACAAATCACATCCCACCTATGTGGTCCCACCCCTGGGATGTCCTCCTTTTACTGAGTGAGTGAATGATTATATGTGTGTGTCTGTGCACCACTGTTTTGCTAGTGTCCTGTTACAGGGATGGGGCCCTGTGCTGGAATGGGCCTCTCTGCTGCCTCGCTGGCAGAGCTGACCTCTACGGGTCAACGCCCATTACCACATGAAACCTAAATGTCAAGCTCTACCCCCTGCTTCAGCCATTTGTCTTCCTCTGTGGGTCAGGCTGGCTGGACACAGACACAGACAGACACACAAACCCTCCTGCATACATGCTTGTGTTTCGCGTATGGGTCTGTTTTAGTTTGCTGACATAGTGAAGGCCTCGTGGATCAATAAATAATGTGTTTTCAAAATGACTTCCCAACACATTTCTTGTGTTTTCACGAACTGAGAGTTGAAGTAAAACAATGGCACATGTTTATTTGGGAATTTATATATAGAATAGTGTGAACAAACTAGATCCAAAATAGTGTCAAGCAAACAACTGTCCTCCTTGTCTGCAGAAGAAACACAAGGAATCACAGTAAGAATGAAGTTAAAACAATTTTATGTTTTTCACAAAACTTTTACTAAGTGTGTACGTTAAAGCAGAACTAAGTAACTTGTACTTAGCGCTCTCCCTAAAGGTCCCTTTTGGTTATGTCACTGTTGTGCCTTCCCCACCCCACAGCTACATGCGCACCTTTGCTCTCCCAAGACAGTAGCAATCGATCACTGAAAAATCCTAATACAACAGTGATACTAAGGGTGCTTTCACACATATCGTCCCATGTGACCATGTGAACAGTTTGAGGAAGAGAGACAAGTAAAATAAATGAATGATGTGGGAGTAATACAGAAGGGAGTGTGGAAATGTGTGTAATGTTTGTTTGTGTGATGACAAAACGGCTCTGAAAATGGATGGATGGATGGATATTTGTGTGTGTGCTGCCTGACGGAGCGCTGGGTTGCGGGTGTGTGCATTCCTGTTGCCACAACGACAGTGTGTTTGTATTGGGCTGCAGTAAAGCAGTACGTCTTGCCACCAGGTCATAGGTAGGGAAAGTTGTAAGTGCGGTTTTCTGGCCAGAGACAGCAGGGGGAGATGAAAGACCCCCAATCACTCCATAAACACTTGTATTACCCTCACAGGGACTATGAGAAGGGTTTGTTAAGGTGAAAAAGTTACTTAGTTCTGCTTTAAAGATTAAAACAAACTTTCAAGCATCAATTTTAACCTTTGTAAATTTTTTTTGAGCAAATGATCTTTGATATATTGATCTATGTGATTTTGTTGTTGTGCATCTTTTGAGTCATTTTGTGTAGTGATAAACCGATACATCGACCAGCCGATATTATTGGCCAATTTTTGCATTTTTAACGTTTATCGGCCTTTGCGGGCTGCATTATTTACAAAGAGCAGAAATTATTTTACTTGTTCTCGTTCTACTCCACCTTTGTTAATTTAAATAAATGTTGAGACTCGTACCGTTTATCATCATTGTGTAATTTTTATGATGTAAAGTGAGGGAGCAAAAGTAGTATTGGCTCAAAATATCGGCTCAAGAAAATCGGCAGTCTGTATCGGTCATCGGCTAAGGCTGATGGGAAAAAAATTGGTATCGGCATCGGCCCTAAAAAAAATCCATATCGTTCGATCCTTAATTTTGTGTGTTTTTGTTGCCTATTTGTGTATTTATGTAGTCATTTTGTGCATTTGCTTTGGGGGCTATACAAAATCAGCCAGATGTGGCCCCCGGGTTGCCATTTGCCATGTCTGCTATAGATGGTAATAAAAGCACAAGATAAATCAAGTCAACTTAAGATTATTTTCTTTTTTTTTTTGGTATTTACGTCATACGATAGTTCTTCAGACAATTTATTAAATCCAGAAAATGTTTCCCTACATATACATTAGTATATATGGAACATTAAATGCATATACATGTAGCTCCTTTAAATCTAGCATTTACCAAACAATTGGTAAAGGTTTCCACCAGCGTCTATGTCATTTTTTGACAGTTCAGACACGTTATTACACGCATTATTTAAAGCCGTTAAAGGACTACTTGAAGCAATCCCAAAAAAAAAAAAAAAAAGTGCTCTCTTTCATTGCTCAAAATGCAGAGTGATTTGCAGACACCCCGTTACAAGGTCACATCCCGAGAATGGATCACTGACTCGAGGGACATTTATCTCTGTGATGATTTAACATTAAAAACATCTTGGAATACAGCGCCTCACTTCATTTGTCCCCACTCACCTCATGCCAGGGCTCCAGTCAAAATGAGAAAATGCTTTTTTCCCCTTGCATTCAGTGATGAGCTTGGTGACAGCTATTATCAGGGAGCGTCTGGCCGCCTCCATCACTTGTTCACCACATTACTGAGGAACAGCTATTTATTTTTGTAGATAGAGAAGAGAGAAAAGCCAGCAGTGAATGTACGTACACACACACACACATACACACACACGGACCAAAAAAAAATGACTTGTTTACAGGAACCTGTCAACCATGTGTCCTAATGATAAATAAACAGTGAAAAATCCTTATTTTTAATGATAACATGTATAGGCCTGCACACCGAATATTGACGGAAAGATTGAAAGCATTCTCAAGGGCTTTTCCAACATGACGTACGACTCTCACCCCCTATTTTTTGCTTCCTCCCTTCATTTTTAACCCACACCATCTTTCTTAGCCTCTCTTTTATTCATCATAGAAAGCTTGAAAATGCAAGAGATGCCATACACACACATTTATCAACAGGACTGACCAACAGGGTAGCATCAATTTAACGAATATGAAGAGAATGAACAATAAAAAACACACACACACACACATAGTGAACGTTATTGCTGTAATAGATTGTTGTTGTGTTGTATTATGATCAACATTCATGCCAGTATTAAGAAAAACATAGAATCTGAGCATTAACACAGAAAAGAACAAAGGGTTTTTATGTAACTGTTGTCTTTTTGTGTGTGTGTGTTTTTGTTTCAGTCATTTGGCGTGTTTTTAGAGTCATTTTGTGTATTTATCTGTCATTTTGGGAATTTCTGCTGGCATTTTGTGTATTTTATGAGTCATTACATGTGTTTTTGCTATTTCTTGTGTTATATTTGCATTTTGTTTATTGTCAATCTGTGCCCTTTTTAAAAAAAAAACATTTTCATTGTCGTTGTTGGTGAGTTCAGGTGGTTGTTTTGTGTGTTTTTGGAATCTTTTTTATATTTTTGTTGTTGTCGCTTTGTGCATTTTTGTTGACATTCTGTGCATTTTGCTGTTGTTTTTGGGGTTATTTTGTGTATTATCTTGGACTTGTTATTCCTATTACTCCCAATATCTTGAATTACAATTTTTGGTGGATTTGTCTTGGGGGGCCGCACAGAATTAGACCCAGGGCCGCATGTGGCCCCTGGGTCGCCATTTACAGTACCTATGTCTGCCCTACATCATCGACTACACACCAAAGCCAATACTAATGGGATGATTCCATGCTCCTTGCTTTGATAAATGCCCTGTTGTTTATGCTGTATCACTTTCTTTTGTCCCCCCCCCTCTCATCCTCCCCGTGCTACATGCACGCTGCTGTTTTCAAAGACGTGCACGATTTCTTTCAGCGTGTGTTTCGCACTTGATGTTGGTCTCAGTTGTTGTTCCCCTTTCTCTCCCTGGGCTGAGATCACAGGCGGCATTTATTACGGTCGTCTGCAGGTTGTGCTTCACAACAAAGGGACAGCGACTATCCTCCCCTAGCCGACACTTTTTTTCTTTCATTTTTTATGCTTAAAAAAATATACACTGCCCTCTTTTTTGAATATTAGCAAACGGCCTACTTTGCACATCTAAACTTAGCTTCTTACTTCCCAAGGCAAAGGAGGGAGATGATAGTTTTGCTTGTGAAGAGGAGGGTTTGGTGTATTATGTGTGCTCCAGTAAGACACGGATAATTGAAGCGTGTTGGTGTCACTGTGCTGATTACTTTTTTTCACTTGTTGGCTTTTTAAAGTTGCTGTTTAACCCCATTATGTGAATAGAAAGGCCTTTGGTAAGTTAGGAGAGTTAGAGTAAGGAATGTGTGTGTGTGTGTGTGTGTGTGCGTGTGTGTGTGAGACACAGTTGCCTCACAAGATGAAGAGCTCTTTCTTTACCCAAGGGGAATGGAGTTTGACAGTACTGTAGCCCCCACCCACTTCTTCTTCACTCCACCATCCCCCAATGCTGATAAATGTGTTTCTCTTAAAGGAAGGAGGAGGTTGGTTTAAAGTAGTCTCCTTTAATGTAGCTTTTTCCTCTGTGTGTGTGTGTGTGTGTTCATATGTGTATGTGTGGGGGGGTTTGCTAATGCAGTGCAGGGCCGTGCCGTGGTTCTACAGGCAGGCAGACTCGTAGGCAGGCCCGCAACCTCGACCTCTGCATCATTTGTTTGGACGAGGGCCGTCAGCGGCTGTCAAGCGGCCAATGATGAAGTGTCAGTCGGTAATTGTCCCCGCGAAGCATCCACATCTCCGGGGGTGATGGTGGAGGGGGGGGGGGGGGGTATTCTGCCGGGGAGGCAGGGAGCTGACAGAGAGAGAAATGACACCATGGGCTCCTCCTTTTCTCTCCCCTCTTGTTTCAATGGGGTTTTCCTCTGTGCTCTACCTACAGCTGCACAGTGTGTGAAGCACATCCATGGAGCTTCAGCTGCACCTTAGTGACATGTTGTGTGTGTGTGTGTGTGTGTGTGTGCGTGCGCATTCACACCATCAGGACAGTGTGTTTTCAAACCCACACTATACTACGCTGCTCTCCATTATTTTCTAATGAATGCTTCCTTTAACACAAACAGCACTTTTGCTCGGTAGTTAAAATGAGCTCTTTTTTTAATTTTATTTTTTCATCATCCTGTTGTGACTTTTCTAGCAAGTTTAAAAACCATGTTCTTATTTTTAGGAGGGTTTAATATTGTTGTAGGTGGATGCACAGCAGCTTTTCATAATGCAATTCACAGTAGGTATAGCCATAAATCATTGGTCTGTAGTAAGGCAGAACCCTCCTCTGCGTCAGTTTCAAATTTAAGTTTTCAGTCAAAGCCTAAATTAATAGCTTCATAACAGTTTATCACACAAAGTTTAATTTAAGCACAAAATCAACCCAGTCACACTCCCAACTCCTCACATCGACTTTCCGGTATGACCCTTTTCAAAATAAGACTTCTAACCCTATCCCTAACCCTAACCATAATTTATGGTACACTAGAAATGTCATAAAAACAATTGTTTCCATGGGCCGACCCTCTGCGTCGATATGTGACGAGTTGGGAGTGAGAATGTGTTGACAAAATAATCTTCAAGGTAAAACATTGTCCTTAAAAATATTGTGTTCATTTTATAACCATCTGGAAACATCCTCTGCATATCAAGTTATTAGTTGAAATACTGACAGACGAACACTTTGAACATCAAAGTATCTTCTCAGTGATCAATCAAAGTAAGCAAATCACACTGAAAAGAAACTCATGACCAATGGAATAAACCCTTAAAAAACAACAACCATGAAATAATAGAAAAACATACAAAATTACTGAAAAATACACATAACAGAAATAAACCAACACACAGAAAAACCCAAAATTTACTCATATCACACAAAACAACACCAAGAATACAAATAATGACTCCAAAAATATGAAAAACAACAACAAAAGTACACAAAGCCTTTTTTTTTCTTCTGTTGTTCTGCACAGATATGTAAATTATCCCACATGCTGGATAATGTGGCCCTCAGATCGGTACATCTGATACATTTGTGGCCCCTCACTGTAATACCAGTTCTCAATTTCTGGTTTGAAGAACTGATACACAGACGTTTGGATAATAAACAGACCATCATGCCAATACGTAAATGCAACATTAATGATTAGTGATTATTGTCATCAACAATCATATAGACAATAAAAAATCACTTTACAAAATGCAGAAGAAAAAAAAAACATTATTAAAAAAATAAACAAGTCATCAGAATAACTGTCAACCTATCAAAAATAATATTTTCAAGCCTCACTTTTAGCATCAGCCAGGTGAGGAAACGAGTTTATCCTCCTATCTCTATAGTGAAGCTTTGACTATTTAATTGTAGAAACGGAGCCAATCACATTAGGTTTAAAAACTTATCCATAGCTGAATCTTCTTTGCCCTAAGATCATTACGTCATTACCGAACAACAAAGACACGCTAACGCATGCTGACGTCCAGGTGACATTCAAGGAGGTTTCGCTTTGATCCAGTTAAATCATCGTATGAAATATTTCTGTTGTGCAGTTTTTATGTTAGCATAAAACATCCTTAACACGGATATTACAGAAGAAACCATCGTTGCTGGAATAAAGAATGGGGAAGATAACAAAGGTACGAGGAAGTAAGGATTCAACATGAACAAATATGACAAGAAGGTGGGCAGTTTGATGAATGGAAATGAAACACGGTTAGAGACCGATGGGAATATGGTGGAAACCACTTAAAGATAAGAGCCTTGTGTTTGCGACTTTGTCATTCCTTTAATCCACTCCTGACACAAGCATTACCTGCATGTTTTAGAACAAACTATAAGAAGGAAAACATCCATTCTACTTCATTTCAATTTGAGTTGACAATGGGAGCAACGTGATGCTTATTGGGTGCTTTAAGACAATTATGCAACAAAGCTGTGGCCACTTTCACAATATTGTTAAATGCTCAACAGAATGCACTTGGGAGATTACAGTGGTGCTGTTTTTTTCTGGTAATAATAACCTGATATAATAGCATGCAGGAGTATAGTTTGTATATCACGCTGACGTTACCATGTGTTCTTCAACACTTCTACTGTATTTATCTTCCCTGTAACAGTGGAAGGGAAGCTCTTTGTCTCATTGTCACATTATATGGAAGTGGTTACCTTCTATATGTACAATCCAATGACATCACCCTTTGTGATACTCTCTGTACTTTCTTTGGGTATTACGTGGATTATTATCCCCCGCCACAAAATGTGGAAGGGGGATAATAGGTTCTTCCGTTCGAGTTAAAGGGGACAGCTTTTCTCAGAAACTGTTTAAGATAGGATAACCAAATTCGATGTGTGGCTTCAGGGTATCAATACCTTGATGGAGTTTGAAAATGAGAAGCGCGTAATTATTTTGTCCGGAGTTATTGCTTTTGTTCCATTTTTTTTTTACTCTGTTCGAAGTATCTTCAAAGGGGACAGCTTTTCTTAGAAATCATTTAGGATAGGATAACCAAATTTGGTGTATGGCTTCAGGGTATCAATACCTTGATGGAGTTCAAAAATGAGAAGTGCGAAAATTTTTTTTACGGAGTTATTGCTCATGTTTCGTTTTTCTTTACTCTGTTCGAGGTATCTTCAAAGGGTAAAGCTTTTCTTGGAAACCGTTTAAGCTAGGATGACCAAATTTGGTGTGTTGCCTGAGTGTATCAATACCTTGACGGAGTTCGAAAATGAGAAGTGCGCAATTATTTCTTCCGGAGTTATTGCCCATGTGCCGTTTCTTTTACTCTGTTCGAGGTATCTTCAAAGGGGACAGCTTTTCTTAGAAAACCTTTAAGATAGTAATTTTATATTTTGATGTGACAATATTTTCTTATGTATACATCTAAGTTCTTAGATTTAGGACATTTAGGAAAAGGTTGTGAGTTATAATGACAACCAATCTGGTGGGGGATGTTGATGTTTTTTATCTTGTTTATGTCTTCTGTCTGTGCTCTAAAGAGTAACTAAACCCCAAAACCAAATGTTTCTGCATAAAACAAATGTATTTGGTGTAAAGTAGCATTGTGTAATTGATTCTTGTACAACTGTTGACATTTTAGTCCAGGCTATTACAATTAAATTTTGCTATTGGCTGAGATGTTTTGGTGGATTCTTACATCACATATCACCACTGTTGGCCCCGCCTCTCCTATAAAAACTAGCACCTGTCGACTCTGCAATCTGTAGGAGCATGTTGAGTTGGATTGGGAGAGTTGTGAATAGAAAGGTATAGTGAGTATTGAGTATCTAGTTAGCATAGCATAGATTGTTCTACGGAGATTTTATAGGGTAGACTGGGCGTGTCTTAGCTGCTCCTGGAGCCATGCCCATAATCAAGCCTTTTTTTTTTTATTTCTAGCCTGGATGCTCGTCAGCCAAAACCTCTGGGATTAGTTACTTTTTAAGTTTCTGCTTAGAAAACTACAGTAAGTGCAATAAAAATCTATGTCATTACAATAAGATCTTGGAGTGTGATTGGTTTTCGCCTCATTGCTCACTTAAAGGGTCCCCACGGAGGAACAGAATGGACTTGATTTTCTATACATTATTTGGTGCCTTTTTGTGCTTTGGAATTTCCTTTTCAGTGGCCAGAGACAATTTAAATGTTTGCGGTGCAGCAGGGTTTACTTTCTCAGAGCAATCCAAATTACTTTAACCAAACGCAACTGACAGAAAACATACTGATGAGTGATAATGAAGGGAGGACAAATGAAAGTAACAGGAAAGCCAGTTTGACGTGAACTCAAGATGGATTGACAAATTGTAAATTCTGATACCTAAATAACCCCTCTAGGGACAGCATGTGTATTAGTAAAGCAGTAAGCATCCCAGTTACTGTATCTCTTTGTCTGCAGGTGAAATACAGCTCGTCTAAATGAGGACAGAAGATCTGTGTCTTTTCTCTTGCTTTTCCTTTAATGGGACACTTGCTTAAGGCACTGAACCAGCTCCCTCTAGAGCAGCACACGTACAGCATGCACACACGCTGATCATGCATTACACTCACTACTGGATGCCCTTGCACACAGTGTGGTGTGCACTCGGAGTAAGAAAGAAAAAAAAAGACAAGTCTCCGCATCAAAATTACGCCCCAGTCTGTGAGATGAATCTATTTGGTGATTAGTTAGTAGAGAAAATAAGGCCCACTGCCCAAGCCCGGTAATGGGCTGTAATTGGGAAGATAACTGTATTTTTCTATCTCATCTGACATTTAAATCTAATCAGGCCCTGCTGGTTAGCATTGTGCATCACGACAAGACAACCTGAGGGGAAGAAATTCAACAGTCAGTTTACAAGCCGCTAAAAACCAATACACCGATAGTTTGGACGTTTGCCTTCAAATATATACACGCACCTCACAAAGGATCCACTCCGAGGCTTCTCTGCTTCCCATTACCACAGATTAGATGCTCAGTTGGATTAACACTTCCCTTTCATCCACTTCATTAGCAGAGAAAAGCCACTGCTGCAGCCGTATAGCCTGTGATAGGAGGGTATGAATTAGAATCCACTTATTTCATAGACTGCCACTAATTCCACACAATCACAGTTAATGGTGGGGAGTAATTGGGAAAAGGTGTTTCTAATTGTTTCTTTGGACGGCACGGCGTGCGTCGCTCCAGCTGTTTCCGTAGAGCGAAGCGCAACGTTCTGCGAGGGTCCGGCAACCGTATCGTTCAGTAGAACTCGCAGGTAATAAATGTGCGCAGACGAGCCAATTTCCTCTGGCGAAGCGTCCCGCAGAGCGTAGAAGCTGGGTTTCAGTCAATGAGAACCACCTGGTGCTGAGGGGAGTGATTAGGGCTGGCACCAATGAAAGCAAAAATCTGTTTTTTAAGGAAGATTGAGCAGCGAAACATGGAGGGAGGGATCGTGTGGCTGAGTTCGGTTTGCTGGAGAAATATTGATGTTAGGTTTTGGTGGGAGTGAGATCTGAGTCGCAATGTTGTTTTGTTTTCTTTCGTTTTGTCGGTGCTCAACTGAAGAGAGTTATTTGGGTAAGTGCATGTGTTTTAGGTTTCTGCAGTGGCACTGGTTGTCAGGTCGGTTATAGTGTACGCCATTGCCACAACAGTGGGTTTGTGGCTGCGGGTCCCATTCCGACTGAACACATACCAACCTATAAAATAAAGTGGATAAAAGTGTGGTTTGAGAAGAAAAATACAATTTCTCTGATGATGGGGATTTTATTTGTAACTGCAAATCGACAAATCAGCGACGAGCAGCTCAGCCCACCCATTCTACAGACAGACGGTGCAGATAAAAGCCCCATCAAATGGCATTCACTGGGCTTTGTTATAGCAAGTCACTGTGACATTGAATAAAAACAGCCATAACATCCTTACGTTAACATCTTGAATGTATTACTGGGTATATAGCCTAGCCAAGGGAGTCCCAACCTAAAAAACCAAAGAGCAGATCTGTGCAAGGCCATGAGAATCCATATGTAAATACTTAAAGCAACGTACGGTATGTTTCTAATGCCAACAGTAATTAATTTGATATGCTCAACAGTAAATGCAAGCTATGTAAAAAAAAAAAAAAAATCATAATAGTATTTGTTCAGTTTTTTATCTCTTAGATTTTCCCCCTGTTAAACAACAACAACTGCAAACAGTAAAAACAACATTACTCTAACATTTTGCCCCAGTGCAAAACAGTGTTTCCCAACCAAAGGTACGTGTCGTGTACTCCGAGGGGTACTTGAATACTTTGCAGGGGGAACTTCTGAATTTATGTGTAGAACGATGTGATATTATACAGTATATATGACAATATATTCACCAAAATACATGATGAAATGCAAACTAAAAATTAGTTAATTCCTTAGCTGCATCACCACAAATATGATTGATATTTAGCCGTAAAATGTAAATGTAAAATGTTTGCCGTATTCGTTTATGCTTTTGAATATTTTTTTTTTTGCTCAATCATTGGGGAAATTTAAATCACTTTAAAGTTCAGACCATGGTAGTAATTGACCAGTATGCTTGCAGTCACTGGAAATGATAGGGACACATACTGTGTTATGTTGACATGTATGATGATCGCGCGTCATGTAAACATGTACATTTTAATCAATTTCTTCTTCTTCAAAAAAAAAAAAAAAAAAACTGCAAACTTTAGAATTACGTTTGTACCAATGCATGTTTTTCCTAATATTGAACATAATGATGAAGCCTAAAAGGGATTTTAACACTTTGTTTCTTTCAAATTGAGTTTTCCCAGTTAATTATAATCACTATTGAGGGTATAGATGATGGTTTTCTGCTTTTCTTCCATTCCGTTTCCTTTACATATTGTCCACATTTGCAACCTCCTCTCCACCTTCCTGCAGCTAAAGCCTCAGGCTGTCTTGTGTTTCTTCTAATCTCATTGTTTTTCTCCATCTCTATTTAGCACGGATGTTGGCATTTAGGCCTCTAATTGTAGCAGCATCACTCGAATACTTCAGGCATGAATAACAAAGAATCCTATTATGCAGAATGAGCAGGCAGAATATGTGTACGCTAACACTTACTGTAAATACACAAATATTAGAGGGTACATTGGATAAAGGTTAGTTAGAGTTGATCGCAAGATACAAAGCATTACTAATGATGAAAATCAAATATGAATTGCTTGAAAAAAAAAAAAAGAAAATAATAGATTCTATAAATGATTTAACACATATACTGTAACTCTTCCAAAGTG
This sequence comes from Gouania willdenowi, assembly GCF_900634775.1. Taxonomy (NCBI): domain Eukaryota; kingdom Metazoa; phylum Chordata; class Actinopteri; order Blenniiformes; family Gobiesocidae; genus Gouania; species Gouania willdenowi. Next base: position 12,041,095 of record NC_041062.1, on the reverse strand, counting down.
ACAGTGTTTCCATTTGTTTCTGTGGAAAAATATTCCTAATATTAATATTACAGAAACATTGCTCTGCATCAAATATTCACTCACATTTCTAACAAAACAAAAGAGTAAAAGTGACATTTTTAACATTAAAACCTTCACTTATTGAACAAATCATTAGGGGTGTCCCGATCCGATATCGGATATCGGCTCGATTTTAGCCTGAAAACGAATAACGGATTCAAATTTACGGATTCTCTGATTTTTTTAATTTATTTTATTCAATTGTAGAGTACTGTAGATATTATGTTGAAGGTTAAAATGTATGTAACCAATCGGTTAATAATAAATGGATCAGTTTTTCTCATACTTACTGTTGCTGACTATTGTTCTCCGTTTGAGTGACTTTTCTAACATTCCACACAACAAAATAAGTCTATATATTTTTTAGAGTATGCATGATTCATGCAGATATTGGATCAATACCGGTATCGGCCGATAGGCAAGGCTGCAATATCGATATCATATCGGAAATGAAAAAGTTGTATCGGGACATCCCTACAAATCATTACAGCTAATCATGTTTTCATCCTGAATAGACACATTTTTTGGGTAAAAAAATTATTAATGATACACATCTCATCCTTTTCTCATGTTCAATAAAATGAGATTAGAACATGTTTGGTTTTTGTGGGTCGTCTCCCTCTGTGCGTGTCAGTTGTACGGCGTAAGAAGGGAGAGAGTGAGGTGGCTGTGCTCGCTCCACCTTTTAGTGAGTGCACTTTTCGAGGTGGGAGGCAAACGAGGACAGGAGGAAAGTGTGTGTGTGTGTGAGAGAGTGTGAGAGTGTGTGTGTGTGTGAGAGAGATATGAGGAGAACACTATGGAGCTGCAGACTGAAGGAGGACACACTGCAGGATGCCCTGAAGGCAACTCACTTAGACACTGCAGAGAAACTGAAACAATGACAGCACACATCAGCACCTACAGTGAGAGATAGCGTACGCATAGCTGTGTGTGTGTGTGTGTGTGGTGTGTGTGTATACGTGCGTGTGTGTGCACATGTCTTTGTTCTGTCTGGCTGTCCTCTTGGCACGTAAATCATAATGGATCTCATTATCCAGCTGGGTCGGCTTGGTGGGGCCTGTCTGGCAGCAGATGATAGCTGGATGGCTAAGGGGCAGCCATTACACACACACACACACACACACACACACACACACACACACACACACACACACACACACACACACACACACACACACACGCACTAATATATGTATTGTTGTAGTATTGTTTAGGGTTCACTCGCAAATCCTCTCAAACTGTACAAGTTTAATTTTTCACTCATTATATATAATATAAATCATTCAAGAAAATAACAAATTCAGATTTAAAAAACTACCAAAACAAAATGTATTAACAAAACAGCTAATGATGCATAATCCAAGCTACTGAATACAATAAATTAGAGTAAGTTTGATTAGTTTTATGTGATATATATATATATATATATATATATATATATATATATATATATATATATATATATATACTGTATATATATCTATATTGCTAAATAACCAATCATCTGATGTTAAAAGCCACATGTTGGAGGAATTGTTAGGTAGAACTAGGTCCAACTGTATGAATGTTGTTTTTGTTTTGTGTTTTAGTTGTTGTTAGTGTTAGGGGTGTCCCGATACGATATCGGATATTGGTCCAATATTAGCCTGAAAACGAATATTGGATATCGGATTCAAAATTCCGGATTCACCAATTTTTTTCCAATTCATTTTTTTTAAATTTATTTTATTCATTTGTAGAATACTGTAGATATTATGTTGAAGGTTAAAATGTATGTAACCAATTGGTTAATAATAAATGGGTCAGTTTTTCTCATACCTACTGTTGCTGACTATTGTTCTCTGTCTGAGTAACATCACTTGCCTTTTCTAAACATCCCACACAACAAAACAATAAGTAATTATTATTTTTTTATTAAAGAAAAAATAAAATAAGCAATAAAATTAAGAAAAATATTGGTATCATATTGGAAATGAAAAAGTTGTATGGGGACATCCCTAGTTTGTGTTGCTTTGTTGTGTGATGTGCTATATGTAATTATATACTGCACTAATAAGACAGTTGTATTGGGTTTGGACTCTAGAGAGAGTAGCAATAGCTCTAGCTAAAGCTAATGGAGATCCAAATAAAAAGATACAAAAAGGAGAAACTGTTCGACACACGCGCGCTTGTATGTGTGTGTGTATGCACAAACACACATGCACGCGCCTGGGGCCCATCCAGACACAATGGACATTAGCGGCTCAGCTTGCCATCAGACAGAAGGCGAAGTGATGCAGAGCAAAGGGAGAGACGGATGAAAAATGGAAGTTATCCTCTTACCCCCACCCTCCACCCCCCCCCCCCCATCCTGTCACCTCCCTCCCTTCCTCTTTTTCCGCCTCTTCTTTCTGCACTTATATCCTATCCGTCACTTGTTTGGAGGACACAGCAGATGCCTGTTGTCCCTCGAGCTACACGCTACACGTTCCTTCCCTAATGCTGCACAGCCACACACACACACACACACACACCAGTGAGGCATGAATCACATGTGCACAGGCTATGCAGAGCAGGCCAATTGTGACTTAGTAGGAACAGTAAAAAAAAAAACCAAAAAGCATGTTGTGTGTCTGTAAATCACATGTTGTGTGAGTTTGCTACACAAACACACGACAAGCCGCAGCCATTTGGTATCTGAGCAGTGCCTGGATCCTGTGCTGTGAATACAGACGGAGCAGTTGGTTGCTCGTAACACAGTTAGAGCCTAAACCATTTGTCTGGACATGACCATTACCCAAGCCAATTACTGGCTGGTGTACAGGCGATATGCCAGCAGCTTAATGTTTTCCCGTCATGCCTGCCACCCCTGAAACCCCTCCCTTTTAACACACATAAGCAGAAGGAGGGAGATAGAGAGGAAGCACTGTTGGCCTGGGGGCAAATCTCTCACCCCATCAGACTTCACTGACGGATACAGCTAATAAACTTTTATTTAAGCTAATGCTCTTACTTTTTCCTTCCATTTCTGTCCTTTTTTTTCTTATTTCATTCTACTGTGTTTTTCTGATTCCACTCCTTCTGTTCTTCTTCTTTCTTTCTTTTTCTTTTTTCGCCGAAGGCCTCGTCCGAGCGGTCGATGCAGGCACTCCACCAGCCGGAAGCAGTGTTGGCTGACCATCGCAGCACTCAATCAGTCTGAGCAGAACCACACAGGGCCGCTGGCAGCCATACTGAGGTAGACACAGTTGTAGATCCTGGACTAAATTCATTTAATAAATCACAAACACACACACCGCATAAGCAGTAAATGTCATACACTGAGTTTTATAGATCAAAACAAAGTCGACTGCGTCAACAACCGTACATCAAAGGTTGAGTCGTCTCCGTGCACGAGCGCCCAGTGTTTTGGACAAGGTCTCGGTGCCGCTGGCAGCTGATGTATTTCTGTGTTCTCAGGGCAGAGCGCTTCATTCAGACTAAACAGCTGCTTTGTTTCTTTTCTATTTATAGCAGGTGAACGCGCTCCGTCTGAGTCCACACTTGGCTCTGTTTGTGCATCTGTGGGTTTTTTCTCTGTTGCCTACAGTGTCAGTGTGTCTGTTTGTGTGTGTGTGTGTGTGTGTGTGTGTGTTTCAGTCATCATATTATGACCATGAATCTGTGAATGTTTGGATTTATGCAGATTCCACTGTCGTGTTAGTGCTCAAAAATCCTTGTGCTGTGATCAGTTGAAGTGTGTGTTTGGGAACAGTCTTGTGCTTTTATTTTGAAGGAAAAAAATGCTATACCTTATTTCCAAGTTTATACTATTTAATACTTTTTTTTTGAGTAATACACCCATGCAAGACCAAATATTAATATTATGTACTTTTGTGTCTAGGGTTTAACTGTGACTGGCCTCATACTGTAGAAACACTGCTGTTATTATTTGTTTTCGCAGTAACTAATAAGAAAATAATGTGCAGTCTGGGGGAGTTTGAAATTATTTTGTGATTTGCTATCAAACAAATTATATATTTTTTTCATCTTAAAGGGAGTATTGTTACAAAAGTAGAATTGTGCATGCCAAGGAACGGAATCATTATTTCTCTTGTAAAATATTATATATTATTAACTATTGAACATTAAAAGTTGTGTTAAACTTGAGTCAGGCTTTGCTTGATTATTAATAATATAATAACAAAATAAGGTACAACATATCCGATTAACCAAAGAAAAAAAATGAAGTTTACTTTAAAATATAAACTTTTTTTCAGTATTTAACAAAAACCAGTCAATTAGGCAACATATCTATAACTTTATTCAGCTGAGGACAGACGTACCATTCATTGATTTTCATTGTGTTATGCTGTAAAAACAGTACCTGTGTCATTTCCCCTGGACTCTACTACCTATAGGCAGCCTATAAGGTGACACCAGGAAAACTTTACATATTTTACAGACCGTTTAAAATCCACGGAGACACATATGGCTACTATGGCTACATTAGCGTATCCCTGACTGTGAGTAAACCCATAATGTAGGCCTGAATCCAAACAAAGAGGTGTCAGTATGAAGATAGTTCTTATCTAGCCTTGAGCTCAGGTTATCTGAGATCATGGAGACCTTGTATGGAATGAAGTGAGTAGGAATAATATGAGAGAATAAAAACAAAAACACTATAAGATCTGAGCCTAAAGGATTACTTTTGCAACAGCACAAAAGTTGATGATGTTGTTGTAATAGTAATCCTGCAGGATTATACATACTATTGCACAAACAACACATCATCAGTAGAGTAAAAGCAACCTGTTTTAAGATGCTCTACACAACTAATCAATCCCTCCAGGATTTCGCGGGCCATTTTTCCAAAAGTTGCGGTAAAAAGTTGCGATTATTTTTCAGCCCTAAAACATACTTTACTCACGATTAAGTTAATTATTCCTACCAATTATAAATACATAGTGACCAGACATGTTCTAGAAAAAAATGTGCTGTATGGTTGCAAAGCAAACACCCACACAATTTTGCAAAACATGAAAACAATACTGAACTTAGGGAATCTCAAAGTGCATAACATGAACCTGTCATGAAGACAAATTTCTTTAGGAGTAACAAAAAAAAGTACAGAGCATTAACGAACATACTGTATGTAGTGATATTGTGTGCTTCCTGTTGGTTCTGCCACATGGGGTTGTGCACTGGCTTGCATTCTCTTGACGTGCTTTGCAGAAGTAAAATGCTTGTCCATAGATGACTTCCGCTTTTGCTTGATGATAACATTGCATTTTGAACAAAAAAAGTCTACCTACATTTTTATGAAGCAATGTTGTGTACTGTTGTGCACGGTCCTTAAGCCGATATTTTTGTAAGCAAATGCGAGGTATTTCTATCGCACATGACTCCATTGAATGCTTTTTCCCGGTACTGGTTGAAAACTATATTCTTTGTAGGTTCCTTGTAAGCAGCGCAAAGCATAGACATAATATACGTAGACGCACCGCTCTCGTGAGCGGCAGCAGTCAATGCGCAAAGTCCATAGTACATCCTCCGCTATTTCCGTAGCAACTACAAGTGCTAAAATGCCAAAAAAATAACAATAAGCGGCTGCAAATTTAGGTTTTTTTTTCAACTAAGTTGTGGAAAAGTTTCGGGCTTTCGGAAAAATTGCATTGCCGCACTGATTTCGCGTAGTTTGCTTGATTTTGCGTTAATAGTTGCGATCGCAACATCGCAAAATCCTGGAGGGACTGACTAATGTTCTCTAGGTGATATATTATGACGTATCAGGGGTGTGAGATGGTGCAGAGCACAGTCGCATGAAGAAGAAGTCCATGAGCTTGTGTTCCCTAAGCAATTTAATTTAAATAGTTTTTTGTGTGGAGAACTCGACTAGGCTTGATCATGTCGAGCTTACTATGGCTTTTTGATGTGCAAAGAGCTCAGCAGCCTGGAGCAAAATTGTAGAGTTTTCATAAAATCGTAAAGAGTCTCCATGCTTCGCCCTTTTCTTGCTTTTAAAGTTCTCAAAGGAGTCTCTGTTCTCCACTTAGATGATTATCGGATTTCCTTACACTTCACCCTGCCTGTTTACATCTCAGCCTCACTCCATCACATACAGTAGGTACAGTCTGTGCATCCTGCATCCATCCCTGTGTTACAGGACACAGGTGAGGCATACAGTCTTAGTATTTTTTTAATAAGACAGGCAATAACAATAAATCCCACAGGCTAATCACACAGTCGCCAATAACCCCCCCACACACACACACACACACACACAACTCAGAGTGATGCCGCATTGCCTCGCTGCCGCCTTCAATTACGCCATTCATCATGTGTCTTATCTGGCCGCCGATTTGATTGAGTGTGCAATGGGAGGCAATGCAAGACCTGCACGTTGTGTGTTTGTGTGAGAGGAGCCAGTGTGTGTTTGTGTTTGTGTTGGGGGGGGGGGGTGTTGACAAGAATAGAAAACAGTGTTTGGGGTTGACATCGGTGTATAAGGAATGTATGAGTAGAGACTCTGAGGGTTTGCAAGTGTGTGCACCGCACATCCAGCAGAGTGCATAAATCAAAAACGATGCTCTCCCTCAGCATGTGCATTCCTCTCCTCTCCCCCCCCTCCGACTGTCCCATAATCTGTTCTCCTTCTCATCCCCAGTCCCTGATGCTGACTTGTCTGTGGGGGTGGGAGGCGGAGGGGGGATTAGGTGTTGGGAGACGGGCAACACATTTTAATAAGCAAGCGACCGCTGTAATTTAGTGGCCTGTGAGGGAGATTAGGCTGATTGATGCTGGCCTTGCCTAATGGTCCAGCCTACGGCTTCCAGTCAAAATTGGCGGTAATGAAAGTTTTGTGCAAATTGAGATGGAAGAAAATAAGGCAGCCTCTCATCATCCCCCCCCCCCAGTTCTCTGTCTTCATTCCTTTTCTATATTCCTCCCGGTTTAGGTTTCCCTGTTGATTTCCTCCTGGGCTCTCTCCATCTTTCTGACAAGGTGTCTTTCTCACTGTCTCCCTTTATCACACACACGCACACGCACACACACACACACACACACGCACACACACACACACACACACACACACACACACACACACACACACACACCCAACCCAACTCTTCTTTTTATTCTCACATTCTTTTCAATATGTTTGTCATTTTAATAGTGATATCATGTTTCCTTCTTTATTGCTTTTTCCTCCCCAGCTCAACTTTAACTTCTCCATTTCATTAGTTTTTTTTTTTATGCACCTTCTCTTCCATACAATAAAGGATTTAATTCTACCTGGATTTGTTCCCCCCCCCCCCCTTTCCCCCCACGCTCCTTGTTTCCTCAGTGTGCAGATGGGGCAGGAGGTTTTCGTCCGCATCCTTCCTCAGTTGTCAGGACAAATTCATTTACATCCAGTGAGATGAGACAAAGTGGCTGATGGGTGTATAAATCTATCGCCTCTTCCCCCCCCCCACACACACACACTTTTTTTTCCTCTCCATTACTCACTCGTATACAGCTGGATTGCCATTTTCACAAGCTCCTCTGATTATAAATAATCAGCCGTGGAGATTATCGGACACTTTATCAAGTTCTAAATACAGCAACGACCTTTAGCATCAGACATAAACACAAAGTCAGCGGTCTCCCTTGCACTAAATATAAAGATTTCAGCCTGTAGGGGTGAGTCTCTGCGAACGACAGGAAGCTGAGGTTTCATAAGGCATGCGTGAGCAAATCAGTGTCCTCACTTAATCCCCAACTTCCCCTGACCGCCACCCTTCTGAGGACGAGAGAGAAAGAGAGAGACAGAAAGAGAGGGAGAGACTAACAAAAAAACAAATGTGGAAAAAGAAATGCAGGGAAGTTGAAGTGGCCCTGGGGAGGGCAACATGAAGCAGCTCGTGGAGTGGAGCTGGGGTTAGGCAGGACTAACTCACGGCTAATGGAAGACTACAATGCTGTGTGTAGCATTTGATGTTTTTTTTTTCCTTTATAAAACCTCCAGGGAATTTATGTGATAATTTCAACTCTCGTGGGATTTTTGGCTCCATACGAGATCAGTCTATGATCTGATGTGTAGTACTGTATATGCTGTGGGAGGTTGAAATGCACATTTTCTCTCATCCCTACAGTCGTGCGTGCAGGCGCGCATGTGTGCGTGTGTGCGTGTGTGTGTGTGTTGGCTTCGAATTCTGTTGCCCAACAACAGTATGGTTGTCTTTAGGCACTTTTCAGTCTCAGTTACTCTGAACTCCCACGCAGCTCTCCAAATGAATGGATTTTTTTTATCTATTTTTCACACAGGCATTGCTGACGTCACCCTCTCTGCTCCTGTTGCCACCCCGAGTCATGCACTGATCTATCATTAATAGCTTTCTGCCTCTGAGGTGCTAGCGTGTATTGTGCAAACTGCCGCATGGCTGCTCACATCATTAAACGCGCAAACATCCTGAATTCTTGCTTTGACAAAAGTGGGGGGGTTGGTAGGAAGTAATACCTAAAAGGGTTTTACAATGGATCTACACAGAACAAAACTATAAACGCAACACTTTTGTTTTTGCTCCCATTTTTCACAAGATGAACTCAAAGATCTAAAACATTTTCTATACACACAAAATACCTTTTTCTCTGAAATCTGTCTAAATCTGCGTTAGTGAGCACTTCTCCTTTGCGGAGATCATCCGTGCCACTTCACAGGTGTGGCATATCAAGATGCTGATTAGACAGCATGATTATTGTACAGGTGTGCCTTAGGCGGGCCACAATAAAAGGCCACTAAATTCCAACTAAACGGGTAAAAAATGTGTTTTTCTTTGAAATGCATAAAAATAACTTCAAATGTGCAATCACATATTTTGGAAAAGTAATGATAAAGTATTTTCATACCCCCTGTCATGAAATAGCGGGCATCACCCCTAGTTTGGGAAAAACTGATAAAACCAATATGTCAAAATGGATTTTAAGAAAAGAAACTAAAGATCTTGATTTCAATCAAAAACTGCCTTGCTAACTCAAAGCCTTATTTGCATAATCAATTAAAACACTTTTCGAGATGAGTCATGGGTTGAAGTTGACCCACTGGACAAACATTCCTATCCTTAAAGCTCTATTTTGCTATGCTGCTTTAGGTTTAGAAACCATTATTCCTGATCAATGTAAGTTTTTCTTCAGAACTATTTAGCACATTTGTTTCCTTTGATTATTACTCAACCAACTTTATCTAGTCAAAGATAACCATCCTGCCAGTCAGCATTGTGGTTGGGCAGCTGAGCTCGTAAAGGAGTGGCAGCCGCCTGTGAAGTTTATCTTGGCACGTGGGAGCTCTTGTTGACTTCAAGTTTGTGGTTGGAATCTCAGACAGCGCTACGTAATCTCACTCCTCATGTCCCAACGTTTCCCTGAACTCAGTGTGGTTGAGGAGCTTCTGTGGTGTAGATGTGGCGTACTGTTAAAGCTTTGTTAGCTTCACACTTGGCTCGACAAGAGTTTTATGTCGACATTGATGGTTTATTTTTCCCAGGACGGTAATGCAGAGAGGCCTTTCTGGAGTTTAAGGATGATGATAGTGAAGTCATGGGAATCTTTTGTTATGTGGTTATATTTAAATAATTTGCAGCCATTTGGGACTGTTCTGTAAATACATCAGACGTTTGGATAAACGGCACAAACAATGGATAATGCTTGACTCTTTCATATTTTTTCCGTGTTTGACTCATTTTTTGACTTGGACACAAACTTGTGTGATCGCTCCTGAGTTTATAGTGTGTTCATTTATAACATGCCAGTGGACGGGCAATAACACAGGAAACCCTGAGCGTATGAATGGCTTAAACGCTCTCCTCCCTCCTCATACTTCTATAGTTGATGATGCTGTGAGATATTAAATGGACTGACTGAATGCTCTGAAGTTCCCCTTCATAAGATGGTGGGATGTGGCTGATAGCATGAGCTGCTGGGGAAGGAGGGGGTTGTCTGTTCTTTTGACTGGTTGTAGAAAATGTGGAGCAGAGTTGGGGAAAAATGAGGGGCGTATTGGTGGAGGAGGAAAGGAGCAGAGGAGAAGTGCTGATGGGAAATAGACGAATGGCGTGCCAGTGTCAGAAGTGGTCATGTGCTGAGGAAAGAGTAGTGGAGAATGAGAGGGAGGATGGAAGGAGGACTTGACTGATTAACCTGTTTACCTCCCAGAAAATGCTCCAGGCGCCATTCTGATTAAAGTTCGCTCTTTCATCTATCATCGCCATGGCCGGACTTAACCACCCGGGCTTCCATTACCCAACACTGTCAAAGCAGCCAAACCTCGAACCTGTGCTACCACCACCTTCCGTCAGCAAGAAATTGTGCATCGCGTAAGTTCAGGCAGGCACGGAACTCAAGCTGACAGTAGCCGTTCCTTAATTCAGTTAATCATCCAGCTGATCTTGTTCCATGCTTGCCATTGGTTAGAGTTTGTCACAGTGCTGTATTGAAACCACTACAAACATGCCTATTTCCGCACGCTTCGTCCGCAAACACCTGGTAACCCACCCCCCACCCCAGCTCTTCCTCTTCTGTCTAATTAAACAGTGTCTCTTGTTGTGATCTAAACATCTGTGTTCTGTTCCTGTTTGACTTTCTGTTCTTGACCGCTCTCTCTGCTTTTGCCTCTCCATGTAGCTCATGGAAAAGCAAGAGGGAGCTCCCTTCACTTCGTGGCTTTTCACGCAGCTGCTGGAATGGCAGAGAGGTCCCAGAACAGAGCCTTACCGCCAAATCTAAAATGCTTACAAAATAAAACAATTTGACTAAAGTAATCCTGACTGAATTAGTCCTGTAACTAAGAGCGCAATTTACACTCTTGACAGTCACCTGTTGATAGGGCTGCACGAGTATAGCCAAAATGTTAATCGCGATTATTTGGATCAATATTGTAATCACTATTATTAATCACAATTATTCATCAGGTCTGTATTTTTAATGAACTACTTTTTAACAAACAATATGTGAACAGTTTAGAGTGCAAAATAAAAGCTCTAAACAAGAATAATGATAAATGCTAAAAAAGAAAAAAAAAAAAACACATTTACCAAAGAACTTAAGAACATTAAAGCTCTGTTGATTAGTCAGAGTTTGGGAATCCTCCACTTTATGAACTCGTGCTGCTCTGCCTCCAAGCTTTTGTTTAAACAGAACTCATGTGTCTCACCCAGTTTCTCTCAGTGCCCTGTTTTGTAAACTCCAGGCTTTTAGCACCTTGAGCATAATACGATTACACCCATTTGGAGAAAGCATATTGTCAACAGTGTTCTATTTATATCTTTCCAGTCCAGCCACTGTAGCACAGTGGCACAGCACGCTGCAATTGACTGATGCAGCATTGCACGCAGTGCACTAGTAGCAAGAGCACTGAAAAGCTTTTTGCAATGTTTGTGTGTGTGTGTACGTGTGACCACAATCCGATGGTAGAGGAGGGCAGCAGTTGATAATTTGTGCGTGGACCAAAGTCACACAGGTGTTTTGCAGATGGAGCAGTGGCTCTTTGATGAGAAGAGCAGCTTTTATGTGTTTATATTGGAAAGGCAAAGACTAGACAGCTGATGTTTCTCAAGGAGGAAAAAAACCCAACACTTCACTGAACTCGGTATGTCAGCGTTCATTTCTACAATAAACATGGAAAATTACTTCCTAAACAAGTTTTTATTCATTGATTTATTTCATTTCATTTTTATTTTTCATTTGTCTTAGGACTTAGGACATTTATCTTAGGACAAACCAAACCACACCTATGTTATACTGTTAGAAATAAGGTTTTTAAAGACAACTTAGTGTTTTTGTACAGATATATACAGATTATTTTAAATGAAAAAAAAAGCGCTGCATAAATCCAAGCTATTATTATTATTATTATTCTTATTATTATTATTATTATGTTGGATTTATTGATTTGTGAGGTACAGGATTTTATCTAATAAAAAAGCAGCTTTAATCTAATCGTATTCCTAATATATACTAATTATTTAAATGTATGAATGGAATGGGACGTGTATATATTAGTATAGTATCGTGTGCATCTCTGCATGGTACTAATAATTGACATTTCACAACAATTTGGTATAAAACCAATTTTTGTTTGATACAAACAATGTTTTATTGTTACGTCGGCATGAACATTTTGCCAATTAAAGCTACACATCACACATTTCATATAAAAAAAATCAAAAAAACCTGTTGTACGGGACATGCTCTGTTACAGGTTACAGGTTTTGTGGGATCAGTGCATTTGTATGCAGATCGGGGTACATTAAATTAGCTGAGGGGGGGGGGGCGACTGCTGTTAGTCCACATTGACCCTTAGCCCTGGGGGAGGCAGGAAAGGTTTAAGGTGATTTCACTTCAACCCAGACAGCCAATGTGGCGTAATAGCAGCCTGTGATGGACTGATTTAATCCCACTGATGGGGCTCATAAGACACAGGAAGAGGGATAGACGTGTGTGCACATATAGCCGTCAGTCATATATATAGGCATAACAGGGACAGTGTGTGTGTGTGTGTGTGTGTGTGTGTGCGTGAAGGAGAGAGGTCAGCAGGGCTAACACAGTCCCCTGGCTGTTCTCAAGGTTAATGTGAGCCTGACAGCGACTGCTATTAGCAGCCCTCCGATGGTTTCCTCCTCCAATATGCAGAGTTGATTCATTCTGGTGGCAGCAGTGCATTAAGACGTAACTGCCTTACTCCCCGGTGTCACTCACCCCTTTGGAAAGAGCCTACATCATAATTTTACATTTCTTATTAAGTCCTATTGTCTACACTCATCCACGATGTTCCATTAAAGCGATAGGTGCCGCCGCTTATTACCTCATTCCCGTGTGTCACTCAACTCTTCCTATATGTCATTATTTCACATCATCCCATTGTCTGTTAATTGAAATACTACAGGCTTTGTCTGTATGGGCCATTAAAGGGGACAGGAACCTTGTTTCAGTGTCATGGCTGTTTTAGGTGCTCGCTCATTAATTCTGATAGAGCGTGTTTGACTTCCACATTCACACAGAGGTGGAGCTGAGGAGAGGGAGGGAAGAAACACTCCCCAGATAAAATGAGCACCGGTGCATGCAAGTCTCACCCAAACCACTGAATCCTCATTTACATGTTAATTTTCAAGACATTAAGCAGATGCTGCTGTCAAGTGCACCGGGATGTTTATTGTCTTGCTCAAGGACACGTCGGCGAATAGGGTTGCATCGTTAAATGAAAGCAGACTCGCGAAGTAGTTAAAGCCACATTTCACTTTTAGTAGCTGTGTACTGATTTCCTGGAAAGATTCTGTCGGAAGTGAACTTAGAAACTCAAAGCAGGGGGTGTTCAAATGGTGGCTCACAGGCCACATGCAGCCCAGTGTCCATCTACAGTGGTAGTCGTACCACTTAAAAAGATGTGAGAAGTCTATTTTCATCATAGGTACGCTTCAACAGTGAGAGACAGAATGTGAAAAAAAAATCCAGGATCACATTGTATGATTTTTAAATAATTTATTTGTAAACCATTGTGTAAAATAAGTATTTGGCGGCTACAAACAAGCAAGAATTCTGGCTCTCACACCTTTTACTTCTTCTTTAAGACGCTCTTCTATCCTCCACTTGTTCCCTGTATCAATGGCACCTGTTTGAACTTGTTATCTGTATAAAAGACACGTCCACACCTTCAAACAGTCAGACTTCAACATCCACCATGGCCCGTAATGAAGATTTGACAGAAAGTCTGACCATATTAAATGCAACACAAAGCAAACCAAACATTTGATCTGTTTTTCAGATAAGGTTTGAGTTCATTTGACCTAATTTTTCACTTTTACTTCTTTTATCTTTTAAATGCTGTGCAGGTTTTGATAAAATGTGCCTTTGCCTGATGTAACTAACATATTTACTGGGAGAATAACCTAATAACTAACTAATGTGAAGCAGATTAAACCTAATTTATCATATTCAGAATCTGTTATCACTGCATGATCTTTAAATTAGGGCTGAGTTAAAAAAAAAAACCTTTGAATGGCTCGATATTGATTCATACAATTTTAAAGTTGATTATTTAATCTGTCTTTACAGTGTGTGTAACAAAGTGCTATGGGATTAATTCTAAAGATTTGTAATACTGCACCAAGTTAGTTACTTTCTGCTATTTACACAGTTATTTCTCTAAGAAGTAAATTTGGTACGTGACTAAAATATCTTTAGCTAAATTGAATTGAATCAGGCACTTGTGAATCGAACCAAATTCATTTGGGAAATTTGAATCAATACCTAGCTCAACTTTTAATGGCTTTTTTAATCAGGTTTTGTGATGACATCAGAATAAAGAGAGAGTGTTTTTAAATCATATGTTTTTTGTTTCCAGTTTTGCATCATTTTAAAAATCTGACACAACAAAAACTTACCATTTTAATGTGCATTCAGTATTTTATACATGATAAAAACACATGCTACAGGCACTTAAATACATCTCTATTCTATGGGGTGTCAAGTGTAAAAAATTTGTATAAAAGTTGTAGCTAACACATTTTCATTATTTATCTCACTTTTTTCATATTTAGCACATTTTTCTACATTTAACACAACATTTAACCGCATATATAGAGGTAAAAAAAAGCATTAAATCTAAATATTTAAACTGTATATGTTTTATCTAAATGTTAAATCTATATCTAAATATTTAATCTAAATCTAAATTTTAAATCTAAATGTTATATGTTATCTCTAAATGTTAAATCTAAGTCTAAATATTTAATCTAAATCTAAATGTTATATATCATATCTAAATGCTAAATTTAAATCTAAATATTAAATCTAAATCTAAATGTTTAAATCTAAATGTAAATATTATTTGTTAAATCTAAATGTTTAAATCTAAATCTAAATGCTATATATCATATCTATATAAAGCTTTGCTCCTTTTAAACTGTGTAGCTCTTTCACATGTAGCAGGTCTATTGAGTATTGGGACTGTGTGCGCTGGTTGCACTGGTGTTCATACAAAGAGTTATTGTTGTCACACTATCGACTGGATGTCAATCAATTGCCTGATCAATAGTCATCTGGTTTTTAGCCTCGAGGACATTGGGAGAAAAATCTCCGAGAAACACTTCAATCTATCAATTACCTCCTCACTCACACCCAGGTGTGTGTGATCCACATGTCCGTCCATACTCTCGCTTGCACTCTTTCAATAGTAACGGTTGTGTTTTATACCTCCTCCCACGCTCCCGCAGCTACACACAGCTACCACAATGCACTTCCATGGGGGAATTAGGGAACATTTTTAAATTCCGATTTTCCCTTTTTCCTCTTTCTCCTCCTTCCCCCTTCCCCTCACTTTGTACCCTAATGGAGAAGCAGCATTCCCTGGCTGCCGGCTGCAGCTATAGCCACACTACAACACAGTCGATAGCGCTCACAGCTTAGAGAGCCCATGCATTTTTAAATGGGACTTTTATGACTCCTGGAGGGCAGGCATGGGAAAAAGCAGGAATATACTCGATATTTGTTTATCTGAGAGAGTGTGTAAGTGAGAATGTCCAACGAAATGGAGAGAATATGGTTTGGCAGATGTGCAAGAACCAACTCACAGTCGTTTGCCCACTCATTCAGAGGGTTTTTCTTTATTCTCTCTTATCTTTTTTTACTGCTTCATCTGCCTTTCTTTCTCGCTAATCCTCTTCACACACACACACACACACACACACACATCCTTTTATGTGTTATGAAACTTCTTAATAAGCAGGATGTATCTGCTTCCGGTGGTTATTTTTACATTATGTAGGCTTCCAGCTGTTATATAGATTTAAATGTATCCCATGTATAGTGTGTGTTTTGGCTTTGGTATTTCCAGGATGACCTCTGGCAAGCTTAGTCCCACACACACACACACACACACACACACACGCACAGACACAAAGCAGACTAGCTAATGCATTGATGTCCTAGAGAGATCGTAGCATGATGACTACTCTTCATCTGTGTCCAATCTGACCCACAAACCCCTGCTTCCAATTCACTGTGTCATTTAACCGTAAGCACACGTGACTACGCACATGGACGTAGAACAGCAGCGTACTGAGTAATCTTACTGTGTCCCACATGTTTCTGTTCCTGGCCCACTTGTTGGGCTGATGGGACTCGTACATGCAGCAGTGTCCCCCATCTGGAGTCACTACAGTTTACTGATTTAAAGAAGTTTGCTTATTTAAAACAGCATTGTGGTAAAAAAAAAAACAGTGTAGGCTCTTGTAGTACTTAGCATTTTTGTAATATAGGCCTCTTTCCTTTCACGTTCTTCACTTTATTTAATTCAAATTCAACCCATGCAACAACAAAAAAAGATAAGAAGTTGTCACTTACATGACTAATAACTGAGAAAGCCTAATCCGTGTGTGGACCCTGGCGGCCCAGGGGCCACACGCAAAACGACTTTAAGAAAACAGGTACACACAAACAGAAAAATACACAAACTGTCTTAAAGAAATAACCAAACGGAATCTAAAAAGACAAAAAGTGACCACAGAAATACAGAAAATGACCCAAAAATAGACTAAACGACTCGACAATAATGCACAAAACGTGAAGAAAAATACACAAAATAATCTACAAAATGACAGAAAAATAAACAAAATTAGCAAATGATACACAAAGGGACTCATGAAACTATTAAAATATCAGGCAAAATAAACAAAATGGGAACAGAAATATACAAATTAACAACAAAAACTTACAAAATAACAAAAAAATACTTAAATTGACTCCAAGAACCCCTTTGTTTTTCCTGTAATAATGCTCAATAATGTGCCCTAGGATCAGATACAATCACAGTTTTGTGTTAGAAGTAATGTTATTTCAACAATGCATGCAATCAAAACATAATTTTGTCATAAAATCATCATATACATCCTTTTGCATATAAGCTGTATAACTTACAAACCCTTTCAATTCTAAAGATGAAACTAAAACATACATCACAGTAAAAAAAAAAAAAAAAAAAAAAGATTCCACTATACTGTACTTTTACATTTGAATGTGTGTTTTATTTATTTCAAATGGGCGGGTTTGTTATTGAATTTGAATGTTGGAAGCGTCAGTAGACGTCCACTCTGAGCTGTTGTTGTTTGATCCTCCTGTGGGTGAGTGGCAGTATAAACAGGATGGGGCCTCTGCTCTTTAATGCGTCATTGGCCGTCGTGTCACTGGATCTGCTGTGTTGAAATTTCCCCGAATGGTTTTTACATAACAATGTTCGTTTGATATCCTGAACGGAAACACAATGTAAACACTCGTAACACACTGGTGTGTGTTGGGCTGTGTTCCCTTTTGAAAAAATAATGAAGTAAAGGCCTTGGTGAAGATACAAACATGTATTCATGGTTATCTGAAATGGATAGAGTGTAGATAGTGTGTGTGTGTGTGTGTGTGTGTGTGTGTGTGTGTGTGTGTGTGTGTGTGTGTGTGTGTGTGTGTGTGTGTGTGTGTGTGTGTGTGTGTGTGTGTGTGTGTGTGTGTGTGTGTGTGTGTGTGTGTGTCCACATCTAACCTTGTTATAGTTAGTTTGGAGGTTTCCACAAATGAAGTCCATATTTTCTGAACACACACACACACACACTTTTGGCCAACATATCTCCTCCCAGTTTCTCATGCTAGGGTTAGGGTTAGCATGTAGTAGCATGTTGCTAAAGTGAACAAAAATGCAAAATTCAAGTATTCATCTGCAGCTTCATACTCCCATTAATGTTTTCATATTATATATTTTGTAACCCCAGCCCTTTGTGACCCCAGTCCCATTTGGAACAACAGATGGAAATTAACCACTGGTGTGTTTTTTTTATTCATGTATGTCCTTTAACATGTACTGTCCCAATCAAATAAATAAATCAAATAATTTAAAAAAATAAGTTCTGTCATTCCTATGCATGAGCACTTACGTTGCAAAGCCACGTTCTGAAACAATCTCAAAATTACACATTGGCCATTTTATTGATGTGGTTTTTTTTTTTCTTTTCTTCAAATTTGACAAGTCTGGAACTTGTTTAAACAACTTTTATTGTGTTGGGATGGACTGTAGTTGATTAAAAAAGTCTGTGTTTTCTTATTGTCGAATGCTGGAAATGGAAGTTTATGTTGTCTTTGTATTTGACAGTGTGTGTTTAAGAGCTGTTTGACATGCTATAGTTTGCTTTCTAGTTTATTTATACATTTATATATTTTCTCAAGGGCTTAACATGGGAAATTTTGTTTGGTCCATGTAAATAAAGAGGAATGGTAGTAGTAATACAAGTTTGCAACAGCAACCCAATGGCTCTTTGCCGCGCTAGCTTAGCTTTAGCATTAGCTTGATTTCTAGCTTTAAATGCTACATATTCAGTGGTGTGGTGGTTTCTTATGGTGAATAAGGTGGCGTTTTGTTAGCAGCTCCACCAGAACTTATTTCTATGCGATAGAAATTGCAAATTGCGATCCTTTGCTCTCTTTTTTTGTGCATTACTGCCGACATGCTAAGCTAACCGTGCCTTTGTGTCAGTGAGTGTTGTTCTCCTGTAGCAGAGGCATGCGCACGCAGGCACATGGGGCTTTCAATTGTGTCTTTCTTTTCCATTTACACGTATGATTTACACCGAAACTAACACCAGAGCGCTACTGTTTACCTTCCTATTTAGAAGTGCAACGTTGAAAAGGGTCCGGCAGCGTAGCGTTCCGAAAGTTGTTTAATCAAATACACCGGTAAGGCGGTATTTTAAAAATTCATATCATAATGAAAATATATACCGGTATTTGGTATGAACCGTTATACCGCCAAACCCTAACTCACGGACACTGAGGCACGGTTAGCTTAGCATGTTGGCAGTTCGGCAGTAATACACAAAAAAAGAGAGCAAAGGATCATAATTTGTAATTCCTGTAACGCCGAAATAAGTTCTGGTGAAGCTGCAAATAAAATGCTACCTCATTCACCACAACAAACCACCACACCACTGAATATGTAGCAGCTAAAGCTAGAAATCAAGCTAATGCTAAAGCTACAGCTAGCGCGGCAAGGAGCTATTGGGCTGCTGTTGCTAACTTGTATTACTACTAGTGTGGAATTATTCTACAATATTCACTCATCATGACAGTAAAATAGTAAATCGACTGCAGTAATTCCTCTCTCAACCAACAGAAAATGCTCTGAACACCTAATTATGCATGAAAAAATAAAAAAAAATACCGTCATATACCATGAAACCGCTAGAATTTTGAAAAATACAGTGATATACATTTTTGGTCATACCGCCCAGCCCTATTATTTGGTTACATTTTCCTCCTGAGTGAGCTTTTCCTTTATTTCCATTTGACTTTCCAGGAATCTTTTTTTTAAGGTGTGAATAAGTGTTTTTTGCTGAAACTTTTGAACCCTGAGGTTTTGTCAGATCATGTACTGTGAGAGGTATAGAGCGTTGGCTATGATGAACAATTGTCAGCACAGTGCCAGATGGTTGGTGAGGTGAGCCCGAATGAGTCGGAGCAAAAATGTGTGAGTGTTGGGAAAGAATAACATGCACTGCAGACCCCCAGACCACAGGAGGCACGACTCCCTCCCCACATGGAAACCACAGCTCCCAGCTCTGTTTGCTCTTCTTTGCTCGTCGTTCACTTAGTCTGCATGTGGTCCTTTCCTCTCAGATTTAGCGCTGTCATATGACAGTTGGTGTTTGTCTTCGACTCCCACCCCTCCACCTCTGCACTCCTCTGTCTTGGCTCCATTCCCGCTTTTCTTCCCTGCGTTCTCACCTCCCTGCTCTCTTCATATTTCATATTAGGCAATCCTTTCCACGCTGCCAGATGTATAAACAATGGGGACCAGCCCTCTAGATTGTCGAAGAACATTTGTGAAATGCTGGAAAACTCAAATACAAGGTGGTTTGTGCACTGGTGATCTATGGGCCTTTGTTTCTCCGACCTGCTTGGATTGCGAGAGCAACTTTCTGGGCAGAGTTGTTGGTTTTTGTGTGTGTGTGTGAGGCCGAATGTCAAGTGTACGGAAGTCTGTGTTTATGTGTGATTGGGAGCTTTCTGTTGCCATAGCCCCCTGCAAATATTGACTAAGCTGAGTCGCTACAGTGAGCGGTGCAAAAGCAAACACTGCATGTCATGCTTTGGTATAAATGCCTGTAGTATTGTCGCTACCTGCATTCTTACAGGAATTTACTGTCTGATTGGAATTAAATGGTAAAAGAAACACCAGTATGCTTCCCATATTAGCCACCTCAGCTCAACGTTCCCAGAGTCACTGCCTCTAAAACACAATAACAGGTGTCAGGGTAGGGGTCAATTACATTTTTCAACTGCGTCTTCATTTATCCATGTTCAATTATGATTACAGTGACTGGCATTTTTTCCAATTACAATTACAATTAAAATTAAAATGATTATTTTCCCCTTGAAAATCAAAAACAATTACATTCTCAATTAAACTGAATCAAAATGACTGAACCTTAAATAAATCATCCCATAAAAATTATCCTTCCGCTTGTGTTCGCTTTCTGTTAGCATCTTTTATGCTAACGGGTGAGTTTTGACCCATCAGCTGTAAAATACACAAAATATTATTTATCATTCCTTGGTTATCTTGTTAGGTAGGGGTGTTGAAAAAAAATCGATTCGGCGATACATCACGATATTACGTTGCGCGAATCTTGGATCGATTCTAAATGCATCCATATGCACCGTTATTCTATGCATATACAGTACCTCAGTTAAGTTGCACTAAAGTCATAGTTGGTTTAAAAGCCACAGGCAGAATGTTATCTTTTTATTTGAAGTTGTTGGCACATGGCATGTTAAAGCCGTGTAAAATATGCCTTTGGTGTGGGCGTTTGTGCCTATTTTTTTGTGTCAGTATACCCCTCGATTTGAATGATTATTATTTTTCATTTTTAATAATTTTTCAATAATGTTCCCTAGGTTTGGGTTTTATAAAATTGTAAATAACATTTTTTTTATAAATACAAAGTGTTTTATCTGAACTCAGTTACAATTCAATTATGATTACAACAGCATCATATTTATGTCATAGTTGTAATACATTTTCAACTACACGGTTACACTTATAATTGACCCTAACCCCAACAGATGCTTATTTTTACACCCAGATATAGAAAATGTGTATTTAGAACAATATTAACTTTAGTTGTTGGGAGAGAAGGGGAGTGCATTTAAATATTGTTGCTTTTCTCAGACGCTGGAAGTGACGTCGGACAGTTGACGGGTAGGCTACTTCTCTTGCGTAGTTTCCTTTTCTAAATCGCTCCCCCAGGAAGTCCACCCTCTCTCTCTCTCTCTCTCTCTTACTCACTCGTGTCACACAGAATGATCTCTGTTGCGTCTCGTATGTAAACAGTGCAGCTGACTGCCAGCTGTGGCCTCTCTGAGGCACAACAAGAGCTCCAATAACAACTCCAGACACGTCAGAAGTAGCTCCAACACACAGTCTTGTGTTGTCCATAGTAATTAATAAAATTGTGTTTTAAAAAAATCAGAAAAAGCACTACAAACATATAAATAAATTGAAAAATTAAAGAAATCAATTAAACACTGCACCAGAATCAACGACTTGACGTCACATCTGGCCAAATCATCCAGATTGTGTTTGTAATGTATTATTTATTTATTTTTTAAATGGCAATTCAACCACATTTAAACTAATTGTTCCAATATTGACACTTTGAACTTTTTTTTTTTTTTTTTTGACTATTTTTTCTCTCTGTTTTTGGTTATTCCAATTTGCAACTTTTAACCAATTTCTGTGGTTTTTAAAATCCCATTTCACCACCTTTTCCACCATTTTTGGTCACTTTCAACCAATTTTATTTCTGGTTAAAACAAGGATTTACATCTTCCAACACGCAGCCTTGTGTTGTCCATAGTAATAAATAAAATTACATCTTAAAAATGCAGAAAAAACACTACAAAAACCTAAATAAAATGGAAAAATGAAAGAAATCATTTAGTAGCCATAATGTAAACACTGCACCGGAATCAACAACTTGACGTCACATCTGGCCCAATCATCCAATCTTTTAACCAATTTCTGTGTTTTTTTTAAAATTTAATTTCACCACCTTTTGCACCATATTTGGTCACTTTCAACCTATTTTATTTCTTATTAAAACAAGGATTTACATCTTTAGGATGAAAATATATACGTCAGAAGTAGCTTCAACACACAGCCTTGTGTTGTCCATAGTAATAAATAAAATTATATCTTAAAAATGCAGAAAAAACACTACAAAAAACTAAATATAAGTGGAAAAAAACACTGCACCGGAATCAACAACTTGACGTCACATCTGGCCCAATCATCCAGATTGTGTTTTAACGTATACAGTTGTAAAAAAAAAGTACTTCAAAGATGGATTTTTAAATAAATGTACATATTTTGTTTTTTGTAATACATTAAACACATTTGATGTTAAAAACATGAGTGGTATGGCATCCTTTAATGGGTGAATGATGGTGGGCAGATGGTCCAGATCTGCACACTTTATGCTCATTTTGTGTGATGCACACACACACACACACACACTGCTGCTCATCCGTGGGTTTATTTTTCTCAGGTGCGGCGCTTGCTGGTATTTGAGATAATTAAAGGCTGACCTTTCTGAGGTGAGGTAGAAATGTCACCCAGCCTGCTTCCCTGACAAGTGAGTTCACCCCATAGGGGGCCTTTAGCAAAACTGTTAGAGATTCCCACTGCCTTGCATCTCCACTTAGCCACATTTAACCTTCTGCTGCCACGGCTTTTGACCATCATCGTTGCGTAGCTTTGAAGCTAACCTGCACCTCAGTAGATCTTCCACACCCACAAAAGCTGAAGCATTGGTTTTGCATTTCCCATGAATCCTTGTTGTTACTTGCAAAACACTAACTTTTTTGTGTACGTCTAGAGACAATTTAAATCTTCAGAAAGTTGTTTTATTTTAGAAATGGTTGCTTCTGGCAAGTGGAAAACGCTCAAGGGAAAGCTGCAGCATCTTCTGTTTCTGCAAGAGGAAATCAAATGATTTGCAGAATTATTTTTGACTTTTTCAATAAAAAGTTCAAATTATCTGTGTCTGTAGTTGCTTTCTGTTATCTCTGTTGTCTATTGGGTACTAGTACTTCAGAGGAAGAGGATCACAGTTCACAAAGTGTCTTTATTAAGTTTGAAACAGAGTAATTAGGTTCACACTTTCCTCAGACGCAAACTTTAAACTTCCACTAGGTGACTCCAGTGGTGAAAAAACTAAAAATTTCCCAAAAAATGGACTACTAAAAGCACATTTCTAACACTTTCTCATGTGCCTCTAACCACTGATATAATCTCAAATATCACAAGGTTTGAATTTAACTCAAAGGAAAAGAGACTAACAGGCTACGAGGAGGACCATACCTGAACTGCTGCAATTCAAAATGCAGCTTGAAATGCTGTAAAGTTGCTCAAAAAGGATACATAAGGATTAAAAAGCATTTAAAAGTCCAACATTGAAGATTATGGCATTAAAAGTATCTTACAAAGATACTCTGTCTTTGCTGAATGCATGCACGCTCCCGGCAGCCAGTGGATGCCGATTTTGTCGGGGAGGGGGGAGTAGAATGGAACAGCGCTGCTCAATCCACCGCTTCATATTCCGACAAGCGCGCACTAAGCGCAGGGTGTGTTCGTTCACTCTTCCAGTCGGCTTGTTTTCTCGGTGCATCACTACAAACAACAGGCTTATGAGTCTACGGAGCACCTACAGTGTCCGCCATGTTGTAAACAAAGCACTCAGCTGCTACAGGAAGCAGGAGGGTCAAATGTCATCAGCTGCAGTCTTTTAAAACTTTTTTATTTGATTTTTCCTAATGAATCTTTGAATTTCATATCGCCATTTTTTTATTTCTTAGTCACTGTGTTATTTGGCACTTAAAAATGTTCTATATTATATTAAGAATCGGGAATACCTTTGACCACGAGGGGGGGAAATGTCCCACCCCCCCACAAATTCTGCGTATCCTGCATCCTTTTTTTGGTCTTCGTGAGTTTCCATTAGCGCTTGGATGAGTGTGTCCCTTAACATGTTGTCGTCGCAAGGAATTGTGGGTCAGCATTATGTGGTCTCCTTTGGTAAACAATGCATAAGTGTTTCCTGGGGCAAAGGAGGTTATAAAGGAATCATTGAGCCTCCTTTCCTTAGTTTTTAGAGAATTGGAATGCTCCTTGTCATGGCAACTTAAAGACTTCTGGGGGTTAATGAAAAGTGGATAGAAAATGAGATAGGAGGGAATGTATGCCGGTAACCTCAGGTGAACATGTGCCCACTGAAAGTGACCTTTTGTGTGTATCAGACCAGCCCTAACACTGCATGCTGCCTTTAAATCTGAATAATTCACATCAATCCACTCCAGCTCGTGGCAGGTGAAATTGTCCCTCACATCTCATCTCCTCACTTCACCACATGGGCTCTACGTTTTATGCCAAACTCGTCCATCTCCTCCTCTAATGTACAGTAAATACACGTGAAGGCTACTGTAAGTCACTTCCCACGACGCAAAAAAAAACCCAACATGAACATGCAATTTAAAACAGCACCTTTTTCTGCATGCGTAAATGCACACACAGCCCACTTGTTCAGACACTTGTTGACACATGGCTATGTGTGTTAGTCATGTGCACACACACACATACACAATATCATCCAAACATGCATTTCTAACTGTACAGTAAAAATTCATGTACATCAGCACATTCCCCGCGCACGCTATCCCGGCTCCTCTCTGATGTATTTATCGTCCCACGCCGCCGCTGTCCTCATTAAAGATTCAAAAACTGCTTCTATTATGAACACCACATGAGATCTGTACACGATGGATCCAGAGCCGAATCCGTGTTGTTTCAAATTTACATCCACTCGGGTTCATGACCTGTGAAGAGATGTTTGCACCACTGTGTCAATATTTAGTTCATGCCTTTTAGAGTGTCATTTTACAGTGAACAAATGTCTTATTTATGCCTGTTAATAGGAACAGTGGAATATTATACCTCTGTTGTATTTAATAGGGCTTTTTTTGGTCAATGTATTCATTCACACTGCATTATTACAAAAATATTAGGACACCATTGGGATTCAAACCATCAACCCTTCATTTATCAAACAACCTGATCCTGTACCAGCTAAAAAAAAGCCTTTTTTTAAGGAAGGTTAAACATTTTTTAATTAACTCCATGAAAGTGTAAAACAAAAACTAATCATGAGAATTAAATTTTCAGTACAGTTTTTTTTTCCACAAATAGTACTTAAAGTACATTTAAATCATAGGTGTGTTTTACATATCATAAACATGAAGATGATATGTGAAAATGAGCTATTGTGTTGACGTTTTAGCGTAGAGCTGTAGCTGGAGGTGTTCGTTTATCATCTTTATTTCGTCAATACACACTTAGCATGGTAATATTAGTAACGGGGTAAACTGAATCATTTTGGCTTGCATCTTTAAAAACATTGAATAAAAACAGTAAATAATCTGATTCTTTTCTTCACATCACCTCAATTGGTACAATGGGTGAAAACTACATTGATATGAAACTCAATCTATTGCCCATCTAACTCACTTCCCACGGTCACACTGCAGGTGTAAAGTTGCTGCCCATCTATGATGACATGCCCTCAGGAACCTAAAGGGCTTCATAATAAGGCTAGTATCACCTCAGACTATTATTGTAATGGACTTAACCCTTCTTTTATTGTTTATTGTCATTACATTCTCGGCTGTTCTCAGCAATGTCGTTCTTTTTATTTAGTGCTGTTGACTGCATTTAAAAAGCGATATAAGTGATTCTAACACGTTTAAACACAAATGGAAGTGTTATCTGAGTCAAAAATGATCCAACACTGAATATCAGCTTTGTGTAGAGGGATCCATACCTTTATTTGACCCATAAGCAGTTAATATTTCGTTTTCATTTTTGCTGAACCTCCGTCAGATATTGACTGTTATCTTGATCAGTGATTATTATCATGGTACCCTGATCATATAGACACTTTAAAGGGCCCATGTTACACTAAACCGACTTTAAACGTCATAAAAGTGCTATTTGGGCCAAACACCTCGCTCCAATTTGATGACGCGTTCCCACTTTGATGACGAATTTGACACGGCACTGGGCTGGAGAAGCCGCGCCTCCAGGAAGCTCTCCGCAGCGCTATGTATGTATTTTCTACAGCCTATGTATGTACCGGTGAACGCCCCGCCCCCACACTCTGTCTCGTGTTTATAAAGCAGCATGAGCTCGGCTACGGAGTGGGTGGGAGGAGGGCGGGCCGTTCTATGGCCCTACGTCACCGTGCGGAAAGGAGGAAGTCAGTGTCTCGTCTATAGACACGCCCACTCATGAATATGCATAAGTAGGATGCAAATCAGCCTGTTTGTGTAGAGTTGATCAGAAAGTGACTTTTCAGAGGCTAAAACTCTGGAAAACATGCGAGTTTGGGAAAATAAACCTCAAATATTATGTTTTTGGGGTTCTTAGAACAAACGGAGATGGGTGAAAAATAGCATGACATGGGACCTTTGAAGACTTTCTATACCCAGTAGTAACGATACAGCAGGTCCAAATGTATGCACACCAGTTTTCTTCTACAGTTTTACAGTAGCTTTGGTGTTTTTCTCACGTCACTATTAGCAGTTAGTGCATTTCTCAAAACAGTTTGTGAAAACTACAAAACCTAGTGGATAACTTGCAAAAGCACGTCACTTACTCAAAAGGGAGAGTCCATTCCTCAAAAGCAAGTATTCATGTCAGTGAAACTGCCAGTGTCATCAAAATGAGAAATCTTGACACCATCGTTTATGAATAAGGTAGTCAAATGGCTTTGTCATGTTTTCATTATGACACTTTATTCTCTCAGTGTTTTCCAATGCAAAAAAAAAAAGGTCAGAACTCAGTGACACTACCTGAAAATGCTCCAGACAGCACTATACACTACTTGTACAGCCATTTGAAAAGTGAGTAAGTGAGTAAGTGAGTACAAGACACTGAATACGTACGTTTCACATTTCACATTTTTACTGACTTAGTTTTATTGGGAATGACTATTCAGCATCCATAAGTGTAGTTCATTTTGACTGACATGACATAGGGAAATGATGATGTTATAAAACAGCAGAGAATTGTATGAAAGCAACTGATGCATGTCCAAAAGCATTTGCAATTTGTTCAGAGGAAGGAGAAATTATTACTATGTTGTGCACAAATGGCTAAATGTTGTGGAGGTTGAACTAATAGTTATGAGAATTTTCATTCTGTTCTGAGAAAAGCACCAAAGTGACTGAGAAAAAACTGGGCACATTGCGATAAAATGTGCAATCCCTGATGAAGCGACCCAACATAACTGAGTCTAATTTCATATCAGTCAATTGTGAACCGAGATATACAGTAAATGTTTGAAATTTCACCATTGATGACTTGATTTTTCAAACTGATCCACAATCAGCATAGTGGTCTGGATCCTTTCCAAAATGTAATGGAATTTTCCATGGTCTGAGGTAGGAGTGTGACAGAATCTTCATACGGCAATATATTGCGATATTAGGGTTAGGGTTATTGATATGCTCGCGCTAAGTATTGATTTAAAAAAAAATAAATAAATAATTTTTTTTTTTTTTTTTGGGGGGGGTTTATTTTCAAAACCTTTACTGCTTTTTCACTAAAATGTGCAGGTAGGTCTTCACAGAAATTATGTCACTGTTAAAGGAACCAATATTTTGTTTACTGGAATATTGCACTATAATGGTGTCAATGGTAAGAAAGACCCTATTTTTTGTTTGCAGAAAGCACTATTGGAGATACTTATTCGTTAATATTGGTATGTTGTTACTTATTTAAAGGAATGTTGCAATAATAAGTGTATTTTTTCTTATGTCATAGATTATCGTAGATTGATTTCTGACCAATATATCGATAATCGTAGTATCGCCATACCGTGAGATAGTCGTTATCGTGAGCTTTGTATCACGTATCGTATCGTGAGGTACCCAGAGGTTACCACCCCTAATCTAATGTCTATCTTTGATTAAAAATGTTGTCAAAATCCATGAATTACTTTTGACATAATCCTGCCCAACAGACAAACAAACAAACAAACGGCTGAAAAAATATGACTTCATTTGGTGGAGAAAACTATGTAAAAAGAAGAAAAAAGCGACTGCCTTCTAATGAGCTTTGGCTGCAGTGTACGTTTGGTTTTCACTGTGTTTAATTGCAAACGCAACAGATGAAATGTTGGACTGCTGCCTGTGACCATCAGCTGCTCTGGAAATAGCAGAGAAACAAAACCAGCACCCATGGGACTAGAGCCATGCAGATCATAGGTAATGCTTGCACTGCTTGCTTGTGTGCATGTGCTGGTGCCCATGTGGGTATTTATTGTGCCCTCAACAGAGTCCCGCAGTCTTGACAGATATTCCCGACAGCCAGCATGTGTTTTTCTTTCTGTCACCGACCTCTTTGAACTTTGTTTTTCTCCGCATGCATCCACTGATGCGAGTTGCGTCGCATGGATGTTATCATATGCACACAGCATCAGACAGCCTTGTGTATGTCATGTGCTGCCTGCATTTGCCATCCCCCCGTGGCTGTGTTCGCTCTGTTGTACGCCGGTCCACCCTGACCTCACACTGCCGTTTGCTGCTTTCCCTTGATTATTAATTCAGTGTTTGCTGTCACAGCCAATTACAGTCTCTCATGCCCCGTGACCTCTAACCCTCCTCCTCTTCTGCCTGTTACATGCCATGCAGAGTTAGGACCAAGTGACCCAGATTGTTTGTTTATTTTTTCTGCTACTGTAAGTGATCACATACTTTCCCCCGAGGAGCTGCTCTCCATAGAGCACCTTGCATGTGTGCTTTTGAGTACCTTAAAGTGAATTTATCAGGAATGGACCAAGAGTTCTTGGAAAAATCTTTGAAAAGATCTACATTAATCCCTAGATGTTAGGCCTCGGGCTCCCGATGCATTTCTATAGGCAGCCGAGTCTCATCTCCATTTAATATTCCTTTCCGCTTCCAAGTCGTTCTTATCTCGTGTAGCTGCATAAACTAAGCAAATCTGCGTTAATTTTTAATGTTTTTGTGGAGCGACACACATTAAGTTTTCTTTTTGCACGTCCAGTGTGTGCGTGATTGTACATATGTGATTATATACAGTACATTTGATGCTATCCAGCACATTGATGATGGCATGTCACTGCCCCCCCACCCCTGTTTCAATTCTCTGACCTTTGTGAGTCATGCCTTGCATGCAGCACACATGCATCATACATCATACTAAAGGAAGCACCTGCTGCCAACGATCAACAGCACTCGGCAGAGAAAATGAGAGATAAGTGCGTGAAAAGATGGCTCCTTCAATGAACATGTATAGAAAACCACATTTTGCGTGAATTTTGCATTCCTTGCTTTTCTGCTGTAGTTTTAATTCTAAACCCTCACCTCACTATTTACAATGAAGACACTCTAATACACAATAAGGTGTTGTGTTTTTTTGTTAAACCAGTTAAGTGAACCTCAGCTGTTTGCATGACAAATCTGGTGATTATCTACAACACCAGTGTGTCATAATGGTTTAACACAGAGGCAACATTGGTTTATTGGGAATGTGATTGGTTTGTGTCTATTTCAAAGGGAGGCAAATTAGACGTGCCTGTTCTTCTGCGGCCTATTTACAATTATGTAATTATATGATTATAATTACACAGCTGTTCATTTGTAACCAAGTGAATTGTAATGGTGTATTTTGGAGTGTGCATGTGTGTGTACGTGTTTTGTTTGTGTACTAGCAGGAAGTTTACACCATTTAAAGCAGAACTAAGTCACTTGCGCTTAGATGGATGGATGGATGGATGGATGGATGGATGGATAGATAGATAGATAGATAGATAGATAGATAGATGGATAGATGGATATTTGTGTGTGTGCTGCCTGATGGAACCCTGGGTTGTGAGTGTGTTCGCGTGCCAGTTGCCGCGATGACAGTGTGTGATTGCTGTGTGCTGCTGCTGAGCTGTCACTGCATGGAGTTGCTCCGTTCCTAAGAGAAATGTCTTCTCTGCCCTTTTGTTGCTGGCTCCGCCATGATATAAGTTTTAGAAAAGTGAACTTGTAGACAACCGTGTGCAGCCACTTGGCTGGTCATAATCGTTTGCATTAGTTTGTATTGGGCTGCCGTAAAGCAGTACATCTTGCCACCGGATCGGAGGCAGGGAAAGTGCAAGTGCACTTTTCTGGCCAGAGACAGCAGGGAGAGATGAAAGACCCCCCAATCACCCCATAAACACTTGTATTACCCTCACAGGGACTACGAGAAGGATTTATTAAGGTGAAAAAGTTACTTAGTTCTGCTTTAATACACCATTTGACCCTCCGATTACAAACCCACTTCCTTAACCACTAGGTCACCACTCATTGTATTGTATTTTATCTTCTTCACTGGACTAGTATTTGGGTGTATTTTGGGTATTCTGTGTGTTGCCTTTGTTTGTCTTTTTTCTTGCACTTTATCTGATCTGTAATGACAGTAAATTTCCCCACTGTGGGATCAATACAGTTACTCTACTTTACATCCATACTGTTGAGCGTGGACTACAGGTTGTATGTGTATGAACAAAAGAACAGATTGTTCATTAAACTGTACCTGTATTTAATCCAAAACTTGTTCTCATCCACTGCTAATACCCCAAACACACTGCCAAAGTGACATTTCTGCTGTTCTCACGCATTGAATGTTGTGCCAAAACAATGCAGATGTTGATATTTTCACATCCACGGAAACACACGAAGACGGCCAAAAATCGGAGCGACCGCATATCGCAGGGAACACGGTTAACGGAGCAGGACGAAAAATGGCATCAAAGCATAACACTGTCTGGTCTGGCGAAGAAACACAAGAAATCACAGTCAGAATGAAGTAAAAAAATTTAAGTCACAAAAAGTCACATGACCGTTTGTCAAGAAACCCATTGAATTATGGTGAAGCTACTAACAAATGTAAACCTTTGTGAGTAAATTCTCCAGTTTTTCGGCTGAAATACCTTTGGTTTATTCATCTATGAGGCCTATACTATGTCTTTATCAGTGATTTTCCTCCCCAGCAGCTTTGACATGAAATATAGGAAAGATCTGCTTCAGATACATGTTCTTTCAAAGGTACAGTATGTATCACCCTGGATGTCCAAATAATAGCTACGGTTTTTTGGTATATGGCCGAAAATGAACTCTAAACATGACGTTTTTGATAAAAGGCACTTTTTCAAATTATTTTTGACAATCGCTGGACTGAGAACATGACCGCTATCCTGATTACTAGCTACATTAAAGTGATTTTGCACAATAATGCAATCATAAATGTATTGGCTCACATGGCAGATACTGGATGTATTACAGCTCCAAAATTAAGGCTTTTCTTCATCCAGACATTAGGAACTTATTAGTGACTTCCTCTCACAAAAGTCCCTCCCTCTTTTGTGTATTTTGATATCCTGTTAAAGATAAACACGGACATATGGAAATATTCATAGAGAAAGGCTCTATTGTAGCATGTACTGTATGTTCTGGGTTAGTAATGCTTGGACTCGCTCAAGCATCACTTAAATCTTTATGGAGTCGTCAATCCTTCAGCCGTGATAAAACTATTGTGCATTGTGCACAAAGACAGACCACGTTAACCTACTTATACCTGTAGAATGATTCATTCAAAGTGAAATCTGCAATTCAAAAATTCAACCTGTTATTACTCTGGTGTTCCTCAATGTCAATACAGTCACATTTCACATCATTCACCACTATGAACCAGCCATGTGCGTGAAGTCGTGTGTAATACGCTAATGTGTTGTGCAAGCAAAGAGGAAATCTTTAAAGCTGTTGTTACAGCATCAAACTCTCTGACATTAGAAGATGCCGGCTTAAGCATGCAACAGTCCCGCTTTAAAAGCAAATAACCATAAACTCCGGTCCCGTGGGCTTTAAAAAAAAATCTGTAAAAGCTTTCCAACTAATTTATGTGTGCAACACTCACCAGCTGACTGTGACAATGAGTCTTAAAAGCACTTTGGCAATTGGCAAATAAAAATAAAGTAGCCCGAGCCTGTAAAATCTGGACCATCTGATCACACTCAAAAAATTAAAGTCGTTCTGTTGCGTTCCGCTGAGGTTTTTGTTCACACAAAAGCTGCTGCCTTGTGAATGACTCAGACGTTTTGCTTCACAGCCAATTTTTCTTCCATATGTCACCTGAGTGGGCGTGGCACTGCCCCCCCTCACCTGTCCTGTCCCCGGTGCTTTATGTACGTTCTACATGTGGGAACAGGCACGCAGATGTCTTTGGGTTGACCCTTCTGTCTTTGCTGGAGTTCATCCATGATGTCCTGCCGTGATTCATGCTCGTGTCACATTCCTGAGCTGCCACGCTCATGCAAAGACACATTTTGCCCAAACTTTTTCCTCTCCGCTCTTTGGTAGTATTTCTTAGCTCGAGCTAATTACAACCACTTGCAATACAATCCCTTGAAAACTTTTTATTCAATTTTTGAGTCAAGTGTTTCTCTTGATGCTAATGTGTGTGTACAGTGTCTTTCTGCGCACTAATGCTTCCTGGGGGGAGAACTGGTCTGTTCACTTCATGCTCTTAATGCGTCTTCACTTTCCGTAGATTTGGCACCTCAGCTTTCACCTCTGGCTTCTTGCAACTGGTATAATTAGCAAAGTTTTCCTTTGTGTTGCTTGCTTCATTGATATTTTGGCTGGCCTCCCACACTATTTGTAGTCTGTCAGTGTTAATGAGTGCGTGTGTGTGTGTGTGTGTATGAAAGCACACGGCTGCAAGGAGACATCACACACCAACTGCTCTCTTCGCAGCTTTAACACTCCATTAGATAATTAAGGCAGATGGGGTGTTTTTGTAACATTTCAAATGAGACATTATCAATAATTAGCATCAGAAGGAAATAAGTGTTTTGTAAAGTTGTTAAGGACAAAGAGAAGTGTTTTTACCTCTTCTCTGAGACACAAAATGATTTCTTTCTCTCTCTTTCTTTCTCTCTTATAGGCAGGAGCTTTGCAAGGAAAAGACAAGAGGCCCGTTCAAGGAGAAAAACCTTTCCAAAGCATCATGTGATCTGTGTTTTCCAGAAGAAAAAAGAAAAGAAAAACAAGAGCTCAGAAGTAAATGAGGGAATCTGGGAGCCTGTGAACGCATCATAACCATTGGCACCCCTATCACCACTATCTTTGATCAAAGTCAGTTATTCTTGACTCAACTTGCCCTCCGTCTTACTCTCCCTCTTCATCTGGGAGATAAGGAATGGCCGTGTTTCTCTCCAACGCCTCTTGCAAATAAGGCCTTTTAGCCCGTTTCACAATAGCAGAGAAAGGAAGGATAAAATGCTCTGGAGTCCCCCTTTATTCTTCTGCCTCGTGTCTCTTTTTTCATCTTTGTTTCCCTAGTAACTCAACCCTCAACACACACATTCACTGAACCGAAAGGATTTTTTTTGTTCTGGTGACATCTACAGCAGCCATTGTAAAGGACAGCCCTTTCAACTTCAAGTAGATTTTTACAAACTTTGCCTGGCAGGCTTTTGGAATATGCATCCTCACGGGGGATTAATTCGCTGTGGGAATCCATACTGACTGCTCCGTGGCTTGGTTACCTCTTATTTAGGGGGATTCCTCCCTGTCGGCCTAGTTTGTGAGTGGAGGTGGACTGAGCCACCATGGCTGGGAAGGGTAACCACCAGGTGCCAGGCCCCCACCTCAATGGCTTTCCAATGCCCACCTACTCCTACTTTTTTCCCCACATGTTGGGGAGCCTGTCGCCTCCAGCCCTGCCAGGACTGCCCATCAGTGGGTACAGCACTCCATCTCCAGCCAGTGAGTACACTGACTGTTCACATTCACCACTGTGTTTCTGTGAAGGCGGATTTGTTTCTTGATGTGTGGAATAATGCCGTAGCCTGGCTGTCAGAGCAAGATGGATTATGAATGTTTGGAGGGGAAAAACGCTTTACCTGCTTTGCTTATGTAGCATTTCATGTAGTTTACGCGACTGTGCAACATGCTGCTGTGTTTGTGTTTTCAGTGCATGCCCGTATAAGCGTGCCATGCACACAGATATATTTGTATTGTCATGAGAACAGGCTTAGGGAACCTCTGCCTAGCTGTAATGACTTTATATCCAGTGGAATGTGTGTGTTTGGTCGTCTGTGTAAAAGGAAGTGAGGAACACTTACTGTCCTGCTCAGTTGTTCTTACTTCCTCAATTCCAGAAAGGCTACAAATTCCTCTTGTTAAACGTGCAGTGCAACTTACAAACGTCCACTGCTAAGTTTGTTGACTGAAAAAAGTCGTCGTTTTCCTCTACCTAGATCTTTTTAGGTGACGATAGCAAGATTATATGACTATTGATATTTTCGTTCACATTGGACGAAATCCAATCAGAATCAAGTTTCTTTTTTAAGGGTATCCAATCAAATCTAAGGAGGGACAAGTCAGTAAGTGGTCAAACAGGAAGTACGCTGATTAGGGGTGTGAAAAAAAATTGATTTCACGATATATCGCGATTTTTTGGGTGCCAATTTTAAATCGATTTTATTTTTTATTTTTTAAATCAATTTAAAAAATCAGAAAATAGATATTTTTCTTATTGTATTTTTGTGTGTATTTTCTACTGCTGGAGACATTTCTCAGCAGCCTAACTACTGGGAATGTTGACCAGGTCCTGTTCCTCCACTCCAGTAGATGGCTCCGTAGATATAATAATAATAATAAATAGGATGTTTTGAAGCAAATAGTTTTGACTCAATTTGTCCTCTGAATGAACAATATCTTCTGATGAACATATACAGCAACTTGATTTTTCATCTCCACGTTTAATTTTGATATTAACTGGGTCGAATATCGCAATATATCGCGATAATATTGTGTCGTGACCCAAGTATTGTGATACGTATCGCATCGCAACATCCTTGCCAATACTCACCCCTAACGCTGATTGTGTTTGCGGACATAAGACGGTTCATGTGTTCCGTGTGTGTTTACAATTATTAATACCATCCCATATCGGGTTGATGAATGGTAGTTTAATCTTTAAAAATGCGAAAACTGTTGTGCTTTGTACTTTGGACGACTATATCTGTAATAGATTTAGTCGACCAAAGTCTTAATGTCATATATTTTACTAAGACTAGTGTTTTCGTCAACAAGCCAGCTCTCCCAGCGTGTTCCAATGAGGAGCATATTTTCTGCTACCGGTGGACAGACGTTTCCTGTCTGCATGCACAGCCAGGTACACCACAGTTTCCTGACGTGCACACGTGCACACTCCCACAGTGTACACACAATCTTTGCACTTTGTGCTGCCTCACTTTCTCTCCCTGTCTCACCGCATCACATGCAGATAACTGCAGGGAGGATTAACACATTCTCGTGCCCCACACACACACACACACACACATGCTCAGGTGCACACATTTAGACTTCCTTCTCCCACTGTGTGTACTTACAGTCACAGTCTCTCTTTTTCATTACCCACTTACTGCACCAGATTGTTTTGGTCTTTTTCTCTGAGAAAATGGAAAAGGCGTTGTGGAGACTATGATTAAAACTTAAACGGAGGATGTACAGAATATCAGATTAAGGATAAGAGAGCTGAGTGTAACGTCCTTGATAGATTTCAGACATTGTCGAGCTTGCAGTGCTGGAAAAAAGCACATAAAGGGACAAGCAAACTATGCTAAGTGCATACTTGAACTTCTTTTTAAATGCCCTGGCTGTCATTCAGATAGGTTGTCTTGTGCAATTTGAAGTTATGACTAAATATAAAAAATATGGCAGCTTAGCTTCTTTCTTTTGCAGTTGTGACTCGCCTTTAATCAGTTTCATTTGTCATTTTCAATCAAATACTTTGAACAACACCTTACAGTATTCAGAATAGTTAGAAATTAGTGGGTAGTTTCTTTTACCTCACGTTGACTGGTGACATGTGGCACAATGAGTGTTTAAATAACAGCCAGCAGGATGTCGGCATGCCCGCGTTTCAAATTCCTCGTAATGAGTTTGCCAACGTTTCTGCAACAAAAAGCATGATTTGAATTCTCAAAAGGCGAATAAAACAAACATACAAAAGGAAACCGCATCATTTTCACAATTTCTGAGGATTTTTTACGTCAGGTTGGGTTAATGTAGCAGTTGCTTGCACTAGGAGAGCACAAGACTCCAAGACACAGGCATTTCCTGAGAAGCTTTTGTTCTGAAAAGGTCCATTTTTCAGGGGTTGGAAACTCCTTAAAGCTGATATCCTGAGAAACGTCTCCATGTCCCGCCCTAAACAGCTTCACTTCCTCCTACTGCCTCTCCCATACTATCAGAAGTCATGCCTTTACTTTTCTGCACGCCCGTCGCGGAACATAAGGTGGCATCAGTTCGCATTGATATAGGTCTATGAGTCATATTTACCTGTTTGCTGTTGTGACGCGCGGCCTTGTTTCCGTGCACTGTTCCACATTCACTTTGATTGACAGCCTCAAAAACAGGAAGTCAAAGCCTATTGGCTGGTCGCACCGGCAGTAGACCATAGTAAAACACTAGTTAGGTGCTTTTTCGCATTTAAAAAGAATCACACATAAACATTGATTTCTCAGAAATTCCGGATATCAGCCTTAATGTTCTCAAGGTCTGCAGTCCTGCATGTTTTTAATGTCTCTCTGCTTTAATACACTTCACTGTAAGGACAGGCGTTCACAGTGGGGCCACAAAAAAGTGTTTGTTTGATTGGAGGGCCACATTATCAACACTGATGTCAACCTTTAGAATAATGAGCAATCTGAGCATTAATACAGGAAAGAACAGTTTTTAGAGTAATTTTATGTGTTTTTATGTTTTTATGTTTGGTGCATTTCTGTTGTCCTTTTGTGTATTTTTCCTGTAAAACTTGTTTTTTGTAGTCATATTGTGTATTTGTGCTGTCATTTAGCATTTTTTTGAGTCATTTTTGTGTATTTCTGTTGACGTTTTGGATGTTTGTTAGTAAGTAAGTAAGTAACAGTTTATTAATATAGCATCCTTCAAGAGCAGAAACATCACAACAATCAGAGAAATATGTCACAGATAGGGTAGTATTATGGGTTTGCAGAGTCATTTTTCATGTTTTAATTGTCTTTTTGTGTACTTTTGTTGTCATTTTCCATAATTTTGTACACATTTCTGAGTACATTTGTGTATTACTGTTGTCGTTTTGTTACTTTTTGCAGTAGTTTTTGACTATTTTCTGTGGTTTTCTTTTGTCTGTGACTGTATTTCCCTGCAATGTTGTCGTTTTTTGTATTTTTTAATGTATTCTTGCTTTTGTTTTGTGTATTTTTCTGTCATTTTGTACATTTACTTTGGGAGCCGCATGAAATTAGACCGAAACGGTGTGGCCCCCGGGCTCCCAGTTGCCTATGTCTGGTGTACTGTATGACTTTGATCACTGCGACCCTCAGGTTCTCAGGTTTCTCAGCTGACTGCTTGTTCGTTGTTAACTCTGCTGTGTTTACAGTCGTACCATGTGACCAGACACCCAAGGTGTGTTTGTTACATAAACCGCTGCCTTCATTTAGTTTTATTCCTCGTGCAGGACTTTACGA
This sequence comes from Gouania willdenowi, assembly GCF_900634775.1. NCBI lineage: Eukaryota > Metazoa > Chordata > Actinopteri > Blenniiformes > Gobiesocidae > Gouania > Gouania willdenowi. The sequence goes on along the minus strand of NC_041062.1, from coordinate 12,003,380 downwards.
CCCTTTCTGCTGTCTGGGTAAACCGTAGACGTAAAAGAGTGTTGTTGACAGTTTGTGAAGTGGATAATGTTAATTAAACAATCACGAGGCCAGGCCCTGCCATGCTGAACTCATTTGCCATCAAACCCTTGCTCAGTGGACCTCCTCTTTTGTCTGTCTTTTTTCCCTCTGGCCTCTCTCCTCCACCACTTTCACAGAGCTGTCCAGCTCTTCTGCCTCAGCCTCCTTTTGGAAAACCACAATAGACCAATTATTTGGACTAAGCAGAGCAGAAGGGTCAACGTAGGCCTCCAACTAATGCCTCTGCCCCTTCAGCTCCACCCTCCTGGATTACATCTTCCCATCGCATTATCTGAAAATCATCAGGTTAGCTTATGAGCCGGAGCAGATCAGTTGTAGATATCGATGTTACATTTATCGCCTGGAGCTGTGTCAGTTCGTTGAATATGATTACCATGGCCTGATCAGACGTACCCACAAACTGAAAGTTGTATCGAAAACAATCAAATACTGATCACTTGTGTTTCTGGCAATACTGCTAGATTTGAGTCTTCTTATTGCTAAAGCTGTTGCCCATGATAATTGTTTATTAGATGAAATTATATGCCTCATGGATCAATGAATCAAACATCACTAACTAAAAAAGAAAGAAAGAAAAAGGTTAAAATTACCACTTGAACTTTTGTTTTCATCTCCACCGGAAACTCTTCGTTTGTTGACATTTTTACGCATTGCATGGTGCCGTGATTTCTTGTTTGTCTTTGCCAGAGAAGGGTGACAGGGATTCGCTGGACACCATTTTTGTTCTAGTTTGATTCCAGTATCCCCTTTGATATCAGAATAAAGTAAAATACACTTCTATGTGTGGCGGTTTGCACTCTTGCGTCGTGTTAGGTTTTTAATCAAGATTACGTCACTTTGGCCAATACAGCATTTATTGGCAAGATCTGGCATGAAATAACATCAGTTAGTCCTTGCTTCTGCACAAATATACACACATCTTACACTGAAAATAGAAAAATCAACATAAATCACCCGTTATGATAAGTTTAAAGTAAATAATAAAAAAAAAAAACGGAGCTACTCACCAGAAGACAGTGTGGTCAGAACTACAGCTGTCTTCCGAGTGCACGTCCCATGTTCACAGCGGTGAGGCATTCAATGACACTGGGATAAACATGTTTTAATGCAATGTGTGCATATTGATGGCAAGTGACTTATACCTTTTTTTTTTTAACTCTGTTACATATGCACCTGTCTTTGCGATTCAACATCCCACAATGCAATGCAGTAAATATCAACAAAATACACTTTCAATTTCTGTTTGTTTTTGGAGTAAATGATGCTCGATTCATTGATCCAAGAAGCATACGTTATGGTTTTATTGAATGAATAAAAAAAAGATCTGTGGTAGCTGCTTTAAGCCTGCTGCTTTTGGCCACCACCACTAATGATGCGCTGTGGCATCGGTAAAGTGTTATGAGAGATCGTAATGAATGGTGTCAGCCTGCTACCTGCTGCCACAGACGACTAATTGGCTTTCCCCGCAGAGAGTTCTTGTTTCAGCAGCCTCATTAATTGGTTGATACAAGGGCAACTCCTACCAAGAGCATCATGTCATACGCGTTTAGCACGGGTTCAAGTACCATTCATGAGTTCACGTTTTGACCAACGGAGAAATATGAACGAGCGTTTTTATACTTGGGGTGGGGGGGGGGGGGGGGTGTCATCTGCATAATCCCATTAAACGGCTCGTGGTGGAATGCACTGGCCGTGTGTAAATATGAATATGCTAATGATGAAGACAGTGTGTCTAAGAGGTGGTGTGTGAGAGTGTGTTTGTGTGTGTGTTGGTCATTGGACAGACTGGTGATTCCTCTGACATGGTGGTCTGCAGGAATTAGGAGGAGGTGGCGTGTCGATGCGCTCTCTGGGTGGCAGAAGCACATTAAACTAGTTGAGAATCGCACACTCGCACACATCGACAGCTTCTCTGGAGAGTTTGCTGTCATTATTGGAAAGTCATTTGAGGGGTGCCGATACCCTGATGGCATAGAGGCCGGCCTATTAAACATGCAGTGTAAAACCCATCTCGCATCACGGTGTATCATTTGTACACTCCAGCTTAATGACCTTCTTGATTAACTGTTTAATCCCAGGAGGCAGAACAAATTGAGCATCAGGACTGTCATACACTCACATTTGAAAAGATGTGAATGTGTTCTTTGAGAGGCTGAGCACATACCGTTGATAAGTACCAAACCAGATTAAATGTCATATGGATTTGCAAAGAAGCTGGTTTTGATGGCTCTCGTCCGTCCTTTGTATGTTTTCCCAACTAAACCATTTTATGTCTTTATTTTGATCAACAGGGGACTGGACCTAGATAAGCAAACTGCTTCTCTCGTCTCCTTTTTCGGCATGTACAAAAAAAAAAAAAAGTGAATGTAACCATGTCGGAAATAAACTCAATAAATAAAAAAATAAATAAATCATATTTCATTGCTTGCTTTGTTATTAATGCGGTTAAATACTAAATTGAAGCCGAAAATATTAGTAATATAGCTTTCCGGCACTTTTCCGACCACATAGTGAACTGGAGTGCATTTGTAAGGACATAGACCAGTGGTTCCCAAACTTTGGGGCCACGAAAAAATAAAAAAAAAATGTTTTCTTTCCCTTCAAAGAACTACAGTTAGGTCCATATACTGTATGGACCTAACTGTAAATTACTGTTTTCAATGTATTTTGTTATTTTTGTTATTTTATGTGTTTTTTGCATTATGAGTCATACTTTTTAAAAACTTTTCTCAATAAAGATTAAAAAGTGATTACCCCCTGATTACAAAAGACATTTGTTTTAGGTGGTCAATGAAAAATAATACTGGAATAATAATAACACTTTAATCCTAATAATAACTTCCAGGGATGAGACAAGTTTCCTTGAAAATTTGTTCAAATAATTCCCATTTTCTGTGCTTTATTGCTCTTTTTTGTGTTATATCATTCAGAGATGAAGGTTGTACAGCAAGTCAATTGCTTTCAAAATGGCACTGCTGCACGTAACATTGAGCTTCTGTGGTATTTCAAAAATGAAGCCATGCTGTTTAAACGACGGCTCAAAAGACGTAAAGGTAAATGAGTTTTGAAATGTGAAAACAGAAAGGCACACGCTATAAAACATGTCTCGTAGTAAATACTGCAGCATAGATAACGTAAATGTCTCTTTGTGGGGTTTTTCATCATTTACTCCCCCCCAACCCCTGTCGGTAAACATAATATTTATGGTATGAAGCTAATTTATACTTTCTTTGACCTTTCATACAAAGACAGTCACTGTGTTATCTGTTTCTCCCCAAACAGTACTTCATTTTTAATATTGTCATGTTCGTTTACGGAAGCAAAGAGGCTGCAGAAATATTCTTTAACATTTTCAAAGCCTGGGCATGTGTCTAGTTCTGTTTTGTGAATTGAAATCTGACACACTCATCCACCAGCTTCACCTTCATACCTTTTTACTTTAATCTTTGCTGTATAAAGGGCACATGTAAATGAGCTGTTGGACCAACACGACAGCAGCAGAATGCTGAGCTCAGGCAGTCGGCACTGAATGAAAAGTGATGTTAAGTTTATGAGACTGCATTCAAACTCTGGTGGTTGTGTTGAATACAGCACTGAAATATAATATTAAATTAAAATGATCAGTGATTAAAAGTAGACCAGCTCATATTGGAATGAATAATGCTACTAATATAACCTTAATTTACTGAAAAACAAATCTGTAGAAATGCAATCTTTTTTGTACAAATGTGACAGTAGTTAGATTCCCAAAGGAATGTGTAGACATTCTTGCTAGAGGTGGTGTGTGCAATTGCAAAGGACCCCATGAGCCATTAGAGGGCCACAAAGCTGAGTCCTCTGGGCAATTTAATGAATGAGGAACCTTTCCATGCAGTTTGGTGAGCTGGAAACACCCGCTTCATACCTAAAACCGGTATACAGTTTTGTTTTAATGTAGATTTTGCTACAGGAGAACAACACTCAGCAGTAATGCACAAAAAAAGAGAGCAAAAGATCGTAATTTTTAATTCCTATAACGCGGAAATAAGTCCTGGTGGAGGTGCAAACAAAACGCTACCTTATCCACCATAAGAAACCACCACACCACTCAGTATGCAGCATTTAAAGCTAGAAATCAAGCTAATGCTAAAGCTACAGCTTTAGCATTAGCATTAGAGCCATTGGGCTGCTGTTGCAAACTTGTATTACTACTATTATGGAATTATTCTACAATATTCACTCATAATGACAGTAAAATAGACCATCCTAAGTCAATTTACTGCAGTAATTCCTCTCTCTAGCACGCATACGTCTCGCTGAGGTCGGCCTCAGATTGTGCGTCAGCATTCTATTCCTAATGCGTCATTTTGTGTGTTTTACTTATAAAATTGTAGAACTGTAAAATGTCACTTCCATGAAGCTGTTTTTGTGCTGGGGCTCTTTTGGCTATGCTGCTGAAAATACATTTATGATCATGAACTGTCTCTCTTTTTTTTTTGTCCACGCATAATAAGCTATTTAGTGGTAGTATATTGTTTTTTGTTGTTGTTGTGATATTGCCATATTCCTATCAGATTTAAGTAAATACTCGACTACGGATATGGAGATATTTATACTAATTGAATGATCCGAGCTAAATAAAGGTTATTATAAGCTGTCGAGAGGCCGAGCATCTTTAATCCATCGTCCAAACATCGGCTAAACGCCGATGCAACTTCATTCATCGTGCCGACGTCGACGAGATGTGTGCTATCTGGGATCTTTATCTTTATTTTTCTTTATCCTCTATCCTTTATTTATCCCTTATCTTTATATTTGTCACTATTATTATTATTAAGTCAAATTCCATGTGCTGTTTTTTTTTTTTTAACTGTGCTCGGCAAAATAAACCTTTCTGATTCTGATTCTGGTTATTCTAAGATGCAGATCCCACAGGCAATGACTTTCCTTCATTGAGAGTGTCTATAATGTTTAAAGGAAACGTGCTACTTTGGCTAAACATAAGGGAGGGTGCTGATTTCAGTATTCTCTCTGTGTCATTCTGTTTTCGTATTTCCCACAACTCTCCTTTTCTCCCCATAGGCTTTCACAGAGCTATCATTGCTGTGCTGCATATTTACTCACAGCCTGGGTTTTTTTTTTACTCGTTGGGGCCCCACAACTAAATTCCTGCCCACAATACTTGATCCTAGCCCCAGGATTTATCCCCCAGTGACTTGGCAAGAGAGATCCACTCCTTTACAGTAACTCCCTACCCCGCCCCTCTTTTTAATATTCTTCTTCAACTTTCTTTTCTTTTTTTTCTTTCCTTCTCTAACATTTCTTCTAACAGACGCTTATGCAAATGCACAGTTGTCTTCCCATAATCCTGCGGTTGGCTCAATTTCCCAAACGCTACACACATTTGTGCATGCAGAAAGCGTCACACGCTATTAAAATCCAAGAATGCATGCTATCTCTCGTAAACATTCTCACAGTTTGGCACAAACAGGGAAGCAATGCATGCACATGGGTACACACTTGCAGACTAATATAGAGCACTCCTCACTGCCGAATGGAAGTTATATTTTGAACACCAAGCGCTTCAAGCTGTATTTGGGCCAAAACAACTTCAAAACCAGCAGGCTGTCGCCAGGAGCCGTGCAGCGCTCAGTTGGGTAAACACTGGCATAATCTAAATCTCTCTGATTTGCCAGTGCAAGCATCTTTATTTCTGCTCTTCTTCAAAGGCCCCTCAAGGAAGTCAAGACAAGGGTAAAGCGATAAGAACTCCCTTTTTTTCTCTCTCACTCATGATGCCTCTCGTATTCTTTCCTTCAACCTACTCTTGAAATGACCCTTTCCCTTTTATCTTTTTAACACACACACACACACACACACACACACACACACACACACACACACACACACACACGCACACACACACCTATCTTTCCATGCCCTTTTGGAAATACCCATAGCATAGAGCCATAATTCACACTGCCGCATGCATCCAAATGTCAATGACTCTCTTGCAGGCATCATTCCTCTATTGTTCCCTGATAAGCAGTAGAAATGACAGCATCGGTAAAATATAGGGCAGTTATCTAATGGAGGAGAGGAGGAGGGAAGGAGAGTTGGGTGGATATATCCTGCACCGCTCAGAAACTGATTGAATTATCAAGCAGAGCTTTGCTTGTCGTCCAAGGAGGTTTCGGAGGGAAAGCCCTTTTCTCAGAAGCTAATGAGCTTTTTCAGCCCGGCACAATGGCAAGCAGTGTTGCGCAAAAAAAGGGCTAAGAGAGCCTCACTGGGCCACAGCTTATGGGGCCACCAGCTCTCCTGGCACCTTGCATAGGAGCCTCTGGCCACACTTAACCTCAAGTCTGTCTGTTAGCATTAGAAAACCTCCTCAGTGGGAGAACAATGCACTTGTGACATTAGAGACATATAGCCGGGGTTTAGCGTAGCATAGGCAAGCTAATGCAAAATGAATTGTCCAGTGTTATGATGGTCATTAGCATTCCAGAGGTTCATGGACGGCAGTGCTTATTGCGGCTCTCACCTCAGTGTTACCTCTCGTAGTTCTTTACTGTTAGAACTTTTTACTTTACTTTGTGGCTCTTTGTTTCTACTATTGTAATCTAAGATGAAAATTACACAGTTCAAGTAATAAAGATGTATTTGTGCTACAATGTGAATTTTAAAGCTAAAGGAAGGTTTTTTCATTTGTTTTGTCTGTTTCAGTTCTTTTAAGTCAACCACGCGACAGTTCTGGGGCGTTAGCATCAAACAACATTGCAAATTTTAAAATCAGACAACTGTTTAATTATATTTTTAATAATATGTAGGAAATGTGAGGTAAATTAAGTTGAAATGTCACATGTCATTATTGTGGAATATAAATATTTAACCAAAAGTTCCTTCTCACTAAATTGCCCTTAGGAGGTTTCATGTAAATGCAGATCAAACATACTGTACATCGCAGTTTCCAGACATTAAAGGTGCAGTCTGCAACTCTTATAAAAGTGACTTTTTGTCATATTTTCTAAAGCTGTCACTAAGTAAGGACAGCTTTACATGAAACTAGTAGTTTGTGTGATGAAAAACAGGCTCATTGAGCCCCCCCTGCTGCTCCTGCTGCCTTTGGCAGAATGCCAGAATGCACTGCGACCGAGTAAAAAGAACCAATCAGAGCCAGGATTGTGTTTGATGAACTGTCTGACAGCTGTTGCTCACAGTCCCCGCCCCTTTTCCAGAGCTAGAGTGTATGGTCTGGAGGAGTAGAAGATGGAATTTGTGACTTTTCTGCTTGAAAGGTAATTACTGCTGCTTGATTTACATTATGTTTGATTTGTAATTGTTACAATAGAACTCTGTAGTGCATGTGTTGTTCATGTGAGCGCAACAGATTCCGTGTGGGCTGCTCGAGGTCACACTGTGTTGTTACTGCTGCTGCTGAGGTGTGTGCACATTGAGAGAAAGAAGTGCTGCAGTAATATGCTTTTAACAGAGCATGTTATATTACTGTGATGTTGCTGTCTGACTAACGTTAGCTTGTTAGCTCCTCTGAGGGAGGGACTTTGGAAAGTTTGGAGGCAGGCCAAGAGAGCAGCGGGGACGGAGGGATCTGAAAGTTGCGGACTGCACCTTTAACCCAAACAAGCGGGTGAATGTGTTAGAACTTTGTAAAAAGGCATGTTTTTTTAATAATAATAAGAAAATATTTCAAAATGCAAAAAAAAAAAAAATGGTTAGCCCCCCTGATGTAAAATTTTGGATTATTTCACCATTTATGTTGTAATAAAAAGGGTTGGTACACTTGGTTTTGAAGAGGGAGCAGCCAGACACGTACCACTAATGGGTGCTAACATGCTAACTAGCCACCTGTGGCGCTACGGCTGCTGTTACACGGTGGCTTTTCTCATCTTCCACAATCCCCGTATCAAATCAGAAAATCTATACTTTCTGTGTTGCAATATGATTTATTTTGATGTGAAGTCTTTGAAAACATGTGCTGTGTATTTTGGCATAAACGGCCCACTGTGACTCAATAAAAATGACGCTTACAAAACTGACAGCACAGGTGAATAATCAGGTTTAACCCTCATTCTGTAACATCACTGTGGAAAACTAAGCTGTGTTGACAGATTTATCTGATCTCGAAGGAATTGCATCATTTCTTCACAAAGCAAGCTATGAAACATGCTGTCACATCTTATCTCTGTTTTTAATTTATTAATAAACCCTTTTATTTTGATCTTTTCCCATAAATTTCAATAATAAGCACTTTTAATTAGTTGTAAATTATGTACTTGAAATATTATTCTAGATGTTCTTTATATGGGTTGGGTTATTGATCATTTTTTTATTATTACTAGAAGAACTTTGTCTGCGTCTGTAGTCTTGTACTATTTTATGAAAGTGTAATCTTAGTAGAGATTATAGAGACATAGAAAGGTTTAATTGAATGACACAACAATGTTTGTGCATCTAAATGTATTAAGAACATGCCATTTTTCTAGTTAGTTATTGGTAGAAGCTATTGAGAATTATGTGCAATAATTATAGGGCGTGGCAAAAAATGTATTTAATCGATTTATCAAATTTGTAATTAAAAATATTTTTATTTTGCAAATTCAAGGTTTTTTTTTTTTTTTTTAATTTTTTTTTAATTAATTAATTAATTAATTTTTTTACCTCAGTTTTTTCTAACTTTTTCGCGTTCCATCCTTGTGGGTTAAATTAGAACGATGTGAGCCCGCCCCCTCTTTGTTTACATGCGTTTACCCTTTGAGTAGGCTATATGTGTGCCACAGGCATGTTTAATTTAAGCTACTGTGAAGTTGCTGTTACATTTATGCTTAAACCTGGGTTAAAGCTTGAAACTGTTGAACGACAGAGCCTCATTTACTTTTTATTTTGGGATTGCTATTTGCATTTTAACTCTTGCGGACAATCGCAGCAATAAAGTTGCACTTTTGACAATATATCTGCAGTCCTTTTTTAAGTGCATTTTTTTTTTACGCAAAATTATTTAGTTAAGTAATTTTAATAAATTCACACGACTAGTTTTAATTCTAAAGGTATTTTCCGTGAAAGGACAACGTAATACACTTTCACTTGTTTTTTCATATTTTTTCTTTCATTGTTCACCATTCTTTGATAACTGTTATCTTCCATTTAGATCTGCACCTTTCTTTTTCCTTTTCATCCGTAGAAAGCAGCTGTTCACCAGCAGCCGGCCTGTGATTACTGTTAACAGCCACCTGAACTGGCTCTCAGCATTTTTTAGCCTCCCTCACTCTCTGTCACCAAAACACTCGTACACGCACATGCAGACTTGTTTCCTTTTAACATAGCGACATAAAAAAAAAAAACAGCTTTACAGTCCATTCGACACTGATCTCTAAAAAGCAGCAGCTCACTTTGCTTTAATTTGTGATCGTAGTTTTACATGTGTGCACTAGGAATGATATATTTTATTCAACAAGAGATGAAAGGAAAATCACATGTGGAAAAGAGCCAGTTGTAGTAGGGCTTGAATGTTTAATATTGAGGATTACTCTTTTAATATTCTCTTTGTGGTTGTAGATTGCATTAAGCTGTTGAGGACTTTCTGTGCTATTTTCAGAGCGAGTTGTAAAAGTAGTGCACTGGCTTTGACTGATCAACCAAAATAAAATGTTCTTTCTTTCTTCAACACTTTCTTTGTACTAACATCAGCGATTCATTTGTAAATCATCAGGTCCTGGAGCTTCACTTCTTGGCTTAAAAAAAGCCCTTTTTTGGCCATTTTCTACTGTCTTTAGCGATGACAGAGAAACTTACCTTTCCTCTTTCTTCCATTCGCACTGTCTACATTAAATTTTGTGTTTCCAATTAAATTTCCAGTGATTTCAACTTTAAAAAACACAGCTGTCTAAATATAATACTTCAAAATTTAACGAAACACCTAAAAGTGAAAAAGAGGTTGGAATTTTATTTATTTATTTATTTATTTATTTAAATGAGGTGCTGGATCCAATCAAATAAGTGCCGGTCAAAATCTGGGAGGTGCCGGATTCTGCTCCGGCAGGCCCAAATTAAGCTCTGACTAACATTATAATCATGCTTGTTTAAGTTAAAAAAAAAAAAAGAAACCAGGTCAAAATCCAGTCAGTCCAAATCCCCAGAGAAAGCAAGTGGCCTTTTCTGTTGAAGCTAATGCGATACATTACACACTGTGATAAAAACCTAGATTTATATCATTTCAAACTGGCAGTGTAGCATTTTAATATCCCATTTTAGTTCTCACACTAAGGAAATACAGTTCGGTCAAATAAATAACATTTGTCCCCCAGCAAGATTATCTGGGAAACATTTTCACGGCGATAATAAAAAAAGCTCATGAAGGTCACGAAAGAACAAAAAGATTCAAAGTGGTGACAGAATAACTGTAGATTATTTGTTTGCATACTTTCTTTTCTATCTTTGCAGTATCTCCAGTATTTCTGTGAATGTGACATTTGATCCTCAAAGAATCGTACGTTAGAATTCCAGGAATTATGTGAAATGTAACATTATTCAAACAAATTAAAGGCCATCACTCCCCATAAAGGATTCTCTCAAACAAGTAATCTCCTAATGCCGAACCCTTAAGTAGGGTTTCAAGCAAAGAAAGACATTCATAACTACTTTTTCCTTTAATAATGAATCTCCTGGAGGTCCAAACATTAATTTATAAAAATGTAATGGGAGAATTATGCTAAAGCATGACCTGAAGAAAACAGAAGGTGCTTGACTCAGCCAGGGATTTAATCCACCTAAGGACTGCTGGAAAACAAATGACTTCCAAGCCAGACCGGAGTAATCAATCTTGCATTGTTTATACATTCATTTGGAGATTACTGTCAAAGGTTTAGGTTACACAACAGAAGTTCCTTGATCCTTTTTATGTTTTTTTTCTTTTTCTATGAATTGATTCATAAGTAAAGTGAAACTATTCTCAGTAAGTCACAGAAGCTGTATATTAATTGGCTAATACTCGGAGGGCATCTCCCTCATAGGAGTCAGACGGGCCAGTCGTGACTGATTACAAAGACGGAGATAAAGCGACACTACATACCGAAGGTCAAACCCAAGACCTTGGTCCCTGACCCAGAGATCCTGCTAATCGTTCATGCTTTGAAAACTGGAGACGGGTTTTTAAATGAGAGTTAACGGCAGGGAGAAAAAGATGAAGCGAGGAAGAGAGTGAAAGAGGCAAGCGAATGGCCACTGTCGGCATCCTAAATCACAGCAGGCGCAGACATGCCCCTCAACAGGAATCAGGAGCAGATTCACACTTCCCACTAATGACCACTGACTTCCTAAAACACCCGCTGCCAGAACGAGGTATGGGTTGCTTGGCAATAATAAGCAGTGGTAAAACATTTCAGCTTCTGCAAATCCACATCTCATTCTGAACCCTGGTGTGTATGTTTTAGGATCATACAGATACATTTCAGAAAAACTTGTGCTAAAATCTCTGTATGCTGTGAACAGAGAGAAGGAGAGCTACAGAAGATGAGGTCAACTGCTGCTCGAGATGGGGTTTCGCTGATTCAATGTTTACTCACCAAACATACAGTATTTCCTGTAAGCATTTGGACAGTCCCTCAGCTTCTCCCTCTCCTGTTTGTCTATTTCGACTCATCCGCTGAACATTTTCCTACAAATATTGAGAGGCTAATGGCGCGTTCACGCCAAATGCGTCGAAAACGGCAGGTTCACAATATATGGTGGACGCGCTTCTAGGGAGCGTCTGAGGTCCCGCTGTGCGTCCCACGCCTCCTGTGTGGCACGTTTTGAAGCTTTTCGCGCGGCGGACGCTTTTGGCGTATCAAAATAATGAGAAGTATCAGAATAATGAGAAGAACAAAAAACAAACACTAACCGGAGGCGGAGGTAGATGGACAGTCTCTTCTGAAAGAGACTCTCGTCCGAGCACAGCTCTGGTGAATCCAGAAACGGCGCCGAGGCGCAAATAAAACCATGCCACTCTCTAGAAAATGTAGAGCTGATGAACGGGGGTTGGAGGCGGCGTATTCAGCAAGGAACTCCAAACTTTTCTCCATTCAACCACACTTCTCTGTAGCCCTCTAACATCACAGTGCACACACTGAATCACACCAAAATACAGCCTTCTCAACTCAAAGTTCCCCACCACTTCACAGTCACTGGGTGAATTATCAACTTAACTGATCGCCACAATATCATCCATTGTATGAAAACCACCGGCAATAGAGAAGCCCCTCCCCTCGACGCGCGTCCCGGGCATCTTTGACACTGGTGACAAGCGTCTGTATTCAATGAGCACAAGCGTCCAACTATGCGCGCGAGGCACGATTTTGATGTCCGAAACGCGTTTGGTGTGAACGTACCATTAAATCCTGATTCACATATTCATCCAAGATAGTGAAACTTGTGTATTTTTTTGAGCATCCCAATGGTTTTTTTCTCACTCTGGGTTAACTACAGCGCTCTAGCTTCGAGCAGTCTTAGAAGTATGTGTGAGTCCACACAACCTTAAATGACTAGTAGTGCTTCTGGGTTTTGCATTCCATGCAGGCTTTGTAGTTCCCTCTTCTGATCTGACACTGAGGAATCATGCTCTGCATATCTTTAATGCCATTCATCTGTTAGGAGACTGTCTCAGTCTTGTGAGCTTTGCAAGTCAGTCAAACTTTTTCTGACAGCTTTGACAAAGCTTTGCTTTTGTAGGAATTTGATCAGTTTCATTTGTAACTTTTTGTCGGGAAAGCCTCAGGTGTTGTGTTTCAGGACTTTGAGATGTCAGTAGAATGACATTGTTCGCTCAACATCTCAAACAATCACACAGACATACAGACACACACTCGCACACACACGCACGCACTAAGGGAAGAAGGTCGCTCCTCCCTCCGCATACTTCAAAGCTAGCTGTCCCAAGAGGAACTTCAAACGCTGGGGAGTCCATTAAAAGACAAAAATTATTTTCTGTAAGGTCGTGATTTATTTGATAGAAAAATGAAACCGCTAACCCACAGACATTACTCTCCTCTCTAGAGCCGGCTTTACCAGGCACAACCCAAATTGCTACCAGGTGGGAATCCTCTTAAGAGCATAGCCTCTCAGGCTGAGGAGCCAAAGAACTACTCTCGTCTTCCAGCCTCCTTTTGACTGTTTTGGTCTTTACCCTTGCTATTTTTCTTCATTTGCAAAAAATGTATGATTAGGTAAACACAAAAAAATCCTTTTGGCATTCCTACGCTTACAGTACATCAATGGTAAGCTGACTGTAGCACCTGGGTTATTTCTAGTCCTTGCAGAGCAGCCAAAAGGATGAAAACAAGCTTGTTTGTAAGAGACGGTGACCACCAAGTCGCAGACTGGTGTTGTGACACAATCCATGACCCGACGAAAGCTTCTAATGCTGTTTATCCAATGTTTTCCTGTTATTTTGGCTGTTTCTTGTAAGGGAATCACAAGCCTGATAAATTCACAAATCAGGTTGCTTGTTAAAGATCTGTCCACACCATACACTCGTTTTCAGAGTTTGCAGGCCAACAGTCTCACTATCTGTGATATATAAATCTGTTTAGTCTTTGATAATTCAGATATATGTATATAGGAGTGTCTACAGGTACCTGTGTTGGTCTTCTCCTCCAGTTATTTCACTTCCTTGGGCCCCTGACTAGGCCTCCAAACAGAGGAAAACAGTGCACTTTATTGGGACTCATGTCAGAGCTCTCCTGGATTTATGGCCAACAGACTGTGTTTATCACTCAGTCGATAGAGGAGGATAGTAAGAAGCAGGAAGGGAGAAGAAAAACAGGGGACTGAAGAGAGTATTCCCGTCCTTTATTTGCATACAGAGCTCTAACAAACTGGAACTAGCATCATTTACTGGTCTTGAATCATTGACTGGGCACTGATAACGTCAGCCAACCTTGTTTTAGAAACATTCCAAGATTGTTGAAAAGCAACAACACGTTTTTGTTAGTTTTTTAAAAGCTGAAATACTGATGGTGACAACCAAAGTGTAGAAACATTAACATTCTCCATGGAAACTATTGGTAAACCCGACTTTTTGTTGCTGGAATATTGATCTGCTTATGACTTCGACTTGTTTGCGACGTGAAATACTCAGCGCAGCTTGTGCTGATTAGTTTAAAGGACACATGGAAACAACTTATCACTATATTAGACTATTGGATTGAGTTCTGGTGGCTGCATAGGCCTTTGGAGTACAGGGGACTCATTGTCATGCTCAAAAATAAAGCTTGAAACTATTCAACCTTTGAACATGGGGCGTTATCATACTAGTAGATAAACTGTACTCAACATTTTCTTACAGTTTAAAACATTTCCCTCTGTGATATTAAGGAGAAACTTCTTGTCATAAAGTAAGAATGCAGTGTTTTTCTGCTGTTCAATCACTAATAAGAGAATACTTAAATAATGCTGAGAAAAACCTTTTTTTTTTAATCAAACCTTGTTTATCAACTGTTTCATTCAACTTGTTTAACACAGTTGAACCATGAGAACAAGGCTGGCTGTGGAAGGAGCACAGCGATGGACCTCTAAGATACCCCGAACAACGCTGATATCTTGGATAAAGATCTTATTGACAGGAACTATTTATTCTCAGGGGAGAGATTACAGGCATTTTCTTTCCTACCTCCTTATACCTCCCCCTCGCCATCTTCTGTCTCTGTCAACTGCGAAAACAAATTGTGGAGGACAGAGTTTCTCCAAAGGCTGTAAGTAAAAAAAAAAAAAAAGGAAGAGATGAAAACAGGGGAGCAGGAAGGCAGGTTAACAGAGTCATTAAAACATGATGATTTAGTTGGTTTGATTTAGTGTTCTGTTGCGTCTTCCTGGCATCTTGGGTTATTCTCCTGTGGACTGGAGGAGAAAGAATTTTCTTTTGCCTCTTAACATCCTTCCTTCCTGCCCCTGAGGAGTTCCCCTTAGCGTGGCTTCACCTTCTGCCTCTCTCCTCTCCCTCCTCCACAAACCTTCCCCTACCCACATACATTCAGATCCATGTCTTTTGAGTCGTCAGTTATCATGTTCACTCTGATTTCAACACAGGAAAAGCAACACTGGTCACAGTTACAATTCAAAATTAGTTATTCTGAATTCAATTATTCAAAACTAAAGTGTTCTGCTTTGTGTTTACATGGAAATAGTAATTCCGAATTGAGGTTTACATGGAAAACCCTTTATTCGATTCCACTTTAGGCCTGGGGGTTGGGAAGGTTCTGGATGGACGGGGGACTATTGGGAAAAACACACAACAAACCTTTTCTTTTCGGCTACAACATAAAAGACCACATGATTAGAACTGTTTTTACTTTTATTTTGATTGTAGTTTTGAAGCAGGAGCTCGACAATAACACTCGGTTTCACTTTCGTCCGCTAAGCAGGAGAAGGGAGATAGAAGATGTACTTTGGCCAATCAAAGCCAGCGGTTAATGCAACAGCTGTTCTACCTCCACTATACAGGACGTTGAGTGAAAGATTAACTTTATAATGATCCGCGCATCGTAAGTGAAGCTCTGGTGCTTCATGGCCCAATGAAACCTGTTCCATTTGCCGACGTCCGTGTGTGTAATAAGTTTTTGTGTCTGTGTGAATGTTTTTTTTCTTCTTTTCATAACATTCATGTCATAGAAGCCTCTTATTAAATAAATAGTATTGGCTGGAGTCTTGGCGGCCGTCTTGGACTATGTCGCCACCAGCGTGTCATCAAGACAAGATGCACAGAACAACTGTAATTAACTTAAAGCGGAATTAAGTGTTTACAAGATAGAGGAATTATTGAATTCTGAATTAAAATTGGAATAAACCAGCCAGCTAATTCGGATTTAGGTTTAATTCGGAATCACATTTGCATTGGGAATAAAGAGTTTACAAGGTCAGTTATAAGAGTATTTAACTTTTATTCTGAAATAAAGAGGAATTAAAGCTCCCATGTAAACGTCACATTCTTAATACTGATTTTAATACTGATTTCTGCCTAATTTGAGTCACACATGGCCAATCATCTATTAATAGCTTTTCACCTACCTAATGATGTTTGCTCTGTTGGAGGCGGTACTCCCTGTATCACCATCAGGAATTGGATCATGCTCCATCATGATTGGATTTGGCCCTTAATACACGCAAAGCTCATAGATTTACACCCCTCCTGCTGCCTCAAAAAAGCAACCCTGAGGCCTCAAGCTGCCCGTACACATCTCCACGACTGCATAGAAACACTACACTATCCCCTTCTGTATCACCTTTGTTGCCCTTATATCTATTAAACAGAATAGAAATCCTCAAAGATCCAGGACAGTAAGTATAGCTGTAATCCCTTCATGGTTGATCTTCTTCTTCCTTGTTAAATATCTTCTCTACCTTTTGATTTTTTTTCACCCTAAAGCCCTGAATCAGAGAGACCCTCTCACCCCATCACTCCCCCGTCTTGTCTGGCCCGCAGGCCGTCCCAGTTCACAAACCTGGTGAATAATTAATGCTGGCAGGCCGAGTTGATTAAAATAACACATTGGGTGTCCTTCATTGGGAAGAGGCATAGCTCAGCTGTGTGGCTACTATAGCCATCACAGTGGGGGACTTATTCTTCATATTAACTTGCATTAAAATTTAATGGGTGCATGACGATAAGAGGCTGTTGCGAAAAGTTATTGGCTAACGTATTATTTCACAGCAGTGTGTTATGGACAGTCCAAACCTATTAGAAGCGGAATTTTAGCGGCAGGAGCATTGTTGATAGGAGAGTTTTATTTTCTTACATTTGAGTTAGAGGAATGTTGTCAAAGTAGTTTCTTTCTTCATCTATGACCTTGGTGTCCGTTTTTGTTCAACAGTAAATCCGTTGCTGTTCGTTTGGCCGCTCAGCTTTGATTCCCTACAATAAAGGTCCTTTTACGCATGGATTCAACTCTTCAGTTCATAAGAACTAGTTGAAGAAATGGACGGGACCACTTAGTGTGGCCCAGTGAATGAGCGCGCAGCTTAATAAGACAGGTTCCCTCTTCAAATGTTCTCTCACACTGGCAGCAGCAGGTTGCTCTGTGTGTGATATTGTTGAGCGGTGGCTCAAGTGGGCTTGTTTACCGTTCTGGGTTGCTGTGAAGTTACTGGCTGAAAGCTTCTAATGAGCTCTTACTACACACACACACACACACACACACCTGCTTCCAGCATGTAACAGCATTGCAACCACTGGGGGTCATTGTTCCCATTCCTCTATTAAAAATCCTGTACATTATGATCTTGTTTTTATTAAATAATTTCTTCCTTTTTTTACTCGCAGTGGGGCTTTTCTCCTTCTGTTTCCACTTGTCTCCTCATGTCAGCTTGCCCTCCATCTGGTTTCTCTCATTATGATGAGGCATCCCTCTGATCTCTTCCATCTCGCTGCCGATTTGTCTCACATGTCTTTTGTTTCATCTACTGTTTATTCTTGGTAACGTTTCCTTCCCGATAACCGGTTTGATCAGCGTTGAATGAGTTTGAAGGTTTTTAAATAGCACCACAGATGAAGTTATCCATGTAAATATTTCAGGTCTGGCTTCATGTCAGTTTCTGCTTGGCAGTCAGTTATCTATGGATGGGATTACTGCGTGACCTTTGACCCTTCGGGAGAAGTATACAGCATGCACCCGATGACTGGAGGATTATTGACTGGGTGTACTAAAGCTTATTGGGTCAAGAACCCATTGCTTCCACTGTGGGTCTAACAGGTGCACACACACAGGCAAACATGTGGATTTAGAGACGAATGCACACACACACACACACACACACACACACACAGCGGGCCAGGATGCTAACCGACACCAAGTGACGGGCTGTTGTTTTTACAATTGGCTTTCTCCAGATTGCACGTCCAAGCGTCCTGCTCCCTCCCATCACAAAGAGCGGCTGTTTTTACGAGGGCCTGTCTGCTGTAAAAGCTAAGGGTTGGAGAGGGGCAAAGAAGACTGTCAGAGAGGATGTAAATTACACAAATAAAACCCCACACTGGCTCTAAGAGTCACCGAGAGACAGAGGGGAAGAACAAGGAGATATATTTACTATAACATCAGACAGAAGGGAGAAGAAAAAAGGCAAAGGTCAGGGATCTACGCAGAGAAGAAGTCGTAGAAAAAGAAGAGAGGAAGGGGAAAGGGTGTGGAGAAAAGCAACTGTAGGCAAAGCCCTGGTCTGTGTGAAGAGCAGGGAAACAAACACTGAATTAAAGAAGCCATAATTCAACACTCTTTATGAGCCTCACTGACAATCACCCATAACTATGGCGCCATAACTGTAGCAGCATCATTTCCTCCTCCCATCCTCCCCTCAGCATCCCTTCATCATCATCGTTGGTTTGTCAGTCTTAATTTTTTGTTGATTTAAGGATGAAGTAACCAGCAGCATTGTGCTTTATACTGTGCATGAGTTATTTTGTCCCACCTATTCAACAGTGTGAGTAGAAAACAAAAAGAGGTGCATTAACCATAAACACACACGAGCATCACGCACACGCACCCTCCGCCTGGAAGCTCTTTCACTATAGTGATATATACAGTATATAAGATTATTTCATACATGATATAGATCAGGATATTAATGTTTACAGTTTGAAGAAAAATATTAAGCTATTGATATCAACTCAGTACTATATAGCAGCGATTCTCAACTGGTGGGTCAGGACACAAAAGTGGTTCACGGACCTGTACTGGGTGGGTTGCGGAAAACTGGTCAAAAATAAATAAATATTTTGAAAGAAACTTTTCTTTTGAAATGCATGTTGCACAGGAAAATATATAGATTTATGTGATATGATTGTATATATGTGTGTGTTTTCGACAGCTATTTTTGACAAACTAAATTTGAGTGGGCCGCAATTTAATGACCAGGCAAAATATGAGACCAGTTGAGAACCCCTGCTATATAGCATCTGAATCTTGTAATTACGGAATATATTTTTTTCAATTTCATGACAGAATATATTGACAGTCAGTTTACAAATCTAATTAATGACCTCAAAAGTAGATTTTTTATGATTTTTTTATGACTCTTTATTGTGTATCGCATATTTGCTGTTTATTCATTGCATCATTTCCCGCTGTCAATCTCTCTACCAGTAACAACGATTATGAACTTAATTTCTAAAATGTGTTATGCTGATTCTTACTGATTTTTCCTTTCATGTTTAACGTGGTTTTAATAACTTTGAAAACATGTCCAACAGCACATTGTGCATCACGTTGCTGCTTCATATCATCGTACACGTGAGCATAGTTTTCTTCTGCTCAAACAACCACAATGCTTTGCTTCTATGAAAGCAGCTGGCCATAGTTTAAAGCCGCCGCCTGTCTGGGTGTTTAACAACAAAGAGATAAGCTGTCCGACTGCAGGCGTGTGACCAGTAACCTTATGGTAGCAGTCGGCACTTCACCTAAGTTGATTATATCAAGTTGTAGATTTCAGGGAATTAAAAGCACAACATGTCAGGTGTAACTGTGTATGATCGAAACAATCGTATTCAAACTGATTCAAGACAGAGAGATGTACACATGTAAACAGAGTCTGGATTAGATTACCCTCAAAGCCTTGAATAGAGATTCCAATAAACTATTTAGGTTAAAGTTAGAAAGCTTGAGGTCAGATTTCCCTCCTACCCTTAGAAGACTTTTATTTATACCAGCTTGGCTAATCTCCTGCTTTATTCATGAGTACATGGACCAATACAGTTGACTGCACCACCTAAACATAGCGCTCAGGGATGAACATGTTGTTCAAACAATATTAAGCGTCATCAGTAAACAGAAGAATTGCACACTGCTCCGAAATCAACTTCTACAACATCTGCATTGTGATTATTAAATTGGGGCTTTCGCCTTTATTTATCGTCATACAGTAGTCTCCCGCTATATCGCGGTTCACCTTTCGTTCAATTACTGTACATGTTTTTTTCCCCAAATATGTTGTTATTATTTTTACATTCAATGGCTTTTTGACTTTTTCTATCATGTTCATTTCTTTCCAGCTTTTTGTTAGCATGTTAGCAGCCTTTCTTTGTAAATTTTCCATACACTTTTTCCCACGTCCTGTGTAGCTTTCTACAGTCCACTTGATGGCGAATTGAGGTTGTGTAATTTTGTGCTTTAGTACCTATGTTTGCTTTTCCATGTCCCTGCAAACATTTTGTGTGCACAAAAGAGTTTATGAGATGCAAAGTACAGTAAGTGTGCATGTGTGCATGGGTTTTCTAACAATATTTGTTTAAAGATTTGCATGCACATTTACTGAGTAATTTTTGCTATTGTTTTACTGGTTAGCATTAGAAAAAAAAAATATATATATATATATATATATATATATATATATATTTTTTTTTTTTTTTTTTTAAATCTTTATAGAAAATAAGATTGCACATATTTACAGAAACAGAAAATTTAAGTTGAATCATCCTTTACTAGTCTTCTTCAACTTTTATCATTTAGCATTCATGCTTTCCTTTCAAAGTAGCATTTTTTTCCCCAGTAGAACCTTCAACAGTATTTTCCTTTTCTTTTCTTTTTTTTTACTATTATGTTGAAGTCGATGGAGAAATGCTTTTTCAAAAATATGCAAACATATTTTTACAACAGTCTATTCTAGATTGAGCATCTGCACCAGCTGTTTTCCACTCATGTTAATGTATATCTGTTTTTATGTGATGCATATTAATGTGATTTATTCATGTCAGGTTCATTTGAGACTATAAATAGATAATAGAGGTTAATGTGTGTTTTGACTCAAAACACAAGGGTTAACCCGAGGGTGTTTTGCTACTTTTATGAGTGCAGCCATATTGTTTGACAACAAAAAAAAAAAAACACGTATCTGACATGATGTCACACTCAGCTTTTTTGCCAGATGAATGATTTTCTGGCAGAGATAAAGAGAGGTGGAGAGC